>NC_090933.1:1304961169-1305622644 GCF_040938575.1 Ambystoma mexicanum
GTGGGCAAGTGCACATTCCGTGGTATGTCCACGAAGGTGGCCACATGCATGAACCGCACACCACCACACAAAGTTTAAACCTGATCCATGTGTTCTTCATCCCCATGAGAAGGGGGGAGCTCCTTTGTAGCACAAACACCACTATGTTTACAGCCCACATTTACCCGGGTGACCCCTGAATATGGGCCCATTACACCAGCCCTAAAAGCTCATCCACAAGTTGGATTTGCGTGTGAGGGCCTATGGCTGTCAGCTCACTGCTTCCAGTAGGAAAGCATGCATGGGACTTCAACCCAATGATCATGGAGCCCATAGGGCCAGCGTCTCTCACCCGACATCCTCTAACAAACACCCGACTCCTGCCTAGACATAAAGGGCCCAACACCTCTCCCCTGACAAGCACCCCGGCTCCTGCCTAGACATAAAGGGTCAAGCACCTCTCCCCTGACATCCTCTGACAAGCACACAGCTCCTGCCTAGGCATAAAGGGGCCAGCGCCTCTCACCCAACATCCTCTAACAAACACCCGTCTCCTGCCTAGACATAAAGGGGCCAGCACCTCCCCCCTGACATCCTCTAACAAACACCTGACTCCTGTCTAGACAAAAAGGGGCCAGCGCCTATCCCCTGACATCCTCTAACAAACACCTGACTCATGCCTAGACATAAAGGGGCAAGCACCTCTTCCCTGACAAGCACCCGGCTCCTGCCTAGACATAAAGGGGCAAGCACCTCTCCCCTGACATCCTCTGACAAGCACCTGGCTCCTGCATAGACATAGAGGGGCCAGCACCTCACCACTGACAAGCACCTGGCTCCTGCATAGACATAAAGCAGCCAGCATCCCTCACCTGACATCCTCTGACAAGCACCCGGCTCAGCACCTGACTCCGGCCTAGACATAGAGGGGCCAGCACCTCTGCCCTGATTTCCTCTGACAAGCACCCGGCCCCTGCATAGACATAGAGGGGCCAGCACCTCTCCCCTGACAAGCACCCAGCTCCTGCCTAGACATAAAGGGGCCAGCACCTCTCCCCTGACATCCTCTGACAAGCACCCGGCTCCTGCATAGACAGGCCAGCACCTCACCCCTGACAAGGACCCGGCTCCTGCCTAGACAAAAAGCGGCCAGCATCTCTAACCTGATATCCTCTGATAAGCACCTGGCTCCTGCTTAGACATAAAGGGGCCAGCACCTCTCTCCTGACATCCCCTGACAAGCACCCGGCTCCTGCATAGACATAGAGGGGCCAGCACCTCTCCCCTGACATCCTCTGACAAGCACCTGTCTCCTGCATAGATATAGAAGGGCCAGCAACTCTCTCCTGAGAAGCACCCGGCTCGGGCCTAGACATAAAGGAGCCAGCACCTCTCCCCTGACACCCTCTGACAAGCACCTGTCTCCTGCATAGATATAGAAGGGCCAGCAACTCTCTCCTGAGAAGCACCCGGCTCCTGCCTAGACATAGAGGGGCCAGCACCTCTCCCCTGACACCCTCTGACAAGCACCCGGCTCAGCACCTTGCTCCTGCCTAGACATAAAGGGGCCAGCACCTCTCCCCTGACATCCTCTGACAAGCACCCAGCTCGTGCCTAGACATAAAGGGGCCAGCACCTCTCCCCTGAGTGACATCCTCTGACAAGCACACAGCTCCTGCCTAGACATAAAGGGGCCAGCACCTCTCCCCTGACAAGCACCCGGCTCCTGATTAGACAATACAGGGGCCAGCCCCTCTCCCCTGACATCCTCTGACAAGCACCCGGCTCCTGCCTAGACATAAAGGGGCCAACACCTCTCCCTGACAAGCACCTTGCTCCTAAATAGACATTCACGGACCAGCACCTCTTCCCTGACATCCTCTGACAAGCACCCAGTTCCTCACTAGACATAAAGGGACCAGCATCTCTCCCCTGACATCCTTTGATAGGCACTCGGCTTCTGCCTATACAAAGAGGGGCCAGCGCCTCTCCCCTGACATCCTCTGACAAGCACCCGGCTCCTGCCTAGATATAAAGGGGCCAGCAGCTTTCCCCACACATCCTCTGACAAGCACCCGGCTCCAGCCTAGACATAAAGGGGTGAGCACCTCTCACCCTGACATCCTCTGACAAGCAGCCAGCTCCTACCTAGACATAAGGGGGCCAGCACCTCTCCCCTGAAAAGCACCGTGCTGCTGACTAGACATACAGGGACCAGCACCTCTACCCTGACATCCTCTGACAAGCATCCAGCTCCTGCCTATACATAGAGGGGCCAGCGCCTCTCCCCTGGCATCCTCTGACAAGCATCCGGCTCCTGCCTAGATGTAAAGGGGCCAGCAGCTTTCCACACACATCCTCCGACAAGCCCCCCGGCTCCAGCATAGACATAAAGGGGCCAGCACCTCTCCGCTGACATCCTCAGACAAGCACCCAGCTCCTGCCTAGACATAAAGGGGCCAGCACCTCTCCCCTGACATCCTCTGAAAAGGAGCAGCCGGCTCCTGCCTGGACATAAAGGGGCCAGCAACTCTTCCCTGGCAAGCACCCAGCTGCTGCCTAGATAGAAAGGGGTGCAGCACCTCTCCCCTGACATCCTCTGACAAGCACCCGGCTCCTGCCTAGACGTAAAGGGACCAGCAACTCTCCCCTGACATCCTCTGACAGGCACCCGGCTCCTGCATAGACATAAAGGGGCCAGCACCTCTTCACTGTAAAGCACCTGGCTCCTGCCTAGAAATAACGTGGCCAGCACCTCTCCCCTGACATGCTCTGACAAGCACCTGGCTCAGCACCCGACTCCTGCCTAGACATAAAGGGGCCAGCACTTCTCCCCTGACATCCTCTGACAAGCACCCAGCTCCTGCCTAGACATAAAGGGGCCAGCACCTCTCCCCTGACAAGCACAGGGCTGCTGACTAGACATACAGGGACCAGCGCCTCTACCCTGACATCCTCTGACAAGCATCCGACTCCTGCCTATACATAGAGGGGCCAGCGCCTCTCCATTGACATCCTCTGACAAGCACCCGGCTCCTGCCTAGACGCAAAGGGGCCAGCAGCTTTCCCCACACATCCTCTGACAAGCATCCGGTTCCAGCACAGACATAAAGGGGCCAGCACCTCTCCTCTGACATCCTCAGACAAGCACCCGGCTCCTGCCTATACATAAATGGGCCAGCATCTCTCCCCTGACAAGCAGCCGGCTCCTGACTAGACATACGGGGGCCAGCCCCTCTCCCCTGACATCCTCCCACAAGCACCCGACTCCTGCCTAGACATAAAGCCGGGTGCTTGTCAGAGGATGTCAGGGGAGAGGTGCTGGCCCCTTTATGTCTAGGCAGGAGCCGGGTTGTCAGAGGATGTCAGGAGAGAGGTGCTGGCCCCTGTATGTCTAGTCAGGAGCCAGCTGCTTTTCAGGGGAGAGATGCTGGCCCATTTATGTATAGGCAGGAGCCGGGTGCTTGTCAGAGGATGTCAGGGTAGAGGTGCTTGCCCCTCTATGTCTAGGCAGGAGCAGGGTGCTTGTCGGAGGATGTCAGGGGAGAGGTGCTTGGCCCTTTATATCTAGGCAGCAGCCAGGCGCTTGTCAGAGGATTGCCGGGGAGAGGACGGCACCTGTATGTCTATGCAGGAGGCGGGTGCTTGTCAGGGGAGAGGTTCTGGCTCCTTTATGACTAGGCCAGAGCAGGGTGATTGTCAGGAGAGAGTTGCTGGCCCTTCTATGTCTATGCAGGAGATGGGTGCTTGTCAGAAGATGTCAGGGGAGAGGTGCTAGCCCCTTTATGTCTAGGAAGGAGCCAGGTGCTTGTCAGGGGAGAGGTGCTGGCCCTTTTATGTCTAGGCAGGAGCCAGGTGCTTGTCAGAGGATGTCAGGGGAGAGGCGCTGGCCCCTTTATGTCTAGGCAGGAGTCGGGTGCTGAGCCAGGTGCTTGTCAGAGCAGCGCCTCTCCCCTGACATCCTCTGACAAGCACCTGACTCCTGCCTAGACATGCAGGGGCCAGCGCCTCTCCCTGACATCCTCTGACAAGCACCCGGCTCCTGCCTAGACATAAAGGGGCCAGCACCTCTCCCCTGACATCCTCTGACAAGCACCCGGCTCCTGCCTAAACATAAAGGGACCAACACCTCTCCCCTGACAAGCACCTGGCTCCTGCCTAGACATGCAGGGGCCAGCGCCTCTCCCCTGACATCCTCTGACAAGCACCTGGCTCCTGCCTAGACATGCAGGGGCCAGCGCCTCTCCCCTGACATCCTCTGACAAGCACCTGGCTCCTGCCTAGACATGCAGGGGCCAGCGCCTCTCCCCTGACATCCTCTGACAAGCACCCGGCTCCTGCCTAGACATAAAGGGGCCAGCACCTCTCCCCTGACATCCTCTGACAACCCGGCTCCTGCCTAGACATAAAGGGGCCAGCACCTCTCCCCTGACATCCTCTGACAAGCACCCGGCTCCTGCCTAAACATAAAGGGGCCAGCACCTCTCCCCTGACATCCTCTGACAAGCACCCGGCTCCTGCCTAAACATAAAGGGGCCAGCACCTCTCCCCTGACATCCTCTGACAAGCACCCGGCTCCTGCCTAGACATAAAGGGGCCAGCACCTCTCCCCTGACATCCTCTGGCAAGCACCCGGCTCCTGCCTAAACATAAAGGGACCAACACCTCTCCCCTGACAAGCACCTGGCTCCTGCCTAGACATGCAGGGGCCAGCGCCTCTCCCCTGACATCCTCTGACAAGCACCCGGCTCCTGCCTAGACATGCAGGGGCCAGCGCCTCTCCTCTGACATCCTCTGACAAGCACCCGGCTCCTGCCTAGACATGCAGGGGCCAGCGCCTCTCCCCTGACATCCTCCTCCACCCACTGAGGTTTGCAGAGGTCGCCAGTTCTCCCGTTTTGTGAGGTGCTGGCCAGCACAGTAATCGGAAACATTAATGGTTCCTCGCAAGAGAGGACCATTCCGTGTAGCCGGAAGCAGCCAAATAAACCCATCCTCGGCAGAGAGAGCACGGGCAATTCAAGGTCAATATCTGGTCCCTGCATCATCACCAAAGTCTTGTAGAAGTCTTTTTTTGTCTTCAGTGCTGCAGGATCCTTCCGCCTGCCATCACATGTTGTATATCCTTTTCAATCTTGAAACTGCGCTAGATGCGGCCTTGTTGGAATTGTGAGATGGCATTTTGAGTTGAGCCAGCCTAACACATCCAAGACTGAGGCTGTTTATTGTGTCCCCAAAAATGTCAGGATTATGGAGAGGGTCCAAGGAGATTTTTCCCCAATTAGCCAAAGATTTTTTTGGCTAATTGGGGAACCAATTAGCCAAAAAAGGCACCAAAGATCCAGCAGGCTACCAGAAATCCATGCCTTGTCATTTGTTAACAGAGGTCAAGTTTACTGATCACACCAAGAGTAATTGTAATTGGTTATTTATAACGTGCTTAATACCCAGAGGTTTCTAAAAGCAGACCCGGGGATCGAACCTGTGTTGCTCCATGTGTGACCACAGAGCATTGACCTCCTGAACTCTGTAAAGAGCAGAATTACACAACTCATCCACCAAGAGGGTGCTGGAAGAATGCCCACACCTCAGACTCTACCAACAGACTCCACTGGTTACCAGTGACTCATTCTGGAGAATGCAAAACCAGGCTACTGGTGTTTGGAAGGAGATGCCCCAGGCCAGGCCCAGGTCAGCAGTGTTATCTCCCTATAGCCAATGACCAGGAGGCCCCAGTACTGGATGTGTAGTGCGGGGGGTACAGGTGATACAGGGTATTCAAAATGAGTGTCCGCCTTCCTGAGGGACGACCCACCCGCTAAGTGTTTCAGACAAGTTTACAATACTGCTAGCTACTTACTCAATCAAACATGGGGGTGGCTTGTGCATGTGAATTGTGTATGTAACCCATGGAGAAGTGTATTCATTGTACCTAGAAATTGCTTCCAAACCCTGTTTTATAAAGTAATTCCTTCTTATTTATTTATTTATTTATTTCATTTGTAAAGTGCACATACAACCCGAAGGCATTGAGGCGCTGTTGCAGGAACAAAGTACTAGTCAAGCTAGTAGGTTACAGGCAAGGTTGCATACAAGTACAAGGTGACAAAGGGTGACCAAGCAGTGGTTATCATAGAAAACAGTCAGAGTCATACATAGGTGTAAGCAGAGTCAAGCAAAGGTATAGGAACTGGCAAATCTATATTAGCATTGTAGTGTCAGAGGTGGGATTGGGGTTGGAAGCCTGTGATGGAAATGTTCGGGGGAGAAAAGACGGAAAGTTTTTTCTCCGAAAACCTTCGGTCTGTTCTCCCCTGAACATTGCAGCCACGGGCTTACAACCCCGCCCACACCCCCACTCCCACCCCCACCCCCTACTTACCTTGCGGCGACACTCTTCGCTGAGTGCCGCCGACTCGCTGTGTCCCTGTGACACCTGTTCCCTTTCACTTCCGTGATCGGGAACCGGCGGTGCAGGGGCCTTTGCTTTTTTTTTTTACTACATACGGGATCGGCTGCGGGGGTCACCCCCGCAGCCCCCATTTACTGTATAGTGAACAAGGTTGCAGGGGACAGCGCCGCAACCGCTGCAGCTCGCACAGCCAAATGGGGGATTTGGTCAAACTTTTCGGCCGTTCAGAATTTTCTAATGGTTGTAGTTTGGCCAAATCTCCCATTCTGGCTTTTTCAGTCGGTCTGACTGGACGTTTCCTGAGACGCGAACCATGGTTTGGCAGAAATGCCTCCATGTGTTTCCCGCGCAGTACAGAACTCGCTGTTCTCCCTTCCATGCTTCAAGGTCTTGTGAAAGGGAGAAAAGCGCTCACTCCCCATTCCCCTCCCCCCCCTTGTCCCCTGGAAGAAGGGTTAGCCCACTTCAACCCCATTGTCACGTCCCTTTCACTCCCCCTCCTCGCGCCCAGCTTACATGCCCCCAGTAGACTTCCCCTTTCCTCTGCCCCCATCCTGGGAATCACTGCCTCTGGCCCCCCTACCAATGGGGACACACATACACTCGCTTCCCATCGCTCCTTTTCTGCACCCCCCTAGAAAGCAGGAACGGTTTGATGAAGATCCCTGCTGCAGTTGTTTCCTGGGAAAGACGCGGCACGACAGAAACTGATAGGGAAAGACCTAGGGTGAGGAAAGTAGGAGGGACCCAAGGTATATGGGAGGCTCGGAGAAAAGATGGGGGATGGGAGGAGAGCAGGAACAAGGGTGGGGAAGGAACAAGCAAAGGGATGGAGAGGGGACACGAGAAGTGAAGTGAGGAGGGATAAGATCAGGGTGGCGCAAAGAGATGGGGTGGAAAAGGGACAAGAGAAGAGCCGGAGACAGGATGGGGAGTGGCTGGTGTGGTGATGGCAATAGAATAGAGTGGGAACAAGAGAAGGGATGGAGAGGGACATGGGAAGAGCTGGAGACAGGATGGGGAGTGGCTGGTGTGGGGGATGGGAATAGAATAGAGGCGGAACAAGAGAAGGGGTAGAGAGGAACATGGGAAGAGCTGGAGACAGGATGGGGAGTGGCTGGTGTGGGGATGGCAATAGAATAGAGGCGGAACAAGAGAAGGGGTAGAGAGGAACATGGGAAGAGCTGGAGACAGGATGGGGAGTGGCTGGTGTGGGGATGGCAATGGAATAGAGCGGGAACAAGAGAAGGGATGTAGAGGGACATGGGAAGAGCTGGAGACAAGATAGGGAGTGGCTGGTGTGGGGATGGCAATGGAATAGAGCGGGAACAAGAGAAAGGATGGAGAGGGACACGAGAAGAGCTGGAGACAGGATGGGGAGTGGCTGGTGTGGGGGATGGCAATGGAATAGAGCGGGAACAAGAGAAAGGATGGAGAGGAACATGGGAAGAGCTGGAGACAGGATGGGGAGTGGCTGGTGTGGGGATGGCAATGGAATAGAGTGGGAACAAGCAAAGGGATCGAGACGCACATGAGAAGAGTGGGAGACAGGATCGGGAGTGGCTCGTGTGGAGATCGAATAGAGGGGGAACAAGAGAAAGGATGGAGAGGGACATGAGAAGAGCCGGAGACAGGATGGGGAGTGGCTGGTGTGGGGATGGCAATGGAATAGAGCGGGAACAAGAGAAAGGATGGAGAGGGACATGAGAAGAGCCGGAGACAGGATAGGGAGTGGCTGGTGTGGGGATGGCAATGGAATAGAGCGGGAACAAGAGAAAGGATGGAGAGGGACATGAGAAGAGCCGGAGACATGATAGGGAGTGGCTGGTGTGGGGATGGCAATGGAATAGAGCGGGAACAAGAGAAGGGATGGAGAGGGACATGAGAAGAGCCGGAGACAGGATAGGGAGTGGCTGGTATGGGGATGGCAATGGAATAGAGGGGGAACAAGAGAAGGGATGGAGAGGGACATGAGAAGAGCTGGAGACAGGATGGGAAGTGGCTGGTGTGGGGATGGCAATGGAATAGAGTGGGAACAAGCAAAGGGATCGAGACGCAATTGAGAAGAGTGGGAGACAGGATAGGGAGTGGCTGGTGTGGAGATCGAATAGGGGGGGAACAAGAGAAAGGATGGAGAGGGACATGAGAAGAGCCGGAGACAGGATAGGGAGTGGCTGGTATGGGAATGGCAATGGAATAGAGGCAGAACAAGAGAAGGGATGGAGAGGGACACGAGAAGAGCCGGAGACAGGATAGGGAGTGGCTGGTGTGGGAGATGGCAATGGAATAGAGCGGGAACAAGAGAAGGGATGGAGAGGGACATGAGAAGAGCCGGAGACAGGATAGGGAGTGGCTGGTATGGGATGGCAATGGAATAGAGGCGGAACAAGAGAAGGGATGGAGTGGGACACGAGAAGAGCCGGAGACAGGATAGGGAGTGGCTGGTGTGGGAGATGGCAATGGAATAGAGCAGGAACAAGAGAAGGGATGGAGAGGGACATGAGAAGAGCCGGAGACAGGATAGGGAGTGGCTGGTGTGGGGATGGCAATGGAATAGAGGAAGAACAAGAGAAGGGATGGAGAGGGACATGAGAAGAGCCGGAGACAGGATTGGGAGTGGCTGGTGTGGGGATGGCAATGGAATAGAGCGGGAACAAGAGAAGGGATGGAGAGGGACACGAGAAGAGCCGGAGACAGGATTGGGAGTGACTGGTGTGGGGATGGCAATGGAATAGAGCGGGAACAAGAGAAGGGATGGAGAGGAACATGGGAAGAGCCGGAGACAGGATAGGGAGTGGCTGGTGTGGGGATGGCAATGGAATAGAGGCGGAACAAGAGAAGGGATGGAGAGTGACATGAGAAGAGCCGGAGGCAGGATTGGGAGTGGCTGGTGTGGGGATGGCAATGGAATAGAGCGGGAACAAGAGAAGGGATGGAGAGGGACATGAGAAGAGCCGGAGACAGGATAGGGAGTGGCTGGTGTGGGGATGGCAATGGAATAGAGCGGGAACCAGAGAAGGGATGGAGAGGGAAATGAGAAGAGCCGGAGACAGGATAGGGAGTGGCTGGTATGGGGATGGCAATGGAATAGAGGCGGAACAAGAGAAGGGATGGAGAGGGACACGAGAAGAGCCGGAGACAGGATAGGGAGTGGCTGGTGTGGGAGATGGCAATGGAATAGAGCGGGAACAAGAGAAGGGATGGAGAGGGACATGAGAAGAGCCGGAGACAGGATAGGGAGTGGCTGGTGTGGGGATGGCAATGGAATAGAGGGGGAACAAGCGAAGGGATGGAGAGGGACATGAGAAGAGCCGGAGACAGGATAGGGAGTGGCTGGTGTGGTGATGGCAATAGAATAGAGGCGGAACAAGAGAAGGGATGGAGAGGGACATGAGAAGAGCCGGAGACAGGATAGGGAGTGGCTGGTGTGGGGATGGCAATGGAATAGAGCGGGAACAAGAGAAGGGGTGGAGAGGAACATGGGAAGAGCCGGAGACAGGATAGGGAGTGGCTGGTGTGGGGATGGCAATGGAATAGAGGCGGAACAAGAGAAGGGATGGAGAGGGACATGAGAAGAGCCGGAGACAGGATAGGGAGTGGCTGGTGTGGGGATGGCAATGGAATAGAGGGGGAACAAGAGAAGGGATGGAGAGGGACATGAGAAGAGCCGGAGACAGGATTGGGAGTGGCTGGTGTGGGGATGGCAATGGAATAGAGCGGGAACAAGAAAAGGGATGGAGAGGGACATGAGAAGAGTTGGAGACAGGATAGTGAGTGGCTGGTATGGGGATGGCAATGGAATAGAGGGGGAACAAGAGAAGGGATGGAGAGGGACATGAGAAGAGCCGGAGACAGGATAGGGAGTGGCTGGTGTGGTGATGGCAGTGGAATAGGGGGGGAACAAGAGAAAGGATGGAGAGGGACATGAGAAGAGCTGGAGACAGGATAGGGAGTGGCTGGCATGGGGATGGCAATGGAATAGAGGGGGAACAAGAGAAGGGATGGAGAGGGACATGAGAAGAGCCGGAGACAGGATAGGGAGTGGCAGGTGTGGTGATGGCAATGGAATAGGGGGGGAACAAGAGAAGGGATGGAGAGGGACATGAGAAGAGCCGGAGACAGGATTGGGAGTGGCTGGTGTGGTGATGGCAATGGAATAGAGCGGGAACAAGAGAAGGGATGGAGAGGAACATGAGAAGAGCTGGAGACAGGATAGGGAGTGGCTGGTGTGGGGATGGCAATGGAATAGAGGGGGAACAAGAGAAGGGATGTAGAGGGACATGAGAAGAGCCAGAGACAGGATTGGGAGTGGCTGGTGTGGTGATGGCAATGGAATAGGGGGGGAACAAGAGAAGGGATGGAGAGGGACATGAGAAGAGCCGGAGACAGGATAGGGAGTGGCTGGTGTGGGGGATGGCAATGGAATAGAGTGGGAACCAGCGAAGGGATGGAGAGGGACATGAGAAGAGCTGGAGACAGGATAGGGAGTGGCTGGTGTGGGGATGGCAATGGAATATTGGGGGAACAAGAGAAGGGATGGAGAGGGACATGAGAAGAGCTGGAGACGGGATAGGGAGTGGCTGGTGTGGGGATGGCAATGGAATAGAGTGGGAACAAGAGAAGGGATGGAGAGGGACACGAGAAGAGCTGGAGACAGGATAGGGAGTGGCTGGTGTGGGGATGGCAATGGAATAGAGGGGGAACAAGAGAAGGGATGGAGAGGGACACGAGAAGAGCCGGAGACAGGATAGGGAGTGGCTGGTGTGGAGGATGGCAATGGAATAGAGTGGGAACAAGAGAAGGGATGGAGAGGGACATGAGAAGATCCGGAGACAGGATAGGGAGTGGCTGGTGTGGGGGATGGCAATGGAATAGAGCGGGAACAAGAGAAGGGATGGAGAGGGACATGAGAAGAGCTGGAGACAGGATAGGGAGCGGCTGGTGTGGAGGATGGCAATGGAATAGAGGCGGAACAAGAGAAGGGATGGAGAGGGACATGGGAAGCGATGATTAAAATAGGATGAAGAAGGGATGGAGAAAAGCTGAAGAGTGCACATGATAATGAATTGGAAAGAAACATTTTATGTGGGGTTCCTCAGGGCTCCATCCTGTCCCCCTTATTGTTTAACATATACATGTTCTGCAGTACCAACTGTATGCCGAGAACACCCACATTTTGTTTGATCCACATAATGATGCAGTAGATCGGGCCCTGTGGCCAACTTCCTTGCGGCCGTCCAACGGTGCAGGTCAACTGGCTTTGCTTGAACGTCAATGAGACGGAAGTCCTGCTCCGTAACAGACACTGCTTCTATTGGCCCGAACATCTCGGCCCGCCTCCTTCGCTGGTGGCCACTGTTGAACATCTGGGGGTCTTGTTTGATAGCTGTCTTTCTCCTCCCCCAGGTGGACTTGCATTGCCGCCTATAATATCAGAAGGATTTGCCCTTATTCTAGCCTTTCATGTTGGATATTTTGAGTACAGGTAATGGTCCTAACCTGCATTTCAGTTCATCTCCGCATCGGTGCTCTGCTCCTGGACCCTCTTCTCCCCACCTAACCTGAGGCCGAGCGATTTGCAGCCCCTCGTTTGAGCCCCTGGTTGCTTGTAGATCTCTTGCTGTCCAATTGCCCGTCCTCCCCCTGCCCCGTTGTTAGCTCCCCGCTCCCTTGTCTAGATCCCTTGCAACTGACTACAGGGGCTGTGTACTTGTGTCTCTCTATGACTTGTACAGTGCTCTGTTGCTTGCCGAAGCTAGGGGCGCACTAAATAAATAACCTAGAAATAATATTATTCATAATGATAAAAGACACATTGCAATCCACACAAAATCGATTAATGACAATTTTCCTCTTACAGACATCTGACCACAAATCGGCAGCCGACAGTCTTTGGGTCAGCCAACCATAGACAATCTAGTTTAATTTCGAGTTTTCTCTCTTGTTTGGAAGGTCCTAAGTGCTTCTGCATCTGGATAACCTGTTTGAATATTGTGTCTTCACTCGTTCTTTGCGGCCCAATAAATACGCTAAATTAGCCCCCTCGACGGGTGCGGGAGCCAATGAGGTTGCTTCAAACCCGGGCTGAATCTACCAATGTAAGTCTGGGTTTGGAGCAATACAAGTGCCCTTTGCCCCTGCCCTCCACCGGTGCTACTGTTTTCCCTCCTCCGTCCCTCCCAGCCTCAAATCCAGCCCCTCAAGACCCACCCCACCAAACTTACCTTAAATGGGCTCCTCCGACCGGTTCCTCAGTGCGCTCTGCTCCGTCAGCTTGACTTCCTGGTAAGCCATAGAAATAGTAGAGGGTCTCTGAGCGAAGCCCTGCTTTCCATTTCCATGGCAATCCCAACTCTTCCCGCTGCGGCTATGAACCAAGCAGCGCGGCCTGTTTTTTGCTATTGCTATTAACACCTCAAGGGTTTGCCTCGGGTGCTAATAGCAATAATACTGCATTCTGCAGACTTCACCGGCCCGGTAATGGCACGCGGGCCCGGTGTTAAGACTTGGTTTGCTCGGGCTTGTAACTTCGGCCCCAGGCCATTACCAGATAGTGAAGCCCACAGAACGCGGTATTATTGGTTAATTCAAGGAGCAGCGGTTCTGCAAAACGCAGGTGGGATGGGCACCTGTTTCTGAAATACTAATCCCCAAAATATAAGGCTTTGCATATATTTTGGCTGTTTTTAAAAGAGATTGAAGCAGTACTGCCTGACAGGGTAGATCTACCAGCTGCTGTCTCGGATCAGTTTCAGATACTGGGCCTCATCAGGACCCTGTGGTCCCGGCCGGCAGAGTACAAGTTTGCAGGCCGGATTCCCGAACCGCCCGCCCGCCAAGTCTGACCTGGTGGGTGGAGCGGCACCCACCCGCATACTGTGACGGTAGCATCGGCACCATTACGAACGGTGCCGGTGCTACCCTCTTCCCCATTCCCATTGAGTCCTACTGGACTCAAATGAGAATGGCGAATACCATTTTTCCAGCGCCTGACTTCCCGGAACGCCGGAGTCAGACTACCCCGGTAATTCCGGAAAGCCAGGCGCAGGAAAAAAAAAGTTTTACCGGCACGGCTACTGCCGCACTTGTAATGATTGCCTTGTCTGAAATCTCATAATGTTTTCATGACATATAGATGCTGGTCAGGTTTGTTACAGAGCCTTGAAGCTGGTCATCTGAGGGGAAGTTTGCACTACCGCTTCTACATGGTGATGGATAGAGAAAGGACGGAGAAGGGCTGGCAAAGGGATTGGAGAGCGGGAAAGAGAATGATTGGAAGGGTATGGACCTACCCATCTTCACTGGACTTACCTTGGGTGGTCGCGCCGTGGAGGGCGTTCTCAGCCAGGGTCGTGGCATCCGCTGCAGAAAAAAGAGAGATTGGTTGTGAGCTGAGCAGTGTGCTTAGAGGATGTGCGCCTAGGAGCGCACTAGCGTAGCTATGGTGAGTGAGTGCCAGGGCCATCCATATCACTCATAGACAGACCGGCATGTTATGGTGTCCTATACACTGCCTTGGTCAGCCACCCTGCCACTTTGCCCCATGTAAGAGTGTTGTTAGTGGGATAGCGGGGAGAAGCACATGGTTGCTGTTGCTAAAATGGCGGCGTGAAGCAGATTGGAGAAGCCAGGCTCTGCGCGGGTAAATGTCTATGCACAAAGAAATGAGGGATGGTTGGAGCATAGGGGTTTGATCTGTGGGTGGTCGGCAGCTGAACCCCTGCTCTTCTTCACTATTAACATTCTGCCTCTTACAGTAATTTGGGGCATAAAAAACTAAGAATTTGTTATTTTTTCATGTCCTGAAAACTTTCCGAAATACGGCTGGTAAAGACAAAAAGATGTATTTTTTACGCCCTTGGAGGTAAGTGTGGACAACAAATCATTGGCCACATATGGACCCTTGCGCTGTAAGAACATAATATTATAGATTATAATAATCCTAGCTGGTCAGATAGCACAGTGAGCTAAGTGCGCTCCCTCCTGATATCTGTGTGCAGCCTGCTGTGGCAGGTTCGAATCCCGGCTCGGTCAAATCAGCCTTTAATTTTTCCGAGGTCGATACATTGAGTACCACTCTGTGGGATAATAATGTCTTCTGTTGTTTTCAGGGCTCTGAGACCTATGGGTGTGTAGCACTATATAAGAATTTTTTTATAATTGTATTTAGCCAATTTTACAGCTTTTTACAAAATAAAACATTACAAATTGCAAAAAGCACAAAAAATTCAATCGTTCCACCAATTCACAGATTATCTGTATCATAAATTGACATAAAAGGACAAAATTGTTGTAAACTCAAAATTAAAGTGCATATATAAATGTCAAAAGGAAGTAAGTTAAAAGGAGTTCATAACAAAAAAAAAGACATCAACAGGTTTAGAACCCCCAGAGTTAATTTAGTATTCTGACCAGAAGCCGGTCTCTCCCAAAATCCAGTTGTGGAAAGCCAGTCTGAGTTATGGACACATTTAGAAAGGAATCTGAGTCTCCCTTCTTTCATTGATGCACAATCAATCAATATATTCCTGCAGGTTTGCACAATTCCAGCTCCACATTGCAGATAGAAACCAGCTTCTTTACTGGAGGAGTCTCTAGAGACCCTTACCTCGCTCGTCAAGATCACATTTAGACGAAACCTAAGATAATCAGCTCTCTTACCGTAAACCAGGAATTTAATGAATTAACCAGGGAGAGACCCCCTAGATGTATCGAGAAACAAGCGCGGTTTGGTGAGCTTCAAATTTTTAACTGTATCGATTGTTTTAATCCAATCTGCGTCCAAAATCGCTTTTTTCACACTCTCCGGATTTCCCACCAGATCATTATGACTATTATCCGAACGCCCCACGCAGTTCAGAACGATCTCCTTCATTCTAAACAGTTCGGGAGACTTTCCCTGGTTGATATGAGGTGCCACGTCCTCATACAAAGAACCCCTCTTTGGTACCACAATGGAGCGGTATAGTGGAACTATTCTTTGCTCCAATAAGACCCCCAAAGAGGACAGTCCCAACTCGTGTCTTATGCTTGAGACGGGCAAAGACTGTGGTAAATTTAACACCTTCTTCCAAATTCTCCCCTCCATTTTCTCGCAGTGCCGTGCCTGAAAGACCGAGTCTAATTCGTAACGTACTTTGGGAATCCCCTTCCCTTCATAGTATCGTATCAGGGGGCCAAAGAGAACTTACAATACTTATACAGGATCTTTCTCATCTGACACATCATTTGGTCAGTTACAGATTCAAGGCGAGCTGTTGATTTTGAGATGGAGGGATTTGCATGCAGAAGCAGTCCCAGATATTTAATCTCAAACTTCACAAGAATGGCAAGGCCATTTAACCTCCATTTAAAATTACGAATGTGCCTTCCTGAGTTAGAGAAACACATTACGCTTGTCCGGGAGGGGTTGACTACTAAATCATTGATTGCTTTGCATCTCTCGATCTCCTGTATGAGACGCTGAAGTCCTATTGGTGTATAATCCACGAGGACCACATCATCAGCGTATACTAACCAACTCAACGATTGATTCCTAATCTTAGGGGAAGCAAGCAAACACAGAGTCAGGGCTCTACCCAGATCTAAAATGTAGAGCTTAAATAGGCAGGGAGACAAAATGCAACCCTGCCTAACACTGCTACTAGTCCGGATTAAGCCAGAGAGATTACTACTAGCATCCAATCTCATCTGGATCTTCGTATCTGCATGAAGGTGCCGCATAATGGCCAGTAGTCCAGGCGGGATACCCCAAGCATCCAGCTTTGCCCACAACCTGTTTCTATTAACTGTATCAAAAGCCAGAGACAATTCTACCCAAGCTCCATAGAGAATCGGCCCACCCCTTGACCAAGATTTGCCAACTAATGTATGCATTAGGACCCCATTTAGGGATGTAGAGAGGCCTCTCCTAAACCCTGCCTGATGTTTCTGGAGGATGCTATTCCCCTCAGCCCATGCTTCTAGTTCCACCAGAATTAAGAAATACATTATTAGGTCAATCAGGCGTGCACAATGGAGACACCAGCACGGGTGATCGCTACGTGACATGGCCGCACAACATCCTGACTCCTGAAAATCATGCATTTTTCAGCCGTCCCAGACCCACTACTGTTTTCTTCCTACACCACCCAGATCATCTTCTCCTTTCCCTTCTCCCCCTCTGACATCTGTCTATGTGTTATCGTATTCCTACCTGCCTCTAATGTTAATCCCACTCTCCTATCTCCTCCGCCTCCCCTGATGTCCCGTCTCCCTCCCTCAATGCTTGTAGCCTTCGAGTCAGCTTTGACAGTGCCGTCAAACGCAAACAGTTCATCACAGCTACTGCTGTGGACAACCTTGGAGTCAGCTTTAACAGTGACCTCAAACGCAAACAGTTCATCACACCTACTGCCATGGGCAACCTTGGAGTCAGCTTTGACAGTGGCCTCAAACGCAAACAGTTCATCACAGCTACTGCTGTGGACAAACTTGGAGTCAGCTTTGACAGTGACCTCAAACGCAAACAGTTCATCACAGCTACTGCCGTGGGCAACCTTGGAGTCAGCTTTGACAGTGACCTGAAACGCAAACAGTTCATCACAGCTACTGCTGTGGACAAACTTGGAGTCAGCTTTGACAGTGACCTCAAACGCAAACAGTTCATCACAGCTACTGCCATGGGCAACCTTGGAGTCAGCTTTGACAGTGACCTCAAACGCAAACAGTTCATCACAGCTACTGCTGTGGACAAACTTGGAGTCAGCTTTGACAGTGACCTCAAACGCAAACAGTTCATCACAGCTACTGCTGTGGACAACCTTGGAGTCAGCTTTGACAGTGACCTCAAACGCAAACAGTTCATCACACCTACTGCCATGGGCAACCTTGGAGTCAGCTTTGACAGTGGCCTCAAACGCAAACAGTTCATCACAGCTACTGCTGTGGACAAACTTGGAGTCAGCTTTGACAGTGACCTCAAACGCAAACAGTTCATCACAGCTACTGCTGTGGACAACCTTGGAGTCAGCTTTGACAGTGACCTCAAACGCAAACAGTTCATCACAGCTACTGCTGTGGACAAACTTGGAGTCAGCTTTGACAGTGACCTCAAACGCAAACAGTTCATCACAGCTACTGCTGTGGACAACCTTGGAGTCAGCTTTGACAGTGACCTCAAACGCAAACAGTTCATCACACCTACTGCCAGGGGCAACCTTGGAGTCAGCTTTGACAGTGACCTCAAACACAAACAGTTCATCACAGCTACTGCTGTGGACAACCTTGGAGTCAGCTTTGACAGTGACCTCAAACGCAAACAGTTCATCACAGCTACTGCTGTGGACAACCTTGGAGTCAGCTTTGACAGTGACCTCAAACGCAAACAGTTCATCACACCTACTGCCAGGGGCAACCTTGGAGTCAGCTTTGACAGTGACCTCAAACACAAACAGTTCATCACAGCTACTGCTGTGGACAACCTTGGAGTCAGCTTTGACAGTGACCTCAAACGCAAACAGTTCATCACACCTACTGCCATGGGCAACCTTGGAGTCAGCTTTGACAGTGGCCTCAAACGCAAACAGTTCATCACAGCTACTGCTGTGGACAAACTTGGAGTCAGCTTTGACAGTGACCTCAAACGCAAACAGTTCATCACAGCTACTGCTGTGGACAACCTTGGAGTCAGCTTTGACAGTGACCTCAAACGCAAACAGTTCATCACAGCTACTGCTGTGGACAAACTTGGAGTCAGCTTTGACAGTGACCTCAAACGCAAACAGTTCATCACAGCTACTGCTGTGGACAACCTTGGAGTCAGCTTTGACAGTGACCTCAAACGCAAACAGTTCATCACACCTACTGCCAGGGGCAACCTTGGAGTCAGCTTTGACAGTGACCTCAAACACAAACAGTTCATCACAGCTACTGCTGTGGACAACCTTGGAGTCAGCTTTGACAGTGACCTCAAACGCAAACAGTTCATCACAGCTACTGCTGTGGACAACCTTGGAGTCAGCTTTGACAGTGACCTCAAACGCAAACAGTTCATCACACCTACTGCCAGGGGCAACCTTGGAGTCAGCTTTGACAGTGACCTCAAACACAAACAGTTCATCACAGCTACTGCTGTGGACAACCTTGGAGTCAGCTTTGACAGTGACCTCAAACGCAAACAGTTCATCACAGCTACTGCTGTGGACAACCTTGGAGTCAGCTTTGACAGTGACCTCAAACGCAAACAGATCATCACACCTACTGCCAGGGGCAACCTTGGAGTCAGCTTAGACAGTGACCCCAAACACAAACAATTCATCACAGCTACTGCTGTGGACAAACTTGGAGTCAGCTTTGACAGTGACCTCAAACGCAAACAGTGCATCACACCTACTGCCAGGGGCAACCTTGCAGTCAGCTTTGACAGTGGCCTCAAACGCAAACAGTTCATCACAGCTACTGCTGTAGACAACCTTGGAGTCAGCTTTGACAGTGACCTCAAACGCAAACAGTGCATCACACCTACTGCCAGGGGCAACCTTGGAGTCAGCTTTGACAGTGACCTCAAACGCAAACAGTTCATCACAGCTACTGCTGTGGACAAACTTGGAGTCAGCTTTGACAGTGACCTCAAACGCAAACAGTTCATCACAGCTACTGCTGTGGACAACCTTGGAGTCAGCTTTGACAGTGACCTCAAACGCAAACAGTTCATCACACCTACTGCCAGGGGCAACCTTGGAGTCAGCTTTGACAGTGACCTCAAACACAAACAGTTCATCACAGCTACTGCTGTGGACAACCTTGGAGTCAGCTTTGACAGTGACCTCAAACGCAAACAGTTCATCACAGCTACTGCTGTGGACAACCTTGGAGTCAGCTTTGACAGTGACCTCAAACGCAAACAGTTCATCACACCTACTGCCAGGGGCAACCTTGGAGTCAGCTTTGACAGTGACCTCAAACACAAACAGTTCATCACAGCTACTGCTGTGGACAACCTTGGAGTCAGCTTTGACAGTGACCTCAAACGCAAACAGTTCATCACAGCTACTGCTGTGGACAACCTTGGAGTCAGCTTTGACAGTGACCTCAAACGCAAACAGATCATCACACCTACTGCCAGGGGCAACCTTGGAGTCAGCTTAGACAGTGACCCCAAACACAAACAATTCATCACAGCTACTGCTGTGGACAAACTTGGAGTCAGCTTTGACAGTGACCTCAAACGCAAACAGTGCATCACACCTACTGCCAGGGGCAACCTTGCAGTCAGCTTTGACAGTGGCCTCAAACGCAAACAGTTCATCACAGCTACTGCTGTAGACAACCTTGGAGTCAGCTTTGACAGTGACCTCAAACGCAAACAGTGCATCACACCTACTGCCAGGGGCAACCTTGCAGTCAGCTTTGACATGGACCTCAAACACAAACAGTTAATCACAGCTACTGCTGTGGACAACCTTGGAGTCAGCTTTGACAGTGACCTCAAACGCAAACAGTTCATCACACCTACTGCCAGGGGGAACCTTGCAGTCAGCTTTGACAGTGGCCTCAAACGCAAACAGTTCATCACACCTACTGCCAGGGGGAACCTTGCAGTCAGCTTTGACAGTGACCTCAAACGCTAACAGTTCATCACACCTACTGCCAGGGGCAACCTTGCAGTCAGCTTTGACAGTGACCTCAAACGCAAACAGTTCATCACAGCTACTGCCAGGAGGAACCTTGCAGTCAGCTTTGACAGTGGCCTCAAACGCAAACAGTTCATCACACCTACTGCCAGGGGGAACCTTGCAGTCAGCTTTGACAGTGGCCTCAAACGCAAACAGTTCATCACACCTACTGCCAGGGGCCACCTTGGAGTCAGCTTTGACAGTGACCTCAAACACAAACAGTTCATCACAGCTACTGCTGTGGACAACCTTGGAGTCAGCTTTGACAGTGACCTCAAACGCAAACAGTTCATCACAGCTACTGCCAGGGGCAACCTTGGAGTCAGCTTTGACAGTGACCTCAAACACAAACAGTTCATCACAGCTACTGCTGTGGACAAACTTGGAGTCAGCTTAGACAGTGGCTTCAAACGCAAACAGTTCATCACACCTACTGCCATGGACGCTAGCGTCAACCTTCTCACTGGTCTCAATAACAAGAAAATCCACAGCGACCTCTCCTGCCACTTGGCCAAAATGCTTATCACTTTTTAATTTGTATTTGGGGTTATATAGTGTGAACTTAGCTAGAAAGCATCACTGTGCTGTGCAAGCAATATAGGGTTAACCGAGGCTACAAATGATAGTAGCTTCAGCATCCCATATGGCAGGGGTGGTATTTACCTAGGGGTAGCAGGACCTAAGTGACCTCTAAGTATTGCCTGAAGAGCGGGGTCTTGAGTTCTTTCCTGAACTGTGGGAGCATCAGCAAAGCCAAAAGGTGGTGGCTGCAAGGTTTAGAAGGAATCTTAACCTGGGGCATTGTTCTGGGCAACCCTCCAGACCATCGTTCTTCACCTGCCAAGTCATTACAGGAAGGGGTACGACCATATGCAAATCAGGCTTGGTCCCACCCCAAAAAGTGCGGTCCAGCCCAAACTGCTAGGTCACATCCCTGCGGCACGAGACCACAAGCCTCTGCAGTCATTTATTATTTTATTTTATTGGATATGGCTAAGGCGCCGATACCACAAATGGTGTTTCAAGGCGACATGTTTTGGCCTCATTGGGCATCATCAGTGAGGAGTAGTTTGGGTCTCTAGGCACAGCAGGCACGGGACCCACGCCTGGGCATACCCATCCCACTTGGGGTGAGCAGTGATGGCTGGAAGGTTTGGAATGAATGCTTGCCTCTGGCATTGCTCTGGGCAACCCTCCAGACCATCGTTCTTCATGATGTGACCTAGAAGTTCAGGCTGCGCTGCCCCTTTTGGGGTCGGACCAAGCATGATTTGCATATGGTCTTTCACCTTCTGTAATGGCTTGGCAGGCTGAAGACCGATGCAGAGTGCTGGCAGTGAGTGCAGTCGCGCGGCAGCACTTCTTTTACCTCATTGAGGCTGGATGTGTTTTTCGTTGATTTGCCTGTACTAGCCTGAAGCAGCAAGGAGGAGCTTTCTATAAAGAAGGGCCGTGGCGCCTAGAGCCGACCCAGAGTGCTGGCAGTGAGTGTAGTTGTACAGAAGGCAGAGGCCGATGGTGGTAAGACTGTTCTTATTTGATATAGCTGAACTGGTAAACCACAGCGCTGTAGCAAAATGTAATTTTCTTATGCCTTCTCTAGTAAAGCTCCTTTGGTTACTGATAGTGGATGTATTTAAGAGTCACTACCCCAATTGGCTAGTGATTTTCAGCTGTGATTTCTTCTCCATATTCTCCATCTGTGGGGGCCTGTTCCTCTCCTCTTCCCTCGTCGCTTGTCTGTTCGTGTTGTATTTACAGACGTGACTCACCAGCAATTAACAAACAGGAGGCGATTCAAACGCCAATACCCCAAACTACAGTGTATTTTCATAAACTGTTGTCAGCCAGGAATAGCTCTTCTACGAATGAGGCGCCAAAACAAACATGTGATCCGTAGATCCCGGACGTGGCTTTACTATCATGCGTACACTCAAAAGAGGAGCCTTCTCTCCGGGCTTCCTATCATGCGTACAATCAGAGGAGCCTTCTCTCCGGGCTTCCTATCATGCGTACAATCAGAGGAGCCTTCTCTCCGGGCTTCCTATCATGCGTACAATCAGAGGAGCCTTCTCTCCGGGCTTCCTATCATGCGTACAATCATTAGAGGAGCCTTCTCTCCGGGCTTTGTGTCATGCGTACCATCATTAGAGGAGCCTTCTCTCCGGGCTTCCTATCATGCGTACCATCATTAGAGGAGCCTTCTCTCCGGGCTTCCTATCATGCGTACAATCATTAGAGGAGCCTTCTCTCCGGGCTTCCTATCATGCGTACAATCATTAGAGGAGCCTTCTCTCCGGGCTTCCTATCATGCGTACAATCATTAGAGGAGCCTTCTCTCCGGGCTTCCTATCATGCGTACCATCATTAGAGGAGCCTTCTCTCCGGGCTTCCTATCATGCGTACAATCATTAGAGGAGCCTTCTCTCCGGGCTTCCTATCATGCGTACCATCATTAGAGGAGCCTTCTCTCCGGGCTTTGTGTCATGCGTACAATCATTAGAGGAGCCTTCTCTCCGGGCTTCCTGTCATGCGTACCATCATTAGAGGAGCCTTCTCTCCGGGCTTCCTATCATGCGTACAATCAGAGGAGCCTTCTCTCCGGGCTTCCTATCATGCGTACAATCAGAGGAGCCTTCTCTCCGGGCTTCCTATCATGCGTACAATCATCAGAGGAGCCTTCTCTCCGGGCTTCCTATCATGCGTACCATCATTAGAGGAGCCTTCTCTCCGGGCTTCCTATCATGCGTACCATCATTAGAGGAGCCTTCTCTCCGGGCTTCCTATCATGCGTACAATCAGAGGAGCCTTCTCTCCGGGCTTCCTATCATGCGTACAATCATCAGAGGAGCCTTCTCTCCGGGCATCCTATCATGCGTACAATCATTAGAGGAGCCTTCTCTCCGGGCTTCCTATCATGCGTACCATCATTAGAGGAGCCTTCTCTCCGGGCTACCTATCATGCGTACCATCATTAGAGGAGCCTTCTCTCCGGGCTTCCTATCATGCGTACACTCAATAGAGGAGCCTTCTCTCCGGGCTTCCTATCATGCGTACAATCATTAGAGGAGCCTTCTCTCCGGGCTTCCTATCATGCGTACAATCATTAGAGGAGCCTTCTCTCCGGGCTTCCCATCATGGGTACCATCATTACAGGAGCCTTCTCTCCGGGCTTCCTATCATGCGTACCATCATTAGAGGAGCCTTCTCTCCGGGCTTCCTATCATGCGTACAATCATTAGAGGAGCCTTCTCTCCGGGCTTCCTATCATGCGTACCATCATTAGAGGAGCCTTCTCTCCGGGCTTCCTATCATGCGTACACTCAATAGAGGAGCCTTCTCTCCGGGATTCCTATCATGCGTACACTCAATAGAGGAGCCTTCTCTCTGGGCTTCCTATCATGGGTACAATCATTAGAGGAGCCTTCTCTCCGGGCTACCTATCATGCGTACAATCATTAGAGGAGCCTTCTCTCCGGGCTTTCTATCATGCGTACCATCATTAGAGGAGCCTTCTCTCCGGGCTTCCTATCATGCGTACAATCATTAGAGGAGCCTTCTCTCCGGGCTTCCTATCATGCTTACCATCATTAGAGGAGCCTTCTCTCCGGGCTTCCTATCATGCGTACCATCATTACAGGAGCCTTCTCGCCGGGCTTCCTATCATGCGTACCATCATTAGAGGAGCCTTCTCTCCGGGCTACCTATCATGCGTACAATCATTAGAGGAGCCTTCTCTCCGGGCTTCCTATCATGCGTACCATCATTAGAGGAGCCTTCTCTCCGGGCTTCCTATCATGCGTACAATCATTAGAGGAGCCTTCTCTCCGGGCTTCCTATCATGCGTACCATCATTAGAGGAGCCTTCTCTCCGGGCTTCCTATCATGCGTACCATCATTAGAGGAGCCTTCTCTCCGGGCTTCCTATCATGCGTACAATCATTAGAGGAGCCTTCTCTCCGGGCTACCTATCATGCGTACAATCATTAGAGGAGCCTTCTCTCCGGGCTTCCTATCATGCGTACCATCATTAGAGGAGCCTTCTCTCCGGGCTACCTATCATGCGTACAATCATTAGAGGAGCCTTCTCTCCGGGCTTCCTATCATGCGTACAATCATTAGAGGAGCCTTCTCTCCGGGCTTCCTATCATGCGTACCATCATTAGAGGAGCCTTCTCTCCGGGCTTCCTATCATGCGTACCATCATTAGAGGAGCCTTCTCTCCGGGCTTCCTATCATGCGTACCATCATTAGAGGAGCCTTCTCTCCGGGATTCCTATCATGCGTACCATCATTAGAGGAGCCTTCTCTCCGGGCTTCCTATCATGCGTACCATCATTAGAGGAGCCTTCTCTCCGGGCTTCCTATCATGCGTACAATCATTAGAGGAGCCTTCTCTCCGGGCTTCCTATCATGCGTACAATCATAAGAGGAGCCTTCTCTCCGGGCTTCCTATCATGCGTACAATCATTAGAGGAGCCTTCTCTCCGGGCTTCCTATCATGCGTACCATCATTAGAGGAGCCTTCTCTCCGGGCTTCCTATCATGCGTACCATCATTAGAGGAGCCTTCTCTCCGGGCTTCCTATCATGCGTACCATCATTACAGGAGCCTTCTCTCCGGGCTTCCTATCATGCGTACCATCATTAGAGGAGCCTTCTCTCCGGGCTACCTATCATGCGTACAATCATTAGAGGAGCCTTCTCTCCGGGCTTCCTATCATGCGTACAATCATTAGAGGAGCCTTCTCTCCGGGCTTCCTATCATGCGTACCATCATTAGAGGAGCCTTCTCTCCGGGCTTCCTATCATGCGTACCATCATTAGAGGAGCCTTCTCTCCGGGCTTCCTATCATGCGTACCATCATTAGAGGAGCCTTCTCTCCGGGCTTCCTATCATGCGTACAATCATTAGAGGAGCCTTCTCTCCGGGCTACCTATCATGCTTACCATCATTAGAGGAGCCTTCTCTCCGGGCTTCCTATCATGCGTACCATCATTAGAGGCGCCTTCTCTCCGGGCTTCCTATCATGCGTACAATCATTAGAGGAGCCTTCTCTCCGGGCTTCCTATCATGCGTACAATCATTAGAGGAGCCTTCTCTCCGGGCTTCCTATCATGCGTACAATCATTAGAGGAGCCTTCTCTCCGGGCTTCCTATCATGCGTACCATCATTAGAGGAGCCTTCTCTCCGGGCTTCCTATCATGCGTACAATCATTAGAGGAGCCTTCTCTCCGGGCTTCCTATCATGCGTACCATCATTAGAGGAGCCTTCTCTCCGGGCTTCCTATCATGCGTACCATCATTAGAGGAGCCTTCTCTCCGGGCTTCCTATCATGCGTACCATCATTACAGGAGCCTTCTCTCCGGGATTCCTATCATGCGTACCATCATTAGAGGAGCCTTCTCTCCGGGCTTCCTATCATGCGTACAATCATTAGAGGAGCCTTCTCTCCGGGCTTCCTATCATGCGTACAATCATTAGAGGAGCCTTCTCTCCGGGCTTCCTATCATGCGTACCATCATTAGAGGAGCCTTCTCTCCGGGCTTCCTATCATGCGTAACATCATTAGAGGAGCCTTCTCTCCGGGATTCCTATCATGCGTACCATCATTAGAGGAGCCTTCTCTCCGGGCTTCCTATCATGCGTACAATCATTAGAGGAGCCTTCTCTCCGGGCTTCCTATCATGCGTACCATCATTAGAGGAGCCTTCTCTCCGGGCTTCCTATCATGCGTACAATCATTAGAGGAGCCTTCTCTCCGGGGCTTCCTGTCATGCGTACCATCATTAGAGGAGCCTTCTCTCCGGGCTTTGTGTCATGCGTACAATCATTAGAGGAGCCTTCTCTCCGGGCTACCTATCATGCATACAATCATTAGAGGAGCCTTCTCTCCGGGCTTTGTGTCATGCGTACCATCATTAGAGAAGCCTTCTCTCCGGGCTTCCTATCATGCGTACAATCATTAGAGGAGCCTTCTCTCCGGGCTTCCTATCATGCGTACAATCATTAGAGGAGCCTTCTCTCCGGGCTTCCTGTCATGCGTACACTCAATAGAGGAGCCTTCTCTCCGGGCTACCTATCATGCGTACAATCATTAGAGGAGCCTTCTCTCCGGGCTTCCTATCATGCGTACCATCATTAGAGGAGCCTTCTCTCCGGGCTTTGTGTCATGCGTACAATCATTAGAGGAGCCTTCTCAACGGGCTTCCTATCATGCGTACCATCATTAGAGGAGCCTTCTCTCCGGGCTTTGTGTCATGCGTACAATCATTAGAGGAGCCTTCTCTCCGGGCTACCTATCATGCGTACAATCATTAGAGGAGCCTTCTCTCCGGGCTTTGTGTCATGCGTACCATCATTAGAGGAGCCTTCCCTCCGGGCTTCCTATCATGCGTACAATCATTAGAGGAGCCTTCTCTCCGGGCTTCCTATCATGCGTACCATCATTCCAGGAGCCTTCTCTCCGGGCTTCCTGTCATGCTTACCATCATTAGAGGAGCCTTCTCTCCGGGCTTCCTATCATGCGTACAATCATTAGAGGAGCCTTCTCTCCGAGCTACCTATCATGCGTACAATCATTAGAGGAGCCTTCTCTCCGGGCTACCTATCATGCGTACAATCATTAGAGGAGCCTTCTCTCCGGGCTTCCTATCATGCGTACAATCATTAGAGGAGCCTTCTCTCCGGGCTACCTATCATGCGTACCATTATTAGAGGAGCCTTCTCTCCGGGCTACCTATCATGCGTACCATCATTAGAGGAGCCTTCTCTCCGGGCTACCTATCATGCGTACCATCATTAGAGGAGCCTTCTCTCCGGGCTTCCTATCATGCGTACCATCATTAGAGGAGCCTTCTCTCCGGGCTTCCTATCATGCGTACAATCATTAGAGGAGCCTTCTCTCCGGGCTTTCTATCATGCGTACCATCATTAGAGGAGCCTTCTCTCCGGGCTTCCTATCATGCGTACAATCATAAGAGGAGCCTTCTCTCCGGGCTTCCTATCATGCGTACAATCATTAGAGGAGCCTTCTCTCCGGGCTTTGTGTCATGCGTACCATCATTAGAGGAGCCTTCTCTCCGGGCTTCCTATCATGCGTACAATCATTAGAGGAGCCTTCTCTCCGGGCTTCCTATCATGCGTACCATCATTAGAGGAGCCTTCTCTCCGGGCTTCCTATCATGCGTACAATCATAAGAAGAGCCTTCTCTCCGGGCTTCCTATCATGCGTACAATCATTAGAGGAGCCTTCTCTCCGGGCTTCCTATCATGCGTACAATCATTAGAGGAGCCTTCTCTCCGGGCTTCCTATCATGCGTACCATCATTACAGGAGCCTTCTCTCCAGGCTTCCTATCATGCTTACCATCATTAGAGGAGCCTTCTCTCCGGGCTTCCTATCATGCGTACCATCATTAGAGGAGCCTTCTCTCCGGGCTTTGTGTCATGCGTACCATCATTAGAGGAGCCTTCTCTCCGGGCTTCCTATCATGCGTACAATCATTAGAGGAGCCTTCTCTCCGGGCTTCCTATCATGCGTACCATCATTACAGGAGCCTTCCCTCCAGGCTTCCTATCATGCGTACAATCATTAGAGGAGCCTTCTCTCCGGGCTTCCTATCATGCGTACCATCATTAGAGGAGCCTTCTCTCCGGGCTTTGTGTCATGCGTACAATCATTAGAGGAGCCTTCTCAACGGGCTTCCTGTCATGCATACCATCATTAGAGGAGCCTTCTCTCCGGGCTTTGTGTCATGCGTACAATCATTAGAGGAGCCTTCTCTCCGGGCTACCTATCATGCGTACCATCATTAGAGAAGCCTTCTCTCCGGGCTTCCTATCATGCGTACAATCATTAGAGGAGCCTTCTCTCCGGGCTTCCTATCATGCGTACCATCATTAGAGGAGCCTTCTCTCCGGGCTTCCTATCATGCGTACACTCAATAGAGGAGCCTTCTCTCCGGGCTACCTATCATGCTTACCATCATTAGAGGAGCCTTCTCTCCGGGCTTCCTATCATGCGTACCATCATTAGAGGAGCCTTCTCTCCAGGCTTCCTATCATGCGTACCATCATTAGAGGAGCCTTCTCTCCGGGCTTCCTATCATGCGTACCATCATTCCAGGAGCCTTCTCTCCGGGCTTCCTATCATGCTTACCATCATTAGAGGAGCCTTCTCTCCGGGCTTCCTATCATGCGTACCATCATTAGAGGAGCCTTCTCTCCGGGCTTCCTATCATGCGTACCATCATTAGAGGAGCCTTCCCTCCGGGCTTCCTATCATGCGTACAATCATTAGAGGAGCCTTCTCTCCGGGCTTCCTATCATGCGTACCATCATTACAGGAGCCTTCTCTCCGGGCTTCCTATCATGCTTACCATCATTAGAGGAGCCTTTTCTCCGGGCTTTGTGTCATGCGTACCATCATTAGAGGAGCCTTCTCTCCGGGTTACCTATCATGCGTACAATCATTAGAGGAGCCTTCTCGCCGGGCTTCCTATCATGCGTACAATCATTAGAGGAGCCTTCTCTCCGGGCTTCCTATCATGCGTACAATCATAGGAGCCTTCTCTCCGGGCTACCTATCATGCGTACAATCATTAGAGGAGCCTTCTCTCCGGGCTACCTATCATGCGTTCAATCATTAGAGGAGCCTTCTCTCCGGGCTTCCTATCATGCGTACAATCATTAGAGGAGCCTTCTCTCCGGGCTACCTATCATGCGTACCATCATTAGAGGAGCCTTCTCTCCGGGCTACCTATCATGCGTACCATCATTAGAGGAGCCTTCTCTCCGGGCTTTGTGTCATGCGTACCATCATTAGAGGAGCCTTCTCTCCGGGCTTCCTATCATGCGTACCATCATTAGAGGAGCCTTCTCTCCGGGCTTCCTATCATGCGTACCATCATTAGAGGAGCCTTCTCTCCAGGCTTCCTATCATGCTTACCATCATTAGAGGAGCCTTCTCTCCGGGCTTCCTATCATGCGTACCATCATTAGAGGAGCCTTCTCTCCGGGCTTTGTGTCATGCGTACCATCATTAGAGGAGCCTTCTCTCCGGGCTTCCTATCATGCGTACAATCATTAGAGGAGCCTTCTCTCCGGGCTTCCTATCATGCGTACCATCATTACAGGAGCCTTCCCTCCAGGCTTCCTATCATGCGTACAATCATTAGAGGAGCCTTCTCTCCGGGCTACCTATCATGCGTACAATCATTAGAGGAGCCTTCTCTCCGGGCTTCCTATCATGCGTACAATCATTAGAGGAGCCTTCTCTCCGGGCTTCCTATCATGCGTACAATCATTAGAGGAGCCTTCTCTCCGGGCTTCCCATCATGGGTACCATCATTAGAGGAGCCTTCTCTCCGGGCTTCCTATCATGCGTACAATAATTAGAGGAGCTTTCTCTCTGGGCTTCGTTAACCAGGAGTCCTTTTCACCTTCTGGATGGCGCATTGAATGCAGCTGTTTTGAATATAATTAATTCAGACATTACCAAAAATGTTGTTAGAGAACAGCCGGAAACCCAGCTACTCACCTCGATTTGAGCATGTCCCGTTATCGGCTTCTCCAGTTCGACATACCAAAAGAGCAGCAAGCTCATCATCAGACACGTCAACTTCATCGCCATCATTATTGTCACTGCATTCACCTGTGGCAAATCCTACCACTTCCCCGCCAGTAGCATCGACCCTTCCTCCTTTCATTTTTGCATTGGCTTCATTAGTGAGATTGTATGAATCAATTGATGCCAAAATGAATGAACACGTAACACTTCGAACAACGTTGAATGAGAAGGTCTCGTTCCCTGAAGGATATATCTCAGCTTTTATACTGCAAGCAAACCATTTTTGTACGCCAGGTATCTTGTGTATGGATGGCAGATTTCACATCCGTGAAGGTGGCAATCCGGCACTGTTGGTTCAGTTAGTAGATCCAGGGGGAAATTTGCAGGATGTAGCGAGACCTCATGAGAGGACTGACGCACAGCTTCTGTTCCAGCAAAACTTGGCAGGCCTTATACAAGGGGACCAGGGTCCGGTTCTGGAACAGGTGTGTCCTATATCTCCATTAATGATAGACGATGAAGGCCAAGATCTGCTTAATTATTCAACTTTTTATCAGCATCGGAAAGACAAGACAAAAAGAGTAGAAGGGAAATCAATAAAAAAGAAAATAAGAACCAAAAATCCTACCTAATTTTGCGTAATTGTGGTTCCAGAAAATTCCTGCAAGCAATTCCTGCAAGCTTTCACTTTTACAACCCTGGGCTTGACAAGGATAAGATCTAAAGGCAGGAAATTGAAAAAATGCTATGATTCAGTAGCCGCCCGCCTCCTTGCCCAGGTGATTGATCACTCGACACAGCCTACCATGGAGATGCAAGAAGATCCGGACACTGAGTTAATTAGTCTGTCTGCGTACTCCCTGGAGAGCAACGCAGTGCAGGTCACTGAGGGCTCTGGTCCAAATCCTGCAGAGTTCGTAGAGTGATGTCAAGGCAGCCACCATTGAGGCTTGACTCTTATTCGCCTCCATCTTCGTATGTCAAAGAAGGGAAGATGCCGGTTTCAATTGCATCCACTGGGGGGTCATCCCATCTTTTCCTATATCCTGGAGCAAAGAAGCAGTATGCTGCACCAAAAGCCCTTTTAAACAGTCCAACTTTGGAGGGAGTCTAAACCGGCTTTCAATAAATCAGCACGAGCAATACAGATGCCTGCTCTTACAACGTTTGCCAATTTCAAAACATCTAATGGTGCTAAATTGATTGAATGTTTTTAACTTGTTTGATGCCATTTCATCGCTATGATCTTTTGAATCCAGAGAGATCGAATAATTAGAGTTTTGCAATGATACATACCTAGATCATGTTTTCCTGCACATTGACTTGTGCTTGACGCTGAATCCCTATTGTTCCCGATGGGTGTGATTTGACTGAAGTGAACAGTTCTGATACTCTGGCCTCTTTAGTCTCAGAACAATCAAACCTGACAAGATTGTAAATTAGACACGTTTTTACCGCTTAATGTGACCTATTCGATGTCAAATTTAAATTCTCAATGGGTCATTGAATCAAATCATGCTGTATTGAACAAGGGGTCATAAGAGAACGGGTCATGGCTTGCAAGTGCCCTGGCCTCAAATAAACTTTAACTAGACCAGGAGGAAGTGTCTGAGGGTAAACTGGTGGGTTCATGGAATACACATGGAATTTTCCACCTTTTTCAAGTGCAAGATTTTAATTCCTCCCGTTATGATATCTTGCTCCGGCAACAGACCTGGCTCTTAGAATCATCCATGCTCGACGGTTACATAGTATTATTAAATCCAGCCGTGAAGGGTCCTAAAGGAAGACCAGCATTGGGCATCCTGACGGCCGTCCAAAACGGTATTGGCTGCAACTGAATTTTTGGAAGGCACCTAACCCATATGTTCAGCGCTTCAAACTTCCTTGGGAATCGACCAATTTCTTGGAATTGGGAGTCTATGCCTTGTTTAACGGAACTGGGTTGTCTGCCTGCGAACATTTTGATCGTTGCTGTTTTGATTGTTCATTAAAAACGGGGGAGCAAGCAATTTCTGTCCCCGGCTGCCTATGTTAAGTATGTGGGGGTCACCCTCACACCCCTGAACCTCCCAAATACCGAACATGGGGAGCAGGAGACAGCCCCGCAACCCCCGCTCCTCAGGTTTGGTAGTTCTGTATTCGTCCAACCCGGCAACACCCAATTAGAACAAAAAGGCCATACGGTAAAAAAATTTGACCTAATGGGTGTTACCTTGATTAACGTGTATTGGAACCCTGCGAGTATGCCGATGGATGCTTTGCTGGACAGCATTGCTAACCTGTTGGATGAGTGCTTGATGGACTCTGCTGTATATGCTTTTTTACTGTCCGGGGATTTAAATATTACTTGTCACAATTTAGATACCCATTTGACTTCACAGATTAAGGGGCGTGTTGCTTCGAGGAAACGGGGAGATTCTTGGCTTGCTCTGATGGATTTGTGGGGTTTATGTATGCTTAATGGTTGCATGACAGTTGACATCCCACCAAGGTTAGGTGGGGCAGAGGTGTCCAACAAGCTATTTTGGATTATATAAATGTCTCTGGCAAAAATGTTTCATATTCTTAAGGGTTAGAGATCTTACCTTCTGCTCAAAGTGATAATCGTATCCTGCGATTAGCCTGGCCTTTCCTGTCGGTGGAGTCTATTAAGGATAGATATGCCCCCAAATTAGAGGTACATGCAGGGCGTAACTGCCTGTTATGGAGCGAGAAATACGTGGAAAACTAAACAACAATTTAATTGCTATGTATGATAGAGTGAAGGCATTGAAGGAGGGTGTGGCAGGGAATTATGTAATGGTTTTAACCTCCTTTTTTGAAGAAACAGCAAAAACCTTTAGACCGTATTTTAAATATAGACATTCTTTTGATATTGACGTTCAGCAAAAAGAAAAGGGCTCTTAGGCTAGTGATTAGGAATTTAGGCAAACCAATTAATTCTGCACACATTCGGGAGATTAGGAAATTGACATTGAAATGTAATAAATGGCTCTGGGGCCACAAGGGAGTTATTCCGCAGAAGGACGCTGAAGTAATGCTATAGGCTATCGTCTCAAAACGCACGACGGAAACATGGCAGTTAATAAGGTGGTGACACTCTGCAGTTGGCGTTGTAGATAAATTTGGTATCTTAGGTGGCATACGTTGCTTATTATGAGGCCATTTTCTCGAAAGCTCAGAATGAAGTTGATAACGTTCATTCTTGTCCTATTAAGGACTGGACCCTGTTGTTTGAGAGAGAAGATATTCTGTATTTAATAAATAAATTTAATAACCTTGAGTGCCAGGCCCGGATGGGTATTCAAATTTGATTTTCAAAAAGCATTGGAGCTCTTGTCAAGATAAGGTTTTTTATACTATATTCTGTCAAGTAGTGAAAGATAAACAATTTCCGTCTTCGTGGAAATCAGCGATTGTGATACCCATATTTAAAAAGGGGGATTGATCTAATCTCCCAAACTACCGACCAATCGCACTACTTAATGCTCCAGAAAATAATTCTTCTTCTCTAGTCCTCGCCAAGTTGAATGACCGGGCTAAGGAAAACTCTACGTTTGAGATCCACAAGGCAGGGTTTGTTAAGGGTTTAGGTACCTCCCTTTAAAAAAGAACCCAGATGGGGGGGTGTTAAAACCTGCTTGCCTTTTATAGACTTTAAGCTTCTGTGTGAAAGCGGAGATCGCGCATTGTTGTAGAATAAACTTTGGAACTGCAATTGCTCTGCCTATTTAATGGATATTTTAATTGAATTTCATAGTGATATCTCACTGAAAGTAAGAGTAAACCAGAATGGAAATGTATCAAAACCAATTTGAGCATTTAAGAGGTTAAAGCAGGGGTGCATTCTCCCTCCTGCTCTGTTCAAGCTGTTTAAATTAGATTTGTGGGAAACCTTCAATGAAGCAGCAAAGGCCTTCCCGCTGCGTACTAATGGACATCCGATTCGCTGGGTATATGCAGACGATTTGCTCTTGATTGACCAATCTCGCATTGGTCTGCAAAGGCATTAATTGCACTGCAGACTTATGCTACCAAAAATAACTTTACTATAAATGTAGCTTAGTCGAATGTGTTGGTGTTGAGATATGCCAAGTCAAAAAAGATAATTACTTATAATTGGTGTTTAACCAACTCATTGGTATCCAAGGTGGACTCCTGCAGGTACTTCGGTTTTAATAGGGACGACAGTGCGAACGATGCCCGTAACGTTAATATGTTGTGGAATAAGGCAGCTGTTTCAGCAGCCCAGCAGTCTGTGTTACACCAGCATTGTGGGTGTGTGTGTGAGGATGGTGGAGCAAGAAAGACGTTTTGGGACGGTCTATCAAGCGGACATGACACCTTCAAGTCTTTAGATGTTCTCAGATTTTTAAGTAAAATTAATTTGTGTTCGCTAAGATAAGACCTGATATTAAGGCAAAGTTCCTCTGAGTTTGTTTATTATCTTAAACTGCTTTCATGAATTTCATTCTTGGAATTTCACTGACATTTTCTCATGAACTTACTTTTGGTTTGTTCCTATGGGGTTTATCTTTTTATTCTGTTTTACCCTTGCATTTTATAATATCTTGAATGTAATGTTGATGATATATGTAATGAAACGTTTTCTTTCCCCAGAATATTTTTTGTGTTTCATTATGTCAAAGGTTAATTTGTGTAACCATAAGACATTAATCAAAATAACCAAAAAAACAAAGCTACAATGTATCAACAGCACCAGTGAAGGACACTATGATGACTGAATGACCAAACAAAGCAGAGACTCGATGTGAAATGGAGCCTGTAGAGCTCCAAACCAACAAAGTCAAACCGGTGTTTGCAGCGCCTACTGAAAGCGAGCATGCTGGGAAAAGGGAACTGAGCAACAATATCACCAAGCAATAGGCACTCTCAAGACCCATGAAGAAAAAACGCGTAGAGTTCCCCATAGTAACAAACAAATTCTGGGAGGAGAAGATATGAGAGACTTCGCAAGGCTTTGCAAGGTTCTTTTCTTTCATTTCCTGGTTGACCATGTTTTTCCAGTAGGCACCAAGAGGCCCAGCGTAGAATAGCAGCCGTTATCACCATTCGTGCCCATCAAACGTCTCCCACCCAGGAGACAGCCTTGAGGGTCATTAATGCCCTGACCAAAATGTCATTTACAGTCCATCTGTACTTACTCTCCTCTCATTCACAGCCCATGTGTACTTACTCTCCTTTCATTCACAGTCCATATGTTCTTACTCTCCTCTCACTCACAGCCCATGTGTACTTACTCTCCTCTCATTCACAGTCCATGTGTTCTTACTCTCCTCTCATTCACAGTCTATGTGTTCTTACTCTCCTATCAGTCACAGCCCATGTGTTCTTACTCTCCTCTCATTCACAGTCTATGTGTTCTTACTCTCCTCTCATTCACAGTCCATGTGTTCTTACTCTCCTCTCTTTCACAGTCCATGTGCACGTACTCTCCTCTCATTCACAGGCCATGTGTTCTTACTCTCCTCTCATTCACAGGCCATGTGTCCCATGCGTACTTACTCTCCTCTCATTCACAGCCCATATGTTCTTACTCTCCTCTAATTCACAGCCCATGTGTACTTATTCTCCTCTCATTTCTCATTCACAGCTCATGTGTACTTACTCTCCTCACATACTCTCATTCACAATCCATGTGTTCTTACTCTCCTATCAGTCACAGCCCATGTGTACTTACTCTCCTCTCATTCACAGTCCAATTGTACTTACTCTCCTCTCATTCACAGTCCACGTGTTTACTCTCCTATCATTAACAGTCCAAATGTACTTACTCTGCCATTCACAGTTCATGTGTTCTTACTCTCCAATCATTCACAGTCCATGTGTTCTTACTCTCCTCTTATTCACAGTGCATGCATTCTTACTCTGATCACATTCACAGTTCATCTCACTTTCTCTCTCATTCACAGTCCATGTGTTCTGACTCTCCTCTCTTTCACAGTCCATGTTTACTTACTCTCCTCTCATTCAGAGTCCATGTGTACTTACTCTCCTCTCATTAACAGTGCATGTGTATTTACTCTCTTCTCATTCACGGTCCATGTGTACTTACTCTCCCCTTCACAGTCCATGTGTACTTACTCTCCTCTCATTCTCAGGCCATGTGTACTTACTGTACTGCCCTCTCTTTCACAGTCCATGTGTACTTACTCTTCTCTCATTCACAGTCCATGCATTCTTACTCTGATCTCATTCACAATTCATCTGTACTTACTCTCCCATTCACAGGCCATGTGTTCTTACTCTCCTCTCATTCACAGTCCATGCGTTCTTACTCTGATCTCATTCACAGTCCATGTGTTATTACTCTCCTCTCTTTCACAGTCCATGTGTACTTACTCTCCTCTCATTCACAGTGCAAGTGTATTTACTCTCTTCTCATTCACAGTCCATGTGTACTTACTCTCATCTCATTCTCAGTCCATGTGTTCTTACTTCCCCCTTCACAGTCCATGTGTTCTTACTCTGCTCTCATTCACAGTCCATGTGTTCTTACTCTGCTCTCATTCACAGTCCACGTGTACTTACTCTGCTCCGGGGCCTCCGTCTGTTCAGGCTCTTCGGGCTCTGTGAAAGGGAAACAAAGGGAGGCTTAGGTTAGCGGCTGCCGTTGATGTATTTAGGCTGTTAATAGCTTGACAACTATCCTGGCTATGCGCCCTTGGCAGGCCCATCGCCCAGTTCACTGCACCCCAAGCCAATGAGAAATATTCAACTAAACAAATGTTTTTTCCCAGATTTGGAAAAAAGACTTCTATTCCAAATCCGCCATTCTCGAACCTACCATGTCGAGAAAAAAGGGATAAGGCTAAGAAAAGCGTTAGGGTTAGCAATGGGGTAAGGGCTAGTGTTGCCGGGATAGTCAGAGTAAGGGAAAAGAAACTAAAAGAACAACTAGCAAAATGAGCGAAACGGTGGTGAAACTGCTGGGAGGTCTGAAGGCTTTCATGACACTGACATCAGAGAGAGATATCCATCTGCTCATCCAAGCCTGAGAGATGAACTAAGACGTCATTAACCGAGAGCTGTGCATCTGCTCATCCAAGCCTGAGAGATGAACTAAGGTGTCAATAACCGAGAGATATGCATCTGCTCATCCAAGCCTGAGAGATTAACTAACATGTCAATAACCGAGAGCTGTGCCTCCCTCATCCAAGCCTGAGAGATGAACTAAGGTGTCAATAGCCGAGAGCTGTGCATCTGCTCATCCAAGCCTGAGAGATGAACTAAGGTGTCAATAGCCGAGAGCTGTGCATCTGCTCATCCAAGCCTGAGAGATTAACTAACATGTCAATAACCCAGAACTATGCATCTGCTCATCCAAGCCTGAGAGATGAACTAAGGTGTCAATAACCGAGAGCTGTGCATCTGCTCATCCAAGCCTGAGAAATGAACTAAGGTGTCAATAGCCGAGAGCTGTGCATCTGCTCATCCAAACCTGAGAGATGAACTAAGACGTCAATAGCCGAGAGCTGTGCATCTGCTCATCCAAGCCTGAGAGATGAACTAAGACGTCAATAGCCGAGAGCTGTGCATCTGCTCATCCAAGCCTGAGAGATGAACTAAGGTGTCAATAGCCGAGAGCTGTGCATCTGCTCATCCAAGCCTGAGAGATTAACTAAGGTGTCAATAGCCGAGAGCTGTGCACCTGCCCATCCAAACCTGAGAGATTAACTAACATGTCAATAACCGAGAGCTGTGCCTCCCTCATCCAAGCCTGAGAGATGAACTAAGGTGTCAATAACCGAGAGATATGCATGTGTTCATCCAAACCTGGGAGATTAACTAACATGTCGATAACCCAGAGCTATGCATCTGCTCATCCAAGCCTGAGAGATTAGCTAAAATGTCGATAACCGAGAGCTGTGCATCTGCTCATCCAAGCCTGAGAGATGAACTAACATGTCAATAACCGAGAGCTGTGCATCTGCCCATCCAAGCCTGAGAGATGAACTAAGGTGTCAATAGCCGAGAGCTGTGCACCTGCCCATCCAAGCCTGAGAGATGAACTAAGGTGTCGATAGCCGAGAGCTGTGCATCTGCTCATCCAAGCCTGAGAGATGAACTAAGGTGTCAATAGCCGAGAGCTGTGCATCTGCTCATCCAAGCCTGAGAGATGAACTAAGGTGTCAATAGCCGAGAGCTGTGCATCTGCTCATCCAAGCCTGAGAGATGAACTAAGGTGTCAATAGCCGAGAGCTGTGCATCTGCTCATCCAAGCCTGAGAGATGAACTAAGGTGTCAATAGCCGAGAGCTGTGCATCTGCTCATCCAAGCCTGAGAGATGAACTAATATGTCAATAACCGAGAGATATGCATGTGTTCACCCAAGCCTGGGAGATTAACTAACATGTCGATAACCCAGAGCTATGCATCTGCACATCCAAGCCTGAGAGATTAGCTAAAATGTCGATAACCGAGAGCTGTGCATCTGCTCATCCAAGCCTGAGAGATGAACTAACATGTCAATAACCGAGAGCTATGCCTCCCGCATCCAAGCCTGAGAGATGAACTAAGGTGTCAACAACCGAGAGCTGTGCATCTGCCCATCCAAGCCTGATAGATGAACTAAGGTGTCAATAGCCGAGAGCTGTGCATCTGCTCATCCAAGCCTGAGAGATGAACTAAGGTGTCAACAGCCGAGAGCTGTGCATCTGCTCATCCAAGCCTGAGAGATGAACTAAGGTGTCAATAGCCGAGAGCTGTGAATCTGCTCATCCAAGCCTGAGAGATGAACTAAGGTGTCAATAGCCGAGAGCTGTGCATCTGCTCATCCAAGCCTGAGAGATGAACTAAGGTGTCAATAGCCGAGAGCTGTGCATCTGCTCATCCAAGCCTGAGAGATGAACTAAGGTGTCAATAGCCGAGAGCTGTGCATCTGCCCATCCAAGCCTGAGAGATGAACTAAGGTGTCAATAGCCGAGAGCTGTGCATCTGCCCATCCAAGCCTGAGAGATGAACTAAGGTGTCAATGGCCGAGAGCTGTGCATCTGCTCATCCAAGCCTGAGAGATGAACTAAGGTGTCAATGGCCGAGAGCTGTGCACCTGCCCATCCAAGCCTGAGAGATGAACTAAGGTGTCAATGGCCGAGAGCTGTGCACCTGCCCATCCAAGCCTGAGAGATGAACTAAGGTGTCAATAGCCGAGAGCTGTGCACCTGCCCATCCTAGCCTGAGAGATGAACTAAGGTGTCAATAGCCGAGAGCTGTGCATCTGCTCATCCAAGCCTGAGAGATGAACTAAGGTGTCAATAGCCGAGAGCTGTGCATCTGCTCATCCAAGCCTGAGAGATGAACTAAGGTGTCAATAGCCGAGAGCTGTGCATCTGCTCATCCAGCCTGAGAGATGAACTAAGGTGTCAATAGCCGAGAGCTGTGCATCTGCTCATCCAAGCCTGAGAGATGAACTAAGGTGTCAATAGCCGAGAGCTGTGCATCTGCTCATCCAAGCCTGAGAGATGAACTAAGGTGTCAATAGCCGAGAGCTGTGCACCTGCTCATCCAAGCCTGAGAGATGAACTAAGGTGTCAATAGCCGAGAGCTGTGCACCTGCCCATCCAAGCCTGAGAGATGAACTAAGGTGTCAATAGCCGAGAGCTGTGCACCTGCCCATCCAAGCCTGAGAGATGAACTAAGGTGTCAATAGCCGAGAGCTGTGCATCTGCTCATCCAAGCCTGAGAGATTAACTAACATGTCAATAACCGAGAGCTATGCCTCCCTCATCCAAGCCTGAGAGATGAACTAAGGTGTCAATAGCCGAGAGCTGAGAGCTGTGATCTGCTCATCCAAGCCTGAGAGATTAACTAAGGTGTCAATAGCCGAGAGCTGTGCATCTGCTCATCCAAGCCTGAGAGATGAACTAAGGTGTCAATAACCGAGAGCTGTGCCTCCCTCATCCAAGCCTGAGAGATGAACTAAGGTGTCAATAGCCGAGAGCTGTGCATCTGCTCATCCAAGCCTGAGAGATGAACTAAGGTGTCAATAGCCGAGAGCTGTGCACCTGCCCATCCAAGCCTGAGAGATGAACTAAGGTGTCAATAGCCGAGAGCTGTGCATCTGCTCATCCAAGCCTGAGAGATGAACTAAGGTGTCAATAGCCGAGAGCTATGCCTCCCTCATCCAAGCCTGAGAGATGAACTAAGATGTCAATTACTTCTGAAATCTGTTTTATACTTGGATGATACACACACAATGTAATACCGATATCATGCAAGGTTATGCACACCTGTGGCCCTTGTTTCGGAAAAGATTTATTTATTTTGTAATTAAGAATGCATAAGGTGCAGAGTAACCCTGGCAGCGGGGTACTGTGTGACAACATCAATGCACAATTCAAACAGGTTTCTATGTACAATTTGGACAGCATAAACAGTTGCATAAGAACGAGACCCCGTTCGGATGAAAGGGGACAAGCTAGGAATGTAAAGGCCAGCTTAATCAACAAGGTGTCTAATGCTGTTCCAGATCCGATGAGAGTAGGAAGGAAGAGGGAGGAAAGGACCCGTAGAGGAAAGGCCTGTGGAGAAGAATGGGAGTGGATGGTGAGCCAGCGGAGAGAAGTAAAACCAGGGTGATGTTCCTAAACCTTCACGCATCCCACATTAGACTGGCATCTGACTGCAAAGCCTGGCAAGGGTGGCAGCTGGAGCACAGCCTTCGCGCCATCCAGCAGTGCCAAAGTCTGAGAGACTTCATTTTTCAGGTGTGGAAAACTGGAAAAACTGGACTATGAAAGAAGAGAAATATGAGATTTAAAGTTTAAGGTAGAGTCAAGAATTAAACTAAGAGGTGTGACAGAGGACACCAGGGTGGCGGAGACACAGAGAGACGGGATTGGGGCACGCTACTCTTGCAATGAGGGGAAAGGGTGGAAGATACCAATAGACATTGCGTTTTGGAGGGGTTCCCTTTCAGCAATAATGAAGACATCCTGTCCTGAATGGCACCGAGGGACTCTCCCAGGAGGAGAATATCCGATGGAGACGGCGTTTCCTGACAGACCTATGTGCTGTCGCCGAACCCACGTACCAGGAGACCTAACTCGAACACCAGATCCCTGCAAAGTTTCCACGCAGATATTCTGGCTGGGATCGAGAAAAAGTCGAGGGCCTGGGACCGTATATTGTCTTTGGCTCATCTGGCATCGCGACCGAGGGACGCTCAATTCTCCCAACAGGGATTGTTTGATGAAACACCGCACAGCTCTCTTATTAAGCTGCGTATGCCTGGCCGGGTACACGGTGCTTTGTTTAAGGTTGGACATCTTGCCGGTTCTGGGATATATTGGAGCACGGAAAAGTATTCCCAGCGAGAAGAGACTTTGTAGGATATGTGGAGAAAGTGTGGCAGAATCTCGCCACATACTAACACAATGCTCACACGTGCAATCATTGTATGAAAAGGGATATGCTGAGTCTCGGGACATTGATGAAGACTCACTTTGGAGTACGCAATATGGGCCGGAATCACTTGTAGTGGTATCTGGTGCCTATTGTATATGGCAGATGGTTAAAGATAGACTGGCAATATAGTATGTATTGATTTTTTATGGAATTTTTTACGATGATGAACTTCTATTTATTTATTTATTTATGTATAAGATGTGAATTGTTAGATATAGTTTTGTATGTATTTTTATAAGGATTTTAGTGTGAATGGTTGGTCAACCAAATGCACGTAAATAAAAAAGAAAAATAAAGATATTAATCAGCATAGGACTTAGGACTGAGCCTTGGGGTGCCCCGCAATGTAATGGATGGTTCCCGAATGTGGCTGATCCAACCTGAACAAACTGTGACCAATTACACAGGAAAGAGGAGAACCACATCAGGATGAAGCCAACTAAACCCACGCGTGAGTTTAAGATGGCAATTGCCACCTGTGGCTGACCATATCAAATGCCAGCAAATGATCCATGGGAACGAGCGGGCTAAGGCCGCCAACATCCAGCAGGCACACGTCACCATCCACCACCTGAAGGGCGGCAGTCTTGATACTAGACCCAGCACGAAGCCTGATTGATAAGACCGTAAAAGTGAGTGCTTGGATAAGTGCTGGGAAGATGGACTGCTGCATATTCTTAAATACATTTACCTAAAAATGTCAGGGGAGTAATAAAGCAATCAGTGGCATTTTCTAGCAGATCAGGGTAAGGTTTTGGGATTAGTGTAAGGACTTGACCATGTGCTAGTAGATATGGAAAGACCACTTGGGAAAGAGAAGTATTAAAGGGAGGAAGAAAAAACAGAATTGTTGATAGAAGTAATGAAATATCGGAATACAAGGCTAGAAAACCTAGGAAATGAGGTTCAGAGAGAAGAGACAAAGGGACTGAGCAGGAGATGACATGAAACATAACAGTTGTACAATTGGGAGTGTAACCTCTTTGAACAATTCACATGGCCCCATTACTGCAGTGGGGGTTTGAGATTGAAAGTAACCAGATTTTGCTTTAATGATGTGTTGCCTATAAGCCGCTCCAAGACCATGTCGCCGAGAACGATGTTCAACACTCGGGGACGTAAGCCACTGTTTCTGATTGCAGATGGGAGTTTATTTCTCAATCCTGACTTTGGACTAATACCAAGGAGCAAAGTGAATGAGATGTATGGTTTACACAATGGAGCGGGCACAGAGAATTTTCAACAGACAGAGCCAGAGAGTGATAGTCGGAGGCCAATGACATTAGTATAAGCAGCAGGGAAATCCAGATTATTATAAGAAAGAAAAAAGAATAGACCTTTTGAAGGATAGAATCAATAAAGATTAAAAAAAACTTCTTGAAGGCCTTTTACAAGCATTATCTATACGGCCAAAGCAGTAGCATTCCACGTCTCTGCATTTTATTGTAAAGCTACCCATAAGTCAGGCGTATGCTACCATTTTAGTGGAAGTTAATTAATTTGCAAACATGATTAATTTTGTTCTCACATGTTTAAACACTGCTAAGAAACGGGCTCAAGCATTTTAAGAAGAATTTGTCACACTGCATAGATTTCACTTTTGTTATTATTTTGGATTAAGTTTCTCATTTTGTCACACATCTTTAAGCAGCATTCTGCTCTGAGGTTGAGATGAAAGTTTGACTGTTACCAAGCAATCATCCACAGATAGATATACAAACTGAAAGAGTGAATCAAGTTATCAAACAGTACCTGCATGGCTATTTACAGTATCATCTGAAAGTACTGATGTTGGTTTAACACCGATAACAATGCAGTGCTTTCATCTCTCCAATTTTCAACACACTGAACGGTTGGTTATGTGTATGGCCACCCTCCCAGAATGATGTTAAGCAAACCATTAATATCTAGAAAGGTGGGTGCAGTCAAGATATGAACCATTTTGATAGACAGAATCATGGCTAGTAGAGACAGAAAATCCGACTTAAGATGTGGAAATCTTCAAAAGGTTTAGAGAAAAAAGAAAACATCCAGCTCCCTCTTATGGTAGTGGGGTTAACGTTTACTTGTCGAACAGATATATCAACATATATGGTGTAAGGAAGTTCCAACCACGATATGGATCATTTTATTGTTTACACAATGATGAAACCAACTGCAGTGAAAGTAAAACCTCCAAAATAGAGGATACACTTTCTGTGTGGCTCTTGTGGCTCAAAACACACCAGTTATGGACACAGTGAATGAAGAAGACGAGGTAAAAGCTATTTTGTAAGCAGAATTTCTTCAATATATTCTTTATTTTTGTAAGAACACTCTTGAGAATGTGTTGAATGAACCTTTTTATTTTAAATCCCACTGAACCCAAGGAGAAGGACAGAGCTTCAGATGAGATGGTGGTTCTGCTAAGTCTGTCTGGCCCACCCTTCGTGATTACTGAAAACAGTGGTGCCTGCCAAACCTGGCCCACCCTTGATTTGTATTGAAGATGGCGGTACCTGTTAAGCCTGGCCCAACCTTCCTGTTTATCGAAGACGGTTCTGCCTGCTAAGCCTGGCCCACGCTTCCTGTTTACAGAACACAGTGGTGCCTGCTAAGCCTGGCCCACCCTTCCTGTTAACTGAAGACTGTGGGGCCTGCTAAGCCCACCCATACTTCCTATTTACTGAAGAGGGCGGTACCTGTTAAGCCTAGCCCACTCTTCCTGTTTATTGAAGACAGTTCTGCCTGCTAAACCTGGACCACACTTCCTGTTTACTGAAGACAGTGGTGCCTACTAAGCCAGGTCCATCCTTCCTGTTTACTGAGCACTGTGGTACCTGCTAAGCCTGGCCCACCCTTCCTGTTTACTGAAGACAGTGGTGCCTACTAAGCCAGGTCCATCCTTCCTGTTTACTGAGCACTGTGGTACCTGCTAAGCCTGGCCCACCCTTCCTGTTTACTGAAGACAGTGGTGCCTGCTAAGCCAGGTCCATCCTTCCTGTTTACTGAGCACTGTGGTACCTGCTAAGCCTGGCCCACCCTTCCTGTTTACTGAAGACAGTGGTGCCTGCTAAGCCAGGTCCATCCTTCCTGTTTACTGAGCACTGTGGTACCTGCTAAGCCTGGCCCACCCTTCCTGTTTACTGAAGACAGTGGTGCCTGCTAAGCCAGGTCCATCCTTCCTCTTTACTGAGGACTGTGGTACCTGCTAAGCCTAACCCACCATTCCTGTGTATTGAAGATGGTGGTCCCTGCTAATCCTGGTCCACCCTTCTGCTTTACTGAAGCCGGTGGTGACTGCTAAGCCTGGCCTTTCCTTCCTATTTACGGAAGGCGGTCTGCTATCCAGGGGTCAAGTCATAAAAAAGACAGTGGGGGCCTCATTAACATACCAATTGAATGTGGTGTCAGTAGAAATTAGCATATAAAGGTGCCCTCTGAAAACTGTGGGGGGGACGTCCACCCGTGTGTGACCTCGACTTGAGCCCTACTGCTAAGCCTGTCCCATCATACCTGTTTACTGAAGACTGTAGTACCTGCTAAGCCTGGCACTCCCTTCCTGTTTACTGAAGACTGCAGTAGCTGCTAAACCTGGCCCACCATACCTGTTTACAGAAGACTGCAGTACCTGCCAAAGATAGCTCACCCTCCCTGTGTATTGAAGATGGTGGTGCCTGCTAAGCCTGGTCCACCCTTCCTGCTAACTAAAGATGGTGGTGCCTGCTAAGCCTAAGCCTGGGGCACCCTTCATTTTATAATATGGTGGCTGCTAAGCCTGGCCCACCCTTCCTAATTACTGAAGACAGTGTTACCTGCTAAGCCTGGCCCACACTTCCTGTTAACTGAAGATGGTGGTGCCTGCTAAGCCTGGCCAGCCGCTCCTGTTTACTGGAGAAGGTGGTGCCTGCTAAGCCTGGCCCACACTTCATGTTCACTGTAGACTCTGGTGGCTGCTATGCCTGGTCCACCCTTCCTGTTTACTGAAGCAGGCAGTGCCTGCTAAGCCTGGCCCACCCTTCCTGTTTACTGGAGACTGTGGTGCAGGTAAGCCTGGCCCACCCTTCCTGTTTACTGGAGACTGTGGTGCTGGTAAGCCTGGTCCACCCTTGCTGTTAACTGAAGACGGCGGTGCCTGCTAAGCCTGGCACTCCCTTCCCGTTTACTGAAGACGGTGGTGCCTGCTAAGCCTGGCCCACACTTCATGTTCACTGTAGACTCTGGTGGCTGCTAAGCCTGGTCCACCCTTCCTGTTTACTGAAGACGGAGGGACCTGCTAAGCCTGGCCCACCCTTCCTGTTTACTGAAGACGGCAGTGCCTGCAAAGCCTGGCCCACCCTTCCTGTTTACTGAAGACGGTGGTGCCTGCTAAGCCTGGCCCACCCTTCCTGTTTACTGAGCACTGTGGTACCTGCAAAGCCTGGCCCACCCTTCCTGTTTACTGAAGACGGTGGTGCCTGCTAAGCCTGGCCCACCCTTCCTGTTTACTGAAGACGGCAGTGCCTGCTAAGCCTGGCCCACCCTTCCTGTTTACTGAAGACGGTGGTGCCTGCTAAGCCTGGCCCACCCTTCCTGTTTACTGAAGATGGTGGTGCCTGCTAAGCCTGGCCCACCCTTCCTGTTTACTGAAGACGGCAGTGCCTGCTAAGCCTGGCCCACCCTTCCTGTTTACTGAAGATGGTGGTGCCTGCTAAGCCTGGCCCACCCTTCCTGTTTACTGAAGACGGAGGGGCCTGCTAAGCCTGGCCCACCCTTCCTGTTTACTGAAGACGGTGGTGCCTGCTAAGCCTGGCCCACACTTCATGTTCAATGGAGACTCTGGTGGCTGCTAAGCCTGGCCCACCCTTCCTGTTTACTGAAGACGATGGTGCAGGTAAGCCTGGCCCACCCTTCCTGTTTATTGAAGACGGCAGTGCCTGCTAAGCCTGGCCCACCCTTCCTGTTTACTGAAGACGGTGGTGCCTGCTAAGCCTGGCCCACCCTTCCTGTTTACTGAAGACGGTGGTGCCTGCTAAGCCTGGCCCACCCTTCCTGTTTACTGAAGACGGAGGGGCCTGCTAAGCCTGGCCCATCCTTCCTGTTTATTGAAGACGGCAGTGCCTGCTAAGCCTGGCCCACCCTTCCTGTTTACTGAAGACGGTGGTGCCTGCTAAGCCTGGCCCACCCTTCCTGTTTACTGAAGACGGAGGGGCCTGCTAAGCCTGGCCCACCCTTCCTGTTTATTGAAGACGGCAGTGCCTGCTAAGCCTGGCCCACCCCTTCCTGTTTATTGAAGACGGCAGTGCCTGCTAAGCCTGGCCCACCCTTCCTGTTTACTGAAGACGGTGGTGCCTGCTAAGCCTGGCCCACCCTTCCTGTTTACTGAAGACGGAGGGGCCTGCTAAGCCTGGCCCACACTTCCTGTTTACTGAAGACAGAGGGGCCTGCTAAGCCTGGCCCACCCTTCCTGTTTATTGAAGACGGTGGTGCCTGCTAAACATGGCCAGCCACTCCTGTTTACCGGAGACGGCGGTGCCTGCTAAACCTGGCCCACCCTTCCTGTTTACTGAAGACGGAGGGGCCTGCTAAGCCTGGCCCACCCTTCCTGTTTACTGAAGACGGTGGTGCCTGCTAAGCCTGGCCCACCCTTCATGTTCAATGGAGACTCTGGTGGCTGCTAAGCCTGGTCTACCCTTACACACCTATTGCCGTGACCAATAACCACCAGGGTGTTAACCGCCTGATGTTTCCACACCATCTGTCAGACGCAGCCAGTGGTACTTCACTCTGCCATGTGCCCAGGCCCATCGAAGCATAGCTACCTGTCCACTACTCCTTGCCACCATAGAAAGACAACATGAGAACACTAATCCAGAAGCATATGCTGACGTGTGATTGTGTCCTTTTAATTCTTACCTCTTGTGGACCTCGCAGAAGCAGGGGAGGGGTCAACAGTGGAGGCCGTCACTTCTGCAAAGACATAAAAGAAGGAAGAGGTGAGTTATGGGGAGTCTGCCCCATCACCCAGCCCCAAGTGCTCAATCATTGGTCTAGCAGGCATGGTTCATAACACACACACACACAGTGACACCTGTCACTCAAACCATGCGTGCCATCATCAGCACACCACTTCCAGCTGAGCTTCGAATGTCCAGATGTGTCCTTGGATCTGATAAGTGTGGCTTCCCCTACAGAGGAGGGGCCACCCTCATGCCCCTCGCCCGGGCTTCAGGGTGGATCTCAGACAGTTATCTGGGATGGTAGCCTACACAGGGGCTTTTTTCCACCTCTGCATGTCCTTCCTGGTGATAATTCAGAATGCCTAAATGATGCCTGAGGATAGGGGCGGGTCAGAGTGGCCTGGGGTCCTAGCAGTGTATTCAAGCAGGAAGAGAGACAGTCAACACACTGCTAGGTTGAGGCAAATGGTATGCATGGAGTATGTTGCCATATGTCAGGAGGGGGTAGGGCGGTGGCGTGTTTGTACGTATAAGCCATAGAGCTTGCACCAGCGCTGAACCCTCCCTGTGGATGTGTGATTGTTTTGAGATGTTTTGGCAGGCCCAGTTTATTTCCCCCAGGTCAGTTTCTTCTGACCTGAGCACCTGTGTTTAATCACTTTTACACAGTACCGCCCACCATTTTATCGGTGGAAATTGCTGCCTGTGGTTTGTAGGCAAGATAGATATTAGTCTCGGGAGGATAGCTCAGCGGCAATGTACTCGCCTTGGAAGCAAGACGACACAGAGCCACACAGGTTCGATCCCCGGGTTCACGCTTAGAAACCTCTGGGTATTAAGCGCGTTATAAATAACTTATCATATCATATCATAGGACAGAGGAACCCATGCCAAGGGCTTCTTGTCCCACTTGGCCTCTTGGTGGAGGCCGCGATTTGTTGCCAGGAAGAGGGGGGGGGTCAGTGCCAATTGTTGGGTGCCACTGCACTCTGCAGAGTTCTGACCACCCCTTGTTGGCCCGCCATCCATTCCCCAATCTTTATTTGGTGCCCCCCTCCCCTCGACCCCACTCTGATTGCCCTCGCCGGATCCATTGGTTCTGCGACAAAGCTCCCACTATTCCTTAGCGTAGGAATAGTGCCCAGATTGCAAGACCAAAGAGAGAACCAAGAACTGGGTTGGCATGGATAAGACGAATGTGAACTGTAGGCTCTGGGAACTCTACGAAGAAACGACTAAACATCTCGTCTTATTTTGCCCCCTACTCCGATCACAAAGAACGAAATGTCTTGGTCCCTTGATGGCAGAGTTGTCAACGAGGAACGCTGAAGAGTGGTGGCACCTGATGTACATCGGAGAGAACAAAAAACTGGCAAGTGCCCTAACGTTGTTCCTAGACGAGATTGAAAAGTGTCGTGAAACCATGGACTATCCGCGCGCAAGTGTTGTTGGGGTGGTTGCAGGATCTTCATTAGCTTGATGGGAAGTTTACTGTACGTAATTGATGTGATGAAATGTGACTGTTTTCTTTCTGTTTTAAAGGCTTGTAAGGCCAAATAAATTTTTTTTAAAAAAAAAATAACAAAAATAGTGCCCAGACTGCACCCGGAAATGGGAGTCCCAGTGAATATTCGAAGATTTACTCTCATTTATTTTGCACAGCACCTATCCCATTTCATGCTTGTGCTGGCAATTTGAACATGAATAAACACCACTTTGCACATTTTAGATATACATGCATTGCAGATGGGGGAACAAAAATAACATTTAATATCACAGCAGGGCATGTCTAAGGCACTGAATTTTAAAGTTGAATTTGTATTATGTATACTATATTTTTCTTTTTTTCCCTTGGGAATGCCATTTTAACTCACCCTGAAATTATACTAAAGAAATAAAACTTGGGTAAGTGAATATATGGAGTGCGTAGGGCTCCATTCTGATGGTTGTATGGTTTGTGCGCCTGAAGGGGTGGACTTTGACAGGAACTAGTTGAGAGTTGGGTTTGAGGTTCTTCCTGTGTGGCTGCGGGGACAGGAAGACCTGCCCTTGTGATCTGGTCACATAGTCTACTTTGCAAAGACTTATGTTTAAGTCCTCCCTCACTCCCTTTAATGGCTATCAGGTTGGGCATGGTTCTGGTCCAGTGCAGTGCGGACAAGGCCAGATATTGTCAGGTCATTTGCTTCATTACTGGTCGCGGCCTTGTTGAGCGGTGCGGACTAGGCCAGATATTGTCAAGTCATTTGCTTCCTTACTGGTCGCGGGACTAGGCCAGATATTGTCAAGTCATTTGCTTCCTTACTGGTCGCGAGACTAGGCCAGATATTGTCAAGTCATTTGCTTCCTTTCTGGTCGCGGCCTTGTTGCGAGGTGCGGACTTGGCCAGATATTGTCAAGTCATTTGCTTCCTTTCTGGTCGCGGCCTTGTTCAGAGGTGCGGACTTGGCCAGATATTGTCAAGTCATTTGCTTCCTTTCTGGTGGCTGCCTTGTTGAGAGGTGTGGACTAGACCAGATATTGTGAAGTCATCCGTTTTCTTACTGGTCGCGACCTTGTTGCGAGGTGCGGACTTGGCCAGATATTGTCAAGTCATTTGTTTCCTTACTGGTCACGGCCTTGTTGAGCTGTGCGGACTAGGCCAGATATTGTCAAGTCATTCGTTTCCTTACTGGTCACGGCCTTGTTGAGCTGTGCGGACTAGGCCAGATATTGTCAAGTCATTCGTTTCCTTACTGGTCACGGCCTTGTTGAGCTGTGCGGACTAGGCCAGATATTGTCAAGTCATTTGCTACCTTTCTGGTTGCGGCTTGTTGAGGACGCAGTTGGCCTTGAATGGAATACATGCTTTGAGGGTGAGCCAATGGGGATTCAGGAGGATGGGGTCAAATTGGGATCTGGCTGGCCACTGTATAGCAAGCCCCCTTTTGTGAGTCCATTGAGAAGTCTGCGTGAGATTGGACAAGGGCCGATGACGGATGAGGCGGGGGTGCATTGCGGCATGTAGGCGCTAGCCCAAGTGAGCGCATGAAACACTTTCATCTGGTGCACTATGATGCATGGATTTCATGATCCTCTCGCAACCAGCGCAGTTCCTAGGCTTTCGCTATTATTTTGGTGCCTAGTGTTGGCTGGTGAGTAAAACTAGGAGCAAGAAAATGGGTGCGCAGCGGGGGAGGGTGGGGGCAGTTGTGATTACTCATCTTTGGTGTGCAGCTGTTTCATAGTATGTGCATATGCTACCAATGTAGACAGGTGTAATACAGGATCCAACTTCATATTTGCAAAAATGCTTATTTTTACTCGCGTGTACGGTACCATCTTTGTGGGGACTTGAACGTGTGTTACCATCCTTGTGGGGACTTATTTCATCATCCTTATTTGGAATTAAATACGTCCATATATAAATGACTAAAGGTTTTATACTACTCTTTTCACATTATACAATTCTAGTTCTAACAATTGGTACCTCTCCACATCCTAGGGATGCTCAACAGATAGATGGTAGAGGTAGAGCATTTCTTATAAAATATTCACTTAAAGGCTCTTAATTCTGGTATTAAATCCTATATCGAATAGTCCAAATGTGTCAGAAAAGAGAACTGGCACATAGAAGGATGACATGCATAAATCAGGATGACACGCTGTCGTGAAGGTGGGAAGCAGTGATTGGAATTCAGGTTTCATTGTTTCACCATCGCCATCTTGCCCAATGATCTGTGTGATTGGCATGATGATACAGGTTTCACTCAATACTTTGGGACTGTATGTGACGACTGTGAAGTTAATTTTTCCGATAGTGATGCTGCGTGATTGTGGTAAAGGGAATGACCCCACAAAGATTGTGTGTGATAATATTGTTATTGAAGACCCCACATAGATGGTGTGTGATTAATATTATGCTAAAGTCCTTACAGAGATGGTGCATCATAACAGTGGTGTAACCGTCCCCCGCAGAGATGGTGTGTGACAATAATGATGGTAAAGACCCCACAGTGATACTCTGCAGTAATACCAGTGTTGAAGTGCCCGCAAAGATGATGTGTAATTATTGTGATGTTAAACACACACACACACACACACACACACACACACACACACACACACACACACACACACACACATATGTTTAGTTACTGGTTACAGACAGTGACACACACATACAGGCGCTGCATGCATAATAAACCGGACTTCCAGCCATCAGCGCCAAGAAGCCATGGAAATGGTGAGCATTGAGCTGTGCAAATGCTGATTAACGTAACTGCACAGCATTTATTGTACACATTGTATGTGGAGGCGATGTTGTTTGCTTTATCAACCAGTTGCCCTCATACGTTATGCGGCTGACACTGTGATTTTGAACAAAACCCCAATACGTTTCTAGAGCTAGCTATCAACCCCGAAATCCTTTCGCCGGGGAAACCAGTTCACACAGAGTGATACTAAAAATAATGCAGTGGCTTTTGGGGTGCACATGACTACATTTTAATGGAAAGACGCCGGGATGGCGAGTGCCTCCTGGCCGTGCCCGTGATTGGCTACTTGGTGTTTCAGGCCAGTATAATTCAGGCTGGTGCCTTGCAGGTCACCGGCTGCTCAATACTTGAATTTTGCTGGAAGCCATTGTGTTCTGTGGGCTTCACCAGCCGGTAATTTGCCCGGGGCACAAGTTATAAGTCAGAGTGAATTGAGAGCCCTAACACCGGGCCCTGGTGACGTTACCGGCCGGAGAAGCCCGGAGAACGAATTATTGCGATTAGCACCCCGAAGCAAACATTCGAAGTGCTACTAGCAATTGAGGAGAAGAAACACCTGGGCTGCTTCGCTCACAGCAACGGCCGGGGAAAGTTGGCATGGTAATGGAAAGCAGGGCTCTGCTCACAGTCCCTCTTCCATTTCCATGGGAAGCCAAGCGAACAGTGCGGCCTGGGCGCAGGAACCCTTTCCATGTAAGGAGAGCTGGATAGGGACGGGGGTGTTGGGCTGGATTTGGGGGTGGGAGTGACAGGAGGAGGGAAAGCGACAGTCTGTGGGTGGGTGCGCAGACCGAACAGGTTGCTCTGAACCCGGGCTTGCATTGTTACAATCAGCCTGATTTTGGAGCCACGTGATTGGCTGCCCCACCCGCCAAGGGTGCTAATTAGATATCATGGATGGTAGATCACTGTCCAGCCCATCACCTGGCCTTCATCTGGAATTAACGGTAGGTCCCTGAGCTCTCGGGAAGATGTGCCACCTTTACATGGTAGTCGCGAATAAAACCACTAGGGCTTCCTTAAGCAATCACGATTTAGCATGGTCACATTTCTCGTTAATAGAAATACATCTGTGTATAATTTTTATAAATGTTCAGTCAACCTTGAATGGCTGCTCTTTGATTCCCAAAACAACAATTCAGAAGTTTATTTGCTAGCTAAATGATGCTCTTTTAATAATTAATAACTCATTTTTTTAATAGCGCTACAAACCCACAGGTATCTAAGCGCTGAAATAACAGTTGATGTCATTATCCCACTGCGTGGTACTCAATTTATCGACCTCAGAAGGATGTAAGACTGAATTGGCGCTGCCAGGATTCGAACCTCAGCAGGTTGCACACAGATGTCAGAACGAGCGCACAGCTTGCTGTATTATCTGACGGGCTTTTAAATGCAAGTATGACCCATTATTCAAAAGTGAATTCTAATCGCTTATAAGGGGTATTCAGTTTTCAAATGTCTTCATATTTTATAGAGCGGAAGCCTCAAAATGTAATGTAATTTGTCATTTCTATAGCACCTTTTCCCATTGATATGTCCTCAAAACGCTGAAGGATAACGCCCTCGGAGGACCGAAGTCTGTGGAATGGGAGATTCGTCAGAGGAGTTTAGAATGCGTGTGTGCATTGTAGCCAATATGAGGCTAGGTAGGGGTGGCAATGTCCCTGCTAGTGACTCATGTCGAGCTGGCATGTGCATGTGTGCTGCAAGGTAGTCGGAAGAGTATGCGAGTGCAAGAGACTCATTATGTGTCCAACTAGACCACATTTGTGTCGTGGGACATGCTGCATGCGTATGGCAGAGGAGCTATGCATCGTGTTTTAGTATAGTGTATGATAGTAGACGCGTGTGGGTGGGCGACCATGCCTGTGGCTATCTTCATCAAAATGGAGTGCGATACGTTCCCGTGTGTCCAGGCTGGTTTCTAGGTTTTGAAGTTGTGGCGTGAATTCTGCAATCTGATGGAGTTTATTCACTGCGTTGCTTAGAACATTTCATGAGAACGTCAGTGCTGCCTCGGCCTATCGGAGAGCAGGGTTTATTCTCTCCGTCGCTCAGTACATTTCATGAGAACGTCAGTGCTGCCTCGGCCTATCTGAGAGCAGAGTTTATTCTCTCCATCGCTCAGTACATTTCATGAGAGCGTCAGTGCTGCCTCGGCCTATCTGAGGGCAGAGTTTATTCACTCCGTCGCTCAGTACATTTCATGAGGGTGTCAGTGCTTCCTCGGCCTGTCTGAGGGCTCATAGCGGTATCTAAGTTTGTGGGGATTAGGTCTGGGCAGGGTGCAGTTCCAGATGACATTGAATCCCATAATCCCTTAATCTTGTAAATGTAGGGCTCAAATCCCTGAGGAGTTGCCCTATATGAAAGTGACTTTCAATATACTGGACTATAGGAATGTAGAAACTTTGGAAGATCTCGGTTTGTTTGCAAGGACTGATATGGAAGTTTGCTTGTGTCTTAAACCCGAAAGCTGGCCTGGGCCAGGTCCATGCACTGGCTAAAATAGCCTTTTAGACTAAGGTAATAAGAATTGTAAGGTTCTGCGGTCAAATGAACATTGTTAGTATTGTCTCTGGGGTACTAGCCCCTAGCTCTGTGAGGGCAAATCTATGGGGCCGGCCCAAATGACAGGACCTCCTGGTCTTGAGACCAGAGTAGTGAGGGGCCTTAAGAGGAAAACAGGGTTGGAAGCAGTGGCGTGTCCAGACTCTTTTGACTGGGATGGTCCAAGTAGGGCACTGACATGAAGGGGTGGCATGAAGTACGGGCGCCTACACACATAATGATCATAGTTTAGGATAATGGGGTGGCCAATCAGACTCCATGGGCAGCACGTGCCATCCCAGGCCACTCCCTGGATACACCACTGGTTGGAAGCAAATGAGGAATAGGTGTCACAGGTTTACGGCCGGGCGATTGAGCTCATTGCCTTCCTCTGAGACAGAGTTGCACCTCAGTGTAATGCAATCCACTGCATTGGGGAGACTCAGTTGAAAAGGGCTGGCTTTGTTAGGAGTCGAAGGCACTTGGCATTTTCAAAAAAGAATAATTTAACGTCTGAGGGCCGAGCTGCGTCCGCAACCCTTAGCATGGATGGGTATTTATGTATTGTTCCAAATTGTACGTTATGGTACCTCTGCTCAGTATATTTCTTCAACTCGTTTAGGAACTTTAATGGAGAAACCCAAACCAACAAATGTTCTCTGAGGTCGTCACCTGGAGTGCTGCTCCAAGCTCTGAGGGCCTTAGAAGGAGCATTGTTAGTTGTGCTGAGGTAGCTGAGCAAAGGGCTCGAGAAGGAAGGTATTTTGGAAGAGAGCGTCGGATGTAGTGAAGGCCCTGGCCCCCGAAAGCCTTGTTGACACTGCAGAGGGTCTTGAACTTGACCCTTGCAGCCACTGGGAGCCAGTGGAGAGATGTCAGGGCTGGTGAGATACGATCCCTGGGCTTGAGGCCAAGGACAAGTCTCGCAGTCCTGTTCTGGATAGGTTTCAGAGGGCGCAGAGTAGAGGAAGGAATGTTGAGAAAGAAGCTGTTGCAGTAGTCCAGCCTAGAGAGAACCAGGGCTCTAGAGAAAGTGAGCTTCTGGGGGAACCTGGAAAAAGGAAGAATAGCCTTGAGGAGTTGCAACTGGTAGTGAGCCTTCTTGCCAAGGTCTCTGATGTGCTGAGAGAAGGAGAGGGCGAAGTCGAAGATGACACCAAGGTTTTTTGCCTCTCAGGAAGGCGAAGGAAGAGGGCCTAAGGAGGGCAACCAGAGTGAAAGGGGGAAAGCGGGAGCAGGGGTCCCAATGAGAAGGATCTCTGTCTTACTGGCATTAAGGCAGAGGCCGTTGGAGGCGCACCAATCCTTAATCACAAATAGACATGAATGAGCGAGAGAGGAGAGGAGGCTGAGGGGAGCTGGAAGGAGTGTCATCTGCGTAACACTGAAAGTTAGAGGAGAATGTAGAGATCAGGTGGGCCAAGGGAGCCAAGTAGACATTGAAAAACCAGGGTGATAGGATAGAGCCCTGGGGAACACCACATGTGGAGAGAGAGGTGGTGGAGAGAATGAATCCAAGTTGGACCTGGTAGGGTCAGTCCCAGAGGAAGGAAGTCAGCCACTCCAAAGTCAGATCCGTGATGCCCAGGATCTCACAAAGTCACTTGATCAGGATGGCGTGATTGACAGTGTCAAAAGCAGAGGAAAGGTCAAGGAGGATTAGGACAGATTCTGGGGTCCAGATTAGAGAGAAGATCTTCATGGGTGTTCGGGAGAGCAGTTTCTGTGCCACTGCCTCCTCTGAAGCCAGACTGATGGTCATGGAGTCAATCAACAGATTCAGTGTGGAGAGTAAGCTGGGAGATGGCGGGCTTTTCCAGGAGTTTGCCCAGGAAAGGAGTGATAGAGTTTGGCAGTAGTTTTCCAGACAGGTAGGATCGGCAGAAGGATTTTTGTGGAAGGGGTTCACAAGGGAGTGCTTAAGGAGATTGGGGAAAGATCCAGTGGCAAAGGAGTGATTGCAGAAATGGGCCAAGGCTGGAGCAAGGGTGTCAATGTGGTTCTTAAGGAGCAGGGCAGCACCTGTTTGGATGACACTTTCATAGATCAGACTTGTCTAGAAAGAAGAGAACCCTTATGAAAGAAGAGGACCAGATTTCGTCATTCAGCCCACTGATTCCAGCAAGAGTAGTCCGATGATCATTCGGTAGGTTGTGGAGTTCATTTCTTAACTCTGTACTGCTACTGTAGAGTGAGGGGAAGCCTGGCTGTATTCTCTGACAAGGAGTAGTTTATCCTGTATATTCTCCAGGGTGATGTTGCTACTGTTACTTGGCTGGAATCGCTGGAGGTAGTTAACCCAGCAGGTGTTTGACCTCCAAATGGAAGGGGAGTTGAGTGGTTATCACGGTCTCTAGTAGCTCAGTGATGCTGAGACGCCCCATAATGGGCATGTAGTCACACAGGACTTCACACGTGTTTCTCTCCCTTTTCGCAATGCAAGTAAAAGAACGGTGATTGCATAAAAGAATTAAGTCCATAAATCCATCTAAGAAGAGAAAAGCCCATCAGACCTTGGATGGGCAATAGCTTTCTGAAATGAAATGGAAGGGAAACTGAACCACTGTGTCTAACGGCTTACTCCACCACTAACCTCCCACCCATCCAAGCTCTGCCGGCTTCCCATCCTTGGATGCGCCATGAAAGAGAGGGTACATTCCCAAGCTGGTCCACCTACCGAGAATCGGGGCAGTAATTTATTTCATGGAACATTCCCAGGGTGTAGTAATGGATGATACTGTGACTTTAGTTTTCCTCTAACAGAATCTAAAGTTTATGATATGTACCATGCTATGTATGGCAGACAGACTGGGCTCAAGTCATAAAAACAAGGCATCCTCCATCAATATACAGAAACCAAAATCACATATCGAAAGGGCATGGTTAATATCCCAAAAACAAGGCCACAAAATCAAACCCGCTTGCAATCAGACCCGCCACATTCATGCTTAACTCTCACGCTTACAAGCACAAAGAGAAGTGTATTCATTTGCAAAGCTGAATAGCCATTGTAATATTGTATCATTTAACAGTATGTACACACCTCATTTAGAATACGTGATCCTCAACCATGTAGGACTTTATTACCATGCATGCATCACTGACTACCTATATATAGGTCTAACCGCCTACTAGTTCTAGTTTCGGCCCACCATACCAAAAATAATATTGAGTCACCTTCTTCAGGGAAAATAAGTATATAAAGTGGGTTCCTTGTTGATCAATAGACTATCTACAGACTCCCTTCCAGATTCTCCTGTAGAGAGAAACTGAGCTGCGTAATCGAACTGAAGTGCTTGGGGTGGAGTCACTTGTTTACTGGAAACACTTCCGGTAACTCCTGAAAAATGGATTGATCCAAAACGGCCAATTACCAATCAAAATTGCCCTGCATTAATCCAAGGTGGAGGTAGACAAACATAATTTTTATAGTTTCTTTAGGTCACACAGGTGTCCAAGGACAGACTCAAGGGCCTGTTTCATGAGTTGAGTCATGATTGTTCCGGTTCATATTCCCATTCCATCTGACGATGATAGTGGCATATGGTAACCACCTGAGCCAGTGCTCACCAGCATCTGAACGAGTCGCGTGGTCATCCTTCAACAGTCAATCAGCCCAGAATCAAGGCAAAGAGGCTACAGGTCTCCAATGACTTGCAACCCATATCATCTCACTGGTCACTCTACCCACCACTAACTACCACTGTTTAATCTGATCCCTGTTCACATTAACCCCCCTCCATGCCCACAAACACTCAATTGTAGTGGGAACCACAATCGACTACAGATTCCAAAATGGCAGCACATTCTCCGTAAATATGTGGAATCATCAAGTCTCCTGCCTCCAAGTGATGCAGGACAAGGCATCAGGACTGAGGGGACCATGAGGCCCTACTTCAAAGACCCCAAACCTACTTCCCAAGTCCACGCCAGCTATCTTTCAAGGCCCTGTGCCCAAACCACAAACTTAACCATGAGATGCCCTCAAAACTAAAACAATTCAAGCTCTCCTTATGATCATCTGACAACAAGCTCCAGATTCCTTGACCTCAATGGAAAGGCAGATGCTTTGCAGTCCAGGTAACGAGCCCATGGGAAGTGCCCCCAATTCCATTCTAACCAGTCATTCATCTCGCCAGTGGAAAATGAATCCATCTTTTCCCGATCTTCTGAGCAATCCAGCTTGTGGTGACTGGAATTCTGCCGCATGGAACAGGCTGTTATGCACCATCTATTAATTTCCTTGCCTTACATAAAAACAAAAAAACACGATTGTGTCTGTTTGCCTGGACCACTCCTCTAGCTCTCTCTGAGAAAATGTGTTTGAGTAAGACATACAAAAAAAGCAGGCCTAGAGCAATGGAAGGGGATCTGCGGGAATGTGTGGCAGTGTCAGAGGCGGGGCTCATGTGTGAGACCCGGGAAGTCAAGAAACATGTAGAATGATACCGTTCGTAGGACCCCTAAGATAACCACGGCCTCTCACTGTTGCTACTGAGACTGTGCACAAGAGCGCCATGGGTTTGGCGAGCGCACTTCAAGAGGGGTGGTATAGAAAACCGACAGAGTCAGAACAGGAACCGCTGAGGTGCTTTCCTGTTAGTGACTACAAAATGGCCGCCCTCAGACTCGTAACTTCACTACGAAGCCTGCTCGGCAGTCCTCTTTCTGCGCTCTGGTGGTGCCTCGCTGGATTGCTTTAAAGGATTCCCGTTCTTCTGGTTCTTTGCTTTTGCTGACGCGCTCAAGAGACACATTTTGGTGCAGGGAGGATTTAAGGAACTTGTTTGTTGTACCTTAGTTTAGGGGCCGCTCAGGGGCTTTGTTGGCTGGACACAGACAATCATACTGCAGCCAGACCTTCTCAGGCTTTATTTCAAGCGTTGGAAGAACAACAGGTGCTTTGTTTCAAAGTGTATTCTGCTCTGTGCCTGGCCATCTCATCTCTCATAGCTTTAAATGCCACTTTCTCCATATGGTCTTCCTTCACTTGGCTGTTCCCCCCTCCCCCTTTTCCACTTACCGCCTCTTAATAGCCCTTTTGACCTCTTGGCACTGCCTCACCCGACCCGTGTCTGTTAGGCCTCCTCAAGCGCTTAGAAGTCTATAAAGGCTAATGTAATTCGCTTCTTTCCGCGATCTAGCGCTATGGAACGCCCCGCCAGCCTTGCTCATGCTTCCCTCCTACACTAACGCAGCTTGAGATCCTGAATACAGGCCTTTCTGGGGTTACCAATGTCTTCCTTGAAATCGTTTTGTTGTTGGGTTCAATTATCTCAACTCATAAATGCAACTAGCGCTTGCAGGTAGGTAAAGGCTAATATAGACTTATTGGACCACTTTTTGAAGTTTGGACGTAAGCGCTATATACATTCATTAAAAGTGATCTTTTCCCCAATGTTTTATTCCATCACAGGTACTTTCACAGAGAACTTTGGGTGAAGATGTCATACCGTCAGCAGCAACGATGGCAAGGACGACCGCCACGGCACAGGAAAGCAGCAAGGACCTGCCAAAAAAGGAAAACAAAGAAAATGAGAGAATGAAAGACCGCAACCACAAATCAGACTCAGGCAGGAATATCAGGCATTGATGGACAGCAACGACATTAGAAGGTGAAGTACTGGCATTGATGGGCAGCAACGACATTAGAAGGTGAAGTACTGGCATTGATGGGCAGCAACGACATTAGAAGGTGAAGTACTGGCATTGATGGGCAGCAACGACATTAGAAGGTGAAGTTCTGGCATTGATGGGCAGCAACGACATTAGAAGGTGAAGTACTGGCATTGATGGGCAGCAACGACATTAGAAGGTGAAGTACTGGCATTGATGGACAGCATCGACATTAGAAGGTGAAGTACTGGCATTGATGGACAGCATCGACATTAGAAGGTGAAGTTCTGGCATTGATGGGCAGCAACGACATTAGAAGGTGAAGTACTGGCATTGATGGGCTGCAAAGACTTGAGAAGGTGAGGTACTGGCATTGATGGACAGCAACGACATTAGAAGGTGAAGTTCTGGCATTGATGGACAGCAAGTACATTAAGAAGGTGAATACTGGAATTGATGGACAGCATCGGCATTAGGTGAAGTACTGGCATTGATGGACAGCAACAACATTAGAAGGTGAAGTTCTGGCATTGATGGACAGCAAGTACATTAAGAAGGTGAATACTGGAATTGATGGACAGCATCGGCATTAGGTGAAGTACTGGCATTGATGGGCTGCAAAGACTTGAGAAGGTGAGGTACTGGCATTGATGGACAGCAAGTACATTAAGAAGGTGAATACTGGAATTGATGGACAGCATCGGCATTAGGTGAAGTACTGGCATTGATGGGCTGCAAAGACTTGAGAAGGTGAGGTACTGGCATTGATGGACAGCAAGTACATTAAGAAGGTGAATACTGGAATTGATGGACAGCATCGGCATTAGGTGAAGTACTGGCATTGATGGGCTGCAAAGACTTGAGAAGGTGAGGTACTGGCATTGATGGACAGCAAGTACATTAAGAAGGTGAATACTGGAATTGATGGACAGCATCGGCATTAGGTGAAGTACTGGCATTGATGGGCTGCAAAGACTTGAGAAGGTGAGGTACTGGCATTGATGGACAGCAAGTACATTAAGAAGGTGAATACTGGAATTGATGGACAGCATCGGCATTAGGTGAAGTACTGGCATTGATGGGCTGCAAAGACTTGAGAAGGTGAGGTACTGGCATTGATGGACAGCAAGTACATTAAGAAGGTGAATACTGGAATTGATGGACAGCATCGGCATTAGGTGAAGTACTGGCATTGATGGGCTGCAAAGACTTGAGAAGGTGAGGTACTGGCATTGATGGACAGCAAGTACATTAAGAAGGTGAATACTGGAATTGATGGACAGCATCGGCATTAGGTGAAGTACTGGCATTGATGGGCTGCAAAGACTTGAGAAGGTGAGGTACTGGCATTGATGGACAGCAAGTACATTAAGAAGGTGAATACTGGAATTGATGGACAGCATCGGCATTAGGTGAAGTACTGGCATTGATGGGCTGCAAAGACTTGAGAAGGTGAGGTACTGGCATTGATGGACAGCAAGTACATTAAGAAGGTGAATACTGGAATTGATGGACAGCATCGGCATTAGGTGAAGTACTGGCATTGATGGGCTGCAAAGACTTGAGAAGGTGAGGTACTGGCATTGATGGACAGCAAGTACATTAAGAAGGTGAATACTGGAATTGATGGACAGCATCGGCATTAGGTGAAGTACTGGCATTGATGGGCTGCAAAGACTTGAGAAGGTGAGGTACTGGCATTGATGGACAGCAAGTACATTAAGAAGGTGAATACTGGAATTGATGGACAGCATCGGCATTAGGTGAAGTACTGGCATTGATGGGCTGCAAAGACTTGAGAAGGTGAGGTACTGGCATTGATGGACAGCAAGTACATTAAGAAGGTGAATACTGGAATTGATGGACAGCATCGGCATTAGGTGAAGTACTGGCATTGATGGACAGCAACAACATTAGAAGGTGAAGTTCTGGCATTGATGGACAGCAAGTACATTAAGAAGGTGAATACTGGAATTGATGGACAGCATCGGCATTAGGTGAAGTACTGGCATTGATGGGCTGCAAAGACTTGAGAAGGTGAGGTACTGGCATTGATGGACAGCAAGTACATTAAGAAGGTGAATACTGGAATTGATGGACAGCATCGGCATTAGGTGAAGTACTGGCATTGATGGGCTGCAAAGACTTGAGAAGGTGAGGTACTGGCATTGATGGACAGCAAGTACATTAAGAAGGTGAATACTGGAATTGATGGACAGCATCGGCATTAGGTGAAGTACTGGCATTGATGGGCTGCAAAGACTTGAGAAGGTGAGGTACTGGCATTGATGGACAGCAAGTACATTAAGAAGGTGAATACTGGAATTGATGGACAGCATCGGCATTAGGTGAAGTACTGGCATTGATGGGCTGCAAAGACTTGAGAAGGTGAGGTACTGGCATTGATGGACAGCAAGTACATTAAGAAGGTGAATACTGGAATTGATGGACAGCATCGGCATTAGGTGAAGTACTGGCATTGATGGGCTGCAAAGACTTGAGAAGGTGAGGTACTGGCATTGATGGACAGCAAGTACATTAAGAAGGTGAATACTGGAATTGATGGACAGCATCGGCATTAGGTGAAGTACTGGCATTGATGGGCTGCAAAGACTTGAGAAGGTGAGGTACTGGCATTGATGGACAGCAAGTACATTAAGAAGGTGAATACTGGAATTGATGGACAGCATCGGCATTAGGTGAAGTACTGGCATTGATGGGCTGCAAAGACTTGAGAAGGTGAGGTACTGGCATTGATGGACAGCAAGTACATTAAGAAGGTGAATACTGGAATTGATGGACAGCATCGGCATTAGGTGAAGTACTGGCATTGATGGGCTGCAAAGACTTGAGAAGGTGAGGTACTGGCATTGATGGACAGCAAGTACATTAAGAAGGTGAATACTGGAATTGATGGACAGCATCGGCATTAGGTGAAGTACTGGCATTGATGGGCTGCAAAGACTTGAGAAGGTGAGGTACTGGCATTGATGGACAGCAAGTACATTAAGAAGGTGAATACTGGAATTGATGGACAGCATCGGCATTAGGTGAAGTACTGGCATTGATGGGCTGCAAAGACTTGAGAAGGTGAGGTACTGGCATTGATGGACAGCAAGTACATTAAGAAGGTGAATACTGGAATTGATGGACAGCATCGGCATTAGGTGAAGTACTGGCATTGATGGGCTGCAAAGACTTGAGAAGGTGAGGTACTGGCATTGATGGACAGCAAGTACATTAAGAAGGTGAATACTGGAATTGATGGACAGCATCGGCATTAGGTGAAGTACTGGCATTGATGGGCTGCAAAGACTTGAGAAGGTGAGGTACTGGCATTGATGGACAGCAAGTACATTAAGAAGGTGAATACTGGAATTGATGGACAGCATCGGCATTAGGTGAAGTACTGGCATTGATGGGCTGCAAAGACTTGAGAAGGTGAGGTACTGGCATTGATGGACAGCAAGTACATTAAGAAGGTGAATACTGGAATTGATGGACAGCATCGGCATTAGGTGAAGTACTGGCATTGATGGGCTGCAAAGACTTGAGAAGGTGAGGTACTGGCATTGATGGACAGCAAGTACATTAAGAAGGTGAATACTGGAATTGATGGACAGCATCGGCATTAGGTGAAGTACTGGCATTGATGGGCTGCAAAGACTTGAGAAGGTGAGGTACTGGCATTGATGGACAGCAAGTACATTAAGAAGGTGAATACTGGAATTGATGGACAGCATCGGCATTAGGTGAAGTACTGGCATTGATGGGCTGCAAAGACTTGAGAAGGTGAGGTACTGGCATTGATGGACAGCAAGTACATTAAGAAGGTGAATACTGGAATTGATGGACAGCATCGGCATTAGGTGAAGTACTGGCATTGATGGGCTGCAAAGACTTGAGAAGGTGAGGTACTGGCATTGATGGACAGCAAGTACATTAAGAAGGTGAATACTGGAATTGATGGACAGCATCGACATTAGGTGAAGTACTGGCATTGATGGACAGCAAAGACTTGAGAAGGTGAGGTACTGGCATTGATGGGCTGCAAAGACTTGAGAAGGTGAGGTACTGGCAATAATGGACAGCAAGTACATTAGAAGGTGAATACTGGAATTGATGGACAGCTTAGACATTAGGTGAAGTACTGGCATTCATGGACAGCAAAGACTTGAGAAGGTGAGGTACTGGCATTGTTGGACAGCAAGTACATTAGAAGGTGAATACTGGCATTGATGGACAGCATCGACATTAGGTGAAGTACTGGCATTGATGGACATCAAAGACATCTAGTGAAATTCTGGCATTGATGGACAGCAAGTACATTAGAAGGTGAACACTGGCATTTATGGACAGCAAAGACATCTAGTGAAATACTGGCATTGATGGATAGCAAGTACAGTAGGTGAAATACTGGCATTGATGGACAGCAAAGACATCTAGTGAAATACTGGCATAGATGGACAGCAAGTACATTAGATATCAATCAATACTGGAATTGATGGACAGCATCGACATTAGGTGAAGTACTGGCATTGTTGGACAGCAAGTACATTAGAAGGTGAATACTGGCATTGATGGACAACATCGACATTAGGTGAAGTACTGGCATTGAGGGACAGCAAAGACATCTAGTGGAATTCTGGCATTGATGGACAGCAAGTACTTTAGAAGGTGAATACTGGCATTGATGGACAGCATCGACATTAGGTGAAGTACTGGCATTGATGGACAGCAAATGTATCTAGTGAAATACTGGCATTGATGGACAGCAAGTACATTAGGTGAAATACTGGCATTGATGGACAGCAAAGACATGTACTGAAATACTGGCATTGATGGACAGCAAGTACATTAGGTGAAGTACTGGCATTGATGGACAGCAAACACATAGAGTGAAATACTGGCATTGATGGACAGCAAGTACATTGGGTTTACTACTGTCATTGATGGACAGCAAAGACATAAGTAGGTGAAATACTGGCATTGGTGGGCAGCAAAGAGTTAAGAAGGTGAATTACTGGCATTGCTGGCCAGCAAAAATGTTAGGTGAAGAACTGGCATTGATGGACAGTAAAGCCATCGAGTGAAATACTGGCATTGATGGACAGCAAACACATAGAGTGAAATACTGGCATTGATGGACAGCAAGTACATTGGGTTTACTACTGTCATTGATGGACAGCAAAGACATAAGTAGGTGAAATACTGGCATTGGTGGGCAGCAAAGAGTTAAGAAGGTGAATTACTGGCATTGCTGGCCAGCAAAAATGTTAGGTGAAGAACTGGCATTGATGGACAGTAAAGCCATCCAGTGAAATACTGGCATTGATGGACAGTAAAGACATCGAGTGAAATACTGGCATTGATGGACAGCAAATACATTGGAAGCGGAAATACGACATTATAATGGGAAACACTTGCATTGATGGACAGCAAAGGTATCTGAAGTGGAACACTGTCATTGGTGGGCAGAAAAGACATAAGAAGGTGAAATACTGCCATTGGTGGCGAAATATCCCAATATGACGTGATCGGTCCTGTGAGAGATGATCATTGTAGACCCTTGATAAGGGGGTTGATGCACTTGTTTGTTTCCGGAAAATAACATGGATGCAGGACGTGACGTCACACTTCTTTTATCCCCTCTGCATACCGTATGAAATGAGAGTAAAAGGCAGGACAAATCTCTAATGTAGGTCAACACCATTGTAAGCAGCCATCTTGCGGGGAAAGTAACGAATTGTCAGACTGCCGCTACAAGGAGAATCTATGAACTGACTTGGCACCAGAATGTCTTTTGATGTATGTATGTATGTATGTATATATGTATGTATATAATTTATAGAGCCGAAACCTAGCTTTAAAGCAGTGACGTCCTCTACAAGTGGCAGCCTACATGTAGAGGGGAAGGATGGGGAAGTGGGTGTGGCATGCCGTCATGCAGGACAGCACACATGCATGCGCCACCCATGCTTTTGACACCGATGACATCACAACAAGTGGCGTCACTCAGCCTTTGCCTTTGAAACCATGTGAGATGGGTTGGCGACGGTGGTATATTGCAGCAATTGGCGTCTACTTGCACCCCCTGCCTCAGTTCCTTTCCGCCTCATCCCACCATCGCTAGGACTCAGAACTCATTGAAAGCCATCTTACCCCCCCCCCCCACCCTGGTATTTGGCCATTTTTAGGCTCGGCCTTTGGACGGTCTACTATCTCGAATGCCACCCCCCAGGGTCACGCAGAGGAAGGCCTGCTTGCACCTTTTAGTAGGTTCTCGGGTTGCCCAAAGTATGGAAATATGTCTGCGTGTCTTGTACCTCGTTACGAGTTTGGCTGTGTGGTAAAAAAGTGGCAGTAATTCCATTATTAGTTTTAGTTTTTTTGTGTTATTCGTTTTATTGGTTTATTGCAAAGCGTTAACAATTCCATTTTCTTCATTTTCCATTCCATGTCATTTCAATACATTCCCCAACTCTGTTACCACCGCATTACCACAATTTCTGGCCACACCGGTGAACTCCTAATGCAGCGTGGTGTCCATGGTGGTTGGTTTCTGGTAGAGGGGCGCCGTCCTCGGCTGTGTCACCTCTAGTGACACCCTAATCTGAACCTCACCCTGTCTTTCTGCTTCCTCTACTCACCCCGCTTGCTCTGGCAAATTTAGGAGCTTTAACACCCCGGTCCTGCTCAGACACCTTAATAATAATAATAATAATAACAATTTGGCATTTATATAGCGCTACAACCCCTCAGGTATCTGAGCGCTACTTATTATTACCCACGGTGTGTGGTGCACCTTGTTAGTGTTCTGTGGCCCCTGCCAGATGTCATCGATAGGCTCTTGGTCTTGGCCTCGGCCCTTGGCCCTGTCCCCCAGGTGACACTCCTGTTCTTCCTCTCCCAGTCCCCCTGCTCTCACTCCTGCTCTCTCTTCTCCTCCTATAACCTCTCCTGCTCTGTGTCGGTGCTGCTGCTGGACCAGTGATCTGCCTGGAAGGTTCTCAGGGAGCTGGCTCTCCTTTCTCTTTTTCTTGGCAGGGTTTTGAGAGCTGCGGCTTTCCTTCAGAGCCCATCCAGTCTGTGCTCCATGTCGGGCCTTGTCGCCACTCCTGGGCTTCCTCTCCCAGTCCTCCTGCTCTCACTCCTGCTCCCCCTGCACTGTGTCAGTGCTGCTGCTGGACCAGTGATCTGCCTGGAAGGTTCTCAGGGAGCTGGCTCTCCTTTCTCTTTTTCTTGGCAGGGTTTTGAGAGCTGTGGCTTTCCTTCAGAGCCCATCCAGTCTGTGCTCCATGTCGGGCCTTGTCGCCACTCCTGGGCTTCCTCTCCCAGTCCTCCTGCTCTCACTCCTGCTCCCCGTGCACTGTGTCAGTGCTGCTGCTGGACCAGTGATCTGCCTGGAAGGTTCTCAGGGAGCTGGCTCTCTTTTCTCTTTTTCTTGGCAGGGTTTTGAGAGCTGCGGCTTTCCTTCAAAGCCCATCCAGTCTGTGCTCCATGTCGGGCCTTGTCGCCACTCCTGGGCTTCCTCTCCCAGTCCTCCTGCTCTCACTCCTGCTCCCCCTGAACTGTGTCAGTGCTGCTGCTGCTGGACCAGTGATCTGCCTGTAAGGTTCTCAGGGAGCTGGCTCTCCTTTCTCTTTTTCTTGGCAGGGTTGTGAGAGCTGCGGCTTTCCTCCAGAGCCCATCCAGTCTGTGCTCCATGTCGGGCCTGTCGCCACTACTGGGCTTCCTCTCCCAGTCCTCCTGCTCTCACTCCTGCTCCCCCTACACTGTGTCAGTGCTGCTGCTGGACCAGTGATCTGCCTGGAAGGTTCTCAGGGAGCTGGCTCTCCTTTCTCTTTTTCTTGGCAGGGTTTTGAGAGCTGTGGCTTTCCTTCAGAGCCCATCCAGTCTGCGCCCCATGTCAGGCCTTATCGCCGCTCCTGGGCTTGCGGACCTCGGGCAGGCTACTGCATAGGTCTCTGCATCTACTCGGCTGCCTAGGGAAGAGAGGGGGGTCTCTGGGACACTCTATATAGGAGACACCCGTGCCCTAGGTCCCTTTTGCAAGTCTTGGGCGGAACAGTGAAGCTCTCTGGGGTCCCTGTTTCCCACCTTCCCAGGTGATGCAGTAGGGGGCTTGATGGGAGATCCCAGAGTTGCCCAGTCTGCCTTTACTTGTGTACCCACAGCAACTTCTGAGGACCAGCCTAAGAAGGTGGTAAGTCGGGGCTTTGCACCTGACGCTGGTCTTCTGACATATAGAGAGGCGTGCAGTGATCCGGGTGAGCTGCCAGCCCCGGCACTCTGTGAGCACTCCCTGGCAGCAGGATGCACGCCTTTACTTTGCCTGCATTCTCTTTAACTGCTCCAGACCTTTACTTCTCTTCTCCTAGCGTTCACTCCCCCGGTACCCCACTTCCTCTATACCCCATATTCGTCTCCTTGTAAATCCTGGACCCCAACTGTAACCTCAAGGTAACCATAACCACATCCATTGCTACCTTCACAATGTGAAGATGCAGAGGACGTAAAGGCGTGAGAAAGTGAAGGCCTGAAGAAGTGAACTCATGAAGAGGTAAAGGCCTGAGAGAGTAAAGGCATGAAGCAGTAAAGGTACGAAGAAGTAAAGGCATGAAGAAGTAGAGGCAAGAAGAAGTAAAGGCACGAGAAAGTATAGGCAAGAAGAAGTAAAGGCACGAAGACGTAAAAGCACGAGAAAGTAAAGGCAGGAAGAAGAAAGGTAAGAAGAAGTAAAGGCACGAGAAAGCAAAGGCAGGAAGAAGAAAGGTAAGAAGAAGTAAAGACATGAAGAAGTAAAGGTATGTGGAAGTGAAGGCATGAAGAAGTAAAGACATGAAGAAGTAAAGACATGAAGAAGTAAAGGTATGTGGAAGTGAAGGCATGAAGAAGTAAAGACATGAAGAAGTAAAGACATGAAAAAGTAAAGGTATGGAGAAGTAAAGGCATGAAGAAGTGAAGGCATGGAGAAGTGAAGGCATGAAGAAGTAAAGGCATGAAGAAGTAAAGGCATGGAGAAGTAAAGGCAGGAAGAAGTAAAGGCATGGGGAAGTAAAGGCATGAAGAAGTAAAGACATGAAAAAGTAAAGGTATGGAGAAGTAAAGGCATGAAGAAGTAAAGGCATGGAGAAGTGAAGGCATGAAGAAGTAAAGGCATGAAGAAGTAAAGGCATGGAGAAGTAAAGGCAGGAAGAAGTAAAGGCATGGGGAAGTAAAGGCATGAGAAAGTAAATGCATGAAGAAGAAAGCCAAGAAGAAGTAAAGACATGAAGAAGTTAAGGCATAAGAAAGTAAAGGCACGCAGAAGTAAAGGCACGCAGAAGTAAAGGCACGAAGAAGTAAAGACACGAACAAGTAAATGTCTGGCGAAGTGAATGTAAATGAGGTGCATGCATAAAAGGTTTCCCGGATGAAGTAAAGGAGGGGTACAGAACAGCGGGGTCTTCGGCTGCATCCTGAACTCAGCGCGCTCTGGTGTGGGCCTGTTTCCAGCTCTTCCTTTCCCATCTTTCTGGGTTTCCAGTCCTGTGATGTTGCATCTTGTGGAATTCTGCTGACTTCCGTGGGTGGGCATCTTTTCCTCCTCCCTCCCCCACTCCCCCCCCCCGAGTGCTCGTGCTTACACTGGTGTCCTCAGGCCAGAGTGTGGGGGAAACAAGGGTATTCTTTTGGGCAGCAGGGTTCGGTCAAGCCAGCGCCTGTGGGGCTTCTTAGTGATGTAAGCTTGGAAGGATAGGTTTCTGCTCATGATGAACCCAATGATTTAGTGATGGCCTTTCATTGCAGGGGGAGTCCTTTACGTTTCTAGACAGTTATACAGGAGTAGCTAAGTGTTTATTTAATGGGGTTCACAAGGAGCACAAACTCAGTTTCGGTGGGGTGAGTTTACGGTAAGTCTGAAGACAGCACCTGAGAGGTGCGCTACCCCAGGAGCATAATGGCGTGTCATGGATGGATGCATGGCAGTCGCTGCAGAGAGCTCCAAGAGACTCCATGTGCCCATTGCAGATGACTGGTGAGAGGGGGGAGCCCCGAGGGGCTCCACAAATGCCTGCATGGACCTTTCATCTTAAAACGCCCCTCGGATCCAGAGCCGTCAGTCGAAGTGGTAGGAGGCATGCCGAGTCTGGCTGTGCAGCGACGGTAACAGGTTAAAGTGTGGAAATTGTGTAACAGGCCAATCAATACCTGTGAAATGCAGGTAGGCCTGAGGTACATCTAGTTTTAAGGGATCAACTACAAACCTGCCTTTAATTGGAAAGCTCTGTGAGAAAAATGTCACCCCTCAAATGTATGAAGACCCAACTCAGGAACCTACCCAGAGGGGTATCAACAGAGCACAGCACCACCCTCGATCATGTGGGGACCCACTCAGACTCATCCTATGCCCACTCGCTCATAGGAACTCCCCACTGAACTCAACATCAAGAGGGATTCAACAGATGGTGATCACATGGGGAAAGACCACTCTGAGGATAGCACTTGGTATGGCAGGGTGGGTGCGTTATCCCCAATATTGACTTCACCGCTCTTGATGGCGTACGAATGTGTAGAGTAGGGATTAAAACCCCCTTCCCTCAAACTGAATGCAGATAGCTTGTCAGGCTGATCAATAGTTCCAGTATTACAAAAATCAGAATTGTACTGCTTTTAAGACAAAAAAGCACATTTCAAGGTGATGTATATTTTTAGGTGCAGAATGCCTTACACAGTGGGGGCATCTCAGCTGGTACACATACATTATGAATATTGAAAATCTAGGCTGAAACCTGAACAGGAAATTAGTTCTGTTTAAAAGTAAAAGTGGTGAGCCATTTTGATTAAGACAAGGTCAGGCAGATTTTAAAATGGTTGCTAGAAATACAAAATGGTCGAATTTCACATAGTCATGCTGAAATAATTAAATCATTCTCTCATGGAGGTTCATTAAGAGTTCATTGAAGAAGGACATATCTGGACAGTTTGTTCAGACTTTGTGGCAGCAATTATTGATATTGACATAGCTGGTGTTCTAGGAAGGTTGCAATTAGAGCAGACAGCTGCTCAACTAGCAACAATTGTGTGATGTTCAAGGGCAGCCCACAACGGCTGATGCCCATATTTAGATTTCTTGGCAGAGAAGCATGCTATTGCCTGCCAAAATTACCTTGAGGAGGATGCCAAGGATATTCTTTCTCAATGCATCAAATGATTTATAATAAAGGTCAAGAGCATCTCAAACCAATTTAATTAGCTTGCATGCGTAGTTATGACACAGGGACCTGGTGAGTGGCGGTCCAGCCAACCAACCCTGGAAGGGGAAAGGGCTTGTCTTTAATTGTCTGGCCCAATCCGAATGAACTGCATCATGAAATGTAACACTGTGCCCACTGCAAAATGTATAAAAGGCAGTAAAATTGAGAACTCAGAGCTGTTATTTCTGATGTCTGAATAAAGAGGATGTCCAGGTTCCTGTTTTCCTCTCTGCCTCCTGGTTCCAGTTTCTGTATGCCTGATCCACAGGTGCCATAAAGGAAGGTGGTGGGCCCTTGTCTTCACTTGGCGACTGCACGAAGGGACTCTGAAGATTGTCCTTCCAGAGTCAAGGATCCTCCAGACAGAGCCACATGCTCACAGGACTAGCAAATAAGCCCTTGTAAGTGTGGAAAGGTAAGTAAATGAAGCTGCAGTATGCCCAAACACCTTGCCAGGAGCAGTCTGCTAGGACTGAAAGCATGGCAGGGCGTTTTGACACCTGTGTATTGGGGTATATATAGAGGAGTGAGAGGTAGAAAGGCAGAGAATAAAAACATGTCTTTTAAGGGGTAATTTAGAGGTAGTCATTAGGTTTTTTTGTGCTAGTTTTGTAAGAGTAATGGGATGGGTGTTTAGTTAGTTAAGGACGGAGCGCATCAATGAAAAAGGTATATGGACGAGGAGCGATCCATATGAGAGCCCAGAAAAACCGGACCCCAAGGCGGTGCAAAGAAGTCATTATAAACTCCAAGTGGGGTAGAACTAGGCTGCGTAGTGGAAAGATCCCTGATAGATGATGACTTATACTCCCTCCCAGGAGTCATTTAGGGGCAAGCCACGAGGAACGTTGGCAGACAGAGATTTATGTTGGGGCCGGCCAGTTTGTCTGTATGTGTATTGTATGTATTTTTATGTATAGAGGAGAAAAATGAGATGCCGAGGAGCAAACATGAGGTGTAAATAATTGAAACAGGTTAAGAAAAATACATTATTTATTTAAGAAAAAGAAATATGTATAATTGGCACCAATCCAAAAAATAAGGTGAAGAAAAAGTGAAAAAGATAGAGGTTCTTGAGTAAGCCATTGATCAGAGCATTCATACGTGTTAGTTTTAAAATATTATGAAGAAAGGAACCGGCAAAAAGTGAGTTTGCAGCTAAAAAATGCAGTCATTTTGAACCCTTGCACCAGGCAAACACTGAGCCACAGGGTTCATATTTTTAATTTACATACTTAACATTCTTGACTAGCCAGGAAGCTTTGAACAATTTAAATCCACGCTTCCCTTCACAGAAACAAAGAGAGATAAAATATGACAGAAATAAAAAAATGTTAAACTGACTTTGAACAAGCCAGCTACGCAGTTGCAAAGGAAGGGGTGTAAATCCACTATCACATTCCTTTCTTGCTAAGAAAAGTGGAGATAATAACATGCAGTACATGTCTTAAAAGTAAAATGTTAAACAAACAGGTATTTTCTTAAAGTGGTGTGCGTAGCTTGGAAGAAGGCCGGTACAGGTGCATGCAGCAAATAAATGTTTGAAGCTTGCTCTGAACAGAGCTACAATTCCCTGTTCAAGGGCTGAGAGATAAGATAGCAAAATTCCAGAGGGTAATTTATGGTCACAGGGATAGTTTTTTGAGTAAATACAGCTTAGACAGTTTGGGCAGGAAAAATAGCAATGTGCGGATGTTCAATGGGTTTCAACAAGACTATGGTGTATATTTATTGAACAAGTGACAGATGAAATATTTTGAAAAACGTCATTTTCTTATGGCATGTAAATGTATGGTTGTTAGAAATCAGATGCTGAGAAAGAGTTCTGGTTTTTATTTCATATGTTGCAAAGTGAGTTCACCCCAGTTGCCTAACCAAGCAAGATGCATATTTTGAACATTTTATTTTTCATGTTAGAGAAGTGATGTATAGTTGAACGTTGTTGTGAATGCATTATTTTTGGACTGTAGGTGGCCCCCAGTTGTTATATATGAGAAAGCTGGAGGGCCTCATTAAAATATTGTTTGAGGACTGCACAAGGCAAATCCCATTTTCAGGGGGATGGCTAGTCAGTTAATGGAATAGTGATAGATGTTGTTATTACTCAGCACATATTAAGGAGTGCCACTAAGTAGGTGTTTTTATGTGTGGCAAATAGCCGTCCCTTATTGAGAAGGGAATGAGGTATTTATTTTTTGGTTTGATAAAATGGTCTTCAGTGTGCTATGAAGAGAAAAATGGTAGATTGTTAAATGAAAACACATGAGGGGGTTTTTAGGTAACCAAAATGATAAAAATGCTGGGAGTTGGGAATAAAAATAATGTGGAGCACCATGGAGAGATGTCAAGCAGAGAAACTATGTTTCTCTCACTATACATCATGTCTGTAAAATATGGATACATTTGGAGACGAAATTGGAAAAAATGTGTCCTAGATCAAAAGACATCGCAGAGATTTAAAATGTAATTTTAGGTGCAAAATGCAGTAAAAAAAGCAGGCCAATGTATTAGTGAATGACCCTGCACTAAGTATAATCAACATTTATGGGGGAATGACAAGAATAAATGAGAAAAAAACCTTTTTGAAAAGAAATTACAATGTATGTAAAAATGCAAAGATCTGTGTTTAGCATAAAAAGGCAGTAAGCAATGAAGAAAGTGCTTGCAAAAACGTATTGAGACTGAAACACATACACACATGCATGCGTACCTGCACACGCATACATGCAAGCTCAAACACACACGCACATACATGAGAAGGTACACATACACGTATGCACACATGATTTCGGAAGTATAGGCGATTAGTGCATTAGAGACAATGCATTTAAGAATATACATGGGTAGTCAGAAGAAGGAATTTAATATTGTAAAAAGAACATACACAAACACAGAATACTTTTGTTTTATATGATTGAGTGCTAAATGGGACCATTATGCTGTATTTGAAATGAGATCGGGATAGCTGAACTTTTTATTTTTAGTAACACTGAGATTCTAGCAGCACGAAAAACAAGAGTGAAAACAGTAATTATATTTCACCACAGTTTATAGCAGAGACTGTTTAAAGTGGGTATAGAGATGCTTGGGAAGCAAGTGGGGTGGAAAGCAAGGTCATGAGAAAAGATATAGCGACTACCCCACATTTTTTTCTGGCTGTTGCAAGCAGAGAAAAAATAACAAAAAAAGCTTGAGAAAGCCAAGCTGGCTCAAAGAGAGAGTGTTAAAATATATGCCGTAGGAGGGACGGTACTGACAAGTGAAGGAAAATTGGGAGTGCAGCATGCAGTGTGTGCACCATAGGAAAATAAGTAGTGCCAGATGGGCCAAGGAAGGAATGAATTCATGCCACAAAAAAAAGAGAATGCCCTATGGAGGAAGAGGGATTTTTCAAAAAATAACCAAGGCAGGTTTCAGAATATGCAGGATGGACAAATCTAAAGATAGGGGGCCTGTTTAGCCTCGAACATAGAGCCTGGTCTTTAGACAGGCTGACATTAAACAGAGACTAGAAAGGTGAAAGCCACATTAGTTGGGGACAAGATATGTCAGACGAAGAAAGGGAAACCTTTCAAGGGGAACAGGGCGCTGGTGCGTGTGGTCCCGAGGGATGTTCTTAGACAGACAAAGAAGTGAGGTGGTCGGATCTGGACCTACCTAAACCGAGGAGCCCAGAGCCCCTGGCTTGGCCAGATCAACATAAAAGGCAACCTCTTAGTGAGAAGGGGGACAGCACACACCCGAATATATAGCTCACAAATTAAGGAAGGGTTTACCCAGGATTAGACAGTGTATAAGACACAAGCGCTGGCAGTGCAACAAGCAACAAAAGCTAGAACACGGGTAAAACTGATTTATTACAATTGTAGTGAGTCTCATGCAGATTCAGCAATATGCAAACACAGGACAGATAGTAACACATAGGATATGAGGTGCCATTATGGTAATAGGAAATTATTTTACAGGAACTGGGGTATGCATGCACCACAGTAAGGCACCTCACAGAGCAGCTCAATGTGCTCAGAATTGTTAGTGGCACTAGGCCCCAAGAAGTGGCAAGAGTTAATGTGGCTGTAGGAGGAAAAAATATTTGCTATATTTGGTAGACACTGGAACTGCATGTCCATGCAATAAAGGTATAAAGGTCCTGGATAAGGGGAAGTATCAGAAGATTGAGCGTTCTTTTGGAGCAAACAATGGGGTGCACAGGGAAAGTGGTGCTCTGCAAAGACTGTGGTAAAACCAAAGGTCTTTCTTATTGAGAGATAAGCATTGCGTTAAACATGGCTATTTGGTATAGCAAAAGAAGTGGTGAGAATGTTTGAAGAATTTTTCTTTAAAACCAAGGTTATTTATGGATAAAGAGGGGGGGATAGATAACCTCCATGAAATTAAAAGTAGACATAGTATGAAAAGAAATGACAATGTTCAAGGGAATGGACATTAAGAGCGGACCGCGGAGGACAATGATGGTTTTCAAATAAGGGTCTAGGTTGATTGACCTCACTGATGATGATATATTTAGACAAGAGTGAACAAAATATGAAGTGGTGTTTCTTTAAGAGCATCGCAGACTAAAAGAGAGAAAGGGGAACATCTTGTAGCATGTGACAACAATGTAGTAGCATTTAACATAGTTTCAGGAAGGCTTGGGGAGAGTGCCATGTGTCCTGTGGACTACGGGTCCTCGTGGCATGGGTCCAGTAAAATGAATAAGGGGAAGATGAAAATAAATGATTGACCTTAAACAGCACAGGAGTGAGAAAACCAGAAAATTAAAAGTTTGATGACAAAATCAAGGAGCCCAATAAAAATAAATAAATAAATACATTTTTTTAAATGATGAATGAATTAATAAATGATTGGATGAATGAATGATTGGATATTAAAGTAGCAAGAAGTGTAAACAAAAAATTCAGAATTGGAAAAATAAAGAGCACCAATTGAGGTTGCTGGCCATAATTGAAAAATGTTGTGTATTTTAATAAAAAAGATGATGGGTTTAATAAGGGGCCACAAGAGTATGATGGGCAAAGGTCATTCTGATTACATGGAAAAACCTTTAGCAGAACTGCACAAAATAACATATGAGAGTAAGTAAAATAACATTATTTGAATATATATATATATAATGGTATTGATTTATAAGTTTAACTAGGGTTTATGGGGCTTATTTGCAAGTTGCTCTTGTAGGTGACTCCTAACAGTCACTGTTAGTTATCTGCAAAAATCGTTTTTTATTTAATATTTCCTGATAATCTTCAATGTGTCACAGGTCACAGGATTCGGACGGAAACTAAGCCCAAGCCGCCCACGGAATGATTGTAAAAAATGAGAGAATTCAATTCAATATTACTGTTAGTTCATGTTAGCCGACGCGTTGCTAACATGAATTTACAGGAATATTGAATTGTGGGGATTTGTCCCAGTGATTTGGCATATTGAAAACATTCTCATGGACTGTATCGTTCCAACATTGGCCCATTTTTGAAAAAGGCTCATGGAAAGCTGAAACGCGTGTCAAAGAAGAGGGCTAACTGTATAAAAAGTTTTTGGTGATCTATTAAAGCAACAGTTACAACTGGCGCAGAGTCCTGGAATTCTCTCATTTTTTACAAAAGGTATTAATTTATATTTTATAGATGACGATTATTGACCTTTCTTGAACACGGGAGGAATATCTACATGGCCTTAATAAGGGAAGATACATTATGATACGATAATGGCAAAGTATTAGTGAACAGGGAGAGAAGAAAGAGGTGAGTATTGGTTCATATCACAGTGTGTGGTCACACTGCTGATCATTAGTCGGAGTAAGAGGACCCAGGTGAGTACAGAAAAAGACAGTAAGGGATACAGTCGTTCTAATGTGTAGCATTTTTCAAAGATAGGTGCAGACAGGTGTGAGTATAGAATAGCATATAGATGCAAGTATGGCCATCTCTAACGACAAAGGACGCAGAAAACCTCAGGCAAAAGCTGGAGTAATCTCTTTTGAAATGTTGACAACTGGTGAGATGCCAATTGGGTAGATTTGGCAAAAATGAAGGAAATGTGTAGAATAGGCAAACAGTGTTGTTGTTATGTCAAGAACTTGTAGGCACTTAGTAGGAACCGTGCTGGATGCCAAATAACAGGGGTAGGCTAGATCAGTGTAGGGCAAGCAGCAGGCGAGAAACCAGCGTGCGACGCACAGCGAAATTTGTTTATTATATTTTAACAGGATCAAGGCACAGTAAATGAGAAGAGTTGACCGCGGTCCTACACGACCAGAAGTAAGATGTCGAAATAAAAGAAAAGAATGTTCAACTAAGCAGGAAGAAGCCAAGTACAAGCCTGAGTGCTAAGCTAAAATGTGAAAATGTTTATTATGTGCACCAACGACCAAAAAGGAAGAAGCCTATAGTTATATGGGCTAGAAGTAGTAAGAGATGAACTTAGTAAACCTCTTTTTGTAGACAGAAGGGAGCAAGAGTCCATGTTAGGGAGAAACTTGACCCCCTTGCCAGTCCCCAAATGACTTTCCCTCTATTTCAATTTTCTGCAGAAAGCAAGGTCCTACGCCAGCAGTGTCTTCTTCAGTTACGCATGCACCAAGAAGACAGAAGGAGAACCACACAAGGAGAAGATATCTCTTTTTAAATGTTTTTTCTCAATTTGTCATGTTTGTTTGTCATTTGTTATTTTTAACTCCTTGTTCTGAGAGTGTCGACCTTAGGAGCAAATGTGTCCTTTGAAAGGACATATAATTCTTGAAGAAATAAGCCCATAATAAAGGAGGGCAAATACCAGATATAGGTGAATGTATTTATGGTATAAATCTAGATCACAAGCCAGGTTCCGACATCAGCCAGCATTTATTTTTTAAGATGAAAAAAGAAAAGAGAGAAATAGTCATTTCTGGTATATTATAAATAAAGAAGAAATATGATGTAGATTGTTTAGGAGGCAGGAATGTTTGAAAAGAGCCACATGAGGAGTTTTTTAAAGGTTGGGGGTAAGGAGGAAGTACTGATTATAGAGACATCCATATTTTTCAAGGAAGACTCACCCAGTTTTATATTACAGATGGACGGAAGAGATGATGTATACATCAGGAGATTGACAGTATCCAACCCTATGAGCAGAGAGAAATGATCTAGGGATCCAGCCAGAGGCCCAGTTATAATCACCTTTGTTTGAAAGATATTTTCCTGCAAAAAACTCCCCCATCCTTGTGTCCCCCAGAAGACGTAACCGAATACCCCCTGTGCTTAACTTGTTCTTTGTGAAAGTTCAAGTGCTCTGTGATGAAAGAGACACTCATCACAGTGAGAAAATCATTTTTGAGGAACCCCACCAGCCCATCTTCGCAAACTTTTCATGTGTGATTTTACTGCACACCCTTTCCTTACTCCCATTCCACAACATTTCCTGGTTCCCCATTGTCTTCCCCATGCACATTTTTCAATGTTAATTTTCTTTTTTCTTCTTCATCCTACTTTTATCGACACATCTTCCATCCGAATCATCTTAGTTTGATAATAACGGACTGTCTTTATCCGGGTGAATTTGTCCTTTTTTGTGCTGCCTTGCAGCACGTTCCTGGGCCCTTTAATTCAAAGGCCAGTCCTTTCGCATTTTAGTGTCTCTTTCATCAGAGAGCACTTGAACTTTCACAAAGAACAATTTAAGCACAGGGGGTATTCGGTTACTTCTTCTGGGGGCATCTCAGATAGTAAAACTGAACAGGAAATTTGTTATATTTAGAAGTAGAAGTGGCAGGCCATTTTGATTAAGACAAGGTCAGGCAGATTTTAAAATGGTTGCTAGAAATACAAAATAGTTGAATTTCACATAGTCATGCAGAAATAATTAAATCATTCTCTCATAGACGTTCATTAAGATTTCATTGAAGAAGGACATATCTGGACAGTTTGTTCAGACTCCTTGGCAGCAATTATTGATAGTGATGTGCCTGGTGCTCTGGGAGGGTTTCAATTAGAGCAGACAGCTGTTCAACTAGCAACAATTGTGTGGAGCTCAGGGGCAGCCCACTACAGCTGATGCCCATATTTAGATTTCTTGTCAGAGAAGCATGCTATCGTCTGCCAAAATTACTTCGAGGAGGATGCCAAGGATGTTCTTTCTCAAGGCATCAAAGGATTCATAATAGAGGTCAAGAGTATCTTACACAAATGTAATTAGCTTGAATGCGTAGTTATGACATAGGGACCTGGTGAGTGGCGGTCCAGCCAACCAACCCTGGAAGGGGAAAGGGCTTGTGTTTAATTGTCTGGCCCAATCCGAATGAACGGCATCATGAAATGTAACACTGTGCCAACTGCACAATGTATAAACGTTAGTAAAATTGAGAACTCTGAGCTGTTATTTCTGATGTCTGAATAAAGAGGATGTTTTAAAAATCAGTCCAGGTTCCTGTTTTCCTCTCTGCCTCCTGGTTCCAGTTTCTGCATGCCTGATCCACAGGTGCCATCAAGGAAGTTGTTGGGCCCTTATATTCAAATGGGTATTTGGAGACCAGGGCCAGACTCATCTCCCGCTACAGGTGCTATATGGACACCCCAATCGGGACTAAGCATACTCGAGTCTCAAAGGGAATTACTCCGGGCAATTGGATGGGAGGCCGCTGTGGCTTTGGAGGTATTTCTGCAGGGAAGCATGGACTTGCCAGAAGAACATAGCTTATAAGATGGGGAAAGAGACTATATGGTTCTCAAGGGGAATCACGGAAGCTCAACATATGACAGCACAGGACGAAATGGCTTCCTTTCAACACTTCGGGGAGATACATGGCCTAATGGGTGGGGACCAGTACACTTCCATGAGACTACAGCACGCCATGTGCAATGCAGGCAGAGAGAGGGGATATCACGAGGAAAGCAATCACCACGCTCTACCAGGTTCTCACTGATGGTACCCCAAAGCCCCTTGCCAAATAGAAGGACAAATGTGAGACAATCTTTGGGGCCCTAGAATAGGAGGACGGTTTAGAGGCCCTGGACTCACCTATAGAAGTGAACATATCCTGCAGAGCACACCTCATCCACTATAAAATTCTATGCCGAACATATTACACAAGAGACAGATGGCACCGTATGGTTACAGCAATGGAACCATTCTGCTTGAGATGCAACACTGTAACAGGCACCGCCATGTTGGAGGTTGATCAGGGTACTACAGTACTGGATTGCCCAAACTGGGTCTTTTGCATACCTTTGGGCGATACAGGTTTCAACTCCAGGGAAAAGAACTTGATTAGAGCGGCACTGATGGTGGGTAAACGAGAGTTGGCGACTGTCTAGGGTAGTCCCACCCCCCCCCAGGTATACAGATATGGAGGAAAGGGATGGATCACTGCTGTGAACTGGAACAAAGAGTTTGTAGAGACAGAGGCCGCCTCGAAACACGGACAAATCTGGCAATGTGAGATGTAGATGGTATAAACGAGGAAATAAGGGACTGTTCGCATGGTGCCATGAACTTGCATTGTTGGAATAGGGGGGCGAGGGGCCGAAGGGATTAAAACAAGAACTGTGGGTATGGGATGTTAGAGAACTCATGGGATCATGAACCCGGGACTGGTAATGAGGATTATAACTGTATTGGACCATGGGACCATGAACCCGGGATTGGTAACAAGGATTATAACTGTATTGGACCGTGGGACCACGAACCCGGGACTGGTAATGAGGATTATGACTGCAATTGTCCGTGGGACCACAAACTGGCAATGAAGATTATTACTGTATTGGACCATGGGACTACGAACCCGGGACTGGCAATGAGGATTATGACTGCATTGGACCGTGGGATTACGAACCCGGGACTGGTAATGAGGATTATAACTGTATTGGACCGTGGGACCACGAACCAGGGACTGGTAATAAGGATTATGACTGCAATGGACCATGGGACCATGAACCTGGGATTAGTAATGAGGATTATAACTGTATTGGACCGTGGGACCACGAACCCGGGACTGGTAATGAGGATTATGACTGCAATGGACCGTGGGACCACAAACTGGCAATGAAGATTATTACTGTATTGGACCATGGGACTACGAACCCGGGACTGGCAATGAGGATTATGACTGCATTGGACCGTGGGATTACGAACCCGGGACTGGTAATGAGGATTATAACTGTATTGGACCGTGGGACCACGAACCAGGGACTGGTAATAAGGATTATGACTGCAATGGACCATGGGACCATGAACCTGGGATTAGTAATGAGGATTATAACTGTATTGGACCGTGGGACCACGAACCCGGGACTGGTAATGAGGATTATGACTGCAATGGACCGTGGAACCACAAACTGGCAATGAAGATTATGACTGTATTGGACCGTGGGAGCACGAACCCGGGGCTAGCAATGAGGATTATGACGGTATTGGACCATGGGACAACGAACCCAGGACTGGTAATAAGGATTATGACTGTATTAGACTTTGGGACCACAAAACTGGGACTGGTAATGAGGATTATGACTGCAATGGACCGTGGGACCACAAACTGGCAATGTAGATTATTACTGCATTGGACCGTGGGACTACGAACCCGGGACTGGCAATGAGGATTATGACTGCATTGGACCGTGGGATTACGAACCCGGGACTGGTAATGAGTATTATAACTGTATTGGACCGTGGGACCACGAACCAGGGACTGGTAATAAGGATTATGACTGCAATGGACCATGGGACCATGAACCTGGGATTAGTAATGAGGATTATAACTGTATTGGACCGTGGGACCACGAACCCGGGACTGGTAATGAGGATTATGACTGCAATGGACCGTGGAACCACAAACTGGCAATGAAGATTATGACTGTATTGGACCGTGGGAGCACGAACCCGGGACTGGCAATGAGGATTATGACGGTATTGGACCATGGGACATCGAACCCAGGACTGGTAATAAGGATTATGACTGTATTAGACTTTGGGACCACAAAACTGGGACTGGTAATGAGGATTATGGCTGCAATGGATCATGGAACCATGAACCTGGCACTGGTAATGAGGATTGTGACTGCATTGGACCGTGGGACCACAAACCCGGGACTGGTAATAAGGATCATGACTGCAATGGATCATGGAACCATGAACCTGGCACTGGTAATGAGGATTATGACTGCAATGGATCATGGAACCATGAACCTGGCACTGGTAATGAGGATTGTGACTGCATTGGACCGTGGGACCACAAACCCGGGACTGGTAATAAGGATCATGACTGCAATGGATCATGGGACCATGAACCTGGCACTGGTAATGAGGATTGTGACTGCAGTGCACCCCACTGCCGCCTAAAACTGACTGGCACCAATAACGCGCGACCGACTCTCACCATTATTCACTCTTATGCTAAATCTCTTGGCTTCACCATCCAAAATTGCCCTCTTCTGCCTGGTGCAGACTTCAGAAGTAGTAGTGTCCGAAGGCCGCCCCCTCCCACCTAGATTGTGGTTATCCCTGCTTCAAATCCGACCCACTGAAAGCCACCCAGGATGCCACAACCCTACTCAACACAGTCCACCACATTACCCCCCCTCCCCCCCGCGGCCCCCTAAACAACGACCCTGGCTACCCCTGCAGGGTCAAATTATCTTCCAGAAAGCCGGCATCGCTTGCAAGGCAACGTGGCGACAAGGGCACCGCTCTAGCTGGCAGAGAACCTCGCCCTCTCTGGTGGCCCATACAGCAACACGAGCCACAATGTCTACAGTGTGGGTACAAAACCATGCAAAATACGAGGAAATGAGGCACTCGGCCATCTCCTGCCAGGCACCTGGATTCTGGAACAGCATAGCTACGTCAGACCCCTGCTTCTTGCCCCTTCTAAGAACACCCTCTAAGATGTTTACTACCGAGTTCTGGGTCCTTTTTCGCTCTCTACCACTCCCTCCTCTCTCCCCCGCCTTCACCATAAAGGTTTTCCGTGCCCTCCTTCCTTCTACAGCGCCTGATTGATGGCCAGCTAGGTCGGCGCTAGGGAAATCCCCGTGCCTGGCTCAGCATTTCATCTTCTCCAGGTACTATTCTGCAGAGAGATATCATGGCAGGTCAGTGATTCTAAAAAGCCTTCTGTGCTCAATAGGGGGAGCCACGCGTCAGGAGAACTTGGCTCAGCCGTTCACCTTAATAAATAAGCGGGTACCATGAAATGCTGGCAGCACTGAAAGCCCAGCAGAGCCATTCACATGTCAGATTTGCCAGGATGTGAAAGGGGCACTTACACTGCTGCCTCCATGGCTTCTCCAGCAATCTCCCGTCCTTAACAATGGAGTCGCGAGTACTACCAGGGCAGACACCTCAATCTCATGGCACTCTGTTTGCCATGCATGCCTCCCTATGGCCAGTCATGTGGCCAGACAGAAATCAGGCAAACGGGAAGGGGGTAGCCTGCTGAAAGGTGGGGTTCTTTGTAATTGGGGTGCACTGTCTGTTACCCCTCCACCAACATATGTATGGGCGCGGGTGGGCTCTTCCTATGCTGTTGCCCCTGAACAGGCTCCATCTCCATCAGAAAGCTGGGGGCAGATCTCTCTCTTTGGCTGACTCCCTCCTCTGGAACATTCTCTCTCTCCTTCTCAAGTTCTGCAAACAAATCAAGACTTTTCTCTTCTCCTCTCACTCCCCTGTGCTAACCATCGCCTCAGCCACTTAGATTGGCGGCCGGGTCCCTCAGAGTCCAATAGGGTCCTGGCCATTTGCCCAATCGCCACCAGCTTCCACCCCTTTTCCCCCAGCATCACCCTCTGCGCCTACACCTGCTAGTTGGGTGGTTTGCCTCAGCACTGCACTTATCTGATGGGCGTCAGGTTATTGGGGGGCGGGGGTGGTAGCCACACAAGGTGCGCAAGCAGTCACTCAAGGTGGCCACATCGTGCTTCAGGCATCGCTAGCATATACCAGGCGCTGCTACCTTTCTACCAAGAGTGGCAGGTAAACACACAGCATTGCAATCAGAATGGCACAGGGACTGTTCGTGGGGCGGATATACACACAGCATTGCAATCAGAATGGCCCAGGGAGTGCCCATGCAGCGGGTATAAACACGTGTTACAATCAGAGTGGCCCAGGGAGTGTTCATGGGGCAGGTATACACATGTATTGCAATCAGAATGGCCCAGGGAGTGTTCGTGCGGCGGGTATACACACGCATTGCAATCAGCATGGCCAGGGAGTGTTCGTGCGGCGGGTATACACATGCATTGCAATCAGCATGGCCCAGGGAGTGTTCGTGGGGCGGGTATACACATGCATTGCAATCAGCATGGCCAGGGAGTGTTCGTGCGGCGGGTATACACACGCATTGCAATCAGCATGGCCCAGGGAGTGTTCGTGGGGCGGGTATACACACGCATTGCAATCAGCATGGCCCAGGGAGTGTTTGTGGGGCGGGTATACACACGCATTGCACTCAGCATGCCCAGGGAGTGCTTGTGGGGCGGATATAAACATGTATTACAATCAGAGTGGCCCAGGGAGTGTTCATGGGGCAGGTATACACACGCATTGCAATCAGCATGGCCCAGGGAGTGTTCGTGGGGCGGGTATACACACGCATTGCAATCAGCATGGCCCAGGGAGTGTTCGTGGGGCGGGTATACACACGCATTGCAATCAGCATGCCCAGGGAGTGTTCGTGTGGCGGGTATGCACACGCATTACAATCAGAGTGGCCCAGGGAGTGTTCATGGGGCAGGTATACACACGCATTGCAATCAGCATGGCCCAGGGAGTGTTCGTGCTGCGAGTATACACACATCATTGCAATCAGCATGGCCCAGGGAGTGTTTGTGGGGCGGGTATACACACGCATTGCAATCAGCATGGCCCAGGGAGTGTTTGTGGGGCGGGTATACACAAAGCATTGCAATCGGAATGGCCCAGGGAGTGTTCGTGCGGCGGGTGTACACACGCATTGCAATCAGCATGGCCCAGGGAGTGTTCGTGCTGCGGGTATACACACATCATTGCAATCAGCATGGCCCAGGGATGGTTTGTGGGGCGGGTATACAAACGCATTGCAATCAGCATGGCCCAGGGAGTGTTTGTGGGGCGGGTATACACAAAGCATTGCAATCGGAATGGCCCAGGGAGTGTTCGTGCGGCGGGTGTACACACGCATTGCAATCAGCATGGCCCAGGGAGTGTTCGTGGGGCGGGTATACACACGCATTGCAATCAGCATGGCCAGGGAGTGTTCGTGTGGCGGGTATACACACATCATTGCAATCAGCATGGCCCAGGGAGTGTTCATGGGGCGGGTATACACACGCATTGCAATCAGCATGGCCCAGGGAGTGTTCGTGGGGCGGGTATACACACGTATTGCAATCAGCATGGCCCAGGGAGTGTTCGTGCTGCGGGTATACACACATCATTGCAATCAGCATGGCCCAGGGAGTGTTCGTGGGGCGGTTATACACACGCATTGCAATCAGCATGGTCCAGGGAGTGTTCGTGCGGCGGGTATACACACGCATTGCAATCAGAATGGCCCAGGGAGTGTTCGTGCGGCAGGTATACACACGCATGGCAATCAGCATGGCCCAGGGACTGTTCGTGGGGCGGATATACACACGCATTGCAATCAGCATGGCCAGGGAGTGTTCGTGTGGCGGGTATACACACACATTGCAATCAGCATGGCCCAGGGAGTGTTCGTGGGGCGGGTATACACACGCATTGCAATCAGCATGGCCAGGGAGTGTTCGTGTGGCGGGTATACACACGCATGGCAATCAGCATGGCCCAGGGAGTGTTCGTGGGGCGGGTATACTCATGCATGGCAATCAGCATGGCCCAGGGAGTGTTCGTGTGGCGGGTATACACACGCATTGCAATCAGCAAGGCCCAGGGAGTGTTCGTGGGGCGGGTATACACATGCATGGCAATCAGCATGGCCCAGGGAGTGTTCGTGTGGCGGGTATACACACGCATTGCAATCAGCAAGGCCCAGGGAGTGTTCGTGTGGCGGGTGTACACACAGCATTGCAATCAGAATGGCCCAGGGAGTGTTCGTGGGGCGGATATACACACGCATTGCAATCAGCATGGCCAGGGAGTGTTTGTGTAGCGGGTGTACTGTAAACACAGCATTGCAATCAGCATGGCCCAGGGAGTGTTCGTGGGGCGGATATACACACAGCATTGCAATCAGCATGGCCCAGGGAGTGTTCGTGGGGCGGATATACACACGCATTGCAATCAGCATAGCCAGGGAGTGTTTGTGTAGCGGGTGTACTGTAAACACAGCATTGCAATCAGCATGGCCCAGGGAGTGTTCGTGGGGCGGATATACACACAGCATTGCAATCAGCATGGCCCAGGGAGTGTTCGTGGGGCGAATATACACACGCATTGCAATCAGCATGGCCAGGGAGTGTTTGTGTAGCGGGTGTACTGTAAACACAGCATTGCAATCAGCATGGCCCAGGGAGTGTTCGTGGGGCGGATATACACACGCATTGCAATCAGCATGGCCAGGGAGTGTTCGTGGGGCGGATATACACACGCATTGCAATCAGCATGGCCAGGGAGTGTTTGTGTAGCGGGTGTACTGTAAACACAGCATTGCAATCAGCATGGCCCAGGGAGTGTTCGTGGGGCGGATATACACACGCATTGCAATCAGCATGGCCCAGGGAGTGTTCGTGGGGCGGATATACACACAGCATTGCAATCAGCATGGCCCAGGGAGTGTTCGTGGGGCGGATATACACACAGCATTGCAATCAGCATGGCCCAGGGAGTGTTCGTGTGGCGGGTGTACACACAGCATTGCAATCGGAATGAATGGGCCAGGGAGTGTTCGTGGCTCTGAGGTCTCGGCAGGGGAGAGGGTAGGCGGAAGCCTAGTGCAACGTGTGACGGCAAGGGGCTTTGCAATAGCCTAAGTGACTAGTAACTAAGGCTCCCATTACAACTTGACACTTGCGCAGGGACATGGATGGACAAATCCTCTGCATAGAATGGTGACTATGGTCGTAAAAAGTGTAGGAATGGTAAGCAGAAAAAATAAAGTAGTGGAACACCGCTCCCGACCGATCCCGCTCACTTCGATCACTGCCCGTGGGCAATAGTTAGCAATGTGTGCGTTTCTGGCCTGGGCTACTGGAGGCGCTAATTGCCATTTACAGCACTAGCTCTAGGTATACATTGGAGGATGTTTCATGTTCTAATACCCCCACAACTGGGCGGCTTTCACTGCATGTGGTAGTCCTCGCAAAGTCGCAATACTGTCTGCGGTAAATACTGACTGGCCCATAACCAAGCAGGCATTGACAACTGTGGAAATTGCCAATACCGCTTGCTTTTTCCACCTCCCCCAACCCCATGACGAGGACCTTCGTGTTGAATACCGCTGTGCCCAGATCCCGCCGCTCTGGTGGCAGAGAATTTGCCACTGACGTTTGCACAGATGGACTGCTGCACTTGATTCATGCACTCGCCGCATGGTGCAAGTGCGGTTGCATATTTTCCCTGCACTTGTGCAAAGGTGCCCAGCGCCGCAGAATTACCGCATTTGACATGGCTTCATTGCTATTATAAGAGCAAGGCCAAGTGAATGTTTGCCATGGCCCGTGGTGGCCCATTGGGGACCCCTTGCCTTCAGTTTGGGAAAACAGCCCGAGGCACCTGTGGGAGTGATTAAATAATAACGGATACCAAGGAATGCAGCGAAAATGTGAATTGCTGCAGATTATCACTGACAGGCAGTCAGCGGGGAGCAGAAACACTAAATTCCCACTGAAAAGCTGGCAATGGCTCTTTGTCAGAAAGATGCAAATTTGGACGAAAAGAAGTAAAAGCAATGAGGTGGGAGAAAGCCTGCTGGATGCTGGGAGCCAGGAAAGGCAGTCTGAAGTGTGCGTGCTGCAAAGCACACATTTAAAGTCTTGAATTAAGGTGACAGCAGCCAGCAAAAGCAGCCTGTAGCATGCATGCTGCAAAGCCCACATTTAAAGTCTGGAAACAAGGTTACAGCAGCCAGCAAAGGCAGCCTGTAAAGTGTGCGCTGCAAAGTGCACATTTAAAGTCTTGAATTAAGGTGACAGCAGCCAGCAAAGGCAGCCTGTAGCATGCATGCTGCAAAGCCCACATTTAAAGTCTGGAAACAAGGTTACAGCAGCCAGCAAAGGCAGCCTGTAGCATGTGCGCTGCAAAGCGCACATTTAAAGTCTTGTTAAGGTGACAGTAGCCAGCAAAGGCAGCCTGTATCATGCGCGCCGCAAAGCGCACATTTAAAGTCTTGCTAAGGTGACAATAGCCAGCAAAGGCAGCCTGTAGCATGTGCGCTGGAAAGCGCACATTTAAAGTCTTGTTAAGGTGACAGTAGCAAGCAAAGGCAGCCTGTAGCATGCGCGCTGCAAAGCGCACATTTAACGTCTGGAAATAAGGTGAAAGCAGCCAGCAAAGGCAGCCTGTAATGTGTGCGCTGCAAAGCACACATTTAAAGTCTTGAATTAAGGTGACAGCAGCCAGCAAAGGCAGCCTGTAGCATGCATGCTGCAAAGCCCACATTTAAAGTCTTGAAATTACGTGACAGTAGCCAGCAAAGGCAGCCTGTAGCATGTGCGCTGCAAAGCGCACATTTAAAGTCTTGTTAAGGTGACAGTCGCCAGCAAAGGCAGCCTGTAACATGCGTGCTGCAAAGCGCACATTTAAAGTCTTGTTAAGGTGACAGTCGCCAGCAAAGGCAGCCTGTAACATGCATGCTCAAAGCGCACATTTAAAGTCTTGAAATTAGGTGACAGCAGCCAGATAAGTCAGCCTGTAGCATGCGTGTTGCAAAGCCCAAATTTAAAGTCTTGAATTAAGGTGACAGCAGCCAGCAAAAGCAGCCTGTAACATGCGTGCTGCAAAGCGCACATTTAAAGTCTTGTTAAGGTGACAGTCGCCAGCAAAGGCAGCCTGTAACATGCATGCTCAAAGCTCACATTTAAAGTCTTGAAATTAGGTGACAGCAGCCAGCTAAGTCAGCCTGTAGCATGCGTGCCGCAAAGCGCACATTTAAAGTCTTGAAATTAAGGTGAGAGCATCCAGCAACAGCAGCCTGTAACATGCATGCTGAAAATCACACATTTTGCATAGTGCACATTTAAAGTCTTGAAATTACATGACAGCAGCCAGCAAAGGCAGCTTGTAGCATGTGCGCTGCAAAGTGCACATTTAAAGTATTGAATTAAGGAAACAGCGGCCTGCAAAGGCAGCCTGTAAAATGCGGGAGACAAAGCACACATGTGATGGCCTGACTGAAAGAAATATGTTGCTTTCTGAAAAGACTGCTTCCCCCCCCCTCCCAGTCCCCAAAGGCTTGGGGCTCATTGCAACTGAAAAATGTGAAAGGTCCTGATGCCATGCCTGCATACGAGTGGCAATGCTCTCTAAGCCTGAAACATTGTGCTGCAGTAGCAAATGGAGCCCAGCCTGATATTTGGTACATACCGAGTTTAAAAGAGAATGCCCAGTTCTGTTGCACATATGATAGGGGGGGTTTAAGTGGGCAGGGTCCCTGTGGCGCTTGAACCAGCAAAGCTTCTAAAATCCCTCCAAGGCGGGGCAATGCTGAGTCCCTTGCACATTCAAGAGGGACACTTGTAGTGGGAGCAAAGAGCACCTCCTTTGACCATACCTAGTTTTTTATCTACTCCTTCTGCCTACCTGCTGGCTCCAGCCCCCAGGTTGCCTACAGTGTACCTGCTGGCTCCAGCCCCCAGGCTGCCTACAGTGCATCTGCTTACTATGGCATATATATATATATATATATATATATTTATTTATTGAATATTTATAAGGTGCACTATACAGCACAAAGGTGCTTCCAGACACCACAAGACAAAAAGGGGGAGGTGGGAGCAGGGAAGATAAGCAACATGAACGGTCCTACTAGGCCTTTTAACATTCAGATCATGCAAGTGCAGTAACAAGAGGTGCAGGGGGGAGGTGAGTGGTGGTGGGGGGAAGGAGGAGGTAGGTGAAAGGTCAGGGGGCATAAAATGCAGGGGGAGGGAAAGAGGGAAGAACTGGCCAGGGGGGAAAGTGCAAGGGGATAAAAGGGCGGATCACTGTCTAAGTGCGAGGACGGGGGTGGACCAGACAAGGGAGGGATGCCCAACCCACCAGGCTAGTCAGGGAAGGGGGCCTAGAAGCAGGGGAGTTGCTAGGTCTGGAAAAGACCCAGAGCTAAGCTGATGTCGGAACTGTTGGGACTGGGGGCTAGCTAGTCTTTTGGCTGTAGCTCCTGAGATTCTATTCGGGGCTACAACCAAAAGATCAGGGGCTATAGCCCCCTTAGTCCCCCCCTAGCAACGCCCCTGCCCAGAAGGGCAGTGCGCGTTTCGGGGGGGGGTGCTAGTATAGACTGGTCAGGGAGGGCCTAGTGCTCTGTATGGCTCATAGGTGAACCAGGCTGCCAGTCACAGCGGCAGGTGGGGGCATTTGCAAGATAGGGGAAGAGGGAAGGAAGTAGAGAAGAACGGGGTCTTAAGAAGCTTCCAGAACGTAAGGAGGTCCGGCTCAAGTCTGAGATGGACAGGAAGGCCATTCCAGAGGGAGGCGAGAGATCTACCCCCCCCCCCACTCTCTGCTTGGAGAAACGTCTGATCTGCAGGAGGACCGAAGGGCTCTAGCAGGGAGGTATTTAGGGAGAGAGGGGTGGATGTAGCGAGGTCCCAGGCACCAGAAAGCCTTGTGGATGATGCAGAGGGTCTTGAATTTGATCCTTGCAGCCACCGGGAGTCAATGGAGAATTAGGGGCTGGAGAAATTCGGTCCCTGGGCCTGAGGCCAAGGATACGTCTCACAGTCCTATTCTGGATTAGCTGCAGGGGGCAAAGAGAGGAAAGAGGCAGATTGAGGAAGAGGCTGTTGCAATAGTCCAGCCTAGAGAGAAACAGAGCTCTGGAGACAGTGAGCTTCTGGGGGAAGGCGAGAAAGGGAGAAGGCCTCTGAGGAGGTAAAGCAGAAAGTGGATCTTCTTGGCAAGGTCCATGATGCGAGGAGAGAAAGAGAGAGAGGAATACAAAATGCCACCAAGATGGTAAGGGGAGGGGGTCCAAGGAGGGCAAGCAGAAAGTAGGAGGAACGCAGGGAGCAGGGGTCCCAATGAGAAGGATCTCGGTCTTTCTGGCGTTAAGACAGAGATCATTAGCCGAGCACCAGGCCTGAATAGTAGTCAGTCTGGAATGAGGAGGTCGAACATCAGCATAACACTGGAAATGAGGAGCCAAAGAGGAAGTCAAGACGGCCAGAGGGGCAAGGTAAATGTTAAAGAGCCACAGCAATAGGATCGAGCTCTGAGGGACACTGCAGGTAGAGAATGAGAGGGAGAGGAAAGGGCCCATCTGCACCTGGGAAGGGTGGTTAGAGAGGAAGGAAGTCAGCCAGTCCAGTGCATGGTCCGTGTTCCCAAGGGTATCATGGAGTCGCTGTATGAGGGTGGTAGGACTGACCGCCTCAAAGGTAGAGGAGAGGTCAAGGAGGAAGACAACAGTTGGGGAGTTGAAATGAAGGTTTGAGAGCAGGTCTTCACAGGTGTTCAACAGAGCAGTTTCCATGCCTCTGGATGCTTGGAAGCCAGACTGGTGGTCGTGGAGACAGCCAGCAGATTTGGTGTGGAGGGTAAGTTGGGAGATGAACAACTTCTCCACGTGTTTGCCCAAGAAGTGGGTACTGGAGATAGTTAGCTGGGCAAGAGGGGTCCGCAGATGGCTTTCTTAGGAGAGGGTGCACAAGGGTGTGCTTGAGGGATAGTGGGAAGGAGCCAGTGGCAAGGGAGTGGTTACAGAAATCAGACAAGGCAGGGGCGAGTGCAGAGATGGTGTCTTTGATCGTTCTGGAGGAGCAGGGGGGCACCTGTTTTGAGGAGACTTTCATTGAGTGGACGGCTTTAGAGACCTCATCTGGTGCAATGGGAGTGCATGTATGCCCGGCCTGACTTTAGACCACCTTTGGACCACCCTCTGGACCGGGTACAAGGTTGTTAGGGTTGTTGCAGCTTAACAAAATAATGCAGTAATGATTAGGCCACACCCATCGCTCTTTAGGCTACGCAACTTTCATAACACTTTCAGAACCCTCCCTCCACCTCTTTATTCCACTACCCACATAAGCAGCTGGGTGCCCACCCTAGCCGTGCACTTCAAAGTTTCAAGCCAACTGCTATACTGGAGAACTTTCTCGGTTGCACAAACAGGGACGACGGCAGGGCCTTTTAACCTTTTCAGTTGAAAGCAGCCCTTATGCCTCAAGGCCCCTCCAGCAACTGCCACCATGTTGCCAGTCAGCATCGTTTTAACACAGTAATGTATTTCTTTCTATATTTGCGGCGGTTGTCTTACAAGATGCGTTTGCCTTTTCACACTGGTTCTTTCACATCAGCCCCTTGCTGACAAAGAAGGCTGTATAGCTTTTCAGTGGGCATTTAGTGTTTCAGCTCCCTGCTGGCTGGCTAATCGGCGGCTATTAAACTTATCTTTGCCTCCATTATAATGTATGCACCCTGCAGGCATCTCAGGGTGTCTTTTGCTTCAAGCAAGGGGGTTTGGGGGCGAATCAACCATCGACTCATTTTCAGCCTGTGCACAAAGCGGTGCTTGGAAGAATGCCAATCTCCTTTCCTAGGTAGAAATGGAGGCGCCACTCTTTTCCTGCCCCTTCGGATGAATGCGCCGCTCCCGCAGTTTGTGGGTGTGTTTTGGGGCGTATGTGTTTTGGTTGACACCTCAACTGGTGGAATCTTTTTTTCCTTTACATTTTTTACTGGTTGTGTTGCCATGAAAAGGTAGATGGATGTATGGTTGGGGTCAGGCAATATTGGCTAGGGTGAGGTGGGGTTGGGGAAGGGTCTCACCACTTTCTGTAGTAACAAATATGGTTAAAAACATTTGACAACAAAGACGATCATTGAAAGTTTGATAAAAAAAAACAAATAAGGCCTGATTCATGGGGTTTTTTTTTTTGCACGGTTCAAAGTTTTTCTCTGCTGAAAAGTGACTTTGCATTTGCACTGCTGAAAAGTGACTTTGCTCTGCTGAAAAGTGACTTTGCTCTGCTGAAAAGTGACTTTGCATTTGCACTGCTGAAAAGTGACTTTGCTCTGCTGAAAAGTGACTTTGCAAAAGTGACTTTGCACTGCTGAAAAGTGACTTTGCTCTGCTGAAAAGTGACTTTGCACTGCTGAAAAGTGACTTTGCAAAAGTGACTTTGCACTGCTGAAAAGTGACTTTGCTCTGCTGAAAAGTGACTTTGCACTGCTGACATGGAACTGTGCAAAGTGTACTTTTGCTGTGCAACGTCAGTACCAATCCATTTCTGCAGCACATAATGACTTTGCACTTATTTTGCACTGCAAAAATAAACTTTGCACAGTTCCATGAATCAGGGTTTGTGTCGGCAGTGCAAAGTCACTTTGAACCGTGTAGTCGATTCCAGGAATCGGGCCCATAGAGATGTATTTTGTCCACAATCGATTTCTTAATGGAGGGATTGTGCATCTACACACTGTGCAAGCCCATCTCCACCAATCAGAAAAACCAAAACCAAACTAGCACCAATCAGAGAATAGAGCCAAGATGCAGCGGACCAATTAGAAGGCGTCTATTCAAGTAGCAGTCTGACTGGTGAGTCACTAAAAGCCAACCATGCAGTTGGTCTGCAAGAGAGCTAAACTGCCCTCTAGCCAGGCCTAGAAAATAGTCTGACTGAATAGCAGCAGCCAGGCAGGAAATGGGCCTGAACAAGACGGAGCGCGCTGCGCTAAAACTAGCCTTGCCAGAGCGCTGCCGTGTCCACAGATCCAGGGGTTTGCCCGCGACACTCACGGTTATCACATGCACTTGCAACCTGCGCTTTCAGGAGCGCTGCTGCGTCTCCTGGAAGCGGTCTGCTCATGCTGTGTGATAACTCAGCTTTAGACCAGGATAACCTCAGCGAGATCTGTCCTGAAGCCAGTTATCACCTGCGCAGTTCGGGACAGGAAACTGAATACAGAAACAGCCAACACCTCACGTATGTGTTGCAGCTGTCCAAACTGGTATATATGTCATACAATGTACAGAAAATGTTTTATTAAGGCGAGTAGTGTGACCACTCAAAGCTGCAGAGCCCAATGTCCATTCTTCTCCCAAGAATGTTTCTTACTGAATCACAATAATCTAACATCTGACACGAACGGCACTGATTACAACAGGTCATAGAAACACATGCATTTTAAATAAACATGCAAAAGTCAAGCTGCAGTTTGCAAGGCGGTGAACACGGGCCAAATGCTTGCACATTGTCTATCTTTATAATTCGTGACAGTAGTACATTCAAAATAACTATAGAAAATAGAAAAATGAACCATAGCCATGTCATGCATCTTTGGGCAATATCCTTTAGAGTTTCACAAGCAATAATGCAAAAGGCGCTTTGTAAGCCGACTATATTATAGCACAGGCTTTCATTAATTGCAAACAGCCTGCGGCCCACAGTCCATGTTTAAATAAACACAGCAACAACAAAGTCATAATAGAATGATGACTATTCTAACATGCTGTAATATATCCATTCAACAGCGAGTTCTTTTTCTCCTTTGATTTAGGCAGCACTATAACCACCAGAATAACGGTACATGCCCTGCCAATGAATGGTACCAAGTGAAATACAGAAATACAAAGACCAACCTTGAAAACAAAGCCACAGAAGTTGCTAATCTGTAAGTCAATTTAGTTCACTTAATAAATAGCCTGTAGTAGCAGTAACATAACACTAAGTAATGGTCGTTTCTAATTAATTATAGGAACCAAGACCAGAGATGGCAATACCCGGCCACATCCGAGAGTCTGACCAGTCTCAATAGTCCTAACTTCAGTCTATGGACCATAGGTGGGTTTAGTGTGCGTGTCTAGAACAGTGTAACCTAGCCATCGCCTTGATGCTATCCAGTTGGGAATTGCAACTCTTTTTCTATTTCATTTTTATACATTAATATATGTATATTTATCCTTTTAGATGTGCTAGTGTGCCTAATGGGGAACAAGAATAATCTACCACAAAGTAACCATTTGTCCTGAAGATGGCCCAACATTTACCTTAGTGATCACTGTTGACAGAGGTGGTACACTACAAAGGGCCGAAACATATGTCGACTGCTAAAGGGAAAACCTAATGTTTTTTCCCCTGTCACTAATGCATATTTTGACTCACTGTTATGCACAAAGCTGTTTAAGTTGTAGTATTCCCCTGTTAGAATAGATGAATGATGACTGAATGTTTTAATTGAAAATGTATTAAGTTTGCTATGTTTTGTTAAGCTTGTAATGTTTTTAGGTATTCTTGTGACTATTAAAAAGAATTTTTTGTACCTAGCTGCATTTTTTTGCAATTCTTCCCAAAAAGGCGATAACCTTACTAACAAATTGTACAGGTTAACCTTCATCTTCACCTGTGACCCATACAGGACTTAAAGAGAGGGGTAGTCGATCTGTTTTTTCACAAACTTTTCCTACTGAATCACAATAAGACATGTTTCAAATTTTAAATGGTGGACATTCTTATGTTCCCATAATGCTCTTTGCTTGTACGAAGAGATACTGTATTACATGGCCAGGCCTAGGATGAGAGGGTTCCCCCAGTGCATGTTTTCCATTTCCAGCCCTATGACCAGGCCTAGGATGAGAGGGTTCCCCAGTACATGTTTTCCATTTCCAGCCCGATGACCAGGCCTAGGATGAGAGGGTTCCCTAGTACACGTTTTCCATTTCCAGCCCTATGACCAGGCCTAGGATGAGAGGGTTCCACCAGTACATGTTTTCCATTTCCAGCCCTATGACCAGGCCTAGGATGAGAGTGTTCCCCCAGTACATGTTTCCATTTCCAGCCCTGGGAGCAACAGAATGACTTTAGATGTACCTCTAATGCCGGTCAGCTGAAGCAGGCACCCAGTGCTTATCTGAGTGGGGGCATGCATAGGGTTTCATTGGGGCCAACCGGTGTCTAGTCAAATGATCGACAGACAAAGGGTCGACAGTCAAAAGGTCGACACAATTTGGTCGACAGGTCAAATGATCGAATTATTTTTTTAGTTATATATTTTTTTAGGTTTTTGTTTAGGGAAAAAAAGTGGTTTTTAGCAAAAAAAGGGGGTAGGAGGGGACCCCCCCCAAAACAAAAAAATAGTGAAAAAACAACAACAACAAAAATGCGATCACTGACCTGTTAACCTTTTGGTGTCGACCATTTGTCCTGTCGACCATATAGATTTGATCATTTGACCTACAACCGGGCCAACCCACTAATGCATACCTGAGCGTCCGGCCACTAGCCATGTGCCTGGAGGGCCGGGTAATTTATGCAGCATCTGCCCTCCAGCCAGACCCTCTTGCTGGACACCGGTCCTCTCCTTGACCACCGGCACCATTGTGCAAAGACCCTGCTGGTCACGTTAATGTTAATGTTAAAGGTCATTTGTACCGCGCACTATCACCACCGGAGTGGTCCCCTGGCGCTCTGGCGGCTCTCAAAGAGGGGGGGGATGGTGGGTTAGTGGGTGGAGGCTGGAAAAGTGCAAGATTGCAGTGATGTGCTGTTGGCAGCCTCAGCCCGGTGGTTCCGTCGGCTGGGCCTGGGTTGTATGCGGCCGGTAGTCGTCGTGTGCTGATGTGCGAGTCTATGTGTTTTTTTGTTTTGTTGTTGCAGTGTAGTGAAGTTCGTGCGGTTTGCTGCGCTAGAGGTTTGTGGTTGTGTTTGGTTTGGAGTTTGAGAGGTGTATGCAGAGAAGGAAATTGTTAATGGTATTCGTTAGTCATCTCTATCCTGGACTGAAACCGGTTGGGCTTGTGTAATCTTACCCGACGGGATGCTTGTACACCCTGGGCCTCAGGAGGTACGTGCCCGATTTTCCATTCGAGGCCGTTTGAGGATCTAGCTGTCCCCTCCGCCCGCTCCCTTAATAACTTTGCATGCTCCTCCCCCCCTCCACATGACTAGCGCCACTGCTATTGTCCATACACCCGGTTGTGTGGTGATTGGTGGTATCTTGTCTGTTCCACAGCCTCGTGGGACCTAGTTGTGGCTGTGAGGGCGGTGGGGGATGGTAAGGGTTGGCTGGAGTAGTTGTATCCGTTTCTCCGGGTCTCGCGGGTGGACCCCTGTGTCCAGCGTCAGCCCTGCTGGTGCCCAGGGTACTTCTGTCGGTTCTAGCGGTTTGTCACTGTCCTTTTTTGATGATTCGTTTGTCTTATTGTTGTTTCGGTTTTAGTCTCCGGTGTTGAAGAGGTAGGTTTTTAGTAATTTTCTGAATTTAAGGTGGTCTTTGGTGTTCCTTATCAATTTTGGGATGTTGTTCCAGGTTTTCGCGGCTAAGTGGTAGAAAGCGGTGCCTCCGAGTTTCTTCTTGATGTAAGGTTTTTGTTCCAGTCGGATTTCGTTGGTTGACCTGAGTGGTCTCGTTGGCTTGTAGATTGTTATTTTTTTTTGTAGGAATTCGGCTCCTTGTCCGCTGATTGCCCTGTGCGTTATGCACATTGTTTTGAAGATGATACGCTGTTTTACTGGGAGCCAGTGTAGTGTTTTTAGGGCCGGGGTGATGTGGTCTCTTCTGGATAGTTTGAGGAGTAGTCTGGCTGCAGTGTTTTGGATCCGTTGTAGCTTCTTCAGTAGGTATTCCGGTATACCGAGGTAGAGGCTGTTTGCAATGAGCCACATCCTCACCGCAGGGGCGGAGTCAGCCACAACCTTTTGGGGGTCTGGATGGCAGTTTTGAAAGCTGGTAGTGAGTGGGGTCATTAGACCTATTTTGCTGTTGATCCCCACCTGGAGCCGGGGATGCTGAGTAGATATTGCGCCCCTCCTTTGGCCCATTGGATGCCTCTTTCCCCCAACTCACCAGAGGCATAGCCACGATTATGTAACAAGTGGGGCCTGGAGCTAACGTAGTAGGGCCCGCACTAAGGAACCCCGAAGAGGGAACTGGGATTGTTCTGCCCCAGGCCAAATCTGTAGGAGCTACCGAGCTTAGCGCCGCGCCGAGATTGCTCCGGGTTCTGTGCGCGTTATAAATGCAAAAAAAAATAAATACATGAGAGCGAACCAAACCAGGTTGGTTCAGAGGGGTTCTCTCCCAGGAAAACATGTTTAAATAAGGGGTTGCAATGGTGAATTTTACAGCACACTTTCTGTGATCTATTAGGTAAAAAGTGACACATCTTAGGTGTTGTAGGGTAAGCCATGAAAAAAGTGAATTAGATGCCAAGTCATCAACAATGCAGAGGACCATTTTGAAACACATTTTCATAATGCCTTTGCCCACTGTATGCCAGTACCCCACAAGTGTAAAATAAATGTTCATACTGATTGTGCCCAAACAAGTCCATTCTGCTGCTCCTTTATATGCCAGTATTCCCACATCAGAAAATACTCATGATGCTGTGCCCATGATGCCAGTAATGATACTATAACAAAACATGTCCATGCTGGCTCTGCCAATATATGCCGTATCCCCACATAAGAACATGCTCCTGTTGGCTTTGCCTCCATGCCAGTGCCTTTGCTGGTCAGCTGGTACAATAGCTCAGAGGGTTGAGCCCTTGCTGCTGCAATCTGTGTGCGATCTGCCGGTCACAGGTTCAAATCCCAGCAAGGCCCACTCAGCCTTTCATCCTTCTGAAGTCAATAAATGAGTACCAACTTCAGTTGGGTGATCAGTTGGTATGAACGTGTTCTCTGTACAGCGCTTTGGCGAAAGTGCTGTACAAACAAATCATTATCATTACACAAATCCCCTCCCCCCCATATAAGAACACTCATCATGTTGTATTTGCCCCCTAATGCCAGTAGAAAATGTCAAGCAACAGTAAGAAACCATTGCTGTACGGGCTGCACGAAAGCCCCCCCACCTAATTAAGAACACTTATCATGTTTACTTTGACCTTTACACCAGTAAAACAATGCCATGCCACAGTAAGGAAACCTGCCCGCCCCCATGTAAGAGCACTCACCAAACTGGCGTTATCCTTATTGAGAGTACAAAATTCAATGCCACAGTAGGACCCAGCCTGCCACATTGCATTACCCTGCCCCAGCCAACCCAACCTTCACATAATAACACACAAGTTGGCTTTGTCCTGCTCAAAAAGGGCAGTAAAACGTGCCCTGCTCCTGGCAAAAAAATGTCATGTTCCAATGCGTGCGCCAGGTTCGTACTGGCCTATAGGGCACTAGGGCAATGCACCAACCAAAAACGCAACATGCTAGGGTGGGCCGTTTTTTGGGTCAAAGTGGGCACTTTTTTGGCCAACATGGGTCTGTTTGATGAGTTGCCTCACTATGCGGCTAGTAGTTTTGACCAGTGTTGTTGGATAAATATTCTTTAAAATGCACAATTTGCATCTCATTTTACTCCCCCTTGGGTACTACTGAAACAATCGGCCAAAAAGGAAAGCATTGCCATTTGCAACTGCGGGCCACTTTTTTATTGGTGCCTGAGACAATTATATACCCCATTCTGAGCTTGCGCACGCGCGCGCACACATACACACGCATGCACACACCCCATACAGCTTCTGTCATTCAGACGAGCACCAAGAACATTCACACTGCATTCTCCTTCACACGCTCACCCGCGCCCATGCACACTGCATTCATCCACACGCACACTCGCACCCATGCACACTGCATTCTCATTCACATGCACACTCGCAACCATGCACACTGCATTCATTCACATGCACACTCACACCCATGTACACTGCATTCATCCACACGCACACTCACACCCATGTACACTGCATTCTCATCCACACGCACACTCACACCCATGTACACCATTCACACTGCATTCTCATTCACATGCTCCCTTGCGCCCATGCACACTGCATTCATCCACATGCACACTCGCACCCATGTACACAATGCACACTGCATTCATTCACATGCACACTCGCACCCATGTACACCATGCACACTGCATTCATTCACATGCACACTCGCACCCATGTACACCATGCACACTGCATTCATTCACACGCACACTTGCACCCACGCACACTGCATTCATTCACATGCACACTCCCACCCATGTACACCATTCACAATGCATTCTCAATCACACGCACACTCTCATCCATGCACACTGCATTCATCCACACGCACACTCACACCCATGTACACTGCATTCTCATTCACACGCACACTCGCACCCATGCACACTGCATTCATCCACACGCACACTCACACCCATGTACACTGCATTCTCATCCACACGCACACTCACACCCATGTACACCATTCACAATGCATTCTCATTCACATGCTCCCTTGCGCCAATGCACACTGCATTCATCCACACGCACACTCACACCCATGTACACCATTCACACTGCATTCTTATTCATACGCACCCATGCACACTGCATTCATTCACATGCACACTCGCACCCATGTACACCATGCACAGTGCATTCATTCACATGCACACTCACACCCATGTACACCATTCACACTGCATTCTCATTCACACGCACACTTGCACCCACGCACACTGCATTCATTCACATGCACACTCGCACCCATGTACACCATTCACACTGCATTCTCATTCACATGCTCACCCGCGTCCATGCACACTGCATTCATCCACACGCACACTCACACCCATGCACACTGCATTCTCATTCACACGCACACTTGCACCCACGCACACTGCATTCATTCACATGCACACTCGCACCCATGTACACCATTCACACTGCATTCTCATTCACATGCTCACCCGCGTCCATGCACACTGCATTCATCCACACGCACACTCACACCCATGTACACCATTCACACTGCATTCTCATTCACACGCACACTTGCACCCACGCACACTGCATTCATTCACATGCACACTCGCACCCATGTACACCATTCACACTGCATTCTCATTCACATGCTCACCCGCGTCCATGCACACTGCATTCATCCACACGCACACTCACACCCATGTACACTGCATTCTCATCCACACGCACACTCACACCCATGTACACCATTCACACTGCATTCTCATTCACATGCTCCCTTGCGCCCATGCACACTGCATTCATCCACACGCACACTCGCACCCATGTACACCATGCACACTGCATTCATTCACATGCACACTCGCACCCATGTACACCATGCACACTGCATTCATTCACATGCACACTCGCACCCATGTACACTGCATTCATCTACACGCACACTCACACCCATGCACACTGCATTCTCATTCACACGCTCCCCCGCGCCCATGCACACTGCATTCATCCACACGCACACTCGCACCCATGCACACTGCATTCATCCACACGCACACTCACACCCATGTACACCATTCACACTGCATTCTCATTCACATGCTCACCCGCGCCCATGCACACTGCATTCATCCACACGCACACTCGCACCCATGCACACTGCATTCTCATTCACAAGCACACTCGCACCCATGCACACTGCATTCATCCACATGCACACTCGCACCCATGCACACTGCATTCTCATTCACAAGCACACTCGCACCCATGCATACTGCATTCATCCACACGCACACTCACACCCATGCACACTGCATTCTCATTCACAAGCACACTCGCACCCATGCACACTGCATTCATCCACACGCACACTCACACCCATATACACCATTCACACTGCATTCTCATTCACATGCTCACCCGCGCCCATGCACACTGCATTCATCCACACGCACACTCACACCCATGCACACTGCATTCTCATTCACACACACACTCGCACCCATGCACACTGCATTCATCCACACGCACACTCACACCCATGCACACCATTCACACTGCATTCTCATTCACACGCGCACTCGCACCCATGCACACTGCATTCATTCACATGCACACTCGCACCCATGTACACCATTCACACTGCATTCTCATTCACACGAAAACTCGCAACCATGCACACTGCATTCATCCACACGCACACTCACACCCATGCACACCATTCACACTGCATTCTCATTCACATGCTCACCCGCGCCCGTGCACACTGCATTCATCCACACGCACACTCACACCCATGCATACCATTCACACTGCATTCTCATTCACACGCGCACTCGCACCCATGCACACTGCATTCATTCACATGCACACTCGCACCCATGTACACCATTCACACTGCATTCTCATTCACATACTCACCCGCGCCCATGCACACTGCGTTCATCCATACGCACACTCACACTCACACCCATGTACACCATGCACACTGCATTCATTCACATGCACACTCGCACCCATGTACACCATTCACACTGCATTCTCATTCACACGCACACTTGCACCCACGCACACTGCATTCATCCACACGCACACTCACACCCATGCACACCATTCACACTGCATTCTCATTCACATGCTCACCCGCGCCCATGCACACTGCATTCATCCACATGCACACTCACACCCATGCATACCATTCACACTGCATTCTCATTCACAAGCGCACTCGCACCCATGCACACTGCATTCATTCACATGCACACTCGCACCCATGTACACCATTCACACTGCATTCTCATTCACATACTCACCCGCGCCCATGCACACTGCGTTCATCCATACGCACACTCACACTCACACCCATGTACACCATTCACACTGCATTCTCATTCACACGCACACTCGCACCCATGCACACTGCATTCATTCACATGCACACTCGCACCCATGTACACCATGCACACTGCATTCATTCACATGCACACTCGCACCCATGTACACTGCATTCATCTACACGCACACTCACACCCATGCACACTGCATTCTCATTCACACGCTCCCCCGCGCCCATGCACACTGCATTCATCCACACGCACACTCGCACCCATGCACACTGCATTCATCCACACGCACACTCACACCCATGTACACCATTCACACTGCATTCTCATTCACATGCTCACCCGCGCCCATGCACACTGCATTCATCCACACGCACACTCGCACCCATGCACACTGCATTCTCATTCACAAGCACACTCGCACCCATGCACACTGCATTCATCCACATGCACACTCGCACCCATGCACACTGCATTCTCATTCACAAGCACACTCGCACCCATGCATACTGCATTCATCCACACGCACACTCACACCCATGCACACTGCATTCTCATTCACAAGCACACTCGCACCCATGCACACTGCATTCATCCACACGCACACTCACACCCATATACACCATTCACACTGCATTCTCATTCACATGCTCACCCGCGCCCATGCACACTGCATTCATCCACACGCACACTCACACCCATGCACACTGCATTCTCATTCACACACACACTCGCACCCATGCACACTGCATTCATCCACACGCACACTCACACCCATGCACACCATTCACACTGCATTCTCATTCACACGCGCACTCGCACCCATGCACACTGCATTCATTCACATGCACACTCGCACCCATGTACACCATTCACACTGCATTCTCATTCACACGAAAACTCGCAACCATGCACACTGCATTCATCCACACGCACACTCACACCCATGCACACCATTCACACTGCATTCTCATTCACATGCTCACCCGCGCCCGTGCACACTGCATTCATCCACACGCACACTCACACCCATGCATACCATTCACACTGCATTCTCATTCACACGCGCACTCGCACCCATGCACACTGCATTCATTCACATGCACACTCGCACCCATGTACACCATTCACACTGCATTCTCATTCACATACTCACCCGCGCCCATGCACACTGCGTTCATCCATACGCACACTCACACTCACACCCATGTACACCATGCACACTGCATTCATTCACATGCACACTCGCACCCATGTACACCATTCACACTGCATTCTCATTCACACGCACACTTGCACCCACGCACACTGCATTCATCCACACGCACACTCACACCCATGCACACCATTCACACTGCATTCTCATTCACATGCTCACCCGCGCCCATGCACACTGCATTCATCCACATGCACACTCACACCCATGCATACCATTCACACTGCATTCTCATTCACAAGCGCACTCGCACCCATGCACACTGCATTCATTCACATGCACACTCGCACCCATGTACACCATTCACACTGCATTCTCATTCACATACTCACCCGCGCCCATGCACACTGCGTTCATCCATACGCACACTCACACTCACACCCATGTACACCATTCACACTGCATTCTCATTCACACGCACACTCGCACCCATGCACACTGCATTCATTCACATGCACACTCGCACCCATGTACACCATTCACACTGCATTCTCATTCACACGCACACTTGCACCCACGCACACTGCATTCATCCACACGCACACTCACACCCATGCACACCATTCACACTGCATTCTCATTCACATGCTCACCCGCGCCCATGCACACTGCATTCATCCACATGCACACTCACACCCATGCATACCATTCACACTGCATTCTCATTCACAAGCGCACTCGCACCCATGCACACTGCATTCATTCACATGCACACTCGCACCCATGTACACCATTCACACTGCATTCTCATTCACATACTCACCCGCGCCCATGCACACTGCGTTCATCCATACGCACACTCACACTCACACCCATGTACACCATTCACACTGCATTCTCATTCACACGCACACTCGCACCCATGCACACTGCATTAATTCACATGCACACTCGCACCCATGTACACCATTCACACTGCATTCTCATTCACACGCACACTTGCACCCACGCACACTGCATTCATTCACATGCACACTCGCACCCATGTACACCATTCACACTGCATTCTCATTCACATGCTCACCCGCGTCCATGCACACTGCATTCATCCACACGCACACTCACACCCATGTACACTGCATTCTCATCCACACGCACACTCACACCCATGTACACCATTCACACTGCATTCTCATTCACATGCTCCCTTGCGCCCATGCACACTGCATTCATCCACACGCACTCTCGCACCCATGTACACCATGCACACTGCATTCATTCACATGCACACTCGCACCCATGTACACCATGCACACTGCATTCATTCACATGCACACTCGCACCCATGTACACTGCATTCATCTACACGCACACTCACACCCATGCACACTGCATTCTCATTCACACGCTCACCCGCGCCCATGCACACTGCATTCATCCACACGCACACTCGCACCCATGCACACTGCATTCATCCACACGCACACTCACACCCATGTACACCATTCACACTGCATTCTCATTCACATGCTCACCCGCGCCCATGCACACTGCATTCATCCACACGCACACTCGCACCCATGCACACTGCATTCTCATTCACAAGCACACTCGCACCCATGCACACTGCATTCATCCACACGCACACTCGCACCCATGCACACTGCATTCTCATTCACAAGCACACTTGCACCCATGCACACTGCATTCATCCACACGCACACTCACACCCATGCACACTGCATTCTCATTCACAAGCACACTCGCACCCATGCACACTGCATTCATCCACACGCACACTCACACCGATATGGACCATTCACACTGCATTCTCATTCACATGCTCACCCGCGCCCATGCACACTGCATTCATCCACACGCACACTCACACCCATGCACACTGCATTCTCATTCACACACACACTCGCACCCATGCACACTGCATTCATCCACACGCACACTCACACCCATGCACACCATTCACACTGCATTCTCATTCACACGCGCACTCACACCCATGCACACTGCATTCATTCACATGCACACTCGCACCCATGTACACCATTCACACTGCATTCTCATTCACATACTCACCCGCGCCCATGCACACTGCGTTCATCCATACGCACACTCACACTCACACCCATGTACACCATTCACACTGCATTCTCATTCACACGCACACTCGCACCCATGCACACTGCATTAATTCACATGCACACTCGCACCCATGTACACCATTCACACTGCATTCTCATTCACATGCACACTTGCACCCACGCACACTGCATTCATTCACATGCACACTCGCACCCATGTACACCATTCACACTGCATTCTCATTCACATGCTCACCCGCGTCCATGCACACTGCATTCATCCACACGCACACTCACACCCATGTACACTGCATTCTCATCCACACGCACACTCATACCCATGTACACCATTCACACTGCATTCTCATTCACATGCTCCCTTGCGCCCATGCACACTGCATTCATCCACACGCAGTCTCGCACCCATGTACACCATGCACACTGCATTCATTCACATGCACACTCGCACCCATGTACACCATGCACACTGCATTCATTCACATGCACACTCGCACCCATGTACACTGCATTCATCTACACGCACACTCACACCCATGCACACTGCATTCTCATTCACACGCTCACCCGCGCCCATGCACACTGCATTCATCCACACGCACACTCGCACCCATGCACACTGCATTCATCCACACGCACACTCGCACCCATGCACACTGCATTCATCCACACGCACACTCGCACCCATGCACACTGCATTCTCATTCACAAGCACACTTGCACCCATGCACACTGCATTCATCCACACGCACACTCACACCCATGCACACTGCATTCTCATTCACAAGCACACTCGCACCCATGCACACTGCATTCATCCTCACGCACACTCACACCCATATGGACCATTCACACTGCATTCTCATTCACATGCTCACCCGCGCCCATGCACACTGCATTCATCCACACGCACACTCACACCCATGCACACTGCATTCTCATTCACACACACACTCGCACCCATGCACACTGCATTCATCCACACGCACACTCACACCCATGCACACCATTCACACTGCATTCTCATTCACACGCGCACTCACACCCATGCACACTGCATTCATTCACATGCACACTCGCACCCATGTACACCATTCACACTGCATTCTCATTCACACGCACACACGCACCCATGCACACTGCATTCATCCACACGCACACTCACACCCATGCACACCATTCACACTGCATTCTCATTCACATGCTCACCCGCGCCCATGCACACTGCATTCATCTACACGCACACTCACACCCATGCATACCATTCACACTGCATTCTCATTCACACGCGCACTCGCACCCATGCACACTGCATTCATTCACATGCACACTCGCACCCATGTACACCATTCACACTGCATTCTCATTCACATACTCACCCGCGCCCATGCACACTGCGTTCATCCATACGCACACTCACACCCATGTACACCATTCACACTGCATTCTCATTCACATGCTCACCCGCGCCCATGCACACTGCATTCATCCACACGCACACTCGCACCCATGTACACCATTCACACTGCATTCTCATTCACACGCACACTTGCACCCATGCACACTGCATTCATCCACATGCACACTCACACCCATGTACACCATTCACACTGCATTCTCATTCACATGCTCACCCGCGCCCATGCACACTGCATTCATTCACACACACACACTCGCACCCATGTACACCATTCACACTGCATTCTCATTCACACGCACACTTGCACCCATGCACACTGCATTCATCCACACGCACACTCACACCCATGCACACCATTCACACTGCATTCTCATTCACACGCACACTCGCACCCATGCACACTGCATTCATCCACACGTACACTCACACCCATTTACACCATGCACACTGCATTCTTATTCATACGCACCCATGCACACTGCATTCATTCACATGCACACTCGCACCCATGTACACAATGCACACTGCATTCTTATTCATACGCACCCATGCACACTGCATTCATTCACACGCACACTCACACCCATGTACACCATGCACACTGCATTCATTCACACGCATGCACTTAGACACCCCCTCACATACAAACATACAGACACGCAGAAACACACACCTTCACATGCATACACATATATATATATTCATGCATACAATCCACACATACACACAAGCAACAATGCTTTTGTGTTCTTACCTGTTTCACTCTGGACCAGCTGAGGCCCTTCGCTGGCTATGCCTCTGCCTCTGACAGGCGATTCGGTTAAACTAAGGAACGCTAATCATAAGGGGCATGGGCCAACTAATAGTTGAGCCCAGCAGTTAAGCCTCTAGCCTCCACACGGGGGTCTATTGACACCATCCACTGCCCTGGCAGGCTTTTGTCCTCAGCGCGTTTGCTGAGGCCCCAGTCACCGCAAAAGACTATGTTCTCAACTTGGAGAGCAGTCTAAGTTTAAAAGTATGTTTAAAAGTAAGTAAATACACTGCTCTCCTGAGGTGACAAATGCGACAGCTTTTTGCAGTCTGAGCCCAGGCTGGACCTCACAGCAGAGTGATGAGTGCTGCCTCAAAGTGGGAGGGGCCAGTCCTTTCAAGCCTGGCCCCCCCCCCCCCACATCCTGTGACCAGTAGCGCTTGTAAACAGCCATGCTGCGAGTCCCCTTTCACAATTAGGAAATGCATGTCCACGGTGCCGTGACTAGTGTTCAACTGAGCCCTCCGCACCCCTCGCTTATCACTCGAAATACTAAACATAGAAATCCCATACATATAATGCAGGGCTTTAAGTGGACATAGGCCAGCTGGGTCGCGGCTCCAACAGGGGACGACGATTGCTGTGCTTAGCCCTACCAGGACTCCCAGACCTGATCCCCCCCAAGATCGAAAGCGAAAATGAAAAGTTGTTAAGTGCCAATACTGTTCTTGGCCAGTAGATGCCGCCATCATCCCATGTTTAGAATCACACCATCCGTTTCATGCACTGCGACGTGAATGGCTCCGAGTCTGACCTGCAGAACCAGGGGTAAGAACCATTTTAAAACCGGGCGAAGAAGCGCAGATCTGATTGGGCGCCAAGTGACATCTTGGGAGCAGAAGCCTGTTTATGGACTATTTCCAGAGGAGTGGGCTATGCTTTTTATAATGCGGTTTTTACACCGAAGGGTTTTTGTCATCTGATCTTTTATGGGTGGTTTTCTTCTGAACTCTTTGTTTTATCTCTGGGGCACATGGCTCTTGAAGCCGAAAGAGTTAATAAAAGCAATCCCTAAACCAGGCTCTCGGGAGGATAGCTCAGGTGCAACGCGCTCGCCTTGGAAACAGGACAACGTAGAGAGGGCATCACAGGTTCGATCCCTGCGTCTAACCAATTCTAATATAATATGCCTTTGCAGTAGGATTACTTTGTAACGCTCAGAATGGGAAATATATAAAATGTACTCCTTGAGTTTTGCAACATATTTGTATAATACTGTATCAGTGTTTCCACTAGAATGACTTGTTCATCAGAATCTTGGGGCTCCTTCAAAATAACTAGGCGTCTGAGACATGTAGCGGCCCTTTTTCCTTTTCTTATATTCGTATTTGAGTCATTTTCTTGACTACCAATTCATTATATTCCATGTTCCAGACCTTTACTAATGGATTGTGTCCCCTTCGGCCGCCACTCGCCCTTCACAGGTTATTGCGCTATTTCCCATTCCTAGGCCACGCCATATATTCTTCAGGGCCCCCCCACAAATATGTCTTGGTCCCTGTAAAACACTGTATACATGTCTACATATATATGTGCAAATAGCAAGCTATTGTCGTGTTATAGTTATTGTAAATGAAGACATTTTCTGAAGTCCACTCTGCTGCAGAAGGTGGCCGTCTGGGTGCCCAACAAGCATTCATTGCCGCCCCAGACCAGAGTTAAGAATTCAGCAATAATAGTCATACGTTGGCGATTTATGTAGCGCTTCGTGCCGGATTCCTCTGGTTTCTAAGCGCTGTAATAATCAATGTCACTATTATCAGACACTCCCTTTGCTCCCGTGTGACATTTCTCTCTGACCTTGGGGCCCTAGGCATCAGAACCCCACATTGTACCCTGTGTTTTCGCGTTGGGGTTCAGGGTGTCCCGCCAGCTTGCTCTCGAATCGCCAAGTGCAGAAGCCACGAAACACGAGATGAACATGTGATAAGTACCTTATCAGGGCGCTCATGTTTCCGGCGGCGAGGGTACCCTCCGGGGTGGCACAAGCGAGTCTGCGAGACCAGGCGCGGATGGAGGCAGCGACGGGTACTGATGTAGCCTGGGACTGGTGCTGATGTAGCCTGCGACTGGTACTGATGTAGCCTGCGACTGGTACTTATGGGGCGCAATGCAGGTTTCAATATGCAGGGAGCGTCCGAGGGGTCCTGATGGGTACAGCCGGGTACGGATAGACACTGCCAGGTATAGACACGGCCCAGCACTGATGGGCACAGAGGGGGCACTATTATACACTCCCAGGAGGGGGGCAGAGAGTGAGCGAGAGCCAATCAGGAGTAGCGGCTTTGGGTTACAGGTGGGGGACGTGCCCTCCTGGTCACAGCCCGCAGGTGGGACAATGCACTCCTTATACACCGCCCCCCCCCAACCCCCGGGCCCCCGGCGTGCAGATACAGAGCAGCGGTGGGGGCACTGAGACGTGCACGTGGATGTCGAGTCACTAATCCATTCCCTGCAGCAGGTGCATTGCTCGCCGAGCAATCTCAGTAGGGAGTATCTACCAGTTCCGATATCCGGCGCTGAACAAAGGGTTAGAAATGCATGGTAACTGTGAGTGAGAGCAGATAATGGGAGTGATGTGTTCACTGGGAGCCAGGGCAGAGGATGGGAGTGATGTGCTCACTGGGAGCCAGGGCAGAGGATGGGAGTGATGTGTTCACTGGGTGCCAGGGCAGAGGATGGGAGTGATGTGTTCACTGGGCGCCAGAGCAGAGGATGGGAGTGATGTGCAGAGGATGGGAGTGATGTGCCCATGGCACCGGGGCAGAGGATGGGAGAGATGTGCAGAGGGTGGGCGTGATGTGCCCAGTGGCACCGGTGCAGAGGATGGGAGTGATGTGCAGAGGGTGAGAGGGATGTGTTCACTGGGAGTCAGAGCAGAGGATGGGAGTCATGTGCTCACTGGGAGCCAGATGATGGGAGTGATGTGCTCACTAGGGGCAAGTGCAGTGGATGGTAGTGATGTGCCCATTGGCACTGGTGCAGAGGGTGGGAGGGATGTGTTCACTGGGAGCCAGAGCAGAGGATGGGAGTGATGTGCTCACTGGGAGCCAGTGTAGAGTGTGGGGGTGATGTGTTCACTGGGAGCCAGTGCAGAGGATGGGAGTGATGTGTCCAGTGGCACTGGTGCAGAGGGTGGGAGGGATGTGTTCACTGGGAGTCAGAGCAGAGGATGGGAGTCATGTGCTCACTGGGAGCCAGATGATGGGAGTGATGTGCCCATTGGGAGCCATGGCAGAGGATGGGAGTGATGTGCCCAGTGGCACCGGTGCAGAGGATGGGAGTAATGTGCAGAGGGTGAGAGGGATGTGCTCACTGGGAGCCATGACGGAGGATGGGAGTGATATGATATGATATGGCATTTATATTGCGCCTATACACAAGTGCGAAGGGATTGATGTGCTCAGTGGGAGCCAGTGCAGAGGGTGGGTGTGATGTGTTCACTGGGAGCCAGAGCAGAGGATGGGAGTGATGTGCTCACTGGGAGACATGGCAAAGGATGGGAGTGATGTGCCCAGTGGCACCGGTGCAGACGATGGGAGTGATGTGTTCACTGGGAGCCAGAGGATGGGAGTGATGTGCCCAGTGGCACAGGTGCAGAGTATGGGAGTGATGTGTTCATTGGGAGCCATGGCAGAGGATGGGAGTGATGTCCAGAGAGTGGGTGTGATGTGCCCAGTGGCACCGGTGCAGAGAATGGGAGTGATGTGTTAACTGGGAGCCAGAGGATTGGAGTGATGTGCCCAGTGGCACAGGTGCAGAGGATGGGAGGGGTGTGTTCACTGGGAACCATGGCAGAGGATGGGGGTGATGTGTTCACTGGGAAGCATGGCAGAGGATGGGCGTGATGTGTTCCCTGGGAGCCAGATGATGGGAGAGATGTGCCCAGTGGCACTGGTGCAGAGGGTGGGAGGGATGTGTTCACTCGGAGCCAGAGCAGAGGATGGGAGTGATGTGCTCACTAGGAGCCACTGCAGAGGATGGTAGTGATGTGCTCAATGGGAACTAGTACAGAGGGTGGTAGTGATGTGCCCAGTGGCACTGGTGCAGAGGGTGGGAGGGATGTGTTCACTGGGAGCCAGAGCAGAGGATGGGAGTGATGTGCTCACTAGGAGCCAGTGCAGAGGATGGTAGTGATGTGCCCAGTGGCACTGGTGCAGAGGGTGGGAGGGATGTGTTCACTGGGAGCCAGAGCAGAGGATGGGAGTGATGTGCTCACTGGGAGCCAGTGTAGAGTGTGGGGGTGATGTGTTCACTGGGAGCCGCCAGAGCAGAGGATGGGAGTGATGTGCTCACTGGGAGACATGGCAAAGGATGGGAGTGATGTGCCCAGTGGCACTGGTGCAGACGATGGGAGTGATGTGTTCACTGGGAGCCAGAGGATGGGAGTGATGTGCCCAGTGGCACAGGTGCAGAGTATGGGAGTGATGTGTTCATTGGGAGCCATGGCAGAGGATGGGAGTGATGTCCAGAGAGTGGGTGTGATGTGCCCAGTGGCACCGGTGCAGAGAATGGGAGTGATGTGTTAACTGGGAGCCAGCGGATTGGAGTGATGTGCCCAGTGGCACAGGTGCAGAGGATGGGAGGGGTGTGTTCACTGGGAACCATGGCAGAGGATGGGGGTGATGTGTTCACTGGGAACCATGGCAGAGGGTGGGAGGGATGTGTTCACTGGGAGCCAGAGCAGAGGATGGGAGTGATGTGCTCACTAGGAGCCAGTGCAGAGGATGGTAGTGATGTGCTCAATGGGAACTAGTACAGAGGGTGGTAGTGATGTGCCCAGTGGCACTGGTGCAGAGGGTGGGAGAGATGTGTTCACTGGGAGCCAGAGCAGAGGATGGGAGTGATGTGCTCACTAGGAGCCAGTGCAGAGGATGGTAGTGATGTGCCCAGTGGCACTGGTGCAGAGGGTGGGAGGGATGTGTTCACTGGGAGCCAGAGCAGAGGATGGGAGTGATGTGCTCACTAGGAGCCAGTGCAGAGGATGGGAGTGATGTGTCCAGTGGCACTGGTGCAGAGGGTGGGAGGGATGTGTTCACTGGGAGCCAGAGCAGAGGATGGGAGTGATGTGCTCACTAGGAGCCAGTGCAGAGGATGGGAGTGATGTGTCCAGTGGCACTGGTGCAGAGGGTGGGAGGGATGTGTTCACTAGGAGCCAGTGCAGAGGATGGTAGTGATGTGCTCAATGGGAACTAGTACAGAGGGTGGTAGTGATGTGCCCAGTGGCACTGGTGCAGAGGGTGGGAGGGATGTGTTCACTGGGAGCCAGAGCAGAGGATGGGAGTGATGTGCTCACTAGGAGCCAGTGCAGAGGATGGGAGTGATGTGTCCAGTGGCACTGGTGCAGAGGGTGGGAGGGATGTGTTCACTGGGAGTCAGAGCAGAGGATGGGAGTCATGTGCTCACTGGGAGCCAGATGATGGGAGTAATGTGCCCATTGGGAGCCATGGCAGAGGATGGGAGTGATGTGCCCAGTGGCACCGGTGCAGAGGATGGGAGTAATGTGCAGAGGGTGAGAGGGATGTGCTCACTGGGAGCCATGACGGAGGATGGGAGTGATATGATATGATATGGCATTTATAACGCGCCTATACACAAGTGCGAAGGGAGTGATGTGCCCAGTGGGAGCCAGTGCAGAGGGTGGGTGTGATGTGTTCACTGGGAGCCAGAACAGAGAATGGGAGTGATGTGCTCACTGGGAGACATGGCAAAGGATGGGAGTGATGTGCCCAGTGGCAACGGTGCAGACGAAGGGAGTGATGTGTTCACTGGGAGCCAGAGGATGGGAGTGATGTGCCCAGTGGCACAGGTGCAGAGTATGGGAGTGATGTGTTCATTGGGAGCCATGGCAGAGGATGGGAGTGATGTCCAGAGAGTGGGTGTGATGTGCCCAGTGGCACCGGTGCAGAGAATGGGAGTGATGTGTTAACTGGGAGCCAGTGGATTGGAGTGATGTGCCCAGTGGCACAGGTGCAGAGGATGGGAGGGGTGTGTTCACTGGGAACCATGGCAGAGGATGGGGGTGATGTGTTCACTGGGAACCATGGCAGAGGGTGGGAGGGATGTGTTCACTGGGAGCCAGAGCAGAGGATGGGAGTGATGTGCTCACTAGGAGCCAGTGCAGAGGATGGTAGTGATGTGCTCAATGGGAACTAGTACAGAGGGTGGTAGTGATGTGCCCAGTGGCACTGGTGCAGAGGGTGGGAGGGATGTGTTCACTGGGAGCCAGAGCAGAGGATGGGAGTGATGTGCTCACTAGGAGCCAGTGCAGAGGATGGTAGTGATGTGCCCAGTGGCACTGGTGCAGAGGATGGGAGGGATGTGTTCACTGGGAGCCAGAGCAGAGGATGGGAGTGATGTGCTCACTAGGAGCCAGTGCAGAGGATGGTAGTGATGTGCTCAATGGGAACTAGTACAGAGGGTGGTAGTGATGTGCCCAGTGGCACCGGTGCAGAGGGTGGGAGGGATGTGTTCACTGGGAGCCAGAGCAGAGGATGGGAGTGATGTGCTCACTAGGAGCCAGTGCAGAGGATGGGAGTGATGTGTCCAGTGGCACTGGTGCATAGGGTGGGAGGGATGTGTTCACTGGGAGTCAGAGCAGAGGATGGGAGTCATGTGCTCACTGGGAGCCAGATGATGGGAGTAATGTGCCCATTGGGAGCCATGGCAGAGGATGGGAGTGATGTGCCCAGTGGCACCGGTGCAGAGGATGGGAGTAATGTGCAGAGGGTGAGAGGGATGTGCTCACTGGGAGCCATGACGGAGGATGGGAGTGATATGATATGATATGGCATTTATAACGCGCCTATACACAAGTGCGAAGGGAGTGATGTGCCCAGTGGGAGCCAGTGCAGAGGGTGGGTGTGATGTGTTCACTGGGAGCCAGAACAGAGAATGGGAGTGATGTGCTCACTGGGAGACATGGCAAAGGATGGGAGTGATGTGCCCAGTGGCAACGGTGCAGACGAAGGGAGTGATGTGTTCACTGGGAGCCAGAGGATGGGAGTGATGTGCCCAGTGGCACAGGTGCAGAGTATGGGAGTGATGTGTTCATTGGGAGCCATGGCAGAGGATGGGAGTGATGTCCAGAGAGTGGGTGTGATGTGCCCAGTGGCACCGGTGCAGAGGATGGGAGTGATGTGTTAACTGGGAGCCAGAGGATTGGAGTGATGTGCCCAGTGGCACAGGTGCAGAGGATGGGAGGGGTGTGTTCACTGGGAACCATGGCAGAGGATGGGGGTGATGTGTTCACTGGGAACCATGGCAGAGGATGGGCATGATGTGTTCACTGGGAGCCAGAGGATGGGAGTGATGTGCCCAGTGGCACTGGTGCAGAGGGTGGGAGGGATGTGTTCACTGGGAGCCAGAGCAGAGGATAAGAGTGATGTGCTCACTAGGAGCCAGTGCAGAGGATGGTAGTGATGTGCGCAATGGGAACTAGTACAGAGGGTGGTAGTGATGTGCCCAGTGGCACTAGTGCAGAGGGTGGGAGGGATGTGTTCACTGGGAGCTAGAGCAGAGGATGGGAGTGATGTGCTCACTGGGAGCCAGTGTAGAGTGTGGGGGTGATGTGTTCACGGGGAGCCAGTGCAGAGGATTGGAGTGATGTGTCCAGTGGCACTGGTGCAGAGGGTGGGAGGGATGTGTTCACTGGGAGTCAGAGCAGAGGATGGGAGTCATGTGCTCACTGGGAGGCAGATGATGGGAGTGATGTGCCCATTGGGAGCCATGCAGAGGATGGGAGTGATGTGCCCAGTGACACCCGTGCAGAAGATGGGAGAAATGTGCAGAGGGTGAGAGGGATGTGTTCACAGGGAGCCAGAGCAGATTATGGGAGTGATGTGCTCACTGGGAGCCAGTGCAGACTGTGGGCGTGATGTGTTCAGTGGGAGCCATGGCAGAGGATGGTAGTGATGTGCTCAACGGGAACTAGTACAGAGGGTGGTAGTGATGTGCCCAGTGGCACTGGTGCAGAGGGTGGGAGGGATGTTTTCACTGGGAGCTAGAGCAGAGGATGGAGCGATGTGCTCACTGGGAGCCAGTGCAGAGTGTGGGGGTGATGTGTTCACTGGGAGCCAGTGCAGAGGATGGGAGTGATGTGCCCAGTGGCACTGGTGCAGAAGGTGGGAGGGATGTGTTCACTGGGAGCCAGAGCAGAGGATGGGAGTGATGTGCTCATTGGGAGCCAGTGCAGAGTGTGGGGGCGATGTGTTCACTGGGAGCCAGTGCAGAGGATGGGAGTGATGTGCTCACTGTGAGACAACGCAGCGGGTGGGTGTGATGTGCTTACTGCGAGCCATGGCAGAGGATGGTAGTGATGTGCTCAATGGGAGCCAGTGCAGAGGGTGGGTGTGATGTGCTCAATAGGAGCAAGTGCAGAAGGTGGGTGTGATGTGCTCATTGGGAGCCAATTCAGAGGATGGGAGTGATGTGCTCACTGGGAGCCAGTGCAGAGGGTGGGGGTGATGCGCTCACTGAGAGCCAGTTCATCGGGTGGTAGTGATGTGCATATTGGGAGCCAGTGCAGAGGATGGCAGTGATGTGCTCACTGGGAGCTAGTGCAGATGGTGGGGGTGATGTACTCACTGTGAGACGGCGCAGAGGGGGGGTGTGATGTGCTCATTGGGAGGCAGTGAAGATAATGGGATTGATGTGTTCACTGGGAGCCAGAGCAGAGGATGGGAGGGATGTGCTCACTGTGAGACAGCACAGGGGGCGGGTGTGATGTGCTCACTGAGAGCCATGGCAGAGGATGGTAGTGATGTGCACACTGGGAGCCAGTGCAGAGGGTGGGTGTGATGTGCTCACTGGGAGCCAGTGCAGAGGATGGGAGTGATGTGCTCACTGGGAGCAAGAGCAGAGGATGGGAGTGATGTGCTCAATGGGAGCCGGTGCAGAGGGTGGGAGTGATGTTCTCAATGGGAGCCAGTGCAGAGGATGGGAGTGATGTGTTCACTGGGAGCCAGAGCAGAGGATTGGAGTGATGTGCCCAGTGGCACCGGTGCAGAGGATGGAATGATATGTTCACTGGGAGCCAGAGCAGAGGATGGGAGTGATGTGCTCACTGGGAGCCAGCACAGAGGGTGTTATGATGTGCTCAATGGGAGCCAGTGCAGTAGGTGGGTGTGATGTGCTCATTGGGAGCCAGTGCAGAGGATGGGAGTGATGTGTTCACTGGTAGCCAGAGCGGAGAATGGGAGTGATATGCCCACTGGAAGCCAGAGCAGGGGATGGGATTCATGTGCGCATTGGGAGAGAGTTCAGAGGATGGAGTGAAGTGCTCACTGGGATCCAGCGCAGAGGGTGATAGTGATGTGCTCAATGGGAGCCAGCCAAGAGGATGGGAGTGATATGCTCACTGGGAGCAAGAGCAGAGGATAGGTGTGATGTGGTCACTGGGAGCCAGTTGAGGATCAGAGTTCTGTGCTCATGGGAGCCAGAGCAGAGGATGGGAGTGATGTGCTCACTGGGAGACAGAATCATGGGTGGGTGGGATGTGCTCACTGGGAGCCAGGGAAGATGATGGGAGTGATGTGCTCACTGCGTGCCAAGGCAGAGGATGGTAGTGAATTGCCCAGTGGCACCGGTGCAGAGGATGGGAGTGATGTGTTCACTGGGAGCCAGAGAAGGGGATGGGAGTGAAGTGCTCACTGGGATCCAGCGCAGAGGGTGATAGTGATGTGCTCAATGGGAGCCAGTGCAGAGGGTGGGTGTGATGTGCTCATTGGGAGCCAGTGCAGATTTACTCGACTGCTTAGAGATAAGGATGAGTCCAGATACACCCCTAAGGTTTTTACTTCCTTCAGGACCGTGATGGAGTTCCCGTCAATCGTGAAGGATTTGTAGTTTCGTCCATTTTGTTTATTCAGGATTATGACCCGAATAGAAGCAACTCTGTTTTTTCATCGTTAAGGCAAAGTTCATGTTTAGCCATCCATGCTTGGGTGAGATGTGCCCACTAGGAGCCAGTGTAGACTGTTGTAGTGATGTGCTCATTGGGAGCCAGCGCAGTGTGTGGTAGTGATGTGCTGACTGGGAGCCAGCGCAGAGTGTGGTAGTGATGTGCCCACTGATAGCCAGCGCAGAGTGTGGTAGTGATGTGCCCACTGAGAGCCAGCGCAGAGTGTGGTAGTGATGTGCCCACTGGGAGCCAGCGCAGAGTGTGGTAGTGATGTGCTCACTGGGAGCCAGCGCAGAGTGTGGTAGTGATGTGCCCACTGAGAGCCAGCGCAGAGTGTGGTAGTGATGTGCTCACTGGGAGCCAGCGCAGAGTGTGGTAGTGATGTGCTCACTGGGAGCCAGCGCAGAGTGTGGTAGTGATGTGCTCACTGGGAGTCAGTGCAGAGTGTGGTAGTGATGTGCCCACTGATAGCCAGCGCAGAGTGTGGTAGTGATGTGCCCACTGAGAGCCAGCGCAGAGTGTGGTAGTGATGTGCTCACTGGGAGCCAGCGCAGAGTGTGGTAGTGATGTGCTCACTGGGAGCCAGTGCAGAATGTGGTAGTGATGCTCACTGGGAGCTAGTGCAGAGTGTGGTAGTGATGTGCTCACTGGGAGCCAGTGTAGAGTGTGGTAGTGATGTGCTCACTGGGAGCTAGTGAAGAGTGTGGCAGTGATGTTCTCACTGGAAGACAGTTGAGGATGGGAGTGATCTGCTCACTGGGAGCCAGTTGATGATCGCAGTTCTGTGCTCACTGGGAGACAAAGCAGGGGATGCGAGTGATGTGCTCACTGGCAGCCAGTGCAGAGTGGTGTGTGAGATGTGCTCACTGGTACCCAGTGGAGGATGGGAGTTCTGTGCTCATTGGGAGCCAGTGCAGAGGATGGGAGTGATGTGCTCACTTCACACCATTGAGAATGGGATACTGAAATGTTCTCACTGGGAGCCAGCGCAGAGTGTGGTAGTGATGTGCCCACTGGGAGCCAGCGCAGAGTGTGGGAGTGATGTGCTCATTGGGAGCCAGTGCAGAGTGTGGTAGTGATGTGCTCATTGGGAGCCAGCGCAGAGTGTGGTAGTGATGTGCTTACTGGAAGCCACCGCAGAGTGTGGGAGTGATGTGCCCACTGGGAACCAGCGCAGAGTGTGGTAGTGATGTGCCCACTGGGAGCCAGCGGCGAGTGTGGTAGTGATTTGCTCACTGGGAGCCAGCGCAGAGTGTGGGAGTGATGTGCTCATTGGGAGCCAGCGCAGAGTGTGGTAGTGATGTGCTCACTGGGAGCCAGTGCAGAGTGTGGTAGTGATGTACTCACTGGGAGCCAGCGCAGAGTATGGTAGTGATGTGCTCATTGGGAGCCAGCGCAGTGTGTGGTAGTGATGTGCTCACTGGGAGCCAGTGCAGAGTTTGGTAGTGATGTGCTCACTGGGAGCCAGTGCAGAGTGTGGTAGTGATGTGCCCACTGGGAGCCAGCTCGTGCCCACTGGGTGCCAGCGCAGAGTGTGGTAGTGATGTGCTCACTGGGAGCCAGTGCAGAGTGTGGTAGTGATGTGCTCACTGGCAGGCAGTGCAGAGTGTGGTAGTGATGTGCTCACTGGGAGCCAGTGCAGAGTGTGGTAGTGATGTGAGCACTGGGAGCCAGCGCAGAGTGTGGTAGTGATGGCCCACTGGGAGCCAGCGCAGAGTGTGGTAGTGATGTACTCACTGGGAGCCAGCGCAGAGTGTGGTAGTGATGTGCTCACTGGGAGCCAGCGCAGAGTGTGGTAGTGATGTGCTCACTGGGAGCCAGTGCAGATTGTGGTAGTGATGTGCTCACTGGGAGCCAGTGCAGATTGTGGTAGTGATGTGCTCACTGGGCGCCAGCGCAGAATGTGGTAGTGATGTGCTCACGGGGAGCCAGCGCAGAGTGTGGTAGTGATGTGCTCACTGGAAGCCAGGCAGAGTGTGGTAGTGATGTGCTCACTGGAAGCCAGTTGAGGATGGGAGTGATGTGCTCACTGGGAGCCAGTTGATGATTGCAGTTATGTGCTCACTGGAAGACAGAGCAGGGGATGGGAGTGATGTGCTCACTGCAAGCCAGTGCAGATTGGTGTGTGAGATGTCCTCACTGGTACGCAGTGGAGGATGGGAGTTCTGTGCTCATTGGGAGCCAGTGCAGAGGATGGGAGTGATGCGCTCACTTCACACCAGTGAGAATTGGATAGAGGAATGTGCTCACTGGGGGCCAGCGCAGAGTATGGTAGTTATGTGCTCACTGGGAACCAGCGCAGAGTGTGGTAGTGATGTGCTCACTGGGAGTCAGCGCAGAGTGTGGTAGTGATGTGCTCTCTGGGAGCCAGTGCAGAGTGTGGTAGTCATGTGCCCACTGGGAGTCAGTGCAGAGTGTGGTAGTGATGTGCCCATTGAGAGCCAGCGCAGAGTGTGGTAGTGATGTGCTCACTGGGAGCCAGCAGAGAGTGTGGTAGTGATGTGCTAACTGGGAGTCAGTGCAGAGTGTGGTAGTGATGTGCCCACTGATAGCCAGCGCAGAGTGTGGTAGTGATGTGCCCACTGAGAGCCAGCGCAGAGTGTGGTAGTGATGTGCTCACTGGGAGCCAGCGCAGAGTGTGGTAGTGATGTGCTCACTGGGAACCAGTGCAGAATGTGGTAGTGATGCTCACTGGGAGCTAGTGCAGAGTGTGGTAGTGATGTGCTCACTGGGAGCCAGTGTAGAGTGTGGTAGTGATGTGCTCACTGGGAGCTAGTGAAGAGTGTGGCAGTGATGTGCTCACTGGAAGACAGTTGAGGATGGGAGTGATGTGCTCACTGGGAGCCAGTTGATGATCGCAGTTCTGTGCTCACTGGGAGACAGAGCAGGGGATGCAAGTGATGTGCTCACTGGCAGCCAGTGCAGAGTGGTGTGTGAGATGTGCTCACTGGTACCCAGTGGAGGATGGGAGTTCTGTGCTCATTGGGAGCCAGTGCAGAGCATGGGAGTGATGTGCTCACTTCACACCAGTGAGAATGGGATACTGAAATGTTCTCACTGGGAGCCAGCGCAGAGTGTAGTAGTGATGTGCCCACTGGGAGCCAGCGCAGAGTGTGGGAGTGATGTGCTCATTGGGAGCCAGTGCAGAGTGTGGTAGTGATGTGCTCATTGGGAGCCAGCGCAGAGTGTGGTAGTGATGTGCTTACTGGGAGCCACCGCAGAGTGTGGGAGTGATGTGCCCACTGGGAGCCAGTGCAGAGTGTGGTAGTGATGTGCCCACTGGGAGCCAGCGGCGAGTGTGGTAGTGATGTGCTCACTGGGAGCCAGCGCAGAGTGTGGGAGTGATGTGCTCATTGGGAGCCAGCGCAGAGTGTGGTAGTGATGTGCTCACTGGGAGCCAGTGCAGAGTGTGGTAGTGATGTACTCACTGGGAGCCAGCGCAGAGTATGGTAGTGATGTGCTCATTGGGAGCCAACGCAGAGTGTGGTAGTGATGTGCTCACTGGGAGCCAGTGCAGAGTTTGGTAGTGATGTGCTCACTGGGAGCCAGTGCAGAGTGTGGTAGTGATGTGCCCACTGGGAGCCAGCCCGTGCCCACTGGGTGCCAGCGCAGAGTGTGGTAGTGATGTGCTCACTGGGAGCCAGTGCAGAGTGTGGTAGTGATGTGCTCACTGGCAGCCAGTGCAGAGTGTGGTAGTGATGTGCCCACTGGGAGCCAGCACAGAGTGTGGTAGTGATGGCCCACTGGGCGCCAGCACAGAGTGTGGTAGTGATGTACTCACTGGGAGCCAGCGCAGTGTGGTAGTGATGTGCTCATTGGGAGCCAGCGCAGAGTGTGGTAGTGATGTGCTCACTGGGAGCCAGCGCAGAGTGTGGTAGTGATGTGCTCACTGGGAGCCAGTGCAGAGTGTGGTAGTGATGTGCTCACTGGGAGCCAGCGCAGAATGTGGTAGTGATGTGCTCACGGGGAGCCAGCAGAGAGTGTGGTAGTGATGTGCTCACTGGGAGCTAGTGCAGAGTGTGGTAGTGATGTGCTCACTGGAAGCCAGGCAGAGTGTGGTAGTGATGTGCTCACTGGAAGCCAGTTGAGGATGGGAGTGATGTGCTCACTGGGAGCCAGTTGATGATTGTAGTTCTGTGCTCACTGGAAGACAGAGCAGGGGATGGGAGTGATGTGCTCACTGCAAGCCAGTGCAGATTGGTGTGTGAGATGTGCTCACTGGTACGCAGTGGAGAATGGGAGTTCTGTGCTCATTGGGAGCCAGTGCAGAGGATGGGAGTGATGCGCTCACTTCACACCAGTGAGAATTGGATAGAGAAATGTGCTCACTGGCAGCCAGTGCAGAGTGTGGTAGTGATGTGCCCACTGGGAGCCAGCACAGAGTGTGGTAGTGATGGCCCACTGGGCGCCAGCGCAGAGTGTGGTAGTGATGTACTCACTGGGAGCCAGAGCAGTGTGGTAGTGATGTGCTCATTGGGAGCCAGCGCAGAGTGAGGTAGTGATGTGCTCACTGGGAGCCAGCGCAGAGTGTGGTAGTGATGTGCTCACTGGGAGCCAGTGCAGAGTGTGGTAGTGATGTGCTCACTGGGAGCCAGCGCAGAATGTGGTAGTGATGTGCTCACGGGGAGCCAGCAGAGAGTGTGGTAGTGATGTGCTCACTGGGAGCCAGTGCAGAGTGTGGTAGTGATGTGCTCACTGGGAGATAGTGCAGAGTGTGGTAGTGGTGTGCTCACTGGGAGCCAGTGCAGAGTGTGGTAGTGATGTGCTCACTGGGAGCCAGTGCAGAGTGTGGTAGTGATGTGCTCACTGGGAGATAGTGCAGAGTGTGGTAGTGATGTGCTCACTGGAAGCCAGTTGAGGATGGGAGTGATGTGCTCACTGGGAGTCAGTTGATGATTGCAGTTCTGTGCTCACTGGCAGCCAGTGCAGATTGGTGTGTGAGATGTGCTCACTGGTACCCAGTGGAGGATGGGAGTTCTGTGCTCATTGGGAGCCAGTGCAGAGCATGGGAGTGATGTGCTCACTTCACACCAGTGAGAATGGGATACTGAAATGTTCTCACTGGGAGCCAGCGCAGAGTGTAGTAGTGATGTGCCCACTGGGAGCCAGCGCAGAGTGTGGGAGTGATGTGCTCTTGGGAGCCAGTGCAGAGTGTGGTAGTGATGTGCTCATTGGGAGCCAGCGCAGAGTGTGGTAGTGATGTGCTTACTGGGAGCCACCGCAGAGTGTGGGAGTGATGTGCCCACTGGGAGCCAGTGCAGAGTGTGGTAGTGATGTGCCCACTGGGAGCCAGCGGCGAGTGTGGTAGTGATGTGCTCACTGGGAGCCAGCGCAGAGTGTGGGAGTGATGTGCTCATTGGGAGCCAGCGCAGAGTGTGGTAGTGATGTGCTCACTGGGAGCCAGTGCAGAGTGTGGTAGTGATGTACTCACTGGGAGCCAGCGCAGAGTATGGTAGTGATGTGCTCATTGAGAGCCAGCGCAGAGTGTGGTAGTGATGTGCTCACTGGGAGCCAGTGCAGAGTTTGGTAGTGATGTGCTCACTGGGAGCCAGTGCAGAGTGTGGTAGTGATGTGCCCACTGGGAGCCAGCCCGTGCCCACTGGGTGCCAGCGCAGAGTGTGGTAGTGATGTGCTCACTGGGAGCCAGTGCAGAGTGTGGTAGTGATGTGCTCACTGGGGGCCAGCGCAGAGTGTGGTAGTTATGTGCTCACTGGGAGCCAGCGCAGAGTGTGGTAGTGATGTGCTCACTGGGAGTCAGTGCAGAGTGTGGTAGTGATGTGCTCACTGGGAGCCAGTGCAGAGTGTGGTAGTGATGTGCCCACTGGGAGTCAGTGCAGAGTGTGGTAGTGATGTGCCCACTGAGAGCCAGCGCCGAGTGTGCTAGTCATGTGCTCACTGGGAGCCAGTGCAGAGTGTGGTAGTGATGTGCTCACTGGGAGCCAGCGCAGAATGTGGTAGTGATGTGCTCACGGGGAGCCAGCAGAGAGTGTGGTAGTGATGTGCTCACTGGGAGCTAGTGCAGAGTGTGGTAGTGATGTGCTCACTGGAAGCCAGGCAGAGTGTGGTAGTGATGTGCTCACTGGAAGCCAGTTGAGGATGGGAGTGATGTGCTCACTGGGAGCCAGTTGATGATTGTAGTTCTGTGCTCACTGGAAGACAGAGCAGGGGATGGGAGTGATGTGCTCACTGGAAGCCAGTTGAGGATGGGAGTGATGTGCTCACTGGGAGTCAGTTGATGATTGCAGTTCTGTGCTCACTGGCAGCCAGTGCAGATTGGTGTGTGAGATGTGCTCACTGGTACCCAGTGGAGGATGGGAGTTCTGTGCTCATTGGGAGCCAGTGCAGAGGATGGGAGTGATGCGCTCACTTCACACCAGTGAGAATGGGATAGTGAAATGTGCTCAATGGGAGCCAGCGCAGAGTGTGGTAGTGAGGTGCTCACTGGGCGCCAGCGCAGATTGTGGTAGTGATGTGCTCAATGGGGGCCAGTGCAAAGGATGGGAGTGATGTGCTCAGTGGCAATATTGCAGATGATGGGAGTAATGTGTTCACTGGGAGCCAGAGCAGAGGATGGGAGAGATGCGCTCACTTCACACCAGTGAGAATGCGTGAAATGGGCTCACTGGGTGCCAGTACAGAGGATGGCAGCAATGTGCTCAGTGTCTCCAGTAGAGGTGGGTGATGTGCTCACTGGAAGCGAGTGCAGCGGATAGGAGTGATGTGCTCAGTGGCACCAGTGGCGACGGGTGAGAGTGATGTGCTCACTGGGAACCTGTGTTGGGGATGGAAGCAATGTGCTCAGTCGAACCCATGGAGATCGATGGGAGTGATCTGCTCATTGGGAGCCATCACAGAGGATGGGAATGATATGCTCACTAAGAACAAATGCAAAGGATGGCGTGGTGTGGTCACTGGGAGCCAGTACAGAGGGTGAGAGTAATCTGCTCACTGTGAGCTAGTGCAAAGGAATGGAGTTCTGTGCTCACTGGAGCCAGTGCGGAGGATTAGAGCAATGGGCTCAGTGACTCCAGTAGAGAAGGGTTGGAGTGATGTGTTCACTGGGAGCCAGTGCAGCAAATAGAGTGATGTGCTCACTGGGAGCCAGTGCAGAAGATGGCAGCAATGTGCTCAGTGGCACCATTGGAGATGGGTGTGAGTGATGTGTCATTTGGAGCTAATGCAGACGATGGGAGTGATGAGCTCACTTCACACCAGTGAGAATGGTGAGTGAGATGTGCTCATCAGGGTCAGTGCAAAGGATGGGAGTGATGTGCTCACTGGGAGCCAGTACAGAAGATGGGAGGTATGTGCTCAGTGGAGCCAGAGCAGCGGGTGGGAGTTATGTTCTCACTGAGAGCCAGTGGAAAGGATGGACATGATGTGCTCAGTGGCAGCAGAGGAGATGGGTGGGTGTGATGTGCTCACTGGGAGCCAGTGCAGAGGGTGGGAGTGAGGTGATCAGCGGCACGAGAGGAGATGGATGGGAGTGATGTGCTCACTGGGAGCCAGTGTAGAGGGTGAGTGTGATGTGTTCAGTGGGAGCCAGTGCAGAGGGTGGGAGTGATGTGCTCACTGGGAGCCAGTGCAGAGGGCGGGAGTGAGGTGATCAGCGGCACGAGAGGAGATGGATGGGAGTGATGTGCTCACTGGGAGCCAGTGCAAAGGGTGGGAGTGATGTGCTCAGTGGAGCCAGAGGTATGGCTGGGAGTGATGTGCTCACTGGGAGCCAGTGCAGAGGGTGGGAGTGATGTGCTCAGTGGCAGCAGAGGAGATGGGTGGGTGTGATGTGCTCACTGGGAGCCAGTGCCGAGGATGGGAGTGATGTGCTCAGCAGCACCAGAGGTGATGGATGGGAGGGATGTGCTCACTGGGAGCCAGTGCAAAGGGTGGAGTGATGTACACAGCAGCACCAGAGGAGATGGATGGGAGGGATGTGCTCACTGGGAGCCAGTGCAAAGGGTGAGTGAGACGTGCTCACTCAGGGCCAGTGCAGAAGATGGGAGTGATGTGCTCAATGGGAGCCAGTGCAGAGGGTGGGACTGATGAGCTCACTGGAAGCCAGCGCAGAGTGTGGGAGAGATGTGCTACTAGTTATCAGTGTAGAGGATGGGAGTGGGATGCTCAGTAGAACCCATGGAGATCGGGGTGAGTGATGTGTCATTTGGAGCTAATGCAGAGGATGGGAGTGATGTGCTCACTGGGAGCCAGTACAGAAGATGGGATGGAAGGTATGTGCTCAGTGGAGCCAAAGCAGAGGGTGGGAGTGATGTTCTCACTGAGAGCCAGTGGAAAGGATGGACATGATGTGCTCAGTGGCAGCAGAGGAGATGGGTGGGTGTGATGTGCTCATTGGGAGCCAGTGCAGAGTGTGGGAGAGATGTGCTACTAGTTACCAGTGTAGAGGATGGGAGTGGAGTGCTCACTGGGAGCCAGTGTTGAGGATGGAAGCAATGTGCTCAGTAGAACCCATGGAGATCGGTGTGAGTGATGTCATATTTGGAGCCAATGCAGAGGATGGGAGTGATGAGCTCATTACACACCAGTGAGAATGGGTGAGTGAGGTGTGCTCACTCAGAGCACACCTCACTCAGTGGAAAGGATGGACATGATGTGCTCAGTGGCAGCAGAGGAGATGGGTGGGTGTGATGTGCTCACCCGGAGCCAGTGCGGAGTGTGGGAGAGATGTGCTACTAGTTACCAGTGTAGAGGATGGGAGTGTGGTGCTCACTGGGAGCCAGCGCAGAGGATGGCAGCAATGTGTTTAGTGTCTCCAGTAGAGGTGGGTGAGGGTGATGTGCTCACTGGGAGTGAGTGCAGTGGATAGGAGCGATGTGCTCAGTGGCATCGGAGGAGATGGGTGGGAGTGGTGTGCACACTGGGAGTCAGTGCAGAGGGTGGGACTGATGTGCTCACCGGGAGCCAGTGCGGAGTGTGGGAGAGATGTGCTACTAGTTACCAGTGTAGAGGATGGGAGTGTGGTGCTCACTGGAAGCCAGCTCAGATGATGGCAGCAATGTGCTCAGTATCTCCAGTAGAGATGGGTGAGGGTGATGTGCTCACTGGGAGCGAGTGTAGTGGATAGGAGCGATGTGCTCAATGGCACCAGTGTGGAGGATGGGACTGATGTGCTCACCGGGAGCCAGTGCGGAGTGTGGGAGAGATTTGCTACTAAATACCAGTGTAGAGGATGGGAGTGTGGTGCTCACTGGAAGCCAGCTCAGATGATGGCAGCAATGTGCTCAGTATCTCCAGTAGAGATGGGTGAGGGTGATGTGCTCACTGGGAGCGAGTGTAGTGGATAGGAGCGATGTGCTCAGTGGCACCAGTGGAGATGGGTGAGAGTGATGTGCTCGGTGGGAGCCAGTGTAGAGAATGGAAGCAATGTGCTCAGTAGAACCCATGGAGATCGGTGTGAGTGATGTGTCATTTGGAGCTAATGCAGAGGATGGGAGTGATGAGCTCACTTCACACCAGTGAGAATGGGTGAGTGAGATGTGCTCACTCAGATCCAGTGCAATGGATGGGAGTGATGTGCTCACTGGGAGCCAGTACAGAAGATGGGAGGTATGTGCTCAGTGGAGCCAGAGCAGCGGGTTGGAGAGCCAGTGGAATGGATGGACATGATGTGCTCAGTGGCAGCAGAGGAGATGGGTGGGTGTGATGTGCTCACTGGGAGCCAGTGCAGAGGGTGGGAGTGATGTGCTCACTGGGAGCCAATTTAGAGGATGGGAATGATGCATTTACTGGGAGCCAGTGCAGAGGGTAGGAGTGATGTGCTCACTGCGAGCCAGTGTAGAGGATGGAAGTGATGTGCTTACTGAGAGCTAGTGCTGAGTGTGGGAGTGATGTGCTCACCAGTTACCAGCGTAGAGGATGGGAGTGATGTGCTCACTGGGAACCAGTGATGAGGATGGGACTGATGTGCTCACCGGGAGCCAGTGCGGAGGGTGGGAGTGATGTGCTCACTAGTTACCAGTGTAAAGGATGGGAGTGGTATGCTCACTGGGAGCCAGTGTGGAGTGTTTGAGTGATGTGCTCACTGGGAGCCGGTGCAGAGGATGGGGGTGGTGTGCTAATAGAAAGCCAGTGCAGAGGATGTGGCTTCTGTGCACACAGGGAGGCACTACTGAGGGTGGAGTGATGTGCTCATTGCAGTCGAGTGCCGCGGATGGGGCTGGTGTGCACACTGGGGGCCAGCACCGAGTGTGGAGTGATGTGCCCATTGGCATCCAGTGCAGAGGAGGTGGCTAATGTGCACACTGGAAGCCAGTGTGATGGATGAGGGTGATGTACTCATTGGAATCCAGTGGAGAGGATGTGGTTGATGTGCTTACTGGGAACCAGTGCAGAGTGTGGGAGTGATGTGCTCACTGGGAGCCATTATGGAGGATGGGCTCACTAGGAGGCAGTGTTGACCGCAAAGGTTGGGAGTGATGCACTTACTGGGAGCCACCACAGAGCGTGGAGTGATGTGCTCATTGCAGTCCAGTGCCGAGGATGGGGTGGGCTTTTGTGCACACTGGGGACCCGCACAGAGTGTGGAGTGATGTGCTCATTGCAGTCCAGTGCTGAGGATGGGGCTTTTGTGCACACAGGGGACCAGCACAGAGTGTGGAGTGATGCACTCATTGCAATCCAGTGCAGAGGATGGGGCTGTTGTGCACACTGGGAGCCACCAGAGTGTGGAGTGATGTGCTAATAGTTATAGGGGCCCCCTTTTTTTAAAGTAACATTTTTGACAGGTGAGAACGCCCCCTGGTTGTACCTATTCCCACCCCCTTTTGATATGGGTTTGATTTCTTTTTTATATGGAATTTGATATCAATACATTTTTGATATCAAAATGTTTCGACATCAAATTTTATATAGATTTGATATCCGTTTTCTATAAATGGCTGGCTATATAAACTGTGTTTGTGTACTTTGATACGGTTTGATATAAAGTTTCATATGGGAAACTGCGTGTACGGTGTTGCTTGGTCGAGGGTAAAGGGAGTTGTGAGGAGTTAGACAACGAGTGTTAGGTTTTGGTGACACAGCAATGACGCGTGAGTGGGTGCTGCTGCATTTGTGAGAGTTTAATAGAGGTGGAATATAAAGCTAGGCAGATTGGGTGACGTCACGCGGTGCATCTAAATCTAGGCGCTAAATGACGCCCCAACTTGATAGGGGTTTTAGAGGGTTTGAATATAATTCTAGGGGGATCGCCGACATGATTTTATATGGATTCAATATAAAAAGGAGGGTTTTAGGCATGCCATGGTTGGGGGTGCGGCTGGGGCAGTAATGCCCAGGCAAGTATGTATGTTCTCAAAGTCAACATGGGACGGAATCTGGAGGAGACACCGTGTCAAAGGCTGCAGTGAGGTGAAGTAATGTGAGAGGGGACCACGGTGAGAGACATTCCAGTGCAGGAGATTGGAGGAGAGAACCTTGGAGCCATTAGCTGGCAGGTGTGGGGTAATGAGCTTGAAAGCCACACATTCCAGGACTTGACCGTAGTCAGAGACAAGGGAGACGTGATGATTGTTAGCAGAGTTGTTGGGCGTCCATGTTGGTGTTTTCAAGGTAGGTGTGAAAGTGGTCTCTTTAGAGTAGGCTGGAGGAGGGTGACAGGTTGGGGATGGGATAGGCAAGAGTGCTTCTTCAATGCCAGTGGTGTGGAGGGGGAGTCATCTGTGGCACAGGATGTATTTAAGGATCGGGGAGGAGTGGCGGGATGGAAGTAGGACAAAGAGGTGAGACAAGGGAGGAAAAGAGGAGAGAGGGAGAGTGTGCCATATCTTTGTGACCTTGTAAGACAGTGAGTTGACCAAATCAGAGTGCCTACAGCTTTGGGAGGAGAAGGAGTGGGTTCAAGGTGAGGTTAACATGGACTGGAAGGCCCCACAGGGTTTGCAGGGATGGGAAGTTAGTGTGGAGGTGAGGAGGGTTTGATAGAGGAGCATAATTCATGGCAGTGCTGAGTGAGGGGAGATTCCTTTTAGGAAGAGAGTGGGGGACGGGTGGGGGTCCCCAGCCGCTGGAGAGCCAAGGAGAGTGTTGTGAGTGGCCCATATAACTTTGGGCACATTGCCCCTTTAAAAAAGTATGTCATGACCTTGTCGTGACTGTGTCAAAAAAAGAGGCTCTGCTGGCACTTGAGGGTCACTGCAGCAGAGCCACAGGAAGTGGCAACTCTGAGCCTGTGTGTTATTTGTATTGGTACTGCCGTGTGACCACTGCCCATTGTCGCAGACCCAGCCTGGGTGCCCCCAGCTCCTGTGTCCAGGTCATGTGATCCGGACTCTGAAGGGTGCCCCCTGCGGTCCGCCCTCTGCCTGCTTGCAGATCTATTTAGGCTGAGTAGTGTGGGGTCACTTTGCTTCTCTTACCAGATCCCTACCTAAGTAATAAATCACAGACAACTTATGTGTATGGAAAGGTTGTAGGCCGTAGGCATTTTATTTTCTTACAGAAAATACAACACAACAAAATAAATACACTGCCATATGCTTTTGGGCACCTTGTGTACAGTCCCGAAGTTGCCTAAGGCTCCTCCTGAGTCCTTGTTATCCCTGGGCCTTCGTTCCTGGGCACATGTCGCCTACGACGTGTCTTGGACCGTGTACCGAAAGAGTACTCGGCGTTCCTTCTTCTGCCTGCTCCTTCTTTTCTTGGACCGCGTATCGAAAGAGTACTCGGTGTTCTTACTTCTGGCCGCTCCTTCTTTTTTGGACCGTGTACCGAGAGAGTACTCGGCGTACTGGCTCCTGTCTGCACCCCTCTTCTTCCGTTATTCTTGTAGGGTGGGTTGGGTGGCAAACGTTTTTCCTTCCCCTTCTCCAGGTACTAAGAGCCTACACGAGAGAGGTGAGCTCTTACCTGGTTTGTGCCGCCTCTCCTTTTCCAGGCTTACTTATACCCCCCGGCCTTTTGTTCCTTCCTGAGGGCGGCCGGGTTACCCCCCTGGCCCCTTGCTGTTACATTTCGCCCCTTCCCAGGTGCTGTTTCCTGCCCTTCCTGGGCTTTTGTTTCTTGTGGCGCCGTTCGGACGCCCCTCCCTACGCTTTTGCGCCGTTTTCCCCCACCCCGTGCCTAAACTCCCAGACCCTCTATCGTCCCGCATTTCATGCGGCCCGGGGCCTGTGTCATAGGCTGAGTAGTGTGGGTTCACTTTGCTTCTCTTACCAGATCCCTACCTAAGTAATACATTACAGTCAATTTATGTGTATGGAAAAGTTGTAGGCCGTAGGCATTTTATTTTCTTACAGAAAATACAACACAACAAAATAAATACACTGCCATATGCTTTTGGGCACCTTGTGTCCAGTCCCGAAGTTGCCCAAGGCTCCTCCTGAGTCCTTGTTATCCCTGAGCCTTCGTTCCTGGGCACATGTCGCCTACGACGTGTCTTGGACCGTGTACCGAAAGAGTACTCGGCGTTCCTTCTTCTGCCTGCTCCTTCTTTTCTTGGACCGCGTATCGAAAGAGTACTCGGTGTTCTTACTTCTGGCCGCTCCTTCTTTTTTGGACCGTGTACCGAGAGAGTACTCGGCGTACTGGCTCCTGTCTGCACCCCTCTTCTTCCGTTATTCTTGTAGGGTGGGTTGGGTGGCAAACGTTTTTCCTTCCCCTTCTCCAGGTACTAAGAGCCTACACGAGAGAGGTGAGCTCTTACCTGGTTTGTGCCGCCTCTCCTTTTCCAGGCTTACTTATACCCCCCGGCCTTTTGTTCCTTCCTGAGGGCGGCCGGGTTACCCCCCTGGCCCCTTGCTGTTACATTTCGCCCCTTCCCAGGTGCTGTTTCCTGCCCTTCCTGGGCTTTTGTTTCTTGTGGCACCGTTCGGACGCCCCTCCCTACGCTTTTGCGCCGTTTTCCCCCACCCCGTGCCTAAACTCCCAGACCCTCTATCGTCCCGCATTTCATGCGGCCCGGGGCCTGTGTCATAGGCTGAGTAGTGTGGGTTCACTTTGCTTCTCTTACCAGATCCCTACCTAAGTAATACATTACAGTCAATTTATGTGTATGGAAAAGTTGTAGGCCGTAGGCATTTTATTTTCTTACAGAAAATACAACACAACAAAATAAATACACTGCCATATGCTTTTGGGCACCTTGTGTCCAGTCCCGAAGTTGCCCAAGGCTCCTCCTGAGTCCTTGTTATCCCTGAGCCTTCGTTCCTGGGCACATGCCGCCACACCTGAGCAGGTGTTCCTCACGCCCGCTCAGGTGCCCCCCAAAAGCACCTTACCTACAACCCCGTACCTGGAGTGCCCTAAAAATGTTGTTGGAAAGAAAAACCATCCCTTTCCTTGATAGGTGTACCCCATCCTTGTGAAACATGTCTGGATTGCTCCGGTGTAAGCCATGTCTTATGAAGTGCAGCCCTGCGCTCCTGCAGTACTTTTCTACTGATTTATTTAGTTTCTTTCCGGCTATTTCGATTGCGTGCCTCTTCTGTGCCCCATACCAGACCCTTCTTGGTATTATCTCTGACATAAAAATCTCGGTTTTCCACCAGCTGCGGGCTATGCTATGCAGTGACTCGCAGATGTTCCTTTGTAATTTACCCCTGCTTGTGCTTACCAGGTCGTTCCCCCCGAGATGTATAACCAGGTACTCGGGGGGGTCCCTGAAACCTATCAGGTCCGACAGCCTGTCGTGGATGTCCTCCAAGTGCATCCCTGGGAGGCCCCACCATGACATAATTGTGTTCCTGAAATGTAGTCCTTGCTTCACCTCTTCCAGCCACCTGCCTGCCCGGGTCACGAAAGAGTGCCCCACTATTCATGCCGATTTGTATGGTCCTGCCTCTGTGGAAACGGGGGAGATAAGTGTCATATCAGTTCCTCCCTTATGTATTTTTTAAAACATTGCGACTTCCATCCCCCAATTCATCTCACCCCCTTTGCTCCCAGGCCCCCCGCCCACGCAGAGGTTGCTGCCCCTATCCTGAAAGAGTTTTTCCCAAATTCGGCTGGATCCCATCCTGCTTTCGCCACCGCCCGTTTTAATACTGCCTGAAACTGGTACCTGCTGAGTGCGCTGGCGTCCCTATGAATCAATAACTGTCCGTCGACCTCTGGTCGCAGATCTAGGAATTCTTGGGTGATGCATCTGGGACAGTGGTCCTTTTCTCTGATGCAATTGAGATCTATTGCTCTCCCCTTCCCCATTTGGTCTGTCTTAGATTTCCTTAGCATTATAGACATCCCCTTGATTCCCATACTAACGTCTTTCCTTGCCAGGCCGTCCCCTGCCCCCGTATTCCTGGCCACCAGTTCCCCTATTCTGAAAGCTCCATAGTATGCTAGCGCAAATGCTGCCCTGAACAGCGCGGTTTCGTACATGCTGCTGCATGTGTCTTGCAGCACTTTTAGCAGAGTTATCAATTTCCCAAAATGTACCGGCCTTCTGCTATCTGGTTTCTTCCCCTTTAACTTCGCCCAACCCCTCATAGCGTATTTTATCTTAGCGCTGTCAGTCGGGTCCGGTATGCCCGCCACTTTTGTGGTATATGCCACCGCCGCCAGGTGCGCTGCTGTCCAGCTTTTCCTTTTCCCTCTGGCAAATGTCCCTTTGAAAAATTCACAAATTTTTTCCGTTGAAATTTTTTCCACCTTTTTTCCACCTGTTTCCACCAACACATCTTTTACATGCTTTTCGTACTGCTTACCCGTTTTGTACGTCAGGGCATTTCTGGTCAGCTTGTCGATGACCCTTTCTTTTCTCCGTTCTTCTCCCACTTCTTTTGAGTCGACCTTGTGGCCAACCATGCTTTCCTTTCTAGTGCATCCAACAGGACCCATGCCTTCCGCGGCGTGGGCGTTTTTCCTTGTTGGCGTCCGGTCTCAGCTCCCTGAATTTCTCCCACTGAAAGCGAGAGATTGCATCAGCCGCCACATTTTCTCCCCCAGCGATATGCCTCGCCTTTATGCATGTATTCATCTTTAGGCTTTCCAGTGTGATTGCCCTCATTAATTCTAATACTATCGTGCATGACGCACTTCCTTTGTTTAACACGTGCACCACCGCCATGTTATCTGACCATACTGCCAACTCCTTGTTCCCTAGCTCTTCCCCCCATGCGCATAACGTGACCCATATCGGGAAGAGCTCCAGCAGCGTTATGTTCTTTGCCCATTCCGCCACTTGCCACGATTTTGGCCACTTGCCTGCACACCATTTTTTTCCCAGTATTCCGCCAAAACCAAAGCCACCTGCTGCATCGGTGAACAACACCCTTTTACCTTCCTCGTTCACCGGTGAGTGCCATATTACCGCCCCTTGAAGTTTTTCAGAAATTCTGCCCACACTTCCAGATCTCTCTTGATTCCTCCCCCTAGCCTGACTCTGTGGTGCCCTTTGGTAGCACCTCTCGTTTTCAGCTCGATACTTCACTGGAACACCTTCCCCTGCGGTATGACTCTTCCTGCGAAGTTCAGTTTTCCTGCCAGCGCTTGCAATTCTCTCACTATTGCTTTGTTTCTTCCTTGTAGTTCCTTTATTGTCTTCAGCAGCTCTGTCACCTTGTCCTCTGGGATCCGACACCGCCCCTTGTTTGAGTCAATTTCTATACCTAGGAATTGGATAACATGCGTTGGCCCCATCGTTTTCTCCTCCGCCAGAGGAAAACCCCACTCGCTTGTTATTTCCACGAATTTGTCCAGGGTTGCCCTGCATAGATCCGCACCTTTGGGGCCGACGAATAAAAAATCATCCAGGTAATGTACCATCATGGACTCCCTCATCTCCTGTGTTACTGCCCATTGTAAGAATGAACTTACCCTCTCGAAATATGCGCATGAGATGGCGCACCCATCGGGAGGTATTTGTCGATGAAGTATTCCTCCTCCCAATGCATGCATAACCACCTTTGTGATCCGCTGTTGACTGGCAACAGGCGGAATGCCATCCATGCCCCTTCCCCCGCTTTTCTGACCAGTTCCACTGCCTCCTCGAAGTCTGAGTATGATACTGTCGCCTCGCTCTGAGCGATGCCGTCATTCACCGAAGCACCCGGGAGGTAGGATAGGTGGTGTATCAGCCTGTATTCCCCTTTGTCTTTTTTTGGCACCAGCCCTAGTGGTGAACATTTAAACTCTTCGAATGGTAAGGCCGTGAACTGGCCCTCTACCCTCCCCAGTTCTACTTCTTTCCTGATCTTACTGGTCGCTATATCCCTGTTTTCTATTGCCGATTTTAGATTCCTAGGAATGTCTTGCGCTCCCTGCCCGGTAAACGGGATGTTAAAACCTTCTCTAAAGCCTTGCCTGATTTGTTCTGCCGCTTCTTGGTCGGGGTATTTCTGGAGCCACCTTTCCATCCTCTCGATTTTTACCGGCGTGGCCCCTTTCCTGCCCCAGTTCTTATTTCCGCGTCTCATGTCTTCTGCCGCTTGGAGCTGCGGCCCTTGTGCACTTGGAGCTGCTGTGGTCACCCTTACATCTCTCGCACTTGTGGCTGAACTTGCACTTCCATCCCCAGCTACATGGTACCCCCTTTTCAAAGCTCCTGCATTGCCCTGGTTCTGCTCGTGCTGCCCCCCCCCTTGTGTTGTCGGGGCCAGGCTGCTCTGCCACCCTCTCTGTGACCCATAATTTCTGCTCCGAAAACTCGGGTCTCTATTTCTGTCATAGCTGGATTCGTACTTTCTGCTCTTGTATCTATAATCCGCTTTGTAATCCTTCTGCCAATACTGCCTTCCCAGCTGCCCCCCTGTGCTCCGCTCCTTGGAATCCCATTTCTCCTTTAGCATGTTAAAAATGTAGAGGTTAAAGTTTTCCTCATCCCAACCCATATCTGGAAAGTAGTCCATCTCCTTTCTGAACTCATGGTCCTACTCCAGCCATGCATCCCCTCCAAACGCTGCGTGGACCTTCAGCACCCTCTGTTGATACGCAACTAATGCTACCCCGTCTTCTGGGAATTTTTGTAATATAATTGTAGACATTATGTTGAAGGCCGCCATCCAGTTGTCAAAGCTCCTCACTACTGGCCCCTTTCTTAGTAAGCTTTTCTCGTCCTCCTTCATGTCCTCTAGGGCCACATTCATCCCCCTCTTTTGACAATCTAACAATGTAAAGATATCGATCAATTCCTTCCTCCAGATTTTTTCCTTTACTTTGTCATTTATGTACCAGGCCATCGCTTTCATTGACCTGCCCTGTGCGTCTTTACCCATGGTTGGCCTGCCATATTTCGTCATGAGTGGCCCCTCATTTTCTGCCGCTGCCACCGTCGGTGCTGCCCCCGGTGGTGTGGCTCCTGCCCCTATGTTTGGCCCTACCGGTACACCTTGTGGTGTCGGGATCATTGGTGCTCCTTGCAGCACCGGGACTACTGGTGCCCCTTGTGGTGCCGGGACCGGGGTTTCCCTGGGCTCTGCTGGTGCCCCCTCTGGTGCCGGGACCGGGGCTTCTCTGGGTTCTGCCCCTGGCCCCCCTGCCCCTCTCTGTCTTTCCTTGCTCACCACTCCTCTCCATTTAACCCAAGCCCTTAGATGATCCCTTTCTTCATCACCACTGCTTGATTTATCTGATGAACTCCCCCAGCTGCTCCTCCCTGGATTTCTTCCCCCGTCTGCTTTTCTTGTCATTGGTTCTGGGCGACTTACCCGAAACCGTGACGCAATTTTTTAACATTTTTACTATTTTATTCCCCACATTATTATTCACAGTACCTTTCTTTTTATCTTTTTTTCTTTCTCTTGGTCAGTGCCTCCGTCTGTCCCTCTGATCTCTTCCACTCCGCTCTTCCCCTTTTCTGTCCTTGCGGTACCTCGTTTTCTCCTTCGCTGCTGCTGGGCTCTATGAACAGCAGAGGTGACGTTGCCTTTGCTCTTTCCTCATTCTGCATTACTTCCAGCACCCATTGTGCCCCATACTCCTTCTCCGTCTTTCTTGCCCATTCTGAGAACTCTTGGGCCCTTTTCGCTCTTCCTTACGCCATCCTTCTCGTCTGAATTCTGTCGGTCACGCTTCTGTTTGACCACGACGAAAGTCCTTCGTTCGTTCGCAGCTGGTACTTCTGGGTTGCTCCTTCTCCGGCACCGTTGTAGCCACTGCGATCAGTATGAACTCTAGAGAGGTAGAAAAATGCGTGATCCCGCAAGAGCACATTTTTTTCCTTCCCCTTCTCCAGGTACTAAGAGCCTACCCGAGAGAGGTGAGCTCTTACCTGGTATGTGCCGCCTCTCCTTTTCCAGGCTTACTTATACCCCCCTGGCCTTTTTTTCCTTCCTGGGGGCGGCCGGGTTACCCCCTTGAACCCTTGCTGTTACATTTTGCACCTTCCCAGGTGCTGTTTCCTGCCCTTCCTGGGCTTTTGTTTCTTGTGGCGCCATTCGCACGCCCCTCCCTACGCTTTCACGCCATTTTCCCCCACCCCGCGCCTAAACTCCCAGACCCTCTACCGTCCCGCATTTCATGCGGCCCAGGGCCTGTGTCAGTCTGCTTGGTGATCCCGGCGCTCGGTGCGGCCTGCCCAGAAGCCAAGGGGCAGGTCGCCACATTGACGACGAGGAGTAGGTGGTATAGACTTGTGCACACTGGTGTGCGGGCTGCGGGAAGCCTGTGATTTTTCTTTCTGCTTTCTTTTCCTCTTTGTCTCGTCCAGTGAAGCACCAACGGCCGCGTCCAGACAAGAAGAGGACAAGCAGCGTCGACCGCAGAAGAAGGTGGGCGGCAGCTAAGCACACCCAGGCCTGCGGCGGTGTAGCACGGAGTGCTGCTGCCTGGCAGGTGGCCACCTGTGTTGCAGGGAAATGGGGCCGCAGTTCCCTGTGTCCCAGTGCATCGGGACAAAGGCAGCCTTGGCCGCGGAGGAAGGGGGCGTGGTCTGACAACACCTGGGCCAGCGGGGGTGAAGTAAATGAGTCTGCAGCCTGGCTCGCAGTTGAGGGTGCATTAGTACGAACATAAAAAGGAAGCAAGGAGGAGCAGCGGGTCCTCGCCTGTCCGCCCCCTGCAAAGTGAGAACAAAGGAAGCTGAGGCCTGTGGCGCTGTGACAGGATGTGGGGGTGGGGCCAGTGAACACCCGGGCCTCCCTGAAATAAGCTGTATGTCACGACGGTGGACAGGGGTGGTGAAACACACCCCAAAGTGAATAAAGATACTGGGGCTGGTGTAGGTGTGCCCAGCTGTTCCTGGAAGGAGGGGAAAACTAATGTGGGGTACGCCAGTGGTAGGGGCCTGCATTGTTTGGTGGCACATGTGGAGGAAGAGCGTGAGGCTCTGCAAGTCATTGATGGGGGTGGAAACGGGCAAATCAACCCCTTGTAGCATTTCATCCACTATTCCACCAAGAAGAAAACCCGGAAGGGTAGTGGTTCCACATGGAGTGCTTGCGCGCCCTCAGTGACTACCAACTATCTGAGCCATGCCAGGTGCCCATCAGCAGTTAGAACATACTGTGCCTCCTCAAGCAACAATCATGGTGGACGAGGAAAATTAAGGGGTGTATCAACAGAATGTCCAGCTTGTGCCCCTGCATCCCTTCGATTTGGTAGGAGCACCTGCCAGTCTAGGACCCCGGTGCACGGCGTGGGTGGAGAACCTCAGACTATATTTCGAGGCCGTCAAGATCAAGGACAGGGCGAAGTGACCAACTCTCCTGTATTCAGCCAGCCCGGCTGTCCAGAGACTCTTTAAGGCCTTGCAGCCCAGAAACCAATCATATGACGCAGCCATTGCAGCACTGAACGAGTACTTTATGCCCATGATCAACCGGGATTATGAACGGTTCAGGATGAGATGCGCGAGACAAGAGGATGAAGAGAGCCTTGATGCATTACATGGAAAGCTGCGTGGAATCGTGTTGTCCTGCGCGCTGGGTAACTTGAGGATGACGAGATCAGGGCTCAGATCATCTATGGATGTAGCTCCTCTAAGCTGCGGATACAGGACCTAAGGGAGCGAGGGCTGGGCCTCGACCAAATACTAGAGCTGTACCGCGCGCAGGAGCAGGCGCATGTGCGTGCCTCGGCAATGATCCTCTCCAGGCAGCAGCTAAAGGTGGAAGCCCCCATGCAACGGGTGAAGTTGGAGGAAGTGTCGGCCATGGGCAAATGGCAAGGAGGTGGGCCAACAAGAAGAGGGGAGTGGCCACGGAGAGTGTCAGGGGTCACGATATACCATCAGTGTGGATAGGTCCTCCCGCACGCACAGGACGCACGCCAAAGGCCTAACGTGTGGAAGATGCAGAAAAGAGGACCATTTTGCACGGTGTGCCCAGCCCCAACACCGGGCAGCATGGTCAGGCCATCAGCAGGAGGTTGCCAAAGGATGCCACAGGGAGGAAGCCCCCCAAAACAGCTGCGGTCCACGTGACAGAGGAACACAGGAGGGGGCCATATGACTATGCAGAGGATGAGGATGATGAGAATGTGTTTTTCCTATCCTGCAGAAGCTCAAGCGGCCATGAGTAACTTCAGCGGAAGCCAGGGGACCAGGGTGTGACGGCCCAGGGAGGACAGTTTGATCCAGGCATCTTTTGATCCCAAAATCGGTCACTGGACCTCCAGTGGGTGCTTGGACTGGAATGCACCACAGTTTGCAGTGATTTTGTAGTTGTCAAGAGTGGTGGGCGGACTGGAATGCACCACAGGTGTGGGCCTAGTTAGGGGGTTGTTGTTTTATGTGTGTTTTTGGTTTTGTTATAATATAGGAGGGGTGTTGTGAGTGGCCCATTTAACTGTGGGCGCATTGCCCTTTAAGAAAGTGTGTCATGACCTTGTCATGACTGGTCTCAATAAAAGGGACTCTGCTGGCACGTGAGGGTCACTGCAGCAGAGCCCCAGGAAGTGGCCATTCTGAGTCTGTGTGTTATTTGTATTGGTACTGCCGTGTGACCACGGATCATTTGTTAGGCAGAATTGCATGCAGTACCCTCTGGGACCACCACATATAATTAGGACTACGGGTGTAAGCAAAAACCAACCTTTGGTATAAGTCTGTACTACATGGTTTGTGGTAGCGAGCTGAGCAGCCAGGCTTATATCAAGAGGGAATGTGAGCAGTACAAGAGGTTACACAGAGGTCTTACAATCACAGTGGTTCAAGTAGACACTTACACTCAAGGTTTTTTGGTAAAACACTTAATAATTTATTACACAATCATTTAGAAAACATTCACTAGAAGGAGGCAACTTAATATTATACACAAACACACTTCAATATCAAACCAATACGTTTCTGAACCAATTAGGTTCCCCTGAAATAGGAGCAAAATGGCATTTCATTTACTTTCTTTTTAAACATTTTTTTTTATTGAAACATCAGTCTACTATGTCTCAGCATAACACTGTGACATCAGACTTTTATTACAAACGTTTTTTTTTTTTTGTCACATATTCCTCCAAAAGCACTAACACTAGACCAAACCAAAAGAAAATAAAAGAAAGATGAATGCATGAAGAACACAGGAGCGGGCAAAGCCTCCGTTCAAATACTCTCTAGCTTCATAATTAGGGCGGCACAATCTGTGTCAATTGACCCATAGCCTCCAATTCAAGAGAGGCGATTAAATCAACTATCGCACAGCATAGTTTCACGGAATTACCAGCCATTGCATATGACCACCAATCTTGAGAGTCGGAGCTCGCAGGACTAAAGTTGCCAAGATGCAAGATTTGTTTTGCCGTGATCATCGTGCATTTAGTTATTAGATGTTCTAGGGATTCAGGCTCCTTCAAACAAAATCGGCATATATCATCAGTTACTTCTTTGGAATGACGAAGCCACAACATGGCTCTTGTATCTATGGCATTCAGACGTATTCGCAAGAACTGCTCACGATGGTATCTGGACGGACAGTTCGTCAGATAGTTGCATGGAACACCCAGCTTGTGTTCACCTATTCCAGCATCTAATGTTGAGGCCATCTTACTCCGTTGCTCATTATTCTGGATCCAAATCGCAGTCTCAAACTTTTTTTTCGCAGATCGTGGTCTCATTATCAGGTCGTCGGTATTTAGATCAGCACCAGTTAAGATCTGTACCAAGCGTTGTTTCCACTCTTCAAGTAGGTTAGAGTGACCAGGCCCAACACTTTTTGAGAAGATCTGATAGGCAGGAGGCATGGGCGTTACAATCATTTTCCGGAATGCCATTAAAGATTTCCACAAGACACTAGTATGTAACGAGTTTAAAGAAAGCTCATGTCTTAACTGAATCATTGAAATGCATGTTGGCAGCTTCAGGACCCGCCGCCAGAAAATACCCTCAAGTTTCTGCCAAAAAGCCACGTCTATGCTCCAGCCTGCTTCTGAACCGAAAGTAATCGCCGGTACTACTTTTTGAGAGTAGAATATCAATATGGGAGTAAGAGTGAATTTCCCATAAGATTTGTTCAAGAGCTGCGCTTGTATGCTGAATTGAGTCATTCGAGCTATTAGGTCAGTTTTCCAGTGATGTTCACAGAGTGAGTTGTTGAAAGAGATTCCTAAGTATCTTATTGAGTCTACTACATCAAGCAGGTTCTTATCGATGTACCAAGTGAAGGCCCTTTGTCTTTTGAGGTTTGTTCTGCCAATGACGACGATCTTGGTCTTGTCAGTGTTTATCTCCAAGTCATATTTAATGAGATATTCATGTAAATTTGTCATTTGCCGTTGTAGGCCTATCTGGGTCTTATCTACAAGGACCACATCATCAGCATAAATGAGGCATCCAATTTCGGTGTTATTTAGGATTGGTGGAAAACATCTCACATTTGTGCGATAGGCTGGAATGTCGGCAATGAAGAGTTTAAACAACTCGGCAGCTAGTGGGCAACCTTGTTTCATGCCCATGTTCGTAGATATTTGATCAGATAGGGCGCCTTGATTGTTTAGACGTATGCTAATGACTGTATCTGAATGAAGCGCTTTTATTGGGTCAATCAGATTACTTGGACAGTTCCAGTTTTTCAGTTTTTGCCATAGCTTGGATCAATTGATACTATCAAAGGCGCCACGTAGGTCAATAAAGGCGACGTACAATCGTGTTTTAGCCCTTAAACTTTCAAGTTTTAAGATGGCCATTAGCAGCAAATTCACTTCAACCCCGACTCCTTTTGTGAATCCTGTTTGTCGAATGTCTGGGATTTGTTCCACGACTGACCATTGAGAAAGCTGTTGACGTAGAAAAGAGGCAACATTTTTTCCGATGGTATCCAACAGGGCAATCGGGCGATAGTTGGATGGATCAGCCCGATTGCCCTTCTTATGGATGGGAACTATTATTGCATCCCGCCAAGAAACAGGTATTTTCTTCGTTAAAGATATTCTTGCAAATAGGGATTCTATGAATATAGCCCATTCCGCCTCATTGTTTTTTAACATTACGTTCGCTATTAGGTCCGGACCAGCGGCATTAGAGTTCTTCAATGACCGAATTGCAAGTTTTATGTCATCGGCTGAAATACGCAAGCCCCATGAAGGCAGATTTTGATCAGAGCGACTTGCGACTTCATGTTGTGGATTGCTAAAATGTTTTGCATAATGGCGCATCCATTGCGCTGAGTCAATCTCATTTGACACCATGGACTGGTGTTTAGAGTTCCCAGAGTTAAGGATTGCCCATGTTTCCCGTGAGTTTTTCTGCACTAATTGTTTCATTAATAGCTCAGCTTTGTCCTGCTCTATTATTATTTTCTGAGATTTTATCCAATTACGATACAATTTGCAACGTTTGTGGATTGCAGAGATTGTGGAGCTCGTATCGTTGGTAATCTTGAGCGACTTCTTCAGCTTCCTCACATCTCGTCGCATCGCTTTTTTGGCTTGCATCAGAATTGTCGATGATATGTGTTTATGTTTATGACCCATGGTGGAATTTGCCACTCATACGGTTACAAAATCGAAAAGCAAAGGGAGATAATCAACCGCTGTTTCTTCGTCATTGCTGAAGTTCTGGCTGATCTTTTGGATTTTTGCTTTATCGATCCTTAGACGGTTGTCACCTGCATTCACTGAAACAGGAATGTCGTAGTGCCGATTTTCTGTTGACCATTCCACCGGACAGGTGAGCCGCATAAGATTGTGATCACTGTTTGTCATGGGTAAGATTGTTAATGACAATTCTTTTTCAAACAGATTTTGGGATACCCAGAAGTAGTCAATGATTGAATGAGCCTTATTATTTGACCACGTTTGCTTTGGAGGACGGTCTCCTGTCACATGCCCGTTGACCATTTGGCAATTCCTCATATGGAGCGCTTGACTCCATTGACGACCCCGGCACGCAATTTCTTTGACAGGAGCTGGCTTATAAATCTGAGTTCCTTCGTCATGTTTGAACCAAATGCAGTTCAAATCTCCTGCACAGATTATTGAGAGATTCTTATACTTCAATATGACGTCATCAAGTATATGAATTGTGGAATCGATGAAGGATTTTGTGGTGATTTCCCCGGGTTCCAATACCCATTTAAAATGAGCAAATGCTTCCTCGCACCTATGTTTTGATGATTCGATTGTAATAAGGCGCTTTGTACGAACGGATTGGGGGTAAATACTTCTTTGAGCTGCCACCATGTATTAATCCTGATCATCATTAGTAGGCCAGAAGAAGGACGCCCTTTTGTGTTTTTGATTGCAGGATTTAGTAAGATCATAAATCCATCTCTGGTTGGAGGCACGCTTAACCATGTCTCTTGCAGACACATGACAAAAACTTTTCCCAAATCCACATCGAATTGATTAAATAAATGGGAGAACCCTCTGGTGTTCCAAGAGATAGATTCACGTGGACATTCGTTTCCAGAAATTGATGGCTAATGCCAGTCTGTTTTGCCATTTCTCGTATTGTTTTTAAAAGTCTGATCAGTGTGTGATCTTTGGCAGTCGGTAGTGTGGACAATCTGCCGCGAGTCCAGACGTCTTTGATCCATATGGTTGAAAGTGGCATGCCCTGGACTTGACTTTGAATTAGCAAGACTAGGGCTTATTGGTTCCAATGAAATATCGAAACCATAGCTCAGTAGTTCGTCCGTGGCGTTCAAGATGGTGTTGCGGACTAAGGCAGACGAGATGTGCAAAAGAACTTGATCACAACAACGTTCGGTTGCATACTCCACGATTTTTATATCTTCGGATGTAAATGTTCGAAGTGATGGAATGCAGGTGAATAGTTTCATCACGTTTCGACGATTCAAGTTCAAGTCGTCCTCGTCTTGATGAAGATTTTGCAATCTTAATTTGCAGGTCGAAGGTATGGTTCGAGAACTCAATGATGTGGAAGCCTTTGAGATATAGCGTGCAGACTTGTTTCCTTGAGAGATGGTATGTTTTGGATTCAAACAAGATGACTTTTGTTCCTTGTTTTGCTCAGACATCTTTGACTAATTATCAGATTTCGCGTTTCTGCTTGGTGCTAGGACTCTGTTCGAAAGACGCCCCACTTGTGGAACTTCCCATGCCACGCCAGGATTAGCGGTAGGGTGATCGTCCGACATGTCGTCAGAGTATGTAGATAGATCGCAAATATCGATCATGGATTTAGAAACATTCCCTACAGAGCTTTCTGGATCGGAGTCCACTCTTTGACGCTTACTAGAATGGACTTCCGATGGCCCAAGAGCGTATGTTGATTTGACTCGATCTTTTGTGGTGTTGGAAACAGTCTGGTTAGTTGTATCAGCTCGATTGAAAAGGCCTGGGTTTGCATCTGTTGGTAGATTTCGAATCAGGTTTCATGTGTTTAAAGACGGCACACCCTTCCTGGTTACCTGCCTCGATTTTCTTGGTCTTGTTTGAGTCGGTGGTCCCTTTAAAAAACTATCAGTGGTTATTGGTTGTCCTTCTTGTTGTTTTGGCGGTCCTTGGAAAATACCAAAGGACACTACGGGCATCGTGTCTATATGTGTCACTGATGGATCAGTCGGTAATTGACACGTAAGTTGAACAGAAGCTGAAGCATTGCAAGTTGAATCAGACTTATTCTTACTTGATACAGAAGCTTGTTTCAGTTGAGGCATTATTAAGGGGGTGACCTTAGGTATTAAGTTGGATGTAGGTCTGGGTAATGGCCGCTCTTTTGGTTTGTTGGAGCCCTGACTCATGGACTCTGATGATGGAGTGAAACTTGCGTCGGGTTTTCTCACAGATGATAATCCAATTGTTTGGGTTTCAACTCTAGAGATCGTCTCAGCAGTAGAGTGCCACATCCACTTCACTGCCTCGAGTAGACCGTCTGCAAGAGAATCGTTTTGGCAATGATGGCGTGCAGCAAGGTCGCTTAGGTGCTCTTGCCAGCGCAAGGTTCGTTCAGCTTCCTGAGTCAGCTGACTTTGTAGAAAGTTTGTAACTGAGTTGAAACTGTCCATCTTTTCTTTTAAAGAAATGATAAGTGAAGACTGGTCCTTGTGGGCCTTGTGAAGAGATTCGTACATCTTCAAAAAAGGCAAAAGTGGAGCTGACGAGGCGGCCAAAACGTTATTGTAGATCTGCATGGCTGCTGCCGACGAGAGGCTAGGCTTAGACTCGGCACTAGTCTTGTCGGCCGTGTTTGAATGGTTGCTATTTACTGAGTCAGACTGGGGCGTCAGATGTTAAAGATGAGTCTCCATTTGCATTTATAACGGCACCTTTTAGGGCATTTGGTTGGTTTAAGAGCATTCCCCTGTTTCTCGATAAACGCACTGGCGACATCTTGTGATGCTGGATACAAGAATTGTGTGACGGACGACTTGAGGCTTGGATTTCTCTGTCATCACAGCTACTAAAGCTGTGTACTGGGTGTCCACAATGTGAGACAAGCCCCGACGAGAGGTCCATTAGCGCACCACAAGGAGGTTTTAGCAAAACGCTACTTGACTTGTGGGCCCGGCTGGAGGAAATTTCCTGGACTCGTTGATTCTGGTGTACGGACGGAGAACTGCTCGTTCGCGACGTTGCGTCATCAGTCTCAAACAATTGAGGCCGTGGTTAAGTAGAGATGGCACAAGGCAATGTTTTTTTAAAAGATTTTACTTCAACTTCTCGACAGGAGGTGACTCTTTGTTCTGTGTTATTGAAATCTATTTGATTCTTGTTGTTTAGGTTGGTTACTGTCGTGCTGCCAGCCAGAATGGTGTTGTCTTGATCATTGACGACGGTGACTGGTTCTTGGGAGGGTTTCAAAGATGGTACATCAGAATCGTTTAATGATGTGGTGTCTTCCTCATCTTGCGAGGCTTCCATTAACTCGGCGTCGGTCAAGTCGAATGCCGTAAAAAACTTGTCTCCTTTGTCAGAGTGAATTTGGTTTACCGCGGCTGGTAACGCAACATTTTGTTGAAGGGGAGGCAGGTCGAGCAAGGATAGTAAAGGTCTTTGTGGAAGGTAAGCCTCCTCTTTGTTTACGTCTGTGATTGCAGTTGAGATTTCGACCTCGCTTACTGGGTCAGACTCAGTCACACAGGTAGCTACAGAGTCGGTTGACGGGCTCGACGGTCTCATTTCAGTGAGATACTCGTCGACAACAGTTACAGCTGCATTTAGGTCATCGTGGCCAGATGATAGCAGGCAGGTTGTGATATCGGGATTGTCAAGAGAGATGGTTGAACTCAGTGAGCCTGCAATTTCAGCCCCATTATCAAATACAGTGGTTTCTGTACTAACAGGAAGTAAGTCAGTTGATAAACATTCAGACGACTTATTCTTTGGTACAGGTGAGAGACTGTCGCAGTGGCAGGATTTAATTTGTACTGTACGTGGATCCAAACAATTCTCAGTCACACGTTTCCGTGGCACTGAGCTTACCTTCGAGGACTCGAGCGACGAGTCGGCTTTCAGAGCGGTCCAAGGGTTCTGCATCCGACGTTGTTGGATTGTCTTTCGTCGGGTGAGGGGGCCAGTGCCTGGGACCGCCTGGCCACTCGTGCCTGATTGCGCCGTCATTGCGGTCGCACTGTCGCACTGTTCGCTAGGAGCCTCACAGCCTCGACCAGCCGTGGACTGCCGTAGACTGACTCTACGCTCGACTCCGTGCGCGCTCCGCGCTTGGGTCGAGTTTAAGTAGAGTACGCCCACCGGCACCGGCACCAGCAAGTTTCTTAAAGGCACAGTGAGGGGGGACTCCAAAAGGCAGCAGAATCACATCGCTGCAGCTCCTCTCAGGCAGAAAAACAAAGTCGACTACCGTAGACTGACTCTACGCTCAACTCCGCGTGTGCTCCGCGCTTGGGTCGAGTTTAAGTAGAGTACGCCCACCGGCACCAACAAGTTTCTTAAAGGCACAGTGAGGGGGGACTCCAAAAGGCAGCAGAATCACGTCGCTGCAGCTCCTCTCAGGCAGAAAAACACAGTCGACTGCCGTAGACTGACTCTACGCTCGACTCCGCCTAAAGTACACACTTGATGTGATAGTTCATTGGGTGGGTGCAATCTACTGTCAACTAGAGGTCAGGAACTACCTGACGAGTCCACTGGAAGAAACTCAATCTTGAAATATACCGTATCATAACAAATACATCATCTTCGCGAGACCGCTCTATTTATTTAGCCATGTTCATTCATTTATTCGTTAGTTCATTCAGTCTGATTTGATTTGCTCGCTGGGTGCGTTGCTACCTTCCTTCAGTTACTTTCAATGGGAGTAAAAAGGCACAAGTTAGCAGAATAGATCACAAATACTTTCTTTAGGCAGTGCAAATAGTTTTAGTTCACTAGAGGACCGATTCAGTTCAATAGGCCGAGGCCAAAGTCAATGGACTAGTGTCTTGGATAGGAAAGAGCAGTTCTTGAAGTAAACGGTAAAGTCTTTGCCAAAGTTCTCACAAGTAGTTTGTACGAAAAAGAATCATATGTTGGGTCACAAGCAGATTAGGCCTGCAAGTTGGGAAAGTTCCACAAACTTTCACCGTGAGAGAGGCGTTCTCTCAATCGGGTTGGCACAGTACCTTAATATGAAGCAAAAGATGCAGCTGAAGTCGTTGGTTCCTGGCAGTTCCTGCAGATCTCACGGTTTCTGTGCCTCAGTCGTGGAGACAAGAGGGAGGACGTCGGGGGACTCCTGCACTGCACGGGATCGTCGGAAAACGCAGACAAAATGGAGTCACTTCAGTTCGAGTAGCTGTAATTCAAGCACACAAGCTGGTGTCCTTCCCCCTGGTTAATCCTAACCAGCTCCAAGATGGTATCCAGGTGGCTTACGAGTTGATTGGTCCCACTAACTCAAAGGAAGAAGTCGTCCGTGAAGGGGCTTCTCTGTCGAGATGGACTTGGCAATTTCAGACCTGCAGAAGGGCTTCACCGGGCAAACCAATGGTCCAGGAATTGCAGCAGCCGTCCTCTTCCAGATCGCCTTTGGTTCTTTCGTTCCAGTGGTCGACTCTGCTTTCCAGTCCACAAACAGTTTTAAACAGTTTTCTCCCTTTCATTCCAGCGTAGCTGCCACTCACCCAGCAGGTTGGCTGTCCTTGCTGGACAGTCAGCCAGCCAATCATGCCAGAGTGCATTTAGGTCTCCTAGGAGACTAAGCACAGGGAGTTTCGGGCACCTCCCTCACTTCCTGCCCACCCCAGACACTCAGACGCCAGAGTTGGTCTTCAATCCTGAAGTCCGCCAAAGGCATAGAAACAAAGGGACCAAACCTGGTTTGATGCGCAGAAACAAAAACACTAGAAGGACCTTTCCAAAAAGAAATGGCGAAAAAAGTAGACTGGGACCTGTTTAAACAAAGGGGCTTATGGCGCCATCTTGAAAAACATGGCTCCCCCGATTTTCAGCTACCAGTGTTCGCGGTCGGGAAAAATCATGGTAGTTTGTTGTAAAACCACTGCCACCAGCCATTTCGAAAGAAAAGGGAAGCATTTGATGCTACATGAGTTTCTAGACACAGGGGATACTAGGTAGCCCCTCCAGCACTCTATAGGAAGACAGTGTGTGCTGGGTCTAGGAATTTAAAAAGACTAGTAAAGTCAATTTAAACTTACATTCTCTGGGAAACAGTAGTTTATCCCAGAGAAGGTATTTAAACCTTTGGGAAGCCTAAAAAGACATCCCTGCGTCACTGCACCGAGGGTGCTGTGTGACACACATAAAAAGATGATGCCTATGGAGTTATCTTATAACTCTACAATCAATGAACACAAGAGTAAAACATACATCAAAATACATGAAAGAGTGGGAAAAAAAACGGCTCACACTCTATACAGGTAAAAGAATCAAGTCCTCAAAATCCAGCAAAGTGGCTGGGGGGGTCTCTTAGGTGAAGGGAATTCGCACATTTTTGAGAATTCTCCCTAACACTCGTCCCCCCCAGACTAAGGGACAGGAGGATTTAATCCTCCCCTGGATGAATCTCCTTACTCCAGTCGGTAAAACATTCTGGAGAGACCATCAGCATTTTGGTTATTACACCCTGACCTGTGTTCTATGGTAAAATCAAACCATTTGAGGCTGATTGACCACCTTAACAATTTAGGATTCTCCCCCTTCATCTGCATTAACCATCTCAAGGGTTGGTGGTCAGTCTGAATCACAAAAGTAGATCGATACAAGTATGGTCTAAACTTCTTCAGTGACCACACAATAGCAAAACTTTCTCTTTCAATGGTTGCCCACATTGTTTCTGGTTCCTTCAGCTTTCTGCTGATGAAGCAGGTTGGGTGTTCCCTACCTTTCTCATCCAGCTGACTCAGAACTGCACCTATACCTGTATTGGAAGCCTCTGTTTGCACAATGAAGGTTTGGCTGTAGCCAGGAGCTCTTAAGACTGGAGCTTGACAAAGGGCTTCCTTAAGTCCTTCAAATGCCTTGTTGCACTCCTCATTCCACCTGACCTTTTTAGGAAATGTGGGGGAGGAAACTACATTCAAGGGAGTATATATGGACCCATAGTTCTCTATGAAGTTCCTATAATAACCAGTGAGACCTAAGAAGGCTCTCACTTGGGTTTGAGTAGTAGGGGTGGCCCATTCTTGTACAGCTTGTACTTTGCTAGGCAATGGCCTTATTTGACCTCTTCCTACCTCATGCCCAAGGTAGACCACTTTACTCTGACCAATTTGACATTTACTTGCCTTTATGGTCAGATGGGCCTGCTCAAGAGCCTGCAAAACATATCCTAAGTGGTCAACGTGTTCTTTCCAAGTAGGGCTGAACACTGCAATGTCATCCATGTATTCAATGCAGAAGTCCTCCATCCCATTCAGAACTTGATTAACCATCCTTTGGAATGTTGCAGGTGCATTCTTTAATCCAAAAGGCATTATTTTACACTGGTAGAGGCCTGCTGGGGTTGAAAATGCAGTTTTCTCCTTGGCATGGTCTGTCAGGACTATTTGCCAATATCCTGAAGTTAGGTTAAATGTACTGAGGTACTTGGCTGAACTAAGTTTGTCCACCAGATCATCTATCCTAGGCAAAGGATGGACATCAGTCTTAGTGACTGCATTTAGAGCTCTATAGTCCACACAGAATCTCAACTCTTTGGATCCTGCCTTAGGCACTAGCACAACTGGACTAGACCATGGACTGGTAGAGCGTTCTATTACCCCGAGATCAAGCATCTTGTTGACCTCTTCCTTTATGTGGGTTCTGACATTATCTGACATCCTGTAACCTCTGCTTTTAACGGGTGAACAGTCAGCAGTGAGAATATCATGCTGGCCCCAAGGGGTCAAGCCTGGTGATAGTGAAAACAGGGAGGCAAACTGATTTAACAGAAGCGTGCACTCCTCCTGTTGTTCCAGTGTCAGATTAGAAGAGAGATTAACTCCTTCTATTTTCTCATCTAAAGGTTGTCCCCTGAGGAGACCAGGTAGAGGTTCACTCTCTTCCTCCTATTGAGCTGAAGCTAGAAGCAAAGCTCCCACTTCTGGTGTTGAGACATAGTCTTTTAGACGGTTGGTGTGAAATACCCTGGTGGCCTCCTTAGGATTGCCTAAATCCACCAGATAGTTGACCTCTCCAAGTTTTCCCACAACTTTGAAGGGTCCTATCCATGTGTCCTGTAAGGGCCTCTGCCTTGTAGGAACCATAATTAAAACTTTCTGGTCTTGAGTAAACTCAACCATGTTGGCCTTCTGGTCATGCCAATGCTTCACCAAAGCCTAACCTGCTTTTAAGTTATCAGATGCTTCTGTCATCATGTGTGTCATTCACCTCCGGAGGCCTAACACATAGTCAGTGACTCTCACTGGCTTGGGAGAAGGAGCACTCTCCAACCCCTCCTTAATTAGGGCCAATGGACCTCTAACCATGACCATAGAGAAGCTCAAAGGGACTAAATCCAACTCCCTCCTGAGGGACTTCTCTATAAGCAAATAGAAGGCATGGCAATAGAAGGTCCCACTTTCTTCTATGGGGTTCTTCTAAGGCACCTATCATGCTCTTCATAGTACGGTTAAACCTCTCTACCAACCCATTCATCTGGGCATGGTAGGCAGTTGAGAACTTGTAAGTCACTCCACAGTTTTTCCACATGGCCTGCATGCAGTGGGACATAAAATTTGATCCCCTGTCAGAGATGACTTCCTTAGGAAAACCTACCCCGGTAAAATACAAAGTGGGGCCTTAGCAACAGCCTGAGCTGTAACAGTCCTCATAGGTATAGCTTCAGGATACCTAGTAGCATGGTCTACTACAACCAATATAAATCGATTGACTGAAGAGGTTGGAGGGTCTATGGGACCAAAAATGTTGATTCCTACCCTCTCAGAAGGGACTCCCACCACTGGGAGAGGCCCTAAAGGTGCCACATTCTTGGCTCCACTCTTGTCAGAGATCTGACAAGTGTGACAGCTCTTACAGAATTTTTCTACATCACACCCCAACTTAGGCCAGTGGCCAGTAGAACTATAGAGAAAGCCTTTCCTTGGTCTTCTTGAAGCTCAAGAGACCAGCCGAAGGGATCTTGTGAGCTAACTGTAGCAACTGGTGTCTTGTCTCTAGAGACACTACACGTTTTCTGTAGTCCCCTGGGATAGACTCAGTTGGTTCTCTGTAGAAGAGGCCATCTTCCCAGTATAACTTATGCGTCCCTGGCCCTGGACCGCCCAGCTGGATAGCTGTCTGTTGGCGAAGACCTTCAAGAGTAGGGCACTCTCTTTGACCTCTGCTGATGTCTGCCCTACAGGGGCCACCTTCTGCCAGTAAAGACTGCAGCTCAGTATGATCTTTAGGATCCAGATCTCGAACAGGGGTAAGGTCTTCTTCCAGCTCTGAAACTTCAGCACCTGATTCAACCTTTCCTGGTTGTTCCTCACACTCACACTCAGCCTCAGCTGGTGGAGCAGTCACAGGTGTGACTTTGGACAGTCCTCTCGTGAATGTCCTTGTTGGTAGCACAAGCGTGCTTTCTGGCTTTTTCCTTTAGATTTCGGGTTTCCCTTTTGTCTCATTCTTCTTAGAAATAGCAGTTAGTAGCTCCTGTGGACAGGGTGTTATAGATTCTTCTGTAATATCCTCTAGAGAGCCTGTTAAGGTACTCTCTCTGGCCTTCCTTGTCTGCTCCTGTTTCCTTTTACTGGGAGGCCTGGGGGTGCTTGATACAACGCCAAGAGCTTTTAAGTCATTCCCCAACAGGACTCTCCCAGGCACCTCACTTTGTACACTAACGGGTATCTTGACAGTCATGTTGTTGCACTGTATGAGAGCTGGTAGTCTAGGAAGCATTTGGACAGGACCTCCAGCAAGCTTAGAGAGGCCTTTGGGTGCCTTAGCAACATGCTCAGGTTTGAAAAAAGATTCCTTCACCACTGTAATGCTGGCCACAGTGTCTCTAATGGCAGGAGTCTCCTGACCATTCACAAGTACACTGTCCTTGTAATATTAATTTGTGTTATCTGGAATTACATTATAGACATCTAAATTCTGCTGTTCCTACAGACCCAGGGACACTAAAGAAACACTGGCAGAGACTCCAATGGGGTCTTCAGTCAATAATTGAAAGTTTCCACTTGCCATTTGTACTTCACCCCCCGGGGAAAAGGCTAAGAAGACGGTGTGGACCCCTGAAGGTTTACCCTTGCATCAGGGATCCCCTTTCACATGGTCAGTAGACCCACAAGCATAACATTTTCCAAATGTTTTGATGAATGGGGCTTTCTGCTGACCTCCCTCTGGTTTGGCCCCAGAGGTTTCACTAGCCTGATTCAGTTTCCCTTGTGGCTTACCCTTCTTATGTTTGGGGCCCTCTTTTGGATTGGAGGTATTAGAATTCTCTTTGCCATCTTTCTTTTGCTGCTTCCCCTCATCCTTCTTCTGAGTTGCCCCAGAATCCTTGTGTTAATCATTGGTTGCCCTGTTGGCAACCCACAAGTCAGCAGCATTCGCTAACTTCTTTGGATCAATTTCCTTAGAGTCAGCCAAGTGCTGTCTCAGCTCAGGCGAGCAGGCATCAACAATAGATTCTAACAAAAATAGATTTCTCATTCCTTCAAAAGTGTTAACTCTGTAACGCTTTACCCAACCATCTAAGTTCTTCAAACATTCACACACCCAGGTAGCCCAAGGGGTACCATCATGCTTTTTTAGGGTCCTAAACATCTTAAGGTACTGGAAAGGAGTTTTCCCAAATCAAGCTATCAAAGCTAGCTTCACATTTTCATACTCCAATCTTTCAGGTTCCACCACCTCCATTGCAGCATCAGTTGCAACCTGGGGGAGCCTAGACAAAAGCCAAGGAATCAACTGATTCACTGTGAAACCCTGAATCCCATAGTTATATTCAAAAGCAGCCAACCAATCCAAAATATCAAGTCTCACCTCATACATACTCGCAGCTTCTTTAGGCATGCGCAGTCTCTTAGGATTGGAAAACCTAGAAGACTCTGGGATAGAACCCTTTTCAAGAGACAATTTCTTCATTTCAAGAGCATGATGCATTTCCATTTCTCTGAGTTTGATTTCTTGTTGTTTACTTTCAGTTTGCATTTGCAGCCTTTTGAACTCTAGCTCAAGTCTCATTTTTTCAAGCGAGACACATTCTGGACTCAGTACTGGACCTGGTAGGGTCCATGTGGCTATAGCTTGAGGGCCTAAAGCAGGTAGAGGTGCAGTGGGGCTCACATCCTGATACTCCTCTGACTCTTCTAGCTCATCAATAACATTAAAGTTAGACTCTGAATCATTATCATCCTCATCAACACTATCCACGTTTGCCGAGGGGCTAGGGGTTATAGCTCTACCTCCCAGTCTTTGATGATTAAACAATTTCTCAATCAATTCATTTTTCTTCCCTTTAACAGAGAGAGACCTGACTTTACACACATCTTTCAGTTGATCTACTGTTAGAATGATCAGGGCTTCCTGTTAGAAGTTTTCAATATTTGGCATTATAAAACAATTGCTTTTCTAGTGGTGCTTAGCCTTGTGAAGGTTATTTGAACAAAAGTAAGAGCAGCACTCTCAATGTAACAACTATGCTTTATCCTCAGCGCTTGCCACCAGTGTTAGGCAGAATTGCATGCAGTACCCTCTTGGACTACCACACACAATTAGGACTACAGGTGTAAGCAAAAATCAACCTTTGGTATAAGTCTGTACTACACAGTTTGTGGTAGCGAGCTGAGCAGCCAGGCTCATCTCAAGAGGGAATGTGAGCAGTACAAGAGGTTACACAGAGGTCTTACAATCATAGTGGTTCAAGTAGACACTTACACTCAAGGTTTCTTGGTAAAACACTTATTAATTTATCACACAATCATTTAGAAAACATTCACTAGAAGGAGCCAACTTAATATTATACACAAACACACTTCAATATCAAACCAATAAGTTTCTGAACAAATTAGGCTCCCCTGAAATGGAAGCAAAATGGCATTTCAGTTACTTTCAATGGGAGTAAAAAGGCACAAGTTAGCAGAATAGATCACAAATACTTTCTTTAGGCAGTGCAAATAGTTTTAGTTCACTAGAGGACTCGATTCAGTTCAATAGGCAGAGGCCAAAGTCAATGCACTAGTGTCTTGGATAGGAAAGGGCAGTTTTTGAAGTAAACGGTAAAGTCTTTGCCAAAGTTCTCAGAAGTAGTTTGTACGAAAAAGAATCACATGTTGGGTCACAAGCGGATTAGGCCTGCAAGTTGGGAAAGTTCCACAAACTTTCACCGCGAGAGAGGAGTTCTCTCAATCGGGTTGGCACAGTACCTTAATATGAAGCAAAAGATGCAGCTGAAGTCGTTGGTTCCTGGCATTTCCTGCAGATCTCACTGTTCCTGAGACTCAGTCGTGGGGACAAGAGGGAGGACGTCGGGGGACTCCTGCACTGCACAGGATTGTCGGAAAACACGGACAAAATGGAGTCACTTCAGTTCGAGTAGCTGTAATTCAAGCCCCCATGCTGGTTTCCTTCCCCCTGGTTAATCCTAACCCGCTCCGAGAATGGTATCCAGGTGGCTTACGAGTTGATTGGTCCCACTAACTCAAAGGAAAAAGTTGTCCTGGAAGGCGCTTCTCTGTCGAGATGAACTTGGCAATTTGGACTTGCAGCAGGGCTTCACCGGGCAAACCAACGGTCAAGGAGTTGCAGCAGCCGTCCTCTTCCAGCTCGTCTTCGGTTCTTTCATTCCAATGGTCGACTCTGCTTTCCATTCCACGAGACTCGTCTTTAAAACAGTTTTCTCCCATTCATTCCAGCCTAGCTGCCACTCACCCAGCATGGTTGGCTGTCCTTGCTGGACAGTCAGCCAGCCAATCACGCCAGAGTGTATTTGGGTCTCCAAGGAGACTAAGCACAGTGAGTTTCGGGCACCTCCCTCACTTCCTGCCCACCCCAGACACTCAGACGCCAGAGGCGGTCTTCAGTCCTGAAGCCCGCCAAAGGCATAGAAACAAAGGAACCAAACCTGGTTTGGCACGCAGAGACAAACACTAGAAGGACCTTTCCAACAAGAAATGGCGAAAAAAAAAGACTGGGACCTGTTTAAACAAAGGGGCTAAGGCTTCATCTTGAAAAACATGGCTCCTGTGATTTCTAGCTACCGGTGTTCGCCGTCGGGAAAGATCATGGTCGTTTGTTGCAAAACCATTGCCACCAGCCATTTCGATAGAAAAGGGTAGCATTTGACTGTTGCATGAGTTTCTAGACACAGCGGATACTAGATAGTGTGTGCTGGGTCTCGGAATTTAAAAAGACTAGTAAAGTCAATTTAACCTTACATTTTCTGGGAAACAGTAGATTATCCCAGAGAAGGTATTTAAACCTTTGGGAAGTCTAAAAAGACATCCCTGTGACACTGCACTAACACACATGAAAAGATGCCTATGGAGTTATCTTAAAACTCCATAATCAAAGAACACAAGAGTAAAACATACATCACAATACATCAAAGAGTGGGAAAAAAAGGCTCACACTCTTTCCAGGTAAAAAAATCAAGTCCTCAAAATCCAGCAAAGTTGCTGGGGGTCTATAAGGTGAAGGGAATTAGCACATTTTTGAGAATTCCCCCTAACACCATTGTCGCAGCCCCGGCCTGGGTGCTCCCTATCAGCTGGGTGCCCCAAGCTCCTGTCTCCAGGTCCAGGGATCCGGACCCTGCAGGGTGCTGCCTGCGGTCCGTCCTCTGCGTGCTCGCAGATCTGTTGTCTGACGGGTGATCCCGGCACTCAGTGCGGCCTGCCCGGAAGCCAAGGGGCAGGTCGCCACAGAGAGCAAGGTGTAATGGAGTAAGGAGTGACCGGGCCAGCAGTGGAGAGAGGGCGATTCTAGTGTCGACATGAAGTCCAGAAAAGCCTGTTCAATGGAACGGGCGAAAACTGGGACAAGCTCCAGAAGTGAAGAACTAACACAAAATGGCGCGGGCGCTCCGGCAACATGTGATGAGGGGCACGTGACATTCACGCAGACCTGATACACACATGGGACTTGTAGCAATCTGGGGCCTCTGAAGAGGTGGGGGAGGGGTCCTCTTGCAGTGCAGGGACTGGAGGGGTGTCCGTGACGCCCCTCATGACATCAACACAGGGGACCGTGCAGTCAGCTTTTTACGGCCTTTAAAGACTTGAAGGTTGCCTTCTTATCATTCGAAATTATATCTTCATTATTTAATGTATTTTCAAAGTAATGTCTTGTCCATTTTCTTTTTGTTTTGCTTCCTCATAGGCCAATGTCATTAGACAGAAGCATTTTTAATCAACTTTAAATGCAATCCACTTAAGAGGAGCAATTGCCCGTGCACGGGAGGCGCGCCCCTCCCCTGTAATTGGTACCCAAGCAAAGCTTCGTACACCCCGCTCTTATCGGAAACTCTCACCTCTGACCTGCTAATGCCTGCCTTCACGCCTGACCTCGGTGACCCCCACCTCCCTCTGCCAATGGCCCCACTCCCTGTGGCTCTTTCAATGCGTGGGGGAAGCTTCACGCGGGCTGGTGAGATAGCTCAGTTGGTTAACCGCCGGTTGCGGTAGTCTCTGTGTGTAACCTGGCAATTAACCGTTTAAATCGCGCTGGGGTTGACTCAGGCTTTGACTTTTTTCAGATCGACAGAATTAATTATAAAGCGTCGGTTAGTGTTGCTAAGGAAGGGCAGAAACCGCACTACCACGTGCTATAAAAAAAAACATAAGTTAGTTTCCTATGAGTGGCTGGGGGAAAACACGTGATCTGGGGGAAAACACGTGATCTGGGGGAAAACACGTGATCTCGTTTTTACTTCTGGTGATTTCTTATAAATGGGATATGGATGGTACTGGGGCTCCCTGTCAATATGACAGCACTGGCATATATCTATATATAAATACATATTTATATAATTGTTCTTTCATAAGCTTTTTTTTTTTTAAGTGCGGGATCGGTATTCGAACCTACGTTGCCTGTGGTGTAGTGCCCCTTTAAATGTGGGCGTGTGGAAGTGTGATAAGACAAGGGTCAGCTGCCTCCGGTCTCCGGGGCAGCCCTCCAAGACAGCCGGGATCACCCAGCGGCAGTAGACACGCCGGTAGGCAGCCGGCGCGTCGCAGACAGGGATGCAGCCTGTCGTGCCCGGTATCCCCGGGCGTCGGACACAATGAGTGGGGGTGTCACCCCCAGGTTCCACAGCGGTCACGGCTCCGAGATCACTCGGGCCGTACCGCACACACAAGGCCACGACCACGTGGCAGGCCCCAAGCACACAGGAATCACAGACACGAGTTGCCACTTCCTGGGGCTCTGCTGCTCTGCCTTTGCAGCGCAAGCAGAGCCCCTTTTATTAACGGGGCACGCGAGCGTCATGACGCAGTCATGACGCTCACGTCGCCCACAACAACTAGACCCCCACACAACATCCCTCCTTTATTATAAGCAAACAAACAACAACCCACTGCAAACATTTTGGTGCATTCCAGTCCGCGCACCAGCTAACAACTATTCCAGCCCACACATATTTCTTTTAACACTGCAAAACAAACACAGGTGTGCTCCAGTCCCCACACCATGGGGCCCCATGATGGGGTCCTCCCACTCAGTCGATTCCGGGATCAAACTGGCCCTCGGCGTCACTGCAGGACAAGAAGAATACATTTTCCTCGTATTCATCCACCACCTCATATGGTCCTGCTCGGGGACTCTCCACCACCTGGACCGCCGCCACTTTGGGCGTCTTTCTCCCCTTCACCTCACTCCCCCCTGACGCCCCCATCATGCCGGCCGGGGCTGGAGCGAGGCACACTCGTGCGAAGTGGTCTCCCTTCCCGCACCTTCCACAGATTTGTCCCATCGCCGGGCAGTCCTGCGGGTGAGGCAGATCCCACCCACACTGTTGGCATATTGCGGCATTGGGGTCTCTCTTCGGCCAATCTCCCCTCCTCATCAATCTTCCTCCTGGCCACCTACTGACGGCCGCCACCTCCTCCATCTTCACTCGCTGCGTGGAAACCTCCATCTTTAGCTGGTTTCTGGAGGAGTCCATGACCGAGGCCCGTGCCTCCGCTAGTTCCTGGGCCCTGCCGAGCTCCAGTACTCGATCTAGGGTCAGCGCTGGGTCCCTCAGAACCTGCTTGCGCAATTTGGTGGAACTGCAGCCATAAATGATTTGCGCCCGGATCTCATCCTCCTCAAAGTTCCCCAGGTCACAGCCCAGTGCAATGCCCCGCAGCTTCCCATGGAATGCATCAAGGCTTTCCCCTTCCTCCTGCTTCGCACACCTCATCCTGAATCTCTCATAGTCCTTGTTGACCATGGGTCTGAAGTATTCGTTCAGGGCTGTGACGGCTGCACCGTAAGATTTATTTTGGGGCCTTAGTGTCTTGAACAGTCTCTGGACAGCCTGCCCGGCAGAGTATAGAAGTGTCGGGCGCTTGGCGGCCTCTTTGATTTCCATAGCTTCGAAGTACAGCTCCAGGTTCTCCACCCAGGACACCCACCGGGCCCCCAGGCTGGCCGGCGCACCAAGGACATCGAACTGGGGTATCGGGGCCAGCTGACCCCTACATACCCCTTCATCGTCCGACATGCTGTGGGAAGGTGAGGACGTCATCCGCCACTCACCCGTGTTGGTGGGCACTTGCAGATGCCAGGCTCAGGTAGCCGTCACTGGGCGCGGGCGCACGAGCACTCCCAACGGAGCCGCAACCCTCGGGCGTGGCACTACTGCGGCCTGCGGAGATGTTGTTGTCCCCTTTTGTTTGAGCGGACAGTTCACCGCTGGGGCCCGGGCATGGCGAGCCTTCCTCCCGGTCCCTTCACTCCTCCCCGTCGGTGTGTGGGAAAATGCCGGCAGTTGACGAGGTATTCCCCACGATCCGTGGGCGAGTACTCCAGGCCCCGTCTCCTCTTTCTTCCCTGTGAGCACACACAGAAACGCTCACCTCATATCATCTCCTGTTTTTTTTTTTTTTTTTTTTGAAGGCAACTTTCACCCGTGGCAGCCCGGGTGTTCGGCGGGCGTCGCCGCGTGTCGGAGTGCCAGGCCCCACCTCCTCATTAAAGGAGGGCCTCTCCGAAGAGAAAATACGTTCCTGCGGGTCGGAGCCCCAGGCCCCGCCTCCTAACTGAAAATGGCCGCTTCGTGCGTCCTTGCACGGCCGCCGAATGCAGCCGTGCGCGTGGGCCCACGACACCGCCCGCCGCACGCACCAGCTGGCGGGCGCGACTTCCTCGTCGCCAGTGTTATGGGGGCTGCCTCCGGTCTCCGGGGCAGCCCTCCAAGACAGCCGGGATCACCCAGCGGCAGTAGACACGCCGGTAGGCAGCCGGCGCGTCGCAGACAGGGATGCAGCCTGTCGTGCCCGGTATCCCCGGGCGTCGGACACAATGAGTGGGGGTGTCACCCCCAGGTTCCACAGCGGTCACGGCTCCGAGATCACTCGGGCCGTACCGCACACACAAGGCCACGACCACGTGGCAGGCCCCAAGCACACAGGAATCACAGACACGAGTTGCCACTTCCTGGGGCTCTGCTGCTCTGCCTTTGCAGCGCAAGCAGAGCCCCTTTTATTAACGGGGCACGCGAGCGTCATGACGCAGTCATGACGCTCACGTCGCCCACAACAACTAGACCCCCACACAACAGTCATCACCGCATCATGTGTGTTAATAAAAGCGGCCACTGCAGGCATGTGCAGCACTGCAGTGGAGAGCCAGTTAGCGGCAACTCCTGTATCCTGTCTTTATTGATTCTGGCTATTTACTGTGTGGCCACGGTTCCTTGGGTGTCGCCTCGGCCTGTGTGCCCACAGTGCCGAGGCGCGATTGTGCTGGGTGCCCCCGGTGCCAGAAGATCAGCTGGTGACCTAGCCGACAGAGGGTGCCCCTTCTGCTCACCATACTGCGTGCCCGATGTCAAGCTAGGTGATCCTAGATCATGTGTCCCGCTCCGGTGGCCCGGATGCGGGACATCACACTGGCGACGAGGGTGGACGGTCGAGCCCCCGTGCCTGTCGGGCGCGGGCTGCTGGATACTGTGGTGAGGAGGAAACTCGGAGGCGGCGTCGGCTGCGAGGTGAGGAAGCCCGTGGCAAAGTGAGCGGCATCCGCTGCAGATGTGAAGGGGTGTTGCCTCAGGTTGAGGTGGCCTGCCGTGGTAGAACCGTGAATCCTGTGGCCTACCACCCTGCTGCAGCGGTTATCCCCGAAGAGGAGCGGATCTGTGCAGAGCAAGTGAGCTTTGTCAGCCGCGTGTTAAAAGGGGGTGTATCCTGGAGGGAGCCAGGCTCGCAGCGGTGATCACTATAACGAACGCAGCTGTGTGAAGCTGCTAACGCCACGCAGTCCCCGGAGAGACGGTGTCTGGGGCAGAGGCAAGGCGTGGCCAGCACCCACACGGCACCTCTAGCAGCAAAAGAAAGAAAAAATAAACAGCGGTTTGGGAACACACAGGGTGTCTCCGGTGACCCTATTGGCACCTGTCGACAACCCTGGTGGGGTAGGAAAGCAAAGGGCAACATTTTCCCAGCCCACTAGAACGTGGGCAGCACTCTCCCAGCCCACCAGAAGCACTATCCCAGCCCACCAAAACAAAGGAGGCTGGAGAGGGTTTGCCCATCCCCCAATCAATCACTGGAACAGTAAAAGGGGGAACGCATAGACTGACAAGGGCACCACAGGTGATTCACAGAGGGCAAATCGGAAGGGTAGCGGCTCCTCCAATGAGTGCTTGTGCGCCAGTTGTGTGGTGACCCGTAACCCAGACACATCTGTGGGTAGAACATACAGTGCTGCATCAAGGACCCATCATGGCCGATGAAGATGATGGCGCCCAAGGAGTGCAGAGGCAAAGTGGGCAACTAGCACCCCTGCACATCTTTGACGTGGTGGGGGCACCGACCAGTCTGGGACCTCGCTGGATGGCGTGGGTTGAAAACATGGAACTATACTTTGAGGCTGTGGATGTCATGAATAGCCGGATTCGACCCTTCTGGACTTCGTGGTCCTTGATGCACCGCGGCATAAACACTGCAACTCATCCAAGATGTCCGACGAGTCAGAACCATTGCTGCCTAGCTTTTGCGTGCAGTTGCCAGCTTCCTAGAAAACCAGCACGCCCCCGCGGCTCTGCGTGTCTCAACTCTACCCCTACGAGTTACTAGACGTTGTTCGAGTTCGCTCTCTGTGTTATCGTGAATTCTATCTTCCTTCTTTGTTCCTGGAACCCCATCCCCTCCAATCCTTACCTTCCGATACCTTCCTTCCTTCCTGGATTCATTGACATTGTTCCTGGAAATCGAACGCTACCGGCTTGGCAGCCGGCTTCCACGCTGGAACCCGAGGACTCGCGTTCCAGCCTGTACAAGTCACGGTCGGTGAAAAAGAAAGAAACCTCATCCCGGAAGAACAAAAGCAAGGAGAAAAAGGTGAGAAAGAAAGAAGCTTGTGACAGATTGAGACGCCAAGAACCTGATACGGAAACAGATATGGAAGCGGCAGTCCAAGACCTCATGAGAGGTATGCAAGAATTAACTACCGAGCTTCAAAATCTCAAAGCCGAAAAGGCAGCTTTAAAACAGCTGGTCTTATCCCGGGATTCTGCAGTCAAAGAAAGCATTCTGGTAGGAGGTGTTGTGGACAAGTATGATGGATCTTCTAGGTCGCTGCGGTCATTCCTAGATTCATGCTTAGTGCACTTCACTTTCAAACCCTACTATTTTTCAACACCACGAGCAAAGGTCGGATTCATGATATCACACTTAACGGGCAATGCCTTAAACTGGGCAACTCCCTTAGTTAATTTGGGAGATCAACTCTTGGATGACTACGAAGGATTTGTGGATGCCCTAAAAGCCATGTTCGATCGACCAGAGCTTGTCTACAGTGCACAAGAAAGACTTCTTGAATTCAAACAAGGGAGCCAGGATATGCTCACTTATGTGACTTGCTTCAAGCAGCTAGCTAAAGAAGCAGATTGGTTACAAGAAGCCAGTTTCACTCTCTTCAGAAGGGGGTTAAATGATGAAGTCAAAGACGAGCTAGCCAGACTAGCACGTCCAGGAACCTTCCAGGCCCTTGTGGACCTTTCCTTGCAGATAGATTTTAGGATCCAGGAGAGAAAGGCTGAGAAATGAAAGGTGAAAACATTCCCAAAGACAACTACTGAATACCCAAGTCCCAAAGAGAGCGCTGCTCCACGTACCCTGGATCCAGAACCCATGCAACTAGGCGCCCTCAGGGGTCCAATTTCTCCACAAGAAAGGCTCCGTAGAATTGATACGGGGCTCTGCATGTACTGTGCCTCTGACAAACATCTAGTTAGAGAATGTCCTATAGCACCACCCCAGCGTTCGGGAAACGCCAGCTCCCGATCCTAAGCGGAGCACAGCTTCGGGAGAAAGATGCCTTCTCTGCATCCATTCCTTCCTTGACTACTCCGGGACAGAATACCTTAGTGATTTTACAAAATGTCCTGACATCCACCGAGAATTAATATTTTCCCATCCTGGCTCTCGTGGACTGCGGTGCCATGGGGATTTTCATTGATCACTATTGGGCCACCACTCATAACATCCCTAGAGAGCTCAAAGAAGTGATACAACCCATGGAAGGAATCGACGGTAGACTGCTGTCTTCAGGCCCCATTACTCACCAAACAAAGGAATTACAATTGTCTATAAACAACCACTAGGAAAGGATACGATTTGACATCATAAAGGCTGCCCACTATCCCATGGTTTTAGGCATGCCCTGGTTACAGAAGCACAACTCATACATCAATATTACAGCAGGTTCCTTGTTCCTTGGCTCAGAGTTTTGTATGTCCCACTGTCTATGTCAGGACACGTCCCGGATTCTTCCAGTAAACTCCCAGAACCACAAACCATCCTCCTTAAGCGTGTCCAACATTATCCATGTACCGGAATCATACCAAACATACTCCGAAGTGTTTTCAACAGATATTGTTCAAGCTCTTCCACCCCACAGACCTGAGGACTGCGCCATAGAAACTGAGCTCTCCGCCGTGATTCCATTTGGGAGAATGTTCATATTATCCGAACCTGAAAAGAGGGCTCTACGTGATTACCTGGATACCAACTTGGCAAATAGAACTATCTGGCTTTCAAAGTCTCCTGCCGGTGCCTCCTTGTTTTTTGTTCCCAAGAAAAACACAAAAGAGTTACAACCCTGTTTGGATTACCGTGGTCTTAAGCAATGTACCCTCAAGGACCGCTATCCGTTACCACTCATTTCTGATATTTTGGAAGCCGGAGCTGTAATCTTCACCAAGCTCGACCTTAGGGGTGCTTACCATCTCATTTGAATTAAGGAAGGTGATGAATGGAAGACTGCCTTTAGAACCCCTTTTGGCCACTTCGAATATTTGGTAATGCCCTTCGGTCTTGCCAACGCTCCCGCGGTATTTCAACGATTCATGGACAGGGTCTTCTCGGATATGTTGTTTCTTTTTGTTATCACATACCTGGATGATATTATGAGATAACATTCGGGATGATATACTGATTCATTCTAAAGATCCCCAGATTCATCAAGAGCATGTTAAGGCAGTTCTGCAATGATTACGTGAAAACAAACTCCTGGCCAAGCTTGAAAAGTGTCTATTTCACGCTCAGACCGTTCATTACCTTGGATTTGTGCTCAGCCCTAATGGAATAGGAATGGATCCGGGCAAGATCGATTCCATACTTTCGTGGCCTGCGCCTACCACTGTGAAACAGATACAATCCTTCCTAGGACTTGCACATTTTTACAGAAAATGTATTCCTACATTTTCTGAAATTGTACATCCCATCGTGGCACTTCTAAAGAAGGATACACCGTTTATTTGGTCTACAGAACAAGAGAAGGCTTTTCAACAACTGAAATGAAAATTCACTGAAGGTCCAATCCTGTCCCAACCCGATACAGATTGAATCTTCCTGGTGGAAACAGATGCTTTTGACTATGCCATTGGGGCAGTCTTAAAACAAGAATCTGAGGACAAGATGGAACATCCTATTGCCTACCTATCCCGCACCTTGACACCAAGTGAATGCCATTATTCCGTCCTGGAAAAGGAGCTACTGGCCATCTGACAAGCATTCACTGCTGGCGTCATTTACTCCTGGGAGCTAAATATCCAGTGCAAGCACATACAGATCATCGAAACTTGCAAGTACTACAATCCTTTGAATGCAGAAACAGTTGCCAGGCCCGTTGGGCCTTCTTTTTCACCCAGTGCCAGTATCAAATTAACCACCTTCCTGGAATCAATTACTTCGTCGCAGATGCCTTATCCAGACGTCCTGACTACGAATCTGTCGAGGTCAGGGCCTTTTCTAAGATGTTTCCTAAAACCGTGTTTGTGGCACAAGCTAAATTTCTTCTGGAAGACATCCATGCTCATACCCCTTCCTCTGATCTCTGGGAAGAATACACCCAGAACAATCAATGGAACTTGAACACAAAGGATGGTTATCTCTTCAAGGACAAACGACTAGTCATCCCTACACAAGAACTGAGAAATAAAATCATGAATTTCTGTCATGACACCTGTCATTCAGGACATCGAGGCATTACCACTACCCTTCATCTCATACAGAGGCAATTCTGGTGGCCAAGAATGATTACTGACATAAAAACCTACATCCAATCCTGTGCAGTGTGCAATCAAAACAAACATGACAATAGAAAACCTGCTGGTCTTCTGCATCAACCTACATTACCGACACGTCCTTGGGAGATCAACGCCACAGATTTTATTGTGAAATTACCCCCATCCCGGGGATATACGACTATATGGTTACCATTGACTTGTTTACCCATACAGCACATTTCATACCGCTGTTTAAATTACCCTCCTCACTTGAACTTGCTGGGATATTTATCAAACACATATTTAGGCTCCATGGATTACCTTCCAAGATCATCCCCGATAGAGGTCCTTAGTATATTTCCCAGTTCTGGAAACAGCTATGCCAAATACTAGGCATTCAGCGGGCATTGTCTTCAGGTTACCATCCCCAAACCAACGGGATCACAGAAAGAGTCAACCAGACTCTTGAACAGCATCCCCGCTGTTTTGCGAGCATGGTCCAGGATGATTGGTCGCTATTGATTCCTGTAGCCAAATTCGCTTACAACAATTCAGACCATTTGGCCATCAAGACAAGTCCATTCTTCTGCAGTCAAGGATTCCATACTTCAGTTTTACCATCAGTTTTACCACATCCAACCCCGGTCCCTGCAGTTGATTCCTGGATTGAAACGTTGGTAAACGTGCACAGGGATGCTAAGGAGCATCTGGAAAAGGCCAGGATTGCTGTTAAACGATATGCAGATGCCACGCGAAGACCTAGCCCTTCTTGATCAATAGGGGATGAAGTCTGGCTATCCTCCAAACTCCTTCCTCGACATGTACGGCCCAATAATCTGGCTCCCAAGTATTACAGACCTTTCACCATCAAAGAAATCATTAACCCAGTGGCATATCGACTTCAGCTCCCAGAATCCTGGAAAGTAATTCATCCGGTCTTTCACACCTCCTTATTGAAGCTATATGTACAATCTAATCAGACTATTCCTAGACCTAATCCTGTGCTCATCAATGATCAGGTTGAATTCGAAGTCTCCAGGATATGTGATTCCAGATATAGACAAGGTCAACTACAATATTTGGTAGAGTGGAAAGGTTACCCCCCCCAGCGAGCGTACATGGGAACCAGTCTCTAACATGAATGCTCCTCGTCTACTGCAGAGGTTTTGCCGAATACACCCGAGCAAACCAGGTGGGTCCGGGCTCCGGAGGAGGCATACTGTCATGAATAGCCGGATTCGATCCTTCTGGACTCAATGGTCCATGATGCACCACGGCATAAACACTGCAACTCATCCAAGATGGCCGACTAGTCAGAACCGTTGCGGTCTAGCCTTTGCGTGCAGTCGCCAGCTTCCTAGAAAACCAGCACGCCATCGCAGCTCCGTGCATCTCAACTCTACCCCTACGAGTTACGAGACGTTGTTCAAGTTCGCTCTCTGCGATATTGTGAATTCTATCTTCCTTCTTTGTTCCTGGAACCCCAACCCCTCCAATCCTTACCTTCCGATACCTTCCTTCCTTCCTGGAATTATTGACATTGTTCCTGGAAATAGAACGCTACCGGCTTGGCAGCCGGCTTCCACGCTGGAACCCGAGGACTCGCGTTCCAGCCTGTACAAGTCACGGTCGGTGAAAAAGAAAGAAACCTCATCCCAGAAGAACACAAGCAAGGAGAAAAAGGTGAGAAAGAAAGAAGCTTGTGACAGTGGAGGTAAAGGAAAAAGTGAAATGACCAACCCTCCTGTACTCGACCGGCCCGCTGTCCAGAGACTGTTTAAAACATTCGGCCCAGGGATCTAACATATGCAGCGGCCATTGACGCACTGAATGCGTACTTCATGCCCATGGTAAATAGGGACTATGAGAGATTTAGGATGCACAGCACGAGACAGGAAGAAGGGGAGAGCCTGGACGCGTTCCATGGGAGGCTTCGGGGCATTGCGCTATCTTGTGCCATGGGAGATTTTGAGGACGACGAGGTGAGAGCACAAATAATATACGGATGTAGCTCCACCAAACTGCGCAGGTAGGTTCTCAGGGAACCAGGCCTGAGCCTAGACAGAATCCTGGAGCTGGGCCGGGCCCAAGAGCTGGCGGAAGTGCGAGATTCGGTAATGGACAGTTCGAGGCAACTCATCAAGCTCGAAGAGCCCTCACAACGAGTGATGTGGATGGGACCTGCCGCACGCCAATGAGTGTTCGGTAAAAGGGCACACGTGTGGCAGGTGCGGAAAAGATGGACACTTTGCAAGGGTGTGCCTCGCACCAGCACCGGCCAGCGCATGGAAGACAGTACCCAAGGAGGAAGGGAAACAAGGACACACCTCTTGGAGGAAGTCATCCAGGGGTGAAGTGGTCCACGTAGCTGAGAACCAGAGGCAGCAATATATGCACGAGGAAGAGGCGGATGAAGAGGATGTGTTCCTCCTATCGTGTGGCAGGACTTCTGGCCAAGGACAGCCTTGCCGAAAGAGGCCTGCTGGAAATGACCCCTTCCAGGCTGGACAGTTCGACCCAGGGATACAGTGAGCAGCTGCCGGGAAGGAAGCACCCGTGTGAGGGGTGCCAAAATGCTTGTTGTGAGTTACTGTAGATTAGTGGTGTTGTGGACTTGCGGGCAGAAGAGGGTGCTCTGTGGCTGAGGGCACTATTGAAAGCGCCCTACATGTCTAGCCCTGCCAGGAATGGCCAGGTCTATCAAGGGAGGGTGTCTCTATTTCAGATGCCATGTGTTAGAGCCATACCCAGGAGGCCAGCTATCGTAGGGCCCGGATGCAGTTTTCTGTGAGGCTCCAGAGCAGGGTCTCATGATCTGGAATATCTAGAGCTTTGTTGGGAATTTCAATAATCATGCGGCCCAACACATACCCCATGCTTGGAGCTGCTGGCACACACGCAAGACCCCTCCCCTAAGGAATACATGAATACATTGCGTAGGCAGCTCATTGATGCAATTGTGTGCCGCCATACAGCAACCTCTGGACACAATGGCTGCCCACAAGAAAGGGTGCATGGAGCTGGATAACATATAACATGTCTACCCTACTCCGCTTCGGGGTTGCCAGAGAGCACGTACATTACAAACTAATCTGTCAGTAAACATATTTTTATTTCATTTTAAATACAAACAATATCAATTATAGAACTTATATACAGCGATATATATAAGAGGAGAGGGAGAAAGCAAAAAAGGGGAAGTTTGGTCTGTCTATATAAAGCATAAAAAATGATTAAATACACCCCAAATTTCTCCATAATTGTCTAATTGGTCTTTCTTTTGGAAGGCTATCTTCTCCCTATTTGAAAGAGTAACCAAGTTGGTAATCCAGTCTTCATGGGAGGGCTTAATAGGAATCCTCCATACTCTCAAAATCTGTCTATTTGTCACAATGTGTGCCCCCATGTTCTTCCCCAACACTCAAACCCAGGAATCGTGGCATCAAACCCAATACCCAATAAACTGGAGATCTCGGGAAAGCGTCCTGCAATAGTATATCTATGAGTTGTAAAACCTTATTCCAAAAATGTTACACTTTGCCACAAATCCAAAACATATGGAGTTGTTCCACTCTGACATTTGTAGGTCCAACACCCATGCGTGTCCAGTAGTTTGCAATGCCACGTATTACAAGGAGACCAATGCAGGCAAAGCATTATCCATTGATGAGCGCATCGCAAGTCAAGGTCTATTTTCCCGCGTGACGATCCTGAAGAAATCGGAGCCCAATGCTTATTCAACAGTGTCCTCCTTAGGTCAATTTCCCATCTTTCTCCCCACCGCCCACCCTCCAATGGGCATTTTGATTCCGAGCATGTAAGAAGACTATGCATTATCTATTGATGAGCGTATGTTACGCTCACCTGGTTCCCACGGGGGCATCGACCGGAACTGGGCCACTGTTATTTCCACCAGCGTGACGTGTAGCGCCGAGATGACTGACTGGACTGGCCCGCTCAGCCTAGTTTGTCTGGCTCGCAAGAATATTCTTCTGCAAAGGAGAAGAGGAATTAACCACCCGTGGAATTGAGTGTCAACCCACCTTCCCCACTCCCGTTGTCTTCCCACTGATCACTCTTGATGTCTCCTCCTTAGTCTCACCTGATGGTTTGGAAGGATGAGCTCTCCATCCTGCGTTGACCGCAGGGGCGCGTTGATGACCAGTTACTTCACTGGCGTAGAGGAATTGGTGACTTCCAGTATTGACTCTAAAGTCCAATTGTTCATAAGAGTTCAAATGTCTACTCTTCACTCTGTCTGATTCCTTGCAGGTTGCCGATTAATCCACTCGAAGATTTCCAAATGGCACTCGGTAAGATTCAGGTAAGTCTATTGTGTTTTTCCCCTAAGGGGCCGGGGTACGGCGATGAAGCAGAGTTGACTGTGCCGACCCGAGATGAGGTGAGACCCCCGTGGTAAATCAGGTAGGTTTTGTGGGGGGTAACTGGTATGGTCCTTGCTTTCTCCCCTTAGGGGCCGGGGTACGGCGATGAAGCAGAGTTGACTGCGCTGACCCGAAATGAGGTGAGTACCTACCGTGGTAAATCAGGTAAGTCCTTGGGGGTAGCTTGTATGGCCTTAGAGAGTCCCCTTGCTCACCTTGCTGTCTTTGTCTCCTTAGGTGTCGGAGGGCGGCTGCGAGATGGAGAGAGCGTGATGGAATGCTGAAGTACCGCCAAGCAGGTGAGTTCAGCGCGGCGCCGTAGGAATGCGAAGCGATGCTTCAAAGACTTCTGTCTTTCAGTTCCGTGGCGAAATGGATCAGGATTCAGGTAAGGATTAAAGTTAAAACTCCTGTTCTAACCTTTATCCTTTTTGTCTTCTTGTTTCAGGCGTCCCAGGACTGAAGCGGGCGTGGCTGAAGACTGGAGCTGCTGAAAACACGGTGAGCGTTACGCTGCAGCAAGCAGAATAACGCGAAGCACGTGTGGCTGTCCGAGCGTGGTTTAAATAGCCTTGGAAGAAGATCCAGGTAAGTATTCTTCCACAGCCCCACCCAAGTAACAAAATAGTCCCTTCAGTAAAATAGTCCCTCCTAAGCCTCATTTGGCTTGAGTCTTCATGCAGCATGGTCTGCCTCAGGTGAGTATGCAGCATGGTCTGCTTCAGGTAAGTTATCAATAATGAGCCTGGCGCCCATGGCACCAGGACTGACTGTATATCTTTATGAGCCTGGCGCCATAGGCGCCAGGACTGTACCCAAACAGCTCCTAACTGGGGCTTTTGGGCATGCTCCAAGTGGCATCATGCCTGCTTCCGGGGCTGCTGGGCCTGGTCTGGTCTTCCGGGGGCAGGTATCATGACACGTATCGCAAGTCAAGGATCTGTTTTCCCGCGTGACGATCCTGAACATCTCGGAACCCAATGCTTATCCAACAGTGTTCTCCTTAGGTCAATTCCCCCCCCCCCACCCCCTTCAATGGCCTTTTCGATTCAGATCATGTAAGAAGGCTATGCATTATCTATTGAGGACCGCATCGCAAGTCAAGGTCTATTTTCCAGCTTGACAATCCTGAACAAATCGGAACCCAATGCTTATCCAACAGTGTCCTGCTTAGGTCAATTGCCCATCTTTCTCCCCACCGCCCCCTCCAATGGGCGTTTCGATTCAGAGCATGTAAGAAGGCTATGCATTAAGGAAGCAGAGAGGGGCTGTCAATCTCAAAAGCCTACACAATTCCGGTGGGCCGTCTATATCAGCATTGAAAGTCATAAACAGGGTACCAAAGATCACACATACCTCGTTTGGATTCAAATCTCAAAAAGCCAAAGCCTAGTCATTTATTACCATCTAGAACATCACCTCAAGTCAATGTACCAGCATTCCTCCATGACTTCCAACAAATCGTACAATTATTTATAAGTAAAGCCGGATTTTTCCCAAGACAAGAATGCACACTAATTTGTATCATGTAGGCATTGCTGAGTCCTTGATTGGGGAAGACTCTTGGTTCCTGCTTGCGGGAGCAGTGAAGTGCAGTACAGGACATTGCAGCGTAGCATTAGCTCAGTCTCCGGCCCTTGGGAGAAAGCATACTAGGGTCACAGTGAATCCCTCTATTTGGGGAATTTCTGGTAGCTGCCGGCAGTGCTGGGCCCCGTGGAAGTACCAGAGGCCAATGCACATAGGCACACAATGATGTACTAAAGACCAATAAGACGCCTCTATTCCCTTCCCCTTTTCACTGAGGGGAAACACTACGCCCCTGGGCTCAGATTTGCAGAAATGAGAACTGCACGCTCCTGCAAGGTGCTGCAGCACTCGCGGATTTGGGGTGGGAACTTTCTAAGCATGGGAGGAATTGTCAGTGGGGCGCTTTGGTCTGGATTTGACCTGTTAAAACCCAAGGCTTGTCGTAAACTGGCAGATCTCTAGTTAGGGGCCCCTACACCCAGAACACCCTTACACCCATACCAAGAAGGTCTAGTATGGATCCCCCTAGACACAGTGAGACTCTTTGCACTTGGACAACCAAACTGTAGGTGAGATCAATTCGGCACCAGCCCACATGTATGGGATAGAAAGCCCTAACATGTGCAGTCCATGCCTGGCCTGGGACTAGACGCGGGAACTGAAACCTGTCACTTTGTTCCTGCAGTGGTTTAAGTTTGCAGCAGGAAGACATCTACCCCCGCAACCTTCAGCCCAAGAAAAAGTGTCTGTCTGAAGGCAACTTCAGGTTCACCAAGTCTAGCCGTTAGGCCGATACTGCTTGTCCACACACTGCTTAATTGTCTGCCGTTGTTCGCTTGCTCTCCGGGACAACGTGGTCCTGGTAATACCAACCCATCATCATTTTATGTAGTCAGCTTTTACTTCCTGTATAGCGATGAGCGGTATCTACTTTTGTTATCTTAAGAAATACTTCAATGAGCTTGAGGATATCTCTACTGAATCTTTCTGGATGAGAATTTTATCTGGCTATAATCAAGGTTTGACTGTTGCAATTACGCAAATTTGGAAGACTGTGGAAAAATATTTGCTACAGTTTGAGTCCGAAGTGAAATTACTGGATAATTTATAGGTTGACTATTTTTGTTTCTATGTTCGGATGTTGGAGTTTTATGTGATATGAACTATGCTAATGTAGGGTTATTCTATGTTATGGCATGGTTTGTGGGTATAATGTCCACCGATTAGGGGTAGAATTCTGTATAAGTGATGGATTTAAGGTTACTGTAATATTTTATCTCAGCGTATGATGTTTTTGCTCAATTGTAGTGTTTGGTTGCTTTGCTTTTTGTCTTGTGATGCTTGTTTTTTGATCATAAAGGTTTATATGTATATTATGTTTGCTATACATTGCATGTTGATATATTTATTGGCTTTTCTCTAAAATGTGTAAAAGTTTATTTTTGAACTATATACACAATAAATAAATAAAAAAGTAGTCAGCTATTGTAGTATTGGGCAGAGTTTACTGCAGACAGGGCCTCTCTGAGGTCACTTTTAAGGATAAGAGCAGGACTAGCAGACACACCTCAAATCTTCCCTCCACTCCTATGAACTAGGAATGCAGTGAAGGCTCTTACTCTGCAGTCTACTACTGATGACTGCTCATAGGCACACACAACGTCTCGCACCAGCACTTTCAAACAGTCTCTGAGTAGTCTTAAGTGCTACCTCAGCAAAGTAAGACTGATTCTGCTCCTACCTTCTCTGCCAGACACTCCGCCCCTTTCGTCCCTCTCTCCTTACCCTCCTCAGTCCAGTGGAGTCAAGAATTGTTATAAGGCTTCTAACCAATGGGTTTCATAGGTTAGGTTTTTGTAAGGCCCGCCACTCTTTTGAGGAAAGCAATGTTGCTTCTCTCTAGGACTCTAGCCAGTCTCTGCAAAACTGCAAAAACTTACATCCTCTCCATCGCTTTGTTAAAATATCTTGTAATCATACTGTATAGTATAAATCAATACAACTATCCCCCAATATGTTATGTGACAATTATGTTATGTTGACTTATACCGTGCACCGCTACCACCACAGAGAGAGTCTCCAGGCGCGCACGTGGCTCTGCAAGAAAGTGGACAGCGTCGGTTAGTGAGGGTAGAGGGATAGGATAAGTCCAGAACCAGGAGAAACTGGCGTCTGTGTGTGCTGGCTTGAAGGTGGGTTGATTGCGTGCACTGGCTTGTTGTATCCGTAAGGGTAGGGCCCAATGCCTGTGTTGTTTATTGTATGTGAATGTCTGGTTATATTGGGTGCGTGTTTGTGTGTTTTGTGGGTAGATTGGCTGGTATTTTAGGTTGTGGTTGTGTGCACTGGCTTGTATCCGTAGGGGTAAGGTCCAGTGGGGTTGATTTCTGTATGTGAGTGTTATTTATTTTGTGTGTGTTTGTGTGTAGTTTGGCGAGCCCATAGGGCATGTATAGTATTTGGGAGGTGTGTTGGAAGGGAGCAGGAGCGGGGTTCATTAGTACATTGGGAATTCTGAAAGTTCTTTTGGGTGCCTAATCTTCCCAATTCTATCTAATGTGACGCATGGCTAATCTTCACAATTCTATCTAATGTGACGCATGGCAGGTCTTCCCAATTCTATCTAGTGTGACGCATGGCTGATCTTCACAATTCTATCTAATGTGACGCATGACTAATCTTCACAATTCTCTCTAGTGTGACGCATGGCTGATCTTCACAATTCTATCTAATGTGACGCATGGCAAGTCTTCCCATTTCTATCTAGTGTGACGCATGGCTGATCTTCACAATTCTGTCTAATGTGACGCATGGCTGATCTTCACAATTCTTTCAAATGTGACGCATGACTAAGCTCCACAATTCTATCCAGTGTGACGCATGGCTGAACTTCACAATTCTATCTAATGTGACGCATGGTGAGTCTTTCCATTTTTATCTAGTGTGACGCATGGCTGATCTTCAAAATTCTATCTAATGTGACGCATGGCTGATCTTCACAATTCTTTCAAATGTGACACATTACTAAGCTTCACAATTCTATCTAATGTGACGCATGGCTGATCTTCACAATTCTATCTAATGTGAAGCATGACTAATCTTCACAATTTTATCTAGTGTGATGCATGGCTGATCTTCACAATTCTATCTAATGTGACGCATGGCTGATCTTCACAATTCTATCTAGTGTGACGCATGGCTGATCTTCACAATTCTATCTAATGTGACGCATGGCGAGTCTTCCCAATTCTATCTAGTGTGACGCATGGCTGATCTTCACAATTCTATCTAATGTGACGCATGGCTAATCTTCACAATTCTATCTAATGTGACGCATGACTAATCTTCACAATTCTCTCTAGCGTGACGCATGGCTGATCTTCACAATTCTATCTAATGTGACGCATGGCGAGTCTTCCCATTTCTATCTAGTGTGACGCATGGCTGATCTTCACAATTCCATCTAATGTGATGCATGGCTGATCTTCACAATTCTTTCAAATGTGACGCATGACTAAGCCCCACAATTCTATCTAGTCTGACACATGGCTGATATTCACAATTCTATCTAATGTGACGCATGGCGAGTCTTCCCATTTCTATCTAGTGTGACGCATGGCTGATCTTCAAAATTCTATCTAATGTGACGCATGGCTGATCTTCATTATTCTATCTAATGTGATGCATGACTAATCTTCACAATTTTATCTAGTGTGATGCATGGCTGATCTTAACAGTTCTATCTAATGTGATGCATGGCTAATCTTCATAATTCTCTCTAGTGTGACACATGGCTGATCTTCACAATTCTATCTAATGTGACGCATGGCTATTCTTCACAATTCTATCTAATGTGACACATGGCTGATCTTCACATTTCTATCTAATGTGATGCATGGCTAGTCTTCGCAATTCTATCTAATGTGGCACATGGCTAATCTTCACAATTCTATCTAGTGTGACGCATGGCTGATCTTCACAATTCTATTCAATGTGACGCATGGCTAATCTTCACAATTCTATCTAAATGTGATACATGGCTAATCTTCACAATTGTATCTAATGTGATGCATGGCTAATCAAGGGATGCTCTCCACAGAGTGATCACCACGAGGGGACTGAGGCAAGGATGTATACGTGCCGCAGCCCCTTTTACCTTTTTTCTGCATGACATCCCAAATGCATTCAATGACGTGGTTTCAGATGCTCCAAGTTTGGGGCTGGAGAAAGTAATGGCACTCCTATATGCAGACGATTTAGTGTTACTTTCAAAGACACCAATAGTATTGCATAACCTGCTACAAACACTATCAATGTATTTGGATGCAAACCAGTTAAAGGTTAACACTAAAACATCTAAACTCATCATCTGCAATGCAAGTATGTAAAGAGAAATAAATTGAAATGGACACTCCAACACTTGGAATTGGAGATTGTAGGCGCTTATACTTATCTTGCTATGCAAATTGATAATCGGCACTTGGACAGGGTGCACTTACAGACAATGGAAGTCAAATTGGTGATGGCCATCTCTCAATACAGGTTAATTCTACGAAAACATGGAAAACTTTCCAAGAGATCAGTTATTTCATATTATAAAGCCAAAACGATTCCAGTCCTTTTATATGGTTTGGAAACATGGCTGAACACCAATCATATACATTTACAAAGATTGGAAGGTAAATACTGGAGATTCATCTTAAATCTACCTCAATGCGTACCGATCGCAAGCATATGTATGAGATTGGCCTTACCTCCCTAAATAGTATCTTCCAATGGCGTCAGTGCGCCCTGTTCAGAAAGTGCATACTGGCCAAGAACTCCAGAACTCTACTTTCGTCCTTGGCTCAACATCTGCTAACCTCAAGTCAGATGATATTTGTCCATTGGTGTAAACAGGTATTTGAGATCATGGCCCTGGCTGACCTGTCATTGAACACTCTCTTGGACAATCCGGTGAGAGCCAAGAAAAAGGTGTACCTACGAGACTGGATCCACACTTGGGATCTGTGCCGTACATATAAAAGTAATGGGAATAACCAATGTATAGAAAAAAAACTTGGAATGTGTGAGACATATCTGCTCTTGTACCCATCAGTGTCCGTTAGATCGGATTTCTTTACGATTTAGACTCGACCTTTGGCCAACTAAAGAGGTCTTAGCTAAATGAAAGCTTATCAGCCAAACATTCAATATATGTAGATTTTGTGAGAGTGGCAATCAAAAAGAAACCTTGCGGCACATCATGTTAGAATGTTCAGTTGTGGCAAGTAGTAGAGAATTACATCTATGTAAATAGTCTATACATTTTACCACACTCAATGATGACATATGGAACTTCTTTCTTCATGCAAATCGAATGTCTATCTGTATTGCAGTTGTACATTTTTTAAAGCAATATTTGATCCATTAAGACACGTTCCAGTTGGATTTATATCAGCTGATGATGTTGTTTAAATCAATGGACAAACATGGTTCAATATCCATAAGTGAAATTTGGCTGCTGAAAAGAATTTTAGCTTAAATAATGTTACCAATTTTGCTGTTTTTAAGAGAAAAACTCTGTTAATGAATTTTGATGTATTTGTACTGTTTTAATTGAGAAAAGTGTGTAGTAATTATCAAATTTATTGTAAAGTTGATTAATCAGCTAAAACAATAAGAAAAAAAAAGAAAAAAAAAGATGCATGGCTAACCTAACAATTCTATCAAGTGACACGCATGGCTAACCTTCACAATTCTATCTAATGTGATGCATGGCTGATCTTCACAATTCTATCTAATGTGACGCATGGCTAGTCTTTGCAATTCTATCTAAAAGTGACGCATGGCTAGTCTTCACAATTCTATCTAAAAGCGATGCATGGCTAATCTTCACAGATCTATCTAAGTTTTATGCCTGGTTAATGTACACAAATCTTTCTAAATGTGACGCATGATTAATCTTCACAATTCTTTATAATGATACGCCTGGCTAATTTACTCAAATCTATCTGTGACACATGGCTAACCTTAACAATTCTATCTAAGTGTGACGCCTGGCTAATGTATACAAATCTATCTAAGCATTTTGCATGGCTAATCTCTGCAGGTCTATCAAAATGTGACAATGACTGATCTTCACAGTTCTATCTAATGTGACGCATGGCTGATCTTCAGAATTTTATCTAAGGTGACGCATGGCTAGTCTTTGCAATTCTATCTAATGTGGCACATGGCTGATCTTCACAATTCTATCTAAATGTGATAAATGGCTAATCTTCACAATTCTATCTAATGTGACGCATGGCTAACCTTCACAATTCTATCTAATGTGACGCATGGCTAACCTTCACAATTCTATCTAATGTGACGCATGGCTAACCTTCACAATTTCATCAAGTGATACGCATGGCTAGTCTTCAGAATTCTATCTAATGTGACGCATGGCTAACCTTCACAATTCTATCTAATGTGACGCATGGCTAACCTTCACAATTCTATCTAATGTGACGCATGGCTAACCTTCACAATTCTATCTAATGTGACGCATGGCTGACCTTCACAATTCTATCTAAAAGTGATGCACGGCAAATCTTCACAGATCTATCTAAGTGTGATGCCTGGCTAACATACACAAATCTATCTAAATGTGACACATGGCTAATCTTCACAATTCTTTATAGTGATACGCCTGGCTAATTTACACAAATCTGTGACGCATGGCTAACCTTCACAATTCTAAGTGTGACACCTGACTAATGTACACACATCTATCTAAATGTGAAGCATGGCTGATCTTCACAATTCTATCTAATGTGACGCATGGCTATTCTTCTCAATATGTCTATTGTAAGACGTTTCCCGCCCCCCCACTATACATCTAAGTACAGCACATTTCCTGCCCTCAAAGTACATCTGGGTGCAACAGATTCCCTTTACTGCAAAATGCAACTAAACATCTGCCCCTAACATACATCTAGGAGCAACACATTTCCTTCCACAATTCAGTATAATGGCTAACTATGGAGCACAGCACAGTTCACAATGGTAGTTGTTCGAGAGTGGCTGGGTTTTCTGGAGCACAGCAACGGTTGTGCTCCTTGCCGGTATCACCTTACGATGGCTAGTTATAGGGCGCGGCAACGTATAGGGCACAGCGCAGTTCAACACAGTGGCTAATTATAGGGTGCATTATGTTACGTACACATTATTTATTTATTGAAGGTTTCTCGATAGTGCTGAAGAGCACTGTGTAATCTATTCAAAGCACTATGGGTCAGGGGAAATAGACAGAAGAAGGACAGAGAAACAATGCGTGAGTAGTACAATGTAAGATTTGCATGCAGCGAGAAACAGTCAGGTCTTCGGGACTTCATGAGGTCCTGCTTGGATCAGGAGCGGGTTCCGGAGGGAAGAGCCTGGAAAGGTATAGCTCCATTGCGAGCGTGTTTTGACTGCACAGACCCCACCGATTATGGAAAGCCGATATTAGGCGTGACATTGGCTGAACGTATTTCCAACAGGTAGTGCAGTGCTCGACTGTGTGCTGCTATATGAGTATAGACCTTGAGGTCCATGTGTACCATGTATGGTGACCAGCGGAAGAGAACCGATGCTTCAGTGAAGTCCTATGATCCCTCCAGGCCAGTGTTAAGATGGATTTCTAGAATCTAGCCAGGTTACAGATTTTAGGAGACCACCCTAGTTATAGTGAACAGGTAAGCCATAACCCAATCAAGGTAAGCGTGGCTATTCTCAGGAGAGTGTGAGTGGAGTCAGTGGCCCACAATGAGTCCACATAGTAAAGCACACAATAATTCAGTTTAGACAGCCATGTATAAAAATACAGTTATTTATTCAAGGCCTTAAACACACACTACAAAATGAAACAAGCAGGTGATAATATTGCACAACACTCAATAATAAACATATATGCAGTCACCAGAGCTTCTTAAAATGCATTCAGTCAGCACAGGAGGTAAGTAAAGTGATGCAGTAAAGATGGAACCAAGTCACAAGTGATCTTCCCTAGCTTCAGCAGTACAATCCCTAAGAATAATGGGGCCTTGTGTCCAAATGTCAGAGGAGCCACTATGCTTCTCCTCAGAATGTATCCGTAGCAGGTAAGTTACTTGTGTTGGGTTGCTCAAAAGAAGAGATGCAACAAAGTTACTAGGTGAGTAAATTGTGTTCTAATTTTTCAGATTGCACTACTCAGGTTTGATGACCAAAAAGCAGTGTAATGGAAAGATACAAGAAGACCTGTCCTCAATGTTATCCTGTGGAGGACAGGTGGAGAGAAATGTTTTGTGTTTACGTACCGCCCTGACTCTGATTTCCCCCAGGTGACATGATGTTGGATTTCCCGCCAGTGGTTCCGGTGAGAGGTGCCCAGGGGCTGCGGGTGTAAGGATTCTTCCGGTCGGGTCCAGGAGCAGAGTGCAACTCATGGGGATTCTGAAATGCAAGGTTCAATGATGCAGCCCTCCTCAGGCCACTTCACAGTATGGGGGAAGGCGAGTTCCGGCGATGGCCACTGCACACAGACAACGGTAAATGTCTTTCGAGTGATGGTTGTAGAAGTCCTTCCAGGACACAATCCTTAAGTCTGTGAGGCTGCAATTCACCAGGAGGGCGAGATATACCACAAGCTGGTGACCACCAAAGTTCTGTTTGCAAATGTGGAACAGGGACCGTTCTACGGAGGAAGCCCACTGGAGAACAGGACAGTCCACCGGGCCATCCAGGGACACTACCGAAGGCTCAGGACAGATGAATCCTCAAGAACACATTGAGACTGGTTGGTCCCACCAGTCTACAGATTAACTGGCACAGGGCCATCGCAGATCAGGTAGTCCAACAGGGCTTCACCGGGCCAGATGTAGGAAGGGATGCTGGGCTTCTTTGGGAGTCTTCTTCGGATCTTCACTCAGCTGTTCTTCTACACAGGATTCTTCTTATCAATAAGCAAGACCAAGCCCACCAATGGGAAGGACCTGCACCATTCAAACAGCCAGTAGTTGTCCAATCTGGGACAACTATTGGTTTAACTCATAGCCCACACCTAGACCTACAGCCACCACAGATGTGGAGTGGGACGAGACAGTCCCAACCACTTCCTGGGCCAAACAAACACACACAAAGGCATCTCTGGCCCATGAAAGCTGCAGCTTCCCCGGGCAACGTGCATGCCTTTATATGGGATTTCCTGACCTGGCAAGGCAAGAAGAAGGACAAACTACAATATGGGCAAATAAGCAAAAATCTCATGGCTATTTTAGGGCACTAGCCACGTTTAGTAGCCATTCGTGGTAAACGCAAATGTGCACACTAGAAATAACTCAAAAATTGTAAAAATATAATTGCTGCCACCAGCTTGTCTTTAGGCACATATAAAATAACCAACTCCCAAGTGTAAAAGGCTACGGTGATACAAAAGTAAGATGCTTTGTGCAAGGTTAAAAAGTTACAAAAGTGTAAAAGATAAAAGAGAAACATAGTTTCCAATACTGACAGTCTGAAGGACTGATCAGTTTCCCCATACCAATGAGCGAAAGACAGGAGAAGTGAAGCTGAAGGCTTTACTTCCCATCAAAACGTCAGAACAGTTTAAAAAACAAAGAAAACAGATTAGGATCCATAGAAACTATGGTGGGAAAGTTGCCAAAAAGGGAAATCTTTCCTAAATCCATTGGAAAGGCAAATGGGCCCCAACAATAGAATGCCTGTCTTAGAGGTGTTACGGCAGAGGCGATTGGCAGCCAATCAGGCATGGATCGGTAGGAAGTAGTCTCTGAAGTGCTGATGGCCATGAACTCCAGTGTTATAGTTATTGAAGATCATTGCTGGTGATACCTTATATAGACCAAATACGATGGGAGCAGAAACTGATCCCTGAGGCCCTCCACACCAGTCGTACTCTGATAGGAACGGGCCCAGTTTCACTGCAGCGGCATAAAATGGTCTGATCAATAGTGTCAACACTGTTGATAAACATAGCAAGAGGAGGGAAAAAGGGGCAAGATTTTCTCTAATGTTCAAACGGGGTTTCTGTGCCATGAGGGGAGCAAAAACTTAACTGAAAATCACGGAGGACGTGATGTATTTTGAGAGAAACCAAAAGTTGGGTGGTAATCATTGACTTCAAGACCATAGCCAAACTAGAGTGACGGGAAATAGGTCTGAAGCTGGAAACTATGCGGCTATCAATTATGGTTTTTTTTTAGCAATGGGGAGGTGATCACATGTTTGAGCTTATAGGGAACATCACCCCCTCCCAAGAAAGTGTTAATAAGATCTGCAGTGTAAGGGTCTATAGCAGATATGATATGATATGATAGTTTATTTATATAGCGCCTATACACAATGTGTTTCAAAGTCCAGACCAGACGTCCTTACCGGCACCCGTGAGCAGACCAGGATGCTAACAACGGGCCCGTCATTAATGGGCCCGTTGTTAGCATCCTCCCCATTCCCATTGAGCCCTATGTGGGCTCAAATGGGAATGGAGATGTACCGGGTTCCCGGTCCCAGGAATGGGAATTACTGGGCCCGCCAAAGTCAGCATGGCCCAGTAATTCCCTATTTCTGGGACCCGCACCCGGTACCCGGTTTGGGGGTAGCCATGCTGCTAAAAGCAGCATGGCTACCTCCAAAGTCGTAATGAAGCCCAATGTCTTTCCAGAGCTCCATCTTGTTGCCTTGTCCATGGCGATAGTCATCGATCCGCTTATTTGTTTCAGCTTTGGAATATTTGGGTTTGCATACTTTAGGAGAGGCCCCCATATTTATGGAAAGGGTCACGCCAGTGAGAGCTCAGCGAGAGGCCACCTCTTGGGGGAGCTGAGATGAAAAGCCTCAAGGATGGTGTTAGTAAGGTCTCTTATTTGAGGAAGGGAGGGAAAACAACATTAAGGTGCAAATTATTGGCGTAGTCGACGGCCTTCTGGAAAACGATCATGGGTGATCGGACTATGAGATTGAAGTTTTTTCAGAAAGGCCATTTTTAAGAATCTGAACTAAAAGCAGGTCTGGCTGAGGCCACCTTCGTGGATTAGGTGAGAGAAGCTCATGCTATCAAGATCAGAGATCATCCCTTGGGCCAGCTCTCTGGAGTGATCCTCTGAGCAGATGGGCAATCATCCATGATGCAGGTCGGTTTCAGATGGATAGTAGGTGCTGAGCTAAATCAGTAACGTCCGACATGAATCAAGGTACATGTTTGGGTGGCCGATAGACAACGGCAATCACCAAGGAGGTGGAAGGGCTTAAGAGACACCTCACTCCGTTGTGTTATGTTATAATTGTCACAGGCTCGTCCTGCTCCCCCACGACACACTCCAGGCACACTGACACAAATAATACACAGGAGACCAGAAGTAGAGAGAAATGGGCCGTAATGGAAAACACACCAGTGCATGGCAGGGCAGCTCACTGCGCTGCCCCTCCCAGGCCTGGCACATCCTTATATACAAACGGAGTGGCCAAATCCATTCACCACCCAGGAAACAGTAACAGTATGTATAATAAAAAAAGGTCCCTTTGAGGCCGCCTCTGCCAGCCTCTGGCCTTGGGATTCATTTATTTCTTTTATTTATTTATTGGATGTTCATAAGGCAACAAAAGGGGGCGGGGCAAGGCAGAAAGATACAATAATGGTCCTACTAGGTCTTGTGACATTCGGATTATGCAAGTGCAGAACAAGAAGTGCGAAGGGGAATAGAGGTGAAGTGCAGGACAGCGCAAAAAGAATTGCTAAGGTGGTAATCGAAGGGCGACGGGGCAAAGTGCAGGTGTAACGGGGAGGCCCAAGGGCAGGGTCATGCTGGGACAAGAAAAAGGCCCGGTCGCCCAAAAAAAGTGGCCGTCCCCTCATCTCAAAAAAGTGGCTCGCCACACGACCCTTGACCTCTGATGACATCACTGGATGTGATATCATTTGACCACTGCCCCAAAGTGACATCCCGGGAAGCGATGAAACCCAACCTTTCAACCCTTGACAAAACAGGAAGTGACATCAAATAGCATTGTTCCTAAGTACACTAAATTACTGTGAATCCAAGCAGACGTCCAAGGCCAAATGATAATATGTTATTGTATAGCACTTACACTTAAGCTCTTTTTTATAGAACAAATATACATACAATGTCACCCAACCTGTGTTGGTACTCATTTATCCATCTAAGAAGGATGAAAGGCTTTTTGAAAAAAAAAAAAAAGTGGCAAATTTTTAAAAAATATATTTTCTTCCAAACCGGCCAAGGCATGTCCAGAAACCGGCCCCCACTCCCCAGACACGATTTCGGCCCGGCCATGGGCAGAAAGGCAGAGGGGCCAATCCGACTCTGCCCAAGGGCAAGTGCCACGGAAAGCAGGTAAAACTCCGGGAAGGGGGGACACCCTGTAGAACTCAGAAGGGCACCAGGAGTGATTCAGAGATGAATAGGAAGGAGATTAGCAAGTGAGGGGGAGAGAGAAGGAGGAGGAGAAAAGGAGGGTCTTGAGGAACCTAAGGAGATCCGGTTTGAGCCAGCAGCGTCGTCACTGTTTACAATCTCAGCAGGGGCCTGGACTGGCCTAGGCAGCTTGAGGCATCATGCATTCCACTGCTCAGCTCTGTTCTGCGACCTCGCTTGACATGGGTGTTTCAGCTGTAGGCCAGTCTGTAGGCCAGTCTCATTGTCTCTGATGCGCCTCAAAGAAACCAAAAGAAAATGCAGTATCAGAGATGTTAACAATACTGCTCTTATAAAGCGCTTCGGTCGCCCGGAGGCATCATGGCGCTGGAGGAGGAAGAAAACACAGTACAGCCAGCATAAATCACACAAGGATTAAAACAGAAATGTTTTGACTTGGCAAAGGAACGCAAGATGATCTTCGGTAGTAGGGCATTTCAAATAATGGATGCTGCAACTGAAAGAGCGTGGCCCCCATGTCTGGTGCGATGAAACCGGGGCAACTGGATGCGAAGGGCATTCGCAGAATGGAGAGACCTGGTAGGAACGAACGGGCAGAATTTATCCTGGCGAAATTCCGCACCTTGACCATAGAAGGCATGATGGACAATGCAAAGGGTCTTGAATTTGATTCTACCAGCCATAGGGATTCAATGTAGTCCACGTAGGATTGGAGAAATGTGTGCCCTATAAGAAGAGTCAAAGGGCCACTCTAGCAACAGAGTTCTGAAGAACTTGAAGCCAGTAGAGCAGGTACGCTGGCTGTGCAAGATAAAGGGAATTACAATAGTCAAGATGACCAAAAACCTGTCCCGCCCCAGTGTTGCCCCAAGACAACATTAGGAACCATGACACGATATGGGGAATATGGACAGGTTATAAACTCCCTGAAAAATGGGAAAGGGCCCACCTGGATCCAGTCTGGGCGCCTTTGGCGCCAGGCTCATGAGCAATGCTCAGGTGCTTCAGTACAGCTCCCTTGGTGATTCAACATGGCAGGTAGACATCAGGATGAAACCCCTAAATGCGGTCCAGTGTTTAGGGTCTGGCTGTATCCTTGGGCAGGGCCGTCTGTATAAACCACGCCTTTCCAGCAACCCATGCTTCACGCTGTTCTGCTTCCAAGAAGCATCACATGCTCACCGACGCTCAGCATCCAAGGCCCACCTGCTCCGGACCAGCTATCCCTGTCATGCTTACCTGTTACGTCCGCTGCAACGACCGCTACATCTTCACTTACCCGGACCAGCTTACCTTTGTCAGCAATGCCCGCTGCAACGACCGCTCCATCTTCACCTGGAACAGCTCACGCTTTCAATCGCTACACCTCCGCTTACCTGAGCCAGTTCACACTTAAGATCCTCATCTGCCACTCGCAGCAGAAAACGCACCGCATCCACCCACTCCGGCGGTCCAGTCCGGAATGTGGCACCGCATCCGGCGCCTGAAAGACAGAAAGAACAAGGTTAGTTAACATGAAAATTACCTGCTAACGCTCGTAACAAAAACCCATACTTACCGCATCTTGAAGCCTCGATCCCTTCAAGTGCTTCACACGTGTTGGTACCACAACAACTGTCATAAGAAAAGGAGAAAGACATTAGTAAGGTAAAGACTGGCAGAGAAAAAACTCATAATTAACAACACGAGGAAGGAATGTGAGGGCGTTCAAAGAGAAAGAGAAAGACAATACAAGAAAGACTTTTAAGATTGAAAACAGACACATGAGAGGAGTCACAGCAGGACTGGGCACCCCACACTGCACGAAGATCCAGTGAAGTTTAGTTTAGTTTAGTTTATTATTTGTATTGCGGACCAAACCCAAGGGTATTCGGGCGCATCGCATAAGGTTACTCACAGCTTGGTTGTACATAAGAATACATTTACAGTTACAATGTAGTTATATAATGTCAAAAAGTATATTTACAATAAGCGATTTTTACAAAATAGTTACACAGAGGAGCATATATACAATAATAGATTTTACAGTATAATTACAAGGGGGTGTCCAGAGTATAAAAGGGGCTATTGCAAGTGAAAGCTATGAAGATCTGGAAGTGAGAGAAATCAATTTGGTAAAGTGCCAGAGACTCACTTAACCGTCATAGTCTTTGAGCAGCTTTATAAAGTTGTGACGAAATTTTGTGTATGATGGTTCTAATCTGAGGGGGGCAGGAGGAAGTGAGTTCCACAGCTGGATAGACTTGACTTGGAAGCTGCTTCCTCCCACTCTGGCAAGTTTGAATCTGGGGGTCAGAAGACAATTTGTATTGGAGAGTCTGGTTAATCTTTTTTTTTTTTTTACATTATTTTATTAATTTCAACCAAACAATACAAACCAAACAGGCAGTGCATATATCAACATTTCCATTACATATTGCTAGCCACTGCTTCCCTTATACCACCCCCCATTTCGAGCCTATTACTTTACACATTCCATTACTGCATCATGTGGTAAGGTCTCTCATTCCATGGGTTCTGCTGGGTCTCGTATTGACCCAAATAGCTCTGCTATTAATGATTTCGAGGCCATCAGGGACTCTGTCTCCTCCTCCCCCCCAGCATTGCTCGTGTCTTGCCATACCATGGTTTCTGCCTCTGCCCATTTCTGCGAATCTTTCCACCACACCTCCACTCGCGGTCTATGGCATGTCTTCCACCCCCTGGCGATTCTCCTCTTTGCAAGCACATATGCCAAATCCCTCAGTTTATTCACATGCCTGAGCTTCTGTGATCTTGGAAACCCCCCCAACAGACAGGCCCACACTGTGTCCACTACAATCTTGACCCCCTTCTCTGCCAATTTCCGCTCCACTTCGCTCCAAAAGCGTTCAATGACCGGGTATGACCAGAACATATGCACCATGCCCGCGTTCTCCTCATCACACATAGGGCATGCCTGCCGACCCGCATTCTCAAACCTCGATATCCTCTGGGGCGTCATATATGCCCTGTGTGTAATATACAGTTGTATCTGTTTCAATCTCGCATTCCTAGAAACCTTCTTGTGATACCCTGAGCCCATTCCCACATCCCGTCCTCCATCGGAGCTCCCACTTCCGTTTCCCAATATAGTCTCAGCTGTGTGACCTCCTTTCCCACTTTCAACATCAACATCTCATATAATCTAGATATCTCATGTCCTCCCTCTGCTATGTCGTATATCATATCTATGGTGGCATCTAGTTCTTCCACCAGCACAGTTTCGGGCCATGTTCTCTTAATTCTCTGCACCATTCTATGATGTGTAATGTACTGGCCCGCGTGCAACCCAGTTTCTTCCTGCAGCCCTTCAAAGGTAATGATAGATCCCTCCCGCCAAATATCTCCCATTGATGCCAACCCAACCGGTTCCCAGTGGTTTCTGATTATCATCCTTAGCTGTTCATCTACACCTGTTAATGCGACCAGTGGTACCTGCAGAGAGCATGAGGATGGGTTCTCCATCATCTGGCATGCCCTACGCCACATCTTCCACCCCAATAACATCATCTTGGGGCGCCCTTCCATTTCTGCCTTGGGTACCCACGTCATCTCTTTCAAATAAAATGGTGCACAATCTCTTCCAAACAGCCTGGATTCAGAGGTCTCTTCATCAGAGAGCCATTTGGCAACATACTGTATTTGGCTCGCTACATAATAAACCTCATAGTTAGGTTATCCCTTTTATCCCTCCTTTTTCATAAAAGTTCTGTAGCTTCCATAGCGCTACTCTGTTCCACGTGCCGTGCAACAGGAAATCTCTGCACATACTGTTCAGTTTAGTGAAGAACTTCTTAGGTATCAGGTATGGTATGTTCTAGAAATAGTGCAGGAGCCTAGGCAGGACCACCATCTTAAGCATAGCTCCACGCCCCATCATTGCTAGGGGCAACCTCACCCAAAATCGCATGCAGTTTTCAATTTTTTTAATGGCCACCTCCGTGTTGCGCCTACGTTCCTCTTCCACTGTGTGGTATATGTCTATCCCTAAGTAACGAAATGTACTGACTGCCCATGGTACCTGCAACACGGGTAACTGCTCAAATGGAATCCCCTTACACCCACCTAATGGGAACATGCTGGACTTCTGGGGGTTCACCGCTATACCTGACAACCCCGCATATCTCTCCATTACTTCTAGAATATATTGGAGATTTTCTTCCGGATGCCGCAAGTACAGCAGCATATCATCTGCGTATAGGGAGATCAGATGTCGTTCCCCTTTCACCTCAATGCCTATGATATCATATTGTTGTCTCAAGTATATTGCTAGAGGTTCCAGGGCCAGTATATAGAGCATTGGAGACCACGGACATCCCTGTCTGGTGCCCCTGCGAAGTTGCCATCTTTCCGATATCACTGATCCTATCTTGACTCTAGCCAGCGGTTCACTATACAGTGCTGTCGCCCACCTTACATATCCAGGCCCCAACCCATAGCCCTCCAGGGCCGCCAGCAGCCATGGCCATTTGACTGAAACAAAGGCCTTTATTGCGTCCAAGGACACAATTGCCATTTCACCTGCGTTTTCGCTTCCGCACTCTATAATCCGCTGGAGTCGTCTATGATTGTTAGAGATGTTCCTATTTGGAACATAATCCGTCTGATCAGGATGTATTAGTCTACCAATGACCCTCTTCAACCTGTTTGCCAAGACAGCCGTCAATATTTTGCTGTCTTTATTCAGCATCGACAGAGGTCGATATGAGCTGCAGCTATGCCCAGGCTTGTTAGGTTTGGGAAGCGGTATCATAATAGCTTCTCTCAGTGACTCTGGCAAACTTCCCGTCTCAAACGCTTCATTTAACATTTCCAACAGTGGAGGGAGAACCTCTTCCATGTATACTTTATAAAATTCACTTGGGAGTCCATCCGCCCCCGGGGTCTTGCTAGTAGGCAACTGTCTCACCACCTCCCCCAGTTCTTCTAGGGTAATGGGTACATCTGGTTCCTCTCTCTCTTCCGCGCTTATCTTAGGCAGTCCTATATTCTCCAATGTTTCTGTTATCGTGACGCGACTGCTCATGCTGTCATCTCCATACAATAGCTTATAATAGTCTGCAAACTCTTGGTTGACTCCTTCCTGGGTGTTCGCTACACTACCATCTTCCCTCGTTATAGTTCTGATCGTAACTCTGGGGCTCTTGCTCTTATATAGCCACGCCAAGAGTCTTCCTGGTTTATCCCCTCCCACATGCTGTCTCTCTACATATTTTTTATAATTGAGGTTGCACAATCTATCCCAGTACGCTGCGCATTTTTGCTGTAGCTTAATTATCAATTCCAATTCCTCCTTCGTGCCCTCCTAGCCCCTTAAAGCCTCTTCCAGTCTCTCCTCCGTCTCTCGTAGATCAGCTAGAATCCCACCCTGCAGACCATTAGATGTTGCTATGGCTACCCCTCTTAGCACAACTTTAAAGGTCTCCCACAGTGTTCCCGCCGAGTCCACACTACCAGTATTCGTCTCGAAATAGTTTACAATCTCCTCCCTCATATCCTCCCTAAAAAAGGGGTCTCTCAGTGCTTCCGCTCGTAGGCGCCATGTCGGAATCCTTGCACTCGGGGGGCAGTATTGCCATCCGAGGATCAGGGGCGAGTGGTCCGAAAGGACCCTTGCTTCATACTCTATTTGTGTAATCTCTGTTATTACTTCAGGTGTAGTAAAGACATAGTCCAACCTTGTGTGTAACTGCTGCGGGGCAGAGTAATGCGAATATTGCCTCTCCTGGGGGTGTCTCATTCTCCATGCATCTTCTAGACCAAAGTCACCCAGCAGTGCTCGCAGCGCTTTAGCAGCAGGGGGGGGCCTATCCACCTTCCCATCCGATCTGTCCTCCCTTGGGTTAAATACACAGTTAAAGTCCCCTCCCCAAATCACTGCGCTCCCCACACACTTGCTCAGATTAGTACACAGTGTCCTAATGTACGCCGCTGTGTTCTGTTTCGGGGCGTATATGTTTACTATGCTTATCTCCCTATTTTCCACCAATTCCCTCAATATAACTATCCTTCCATTTGTCTCAGCTACCTCTTGCAACCGTTGAAATGGGACATGTGGCACCACCCAAATAAGCACTCCCCTGGCGTAAACTGAATATGATGAGCCCACCATCACTCCCTTCCACTTCCCGGGCATCATATCCATTTTCTCCCGTGTCAGGTGGGTCTCTTGTAGCAGTGCAATGTCTATTTTTTGCCTGCGCAGGTACAACATAACCTTATTTCTCTTTAAATAACTATTGAGCCCCCTTACATTCCATGTGATTATTGTAAGGTCCCCCATGGCTTATCAGAGTTCCATTCCACCTCCCACAGGTGCAGTTCCAGATCTAAGTTCCATCCCATTCTGTATAGGCTCGTTCCCTGGTTTAAACTCCCCTTAACCAAACACACGTCAAACTCACCACTCCTCCTCCCTCCCCCCTCCCTTCCCATCCCCAACAACACACCCAACTGTTGCCCAGCTCCATCCCTGGATCTCAGGCACCCCAACATCTAGCTCTTTCTGGCTATCACCTGTACACGGAGCTGCGCAGGTTGAGGACGCCCTAATGGCTATCCTACTTCTACTATTACTATTGCACGGGGGGTAGGGTGCTTTCATCCTGCAGCTCCTATTTGCTTCAGTTCAGCCACACTTTACTACTTAATTTACTTCAAACTGCTATATTCCAGTGCATGAACTTCAACACAGTCCAGGGTATCCTCGCCTTACACCCGCTTTACACGGTCTCACCCCCTTTATCTTAATCTCTTAGTCATCGATGGGATACCCGCACTGCGTCACATCAATATACATACAACATCCCAGTCACTTATCGTGTTCCTCTTGGGCCTGTCCGCATCTTTTTCTGGGCAACCCTGCAGGTCCAGCAGAGTCTGGTTAATCTTGTCTCAGGTTTAGTGACAATTCTATTCACAAGATAGCGGGGGGCTACTTTATTTACACATTTATGTGTAAGGGAAGCAACTTTAAGTTTTATTTTGTCATATGTGGACAACCAGTTGTTGGCTCTTCTGATGCCAGATATGTGTACTCTCCTCGCAATTCCAAGTGCAGCTCTAAGAGCATTGTTTTGCTGAAGTTGGATTTTCTTGGTAGTTTGTCTACTCGCCCTAATGTACGTGGCATTGCAATAGTCGAGTCTTGATGGTATAAGAGCTCTAGCAAGGGTAATACAACTATTATTGGAGAGAAAGACTTTGCCCGCTCTAATCAATTTACAGGTGTAGGCTGTAGTCGAGGCCAGCGTGTTTACCTGTTTGTTGAAGGAGAGGGTAGAGTCCAAGTAAAACCCCAGGGTTTTTACTTCCTTAGCGACTGAGATGATATTATTGTCGATGTTGAGGGCTGAGTATTTAGGACTTAATTTTTTGAGGGATGATGGGGATGATGATCTCTGTCTTGTCATCATTCAGGTATGGGAGGCCATCCATGCCTGGATGATGAGGTAAACCTTTTTCACCAAAGCCAAATCCTTTTCATAATCACCAGTAATCGGTAGGAGGATCTGCGTATCATCTGCACAGTTAGTGTAGGTGATACCCAGATGACCCAGATCATCAAAAAGGGGCTTGGTGAAGATGTTGTATAAGGTAGGCGAGACACATGAGCCCTGGGGAACACCACAAGTGATGGGGATAGGGTCAGCCGAGGCCATGGCAGAGAAGACTCTCATGGTACGATCACTGAGAAATGATTGTATCCATGCAATGGCTTCTGGGGAAAAGTGTGCTGCCAAATCGTGGTCGACCAGATCAAAGGTGGCCGATAAGTCTAGAAGTAAGAGGAGGGCTAGGTCACCTTTATCCCTAAGGGCATTGATCTGGGCCTTCAAGTCAATTAGTGCAGTTTCTGTCCTATGCTGAGGCCCGAAACCTGATTGTCTTGACCCTAGAAGGTGATTGGATTCCAAATGTTTTTGGATTTGTAAGTATGCCATTTTATCTATGATTTTCAGAAGAAAGGGTACCGTGGTGATAGGTCGGTCATTGGTGGGAATTAGGGGGTCTAGAGCCTGTTTTTTTAATAGGGGGAGCACCCAGGATTCCTCAAGATTAGTGGGGATAGAGTTGGTAGTAAAGGATGCCTTGATCAGTTTAGTGATGAAGGGTGACAGATCTGTGGCTGAGTCCTTTATAAGTTGAGCAGGGCATTGGTCACCATGACAGTTGAAAGGTATGAGTGAGAGTATTGTTTTTTCTGTTTCGAGAATGGTGACTTTGGAGAATTTGAACCGAGGCACTTTGTCAGTATTAGTGGGAGTAATTGAAATGGTGCTGTTGGACGCGTTGGTAGTTAGCAAGGCTTTTCTATTGTTCATTTTTGTTTGTAAGTTCGCAACTTTGGTGGCCAGTGCTTGCTGAATGTTCGAACACCAGAGTTTGTCCTTAATACAGTTGTCAGGTACAGGGATGGGTGCTCCTAATTCTTTGAGGATAACGAACAGTTCCTTCATACTAGAGTTGGCTTGGGCTATTTTTGTATTATAAGATTCACGTTTGGCTAAGAGTATTTGTTTTTTGTAAAGGGTAGAGATGGAACTCAAATCGATCTTATTTTCTTCAGATGGGTGTGATTTCCACAGTGTCTGGCATGATCTTTTTTTGGTACGTAGGGTTTTTAGGTAGGGTGTATACCAAGAGTTGAGGTGGGCCTTGGGTTTACTTTGTCTAGGTTTAAGTGGCGCTATTGAATCTAGGGATGTGGTCATAATGTGGTTGTATTCCTTGACCAAAGCATCTGGTCCCAAATTTTCTGGGTTAGCATTGAGAGTGGGTATAATAAGAGGGAGTAGTTTGTCGCAGGTGATGTTTTTTTTGTTCTGAGTGGGAATGGGAGGGGCTAGTAAAACAGGCAAGGAGATAGGTTTAACAGTGTCGAGGGTGAAAGTTATAAGGTGGTGATCCGACCATATCACTGGTGAAATGGAGGAAATAGTAACGTTACAGTTGTGATCTGCTATCCAGTCCAAGGTTCTTCCTTTTGAAGGTGAAGGGTCAAGTACTTTCTGGGTGAAGCCTTGTTCTGAGAGGATATTTGCCACATTTGATGCATGTGCATCTTTGGGGTCGTTATATCCTAGGTTAAGGTCTCCTAGTAGTATCACTTGAGAAGAGTTTTTTACATTATTGGATACGATATTGGATAAGTCGTCCTCAAATGTTCCAATAGGGTTTGGTTGTCTGTATATCAGATGGATTGTGAGAGTTTGGGCGCTATTTAGATTAAGTTTGGCCGAAAGGTTCTCACAGGATTTAGTGTCCAAATGGGGTGTGAGTCTAATTGGTAAGTTGTCTTTTACAATGAGTGCAATACCTCCTCCTCGTGTATCAACTCTGTCTGATCTTAGGATAGTATATCCTTTAGGGATGGCTAGTGAGAGCGCTGGACATGCAGCGGCGTGCAGCCAGGATTCAGTGACTGCTAATAAGTCTAGTTGTTCTAACTGTATGATCTCCGCTATCTCAATGGCATGGGCGACCAAAGATCTCGCATTTATTAATGCTCCTTTGAGAGTATGGCAGGGTGGGACTACGGATGGCAAGTTCGTTGTAGTTTGTAGAGGGTTGTCTTTAGATTTATGAGTATGGGTGTCTGGGGAAGGTGTGGATCTGTTGTTACCGGGTACTAGAGTTCTAGCTAGAGGTTCATGCAATTTAGAGAGTCTTGCATGGTGTCTTCTATTTCTATCATAAGTAGTACATGGTTGTGTTATCAATGGTTCTTGCATAGTTAGTTTAGTAAATCTTTCTTTCACTTGTACAGGATGAGGGTAATGCTAGAGTAATGTTAGGGAAGCTATGGTAGGGGGAGTTTACCAATATATTCCCTATCAAAGTAGTGGCTAGTGTAGAAATAAGGAGAGTCAGTAGCCTCCTGAGAAGGTACATTTTTTGGGAATGCTAAGGCAAGTGGGCACAAACACAGACACAGTTTGGCAATGGACGCAATCAAGATTAGGCAGAATGGTGGGCCAAACTAAGGCAGATGGGCAGGAGGCACAATCACAATTTAGCAATAGGCACAATCAAGATTAGGCAAAATGGTAGACCAGCTAAGGCAGCTGGGCAGGAGGCACAATCACAGTTTAGCAGTGGGGGCAGGAGGCACAATCACAGTTTAGCAGCGGGGGCACAATCAAAGTTAGGCAAACTAGAAATGTATATTGAGGCAGATAAACAGGAAGCGCAGTTGCAGTCGCAAGACGGCTTCAACGTATGTCTACCGTCAACAGTAGGTAGACATAGACTAGTTCAGGTATCACAAGCGGTGTACGCAGGTACAACATGGGTACAAAGGGCAGGGACGAATTACTTCTTATTGGACTAAAAACGAGAGCAAGAGTCAAGAGCATGTAGGTCATAGGCGTTGTTGTAGTGAGGTACCATGTTAGGGGTGTGTTCTATGTGATGGCAGAGGAAGGCCACACTTTGTATGTGTAGACGTGGGTGGTTCTGGCGTAATTCTCATGCGCAGGCAATAGAGAGGAAGTTAAAGCTATCGCTCGAGGTGAGGGATCGATTATTAGGCACCAGTCGTTGCGACTGGGTCAGTGTTTGGTGGGGTGGGACCCAGTGTCAGGTGAGGGTGTTTTCTTACCGTTGGCTGTAATGTCTGAGATTGCCCACGGGCAGCATAGCGGGCTCCTAGGCACCGCAGGCAACGACAAGCATGGACAGGGAGTAGCCTTTGTTGCTGGAGGCCGGCTTCCACCTCTGGTCGAGCCCAATTGGCTGAGAAGCCTGCATGGGCAAGTTGCTAGGCAACGTGACAACAGAGATCCAGACAACGAATCAGATGGCGGTGGCCATTTTAGAATTTCGCACGCGGCTCGTACCTCGAGTAGGCACTCCATGTGTGTCGGTAGCAGCTGTAGATATGGGCAAAACCTTTGTAGACACGGATACACAGATGCTTACTGAGAGTGCTGCTGCTGCAGCGATGTCGTTCCCAGCACAGTGAAGAATGAGCCGTAGTACAGCTGCTCCTGCAGCGACGGACACGGGCTCGAGAGAACAGCTGCTCCTGCACCTGAGCGCTGGAGAAGGGGCTCCTGCCCCTGTAGAAATGATCAACTGGGCATGGACAGGGAGTAGCCTTAGTTGTGAGGCCTTTGTTGCTAAAGGCCCGCTTCCGCCTCTGGTCGAGCCCAATTGGCTAAGAAACCCGCGTGGGCAAGTTGCTAAGCAACGTGACAACAGAGATCCGGACACCGAATCAGATGGCGGCGGCCATTTTAGAATTTCGTACGCGGCTCGTACCTCGAGTAGGCACTCCACATGTGTCGGTAGCGGCTGTAGATATGGCCAAAACATTTGTAGACACGGATACACAGATGCTTACTTAGAGTGCTGCTGCTGCAGCAATGTCGTTCCCAGCACAGTGTAGAAGGAGCCATAGTACAGCTGCTCCTGCAGCGACGGACATGGACTCGAGAGAACAGCTGCTCCTGCACCTGAGCACTGGAGAAGGGGCTCCTGCCCCTGTAGAAATGATCAACTGGGCATGGACAGGGAGTAGCCTTAGTTGCAAGGCCTTTGTTGCTGGAGGCCGGCTTCCGCCTCCGGTCAAGCCCAATTGGCTAAAAAGCCTGCGTGGGCAAGTTGCTAGGCAACGTGACAACAGAGATCCGGACAACGAATCAGATAGCGGCGGCCATTTTAGAATTTCGTACGCGGCTCGTACCTCGAGTAGGCACTCCACGTGTGTCGGTAGCATGCCGTAGATATGGGCAAACCTTTTGTAGACACGGATACACAGATGCTTACTGAGAGTGCTGCTACTGCAGCAGTGTCATTCCCAGCACAGTGTAGAAGGAGCCGTAGTACAGCTGCTCCTGCAGCGACAGACACGGGCTCGAGAGAACAGCTGCTCCTGCAGCTGAGCGCTGGAGAAGTAACTGGACCTACAGCACCCCTGCTGAGTCAAGCAGGATGAAGAGTTCGCTGATACTATAAAGAAGGTAAGAAGAATCCCTGACAACAGAAAACATATACAGGTGCACCAGGGCGGCGGATCGAAGGCTACAGCAGTGGCTTGAATTTACCAGGTCCCTCTCATTGAAGGCATACCTTCCTCTGCTAGGAGAACCATCAGCTGCAGGGAATCCCAGACGCCTCAGCAGAAGTCGCTGTTACGCTCACCTGGCTCCCACAGGGGCGTCGATCTGAACTGGACAGCTGCGCTCTCCACCAATGTAATGCGTAGTGCCGAGATGACGGACTGGACTGGCCCACCTAGCTTTGTTTGCTTGGCCCGTAGGAATATTCTTCTGCAAATGGAGAAAGGGAATTAACCACCCGTGAAGTTGAGCGTTAACCCTCCCCCACTCCCGCTGTTCTCCCCACTGATCACCTTTGATGTCCCCTCTTATAGTCTCACCTGATGGTTTGGAAAGATGAGCTCTCCATCCTGCATTGAGCGCAGGGGCGCGTAGATAACCAGTTGCTTTACTGGCTCGAAGGAATTGGTGAGTTCCAGAACAATATTGACTCTGAGATTCCCGGCAAGACGCCGTAAGAATGTAGTTCGTAAGAGTTCAAATGTCTGACTTTCACTCTTGTCCGATTCCTTGCAGGTTGCAGCTTGACCCTAGCAAAGAGTTCCTCGTGGCAACCGGTAATATTCAGGTAAGGATTTGTATTATCCAACACAGTTCGATAAAATAATGTCAATATGTAACCTGTTGCTTTCTCCCTTATTCAGGCGCTGAGAGAAAGTATGACGTCTCGGGGAATAATGCCTCCGGCGGTAAAATCAGGTAAGTCTATTGTGGTGAGGAGGTTTCCCCTTGTTTGTCCCTTTGTTTCACCTTGCTGTCCTTTTCTTTCCCCTTAGGGCCCGGGGTTCGGCGAGGATGCAGTGGAAGCTGCGCCGACCCGTGAAGAGGAATATCACCCCCGGTGGTAAAATCAGGTAAGTCTATGGGGGGTAACTAATATTGCCTCTGTGTATTCCCTTGGCTCTCCTTGCTGTTCTTGTCTTCCCATTAGGTGCCAGAGTGCGGCAGGAATATGCAGAAGGATGCGGTGGAATGTGAAGATGCTGCGAAGGCCAGTGAGTTCAGCACGGCGCTGCAGCAGGCGAGGTGACGCGCATGAAATAACTTCTTTCTTCCAGCTCAAAGGCGCGATAGATCGGGAATTCAGGTAAGGATCAAAGGTATTGCTCTTGTTCTAACCTTTTCTCCTTCTTTCTCCCTTTTTCTAGGAGCTCCAGACTCGAGGCGGTCGTGGCAGAAGACTGGATGCAGACTTGCAGGCACGGTGAGCGTTACGCTGCTGGATGCAGAATAACGCGAAGCGTGTGCTGCTCTTTGGGCGTGGTTTAAATAGCCTCCAAAGTAGTCCCAGGTAAGTATTCCTCCCCAGCCCCACCCGAGTAAAAAATAGTCCCTAGGTAAAGTAGTCCCTTCCAAGCCTCTTTTGGCTTGGAGCTCTTGCAGCATGGTCTGCATCAGGTAAGTTTGCAGCATGGCCTGCATCAGGTAAGGTTTAATCTATGAGCCTGGCGCCTATGGCGCCAGGACTGACTCTCTATATGAGCCTGGCACCATAGATGCCAGGACTGCACCCAAATAGCCCCTAGCAGGGGTTGTTGGGCTTGCTTGGAATAACCGGGGTTGCTGGACTTGGTCTGGGTGCCCGGGGGTAGGCATCATGACAGTCGCCCTGCTGGCGGATCAGCGCCCCCGCAGAAAGAAGGTGAGCATAACATTACACAAAGCCTCATCTGAAGCTCTGCCTGGGCACCATGGATACATCCGATACCGACCAGTTATCCCAATTGCTGGGGGAGCTGCGGTCAGAAGAGCATGCCGCTCGGCAGGAAACAAATGCCCTAAGAAGGGAATTAATCGTGAACAAAGACTGTCCAGAGGAATTAGCCAAGCAACTGCTTCAGACCCAAGCCGGACTGGCACCTCCACCTGGCACCATACCAGCAGTAGCACCATCAACATCCACGCCAGTGCAAGTGGTTTTACCAGGGACGATCCCATTGGCCACACCAAAACGCTTTTCAGGTGATCCTGCTAAGTTTGCTGTGTTCATGAACCAGTGTCGCCTACACTTCCTTTGTAGACCAGGAGCATTGCCAAATTACCAGTCGAGAGTCGCTTTTGTTTTGTCGTACCTTGGGGGCAGCGCAGCTGATTGGTCAATACCTCTGGTGAACCGGGACAACTATTTGTTGCACGACTTCCGGGGGTTTCAACAAGAACTAGAAAAACTGTTTGCTCGTCACACCCGAGGATAGGCCCTGGTTAACGAACTCCTATCCCTCAGACAGGGCAACCAAGATCTGTTGACATACATAGCAGCATTACACAATCCACAAATCGACTGGCGCACCAAGAGGCTAACCTTCTCTGATGAATGTCTTGGTTCCTGCTTCAAGTCAAACTCGCTTTTGGAACAACCGGCTGAACCAGGGCCAGGGAATGAAAAGGTGATGGGTTTGACTGGCATGCTACCACTGGAATATCATGATTACCAGGACATCTTTGAGAAAGAACAAACAAACACCTTACCCCCACACAAACCCTATGACTGCCAGATCGATCTTGTTCCAGGTGCAAAGTTACCTTGCAGTCGAATTTACACCCTTACGGAACAAGAGAATTCACACCTGAAAACCTTTTTGGATCAATATCTGGCCATCGGTTTCATCCGTCCATCTAAGTCGCCAGTATCTTCCCCCCTCTTCTTCATACCCAAGAAGGAGGGGGATTTGAGAACATGCATCGACTACCGGTTCTTAAATCAAATCACGGTAAAAAACCGGTATCCACTGCCACTTATCCCAGAACTTCTGGATCAGATCAAGGACGCCCAAATTTACACCAAACTGGACCTCCGAGGGGCATACCACCTTTTATGGGTTAAAAAGGGAGACGAGTGGAAGACCGCCGTCAATACAAAGTATGGTCTCTATGAGTACCAGGTCATGCCCTTTGGGCTCTGTAATGACCCAGCCGCATTCCAATTTTTCATGAACAGTGTTCTTCGAGAATTATTGGATGTGTGTGCATTGGTATATATCGATGACATCTTGATATACTCGGCCATGAAGGAGGATCATATCATCCATGTTCGGGCGGTTTTGGAAAAACTCCAGCAACACCAGCTATACGCCAAGTTAGAAAAATGTTTTTCCATGTGTCGGAATTCGAGTTTTTAGGCTTCATCCTCACACCACAGTGATCAGAATGGACACTCGTAAAGTGGATGCCATACTCAACTGGCCATCCCCTTCTTCAGTAAAAGGAGTTCAAAGTGTATTAGGTTTCGCAAACTTTTATTGCCGCTTTATTCCCGGATTTTCCCAGATCGTCCACCCAATAACAACCTTGCTACGAAAGAACAAATGCTTCAGTTGGTCTGCTGAAGCAGAAGAAGCCTTCCAGCGTCTAAAACAAGAATTCACCACAGCTCCGATCCTAAGACATCCCCGTCCAGACTTACCATATGTAGTAGAAACCGACGTCTCCAGCCTCGCCATGGGAGCAGTCCTCTCACAGCGCAACCCTGATACCGGTCAGTTACGCCCGGTGGTGTTCTGTCACGCACGTTTTCAGCACCAGAGCTCAACTACGCGATTACAGACAAGGCACTCCTGGCAATAAAATCAGCATTCAAGGCATGGAGGCACTACCTCCTGTGGGCCAGACATACAGTCATGGTAATCACTGACCACCGCAATTTACAGTACTTAAAAACAGCCAAGGCCCAGTCATCTCGCCAACTTCGCTGCGCCTTGTTTTTTGCGCAGTATGATTACATAATCACTTATCGACCAGGGGTCCATGACAGAAAGGCAGACGCTCTCTCGCGTATGGGAGAAGGGGAAGAGGCATATGCAACTCCCGACCCAGTGTCAATTATCCCGGAAGAAAAAATCCTAGGGGTCCTCGATAAAACGTTGGCCTTGGAAAACCTACAAACCACAGTGCAACAATGTTTCAATGAGAAAACATGCCAAACATGGACAATTAAGAGCCGTCATCATACAATCTCCAGTGGGCTTCCATATTTCCAAGGGTGCCTCTATCTCCCAAGTAAGGAACATCAAAACCAAGTCATCACCAGTTACCACGACTCCCTGGTAGAAGGTCATCCGGGAATCGTCAAAACCTTGGCTAAGGTTAAAAGATACTACTGGTGGCCTACTTTGCGAAAGGACGTAATCCAACGTGTACTAACATGTGGGATCTGTGCCCAAAATAAATCCCAGAAACAAAAACCGACAGGACTGTTACGTCTGTTAATTGTGCCACCTGCACCCTGGCACATGTTGTCTCTTGATTTCATCACGATTCTTCCTTCCTGTAATGGCTACAATACCATTCTCGTCATTGTGGATTTATTCACTAAAATGGCCCATTTCATCCCATTGAAAGGTTTGCCCACTGCGCTCATGCTGCCAAGGTCTTTCTTGAACAGATTGTCCGGTTACACAGATTCCCGTCAATCTTGATCTCCGATCGGAGCAGCCAATTCATCTCAAAATTTGGGGAAAAAAGCTGTGAGCTGGCTCAAATTGACATCCAGCTATCAAGTAGTCATCACCCACAGACTGATGGTCTGACGGAAACGACAAACCAGACGCTAGTACAATACTTGAGATGCATGCTATACCAAGCAGAAAACACCTGGAAGGACATATTATGGATAGTGGAGTATGCATACAACAACTCAATCCATACTTGCACATAACAGAGCCCATTCTATGTAATTTATGACATCACCCACACACTTCCACCTTTGATCCACCCGAGGTCCTAGATATGCCGGAAGTGAGAACTCCACACACCATGATTGCTCAGGTTTTAAAGGAAGCTACAACACAGTAGATCCGAGCTAAAGAAAGACATAAGAAATGTTCAGATCAACACCGAAAGGAAGTCTGTGTATCACGTTGGGGACGCAGTCTGGTTGGCATCCAGACATATCGCGTTAAAAGAGCCCCCGAACCTTCCGTCCCAGATATCTGGGACCATATACCATCAAGGCAATTGTAAATCCAATTGCAATGAAGCTGGCCTTACCTCCAAATATGCGAATTCATCGGGCATTCCATGTTTCCCTCTTGAAGCCAGTACAACCTGGAACTCGGGTCCGAAGACCCCCCGCTCCTGTGATTGTGGATGGCGAGCCCTAATACGAGGTTAAGGACATTATGGACTCAAAAATTGTCAGGAACAAGGTATTTTATCTTGTCGATTGGAAAGGATACGGACCTCAGGACAGGTCCTGGGAACCCAGCAACCACATCCATGCGCCATAGTTATTCAAGCGCTACCACCACAATAACCCGTCTAAGCCCGGGCCCGAGGGAAGGTCACACTCGAGAGGGGCCTTGGGGGGGGGGGAGTGCTGTCACAGCCCAGTGTTGCCCCAAGACAACATTAGGAGCCATGACACGATATGGGGAATATGGACAGGTTATAAACTCCCTCAAAAATGGGAAAGGGCCCACCGGGACCCAGTCCTGGCGCCTTTGGCCTTTGGCACCAGGCTCATGAGAAATGCTCAGGTGCTTCAGTACAGCTCCCTTGGTGATTCAACATGGCAGGTAGACATCAGGATGGAACCCCTACATGCGGTCAGTGTTTAGGGTGTGGCTGTATCCTTGGGCAGGGTCGTCTATATACCCATGCCTTTCCAGCAACCCATGCTTCACGTTGTTCTGCTTCCAAGCAGCAGCACGCGCTCACCGACGCTCAACATCCAAGGCGCATCTGCTCCGGACCAGCTATCCTTGTCATGCTTACCTGTTATGTCCGCTGCAATGACCGCTACATCTTCAATTACCCGGAGCATCTTACCTTTGTCAGCAACGCCCGCTGCAACTACCGCTACATCTTCACTTATCTGGACTAGCTTACCTTTGTCAGCAATGCCCGCTGCAATGACCGCTACATCTTCACTTACCCGGACCAGCTTACCTTTGTCAGCAATGCCCGCTGCAACGACCGCTCCATCTTTGCCTGGATCAGATCACGCTTGCAATCGCTACACCTCACACTTAAGATCTTCATCTGCCACTCACAGCGGAAGACGCACCGCATCCACCCACACCTGCGGTCCGGTCCGGAACGTGGCTCCGCATCCGGTGCCTGAAAGACAGAAAGAACAAGGTTAGTTAACATGAAAATTTCCTGCTAACGCTCGTAACAAAAACCCATACTTACCGCATCTTGAAGCCTCGATCCCTTCAAGTGCTTCACACGTGTTGGTACCACAACAACTGTCAAAGGAAAAGGAGAAAAACATTAGTAAAATAAAGACTGGCAGAGAAAAAACTCATAATTAACAACACGAGGAAGGAATATGAGGCTGTTCAAAGAGCAAGAGAAAGACAATACAAGAAAGACTTATAAGAATGAAAACAGACACATGAGAGGAGTCACAGCAGGACTGGGCACCTCACACCGCACGAAGATCCAGTGAAGTAACTGGACCTGCAGCACCCCTGCTGAGTCAAGCAGGATGGAGAGTTTGCCGATACTATAAAGAAGGTAAGAAGAAACCCTGACAACAGAAATCACGTACAGGGGCACAAGGGAGGCGGGTCCAGGGCTACAGCAGTTGCCTGAACTTACTGGGACCCTCTCATTGCAGGCATACCTTCCTCTGCTAGGGGAGCCATCAGCAGCAGGGAATCCCAGACGCCTCAGCAGAAGTCGCCCTCCTGACGGATCAGCACCCCCACGGAAACAAGGTGAGCGTAACAAAACCACAGAGGCAACAACAGAGGCACAGAGAAGGGAGGGTAAGAAGGGATGGACCTTATGTAGGACCTTAAGTTTAAAGTGACCAGTCCTACAGACTGAGCTAATTTGAGCCTCCTTCGACACGGAGGCCGTGATTTCAATGCCCAGCTCTTTCACAGTGGTCGCAGGAGAAGGGAAAGTGAGGGGGCCAAAAATCTGCAATCCAAAGAGAAAAGGCTGTTGAGGACCCAACAACCAGGACTTTGGTTTTATCACCGCTGAGCTTGAGCCAGGTAAAGCAAATCCAACTGCCCACTGACTCAAGGCATGCACGGAACCTGGCCGCAGCTTTGGATTGCTCAAGATCCAGACAGACAACAATTTGTGTGTCGTCGGCATATATGTAACACTGAAAACCATGGGAGTGAATCAATTGAGCAAGAAGCTGAACATAAACATTAAATAAGATAGGGGAAAGAGTCGAACCTTGAGGAACACCACAAGTGACTGGGGCAGGGGCTGGCTGAAAAGGAGGAAGAGATAGCAACTGAGAGCGATCCATGAGAAAAAAGTGAAACCAGGACAGGGCCTGTCCAGAGTTGCCAGCCCCAGCCAGACGAGCGAGCAGGATGGTGTGATTGATTGGAGTTTTCACCTTTACGAGAGGTGCAATGGGTTTGTACCCGGGGCTATCGATTGCCTTACAAGTATAGCAATTAGAAAAAATGAAAGACACACATCCTCCCTTAAAAACATGCTAGTTTTTGCTGAGTATGTTCCATACATTTGGGATCTTGGAAGGACATTTCTCCTGAGTCGGAGAGCCAAGTCTCAGTGATGAGGAGTGATGGGGTTTGTCTTGTTGACTGCTGAGTGTGAGTTTAGCAAAGGCCCAGAGAGTTCATGGTCAGCGTATGTTATCTCTTTAAGGAGAGTTTTCATTGAGTTCTGGGGTGTTCGTGTGCAGGCTAACATTCAACGTTCTTGGTGGCAGAGAGTGTGACAATTCTCTGAATTTGGATGTGGACACAAGGGAGAAAATGGACCCATTCCAATGAAGCGTACTCCAGAGAAGGAGTTGGAACCAATTCATTGGTCAGGTGTAGATGGGAAAGTCTGTAGCATGTGGTCATGTGAGCAGCAAAAGGGTTCATCAGGTGAGATTATCACCATCGAGTTGAGAAATATCCCGAGGTGTGGATGATGTAGTTGGAGTCAAAGGATTAATGACTTCCAGTTGGGAATTGGGAGAGGCAGCATGATGCAGATGTTAGAGTGTGGAGACAACGTGTCTGGATGTTTTTGAACTGTGCTCAAACATAGTGAGGTTACGCTGATTACTCTGGCTCCTCACCTTCCCGTGTTAAAGGTGTGAGACAGGCGATTTGCATTTGCTGGTAGGATAGATAGACAGCGCCTGTCCACCTTGTTTTACAGTGACATTTGTGGCAAGGAAGATACAGCAGAAGACTTCAATCCAGTCCTTAGGAATCAGAGTGAAACATATGAGATCAGTCTTCACTTTACTGAGATGAGGACAAAAGCAGCAGTCTACAATAAGCGTCCCTGGGTGCGCTATTAGAAGATGATCTACGGTAAGTGTCCCTGGGTGTGCTACTAGAAGATGATCTATGGTAAGTTTCCCTGGGTGCGCTATTAGAAGATGATCTATGGTAAGTGTCCCTGGGTGCGCTATTAGAAGATGATCTACGATAAGCGTCCCTGGGTGCGCCATTAGAAGATGATCTACGGTAAGTGTCCCTGGGTGCGCTATTAGAAGTTGATATACGATAAGTGTCCTTGGGTGCGCTATTAGAAGATGATCTACGATAAGTGCCCCTGGGGGCACTATTAGAAGATGCTGTATGATAAGTGCCTCTGCGTGCGCTATTAGAAGATGATCTATGATAAGTTTTCCTTGGGTGCGCTATTAGAAGATGATCTACGATAAGTGCCCCTGGGTGCGCTATTAGAAGATGATCTACGATAAGTGCCCCTGGGTGCAGTATTAGAAGATGATCTACGATAAGTGTCCCTGTGTGCGCTATTAAAAGATGATCTACAATAAGTGGCCCTGGGTGCGCTATTAGAAGATGATCTATGATAAATGCCCCTGTGTGCGCTATTAGAATATGATCTACGATAAGTGTCCCTGGGTGCGCTATTAGAAGATGATCTACGATAAGTGCCCCTGCGTGTGCTATTAGAAGATGATCTACGATAAGTGTCCCTGGGTGCGCTATTAGAAGTTGATATACGATAAGTGTCCCTGGGTGCACTATTAGAAGATGATCTACGATAAGTGCCCCTGTGTGCCCTATTAGAATATGATCTACGATAAGTGTCCCTGGGTGCGCTATTAGAAGATGATCTACAATAAGTGGCCCTGGGTGCAGTATTAGAAGATGATCTACGATAAGTGTCCCTGGGTGCGCTATTAGAAGATGATCTACGATAAGTGCCCCTGGGGGCACTATTAGAAGATGCTCTATGATAAGTGCCCCTGCGTGCGCTATTAGAAGATGATCTATGGTAAGTGTCCCTGGGTGCGCTATTAGAAGATGATCTACGATAAGTGTCCCTACGAGCGCTATTAGAAGATGATCTACGATAAGTGTGCCTGGGTGCGCTATTAGAAGTTGATCTATGATAAGTGTCCCTAGGTGCGCTATTAGAAGATGATCTATGGTAAGTGTGCCTTGGTGCGCTATTGGAAGATGATCTACGGGAAGTGTCCCTGGGCGTGCCATTAGAAGATGATCTATGATAAGTGTCCCTGGGTGCGCTATTAGAAGTTGATCTACGATAAGTGCCCCTGGGTGCACTATTAGAAGATGATCTACGATAAGTGTCCCTGTGTGCGCTATTAGAAGACGATCTAGAGAAAGTGTCCCTGGGTGCGCTATTAGACGACGATCTATGGTAAGTGTCCCTTGGTGCGCTATTGGAAGATGATCTACGGGAAGTGTCCCTGGGCGTGCCATTAGAAGATGATCTATGATAAGTGTCCCTGGGTGCGCTATTAGAAGTTGATCTACGATAAGTGCCCCTGGGTGCGCTATTAGAAGATGATCTACGATAAATGTCCCTGGGTGCGCTATTAGAAGTTGATCTATGAAAAGTGCCCCTGGGGGCACTATTAGAAGATGCTCTATGATAAGTGCCCCTGCGTGTGCTATTAGAAGACGATCTACAGAAAGTGTCCCTGGGTGCGCTATTAGAAGACGATCTACAGAAAGTGTCCCTGGGTGCGCTATTAGAAGACGATCTATGATAAGTGTCCCTGGGTGCGCTATTAGAAGTTGATCTATGATAAGTGCCCCTGGGTGCACTATTAGAAGTTGATCTATGATAAGTGCCCCTGGGTGCACTATTAGAAGATGATCTACGATAAGTGCACCTGGGTGCACTATTAGAAGATGATCTACGATAAGTGTACCTGTGTGCGCTATTAGAAGACGATCTACAGAAAGTGTCCCTGGGTGCGCTATTAGAAGACGATCTATGATAAGTGTCCCTGGGTGCGCTATTAGAAGTTGATCTATGATAAGTGCCCCTGGGTGCACTATTAGAAGATGATCAACGATAAGTGTCCCTGTGTGCACTATTAAAAGATGATCTACAATAAGTGGCCCTGGGTGTGCTATTAGAAGATGATCTATGATAAGTGCCCCTGTGTGCGCTATTAGAAGATGATCTACGATAAGTGGCCCTGGGTGCGCTATTAGAAGATGATTTATGATAAGTGCCCCTGTGTGCGCTATTAGAAGATGATCTACGATAAGTGTCCCTGGGTGCGCTATTAGAAGATGATCTACGATAAGTGTCCCTGGGTGCGCTATTAGAAGTTGATATACGATAAGTGTCCCTGGGTGCGCTATTAGAAGATGATCTACGATAAGTGTCCCTGGGTGCGCTATTAGAAGTTGATATACGATAAGTGTCCCTGGGTGCGCTATTAGAAGATGATCTACGATAAGTGTCCCTGGGTGCGCTATTAGAAGTTGATATACGATAAGTGTCCCTGGGTGCGCTTTAGAAGATGATCTACGATAAGTGTCCCTGGGTGCGCTATTAGAAGATGATCTACGATAAGTGCCCCTGGGGGCACTATTAGAAGATGCTCTATGATAAGTGCCCCTGCGTGCGCTATTAGAAGATGATCTATGATAAGTTTTCCTTGGGTGCGCTATTAGAAGATGATCTATGGTAAGTGTCCCTGGGTGCGCTATTAGAAGATGATCTACGATAAGTGTCCCTACGTGCGCTATTAGAAGATGATCTACGATAAGTGTGCCTGGGTGTGCTATTAGAAGTTGATCTATGATAAGTGTCCCTAGGTGCGCTATTAGAAGATGATCTATGGTAAGTGTCCCTTGGTGCGCTACTGGAAGATGATCTACGAGAAGTGCCCCTGGGTGTGCCATTAGAAGATGATCTATGATAAGTGTCCCTGGGTGCGCTATTAGAAGTTGATCTACGATAAGTGCCCCTGGGTGCACTATTAGAAGATGATCTACGATAAGTGTCCCTGTGTGCGCTATTAGATGATGATCTACAATAAGTGGCCCTGGGTGCGCTATTAGAAGATGATCTATGATAAGTGCCCCTGTGTGCACTATTAGAAGATGATCTACGATAAGTGTCCCTGGGTGCGCCATTAGAAGATGATCTACGATAAGTGCCCCTGCGTGTGCTATTAGAAGATGATCTACGATAAGTGTCCCTGGGTGCGCTATTAGAAGTTGATATACGATAAGTGTCCCTGGGTGCACTATTAGAAGATGATCTATGATAAGTGCCCCTGTGTGCGCTATTAGAATATGATCTACGATAAGTGTCCCTGTGTGCGCTATTAAAAGATGATCTACAATAAGTGGCCCTGGGTGCAGTATTAGAAGATGATCTACGATAAGTGTCCCTGGGTGCGCTATTAGAAGATGATCTACGATAAGTGCCCCTGGGGGCACTATTAGAAGATGCTCTATGATAAGTGCCCCTGCGTGCGCTATTAGAAGATGATCTATGATAAGTTTTCCCTGGGCGCGCTATTAGAAGATGATCTACGATAAGTGCCCCTGGGTGCACTATTAGAAGATGATCTATGGTAAGTGTCCCTGGGTGCGCTATTAGAAGATGATCTACGATAAGTGTCCCTACGAGCGCTATTAGAAGATGATCTACGATAAGTGTGCCTGGGTGCGCTATTAGAAGTTGATCTATGATAAGTGTCCCTAGGTGCGCTATTAGAAGATGATCTATGGTAAGTGTGCCTTGGTGCGCTATTGGTGCGCTATTGGAAGATGATCTACGGGAAGTGTCCCTGGGCGTGCCATTAGAAGATGATCTATGATAAGTGTCCCTGGGTGCGCTATTAGAAGTTGATCTACGATAAGTGCCCCTGGGTGCACTATTAGAAGATGATCTACGATAAGTGTCCCTGTGTGCGCTATTAGAAGACGATCTACAGAAAGTGTCCCTGGGTGCGCTATTAGACGACGATCTATGGTAAGTGTCCCTTGGTGCGCTATTGGAAGATGATCTACGGGAAGTGTCCCTGGGCGTGCCATTAGAAGATGATCTATGATAAGTGTCCCTGGGTGCGCTATTAGAAGTTGATCTACGATAAGTGCCCCTGGGTGCGCTATTAGAAGATGATCTACGATAAATGTCCCTGGGTGCGCTATTAGAAGTTGATCTATGATAAGTGCCCCTGGGGGCACTATTAGAAGATGCTCTATGATAAGTGCCCCTGCGTGTGCTATTAGAAGACGATCTACAGAAAGTGTCCCTGGGTGCGCTATTAGAAGACGATCTACAGAAAGTGTCCCTGGGTGCGCTATTAGAAGACGATCTATGGTAAGTGTCCCTGGGTGCGCTATTAGAAGTTGATCTATGATAAGTGCCCCTGGGTGCACTATTAGAAGATGATCTACGATAAGTGCACCTGGGTGCACTATTAGAAGATGATCTACGATAAGTGTACCTGTGTGCGCTATTAGAAGACGATCTACAGAAAGTGTCCCTGGGTGCGCTATTAGAAGACGATCTATGATAAGTGTCCCTGGGTGCGCTATTAGAAGTTGATCTATGATAAGTGCCCCTGGGTGCACTATTAGAAGATGATCAACGATAAGTGTCCCTGTGTGCACTATTAAAAGATGATCTACAATAAGTGGCCCTGGGTGTGCTATTAGAAGATGATCTATGATAAGTGCCCCTGTGTGCGCTATTAGAAGATGATCTATGATAAGTGGCCCTGGGTGCGCTATTAGAAGATGATTTATGATAAGTGCCCCTGTGTGCGCTATTAGAAGATGATCTACGATAAGTGTCCCTGGGTGCGCTATTAGAAGATGATCTACGATAAGTGTCCTTGGGTGCGCTATTAGAAGTTGATATACGATAAGTGTCCCTGGGTGCGCTATTAGAAGATGATCTACGATAAGTGTCCCTGGGTGCGCTATTAGAAGTTGATATACGATAAGTGTCCCTGGGTGCGCTATTAGAAGATGATCTATGATAAGTGTCCCTGGGTGCGCTATTAGAAGTTGATATACGATAAGTGTCCCTGGGTGCGCTTTAGAAGATGATCTACGATAAGTGTCCCTGGGTGCGCTATTAGAAGATGATCTACGATAAGTGCCCCTGGGGGCACTATTAGAAGATGCTCTATGATAAGTGCCCCTGCTTGCGCTATTAGAAGATGATCTATGATAAGTTTTCCTTGGGTGCGCTATTAGAAGATGATCTATGGTAAGTGTCCCTGGGTGCGCTATTAGAAGATGATCTACGATAAGTGTCCCTACGTGCGCTATTAGAAGATGATCTACGATAAGTGTGCCTGGGTGTGCTATTAGAAGTTGATCTATGATAAGTGTCCCTAGGTGCGCTATTAGAAGATGATCTATGGTAAGTGTCCCTTGGTGCGCTACTGGAAGATGATCTACGAGAAGTGCCCCTGGGTGTGCCATTAGAAGATGATCTATGATAAGTGTCCCTGGGTGCGCTATTAGAAGTTGATCTACGATAAGTGCCCCTGGGTGCACTATTAGAAGATGATCTACGATAAGTGTCCCTGTGTGCGCTATTAGATGATGATCTACAATAAGTGGCCCTGGGTGCGCTATTAGAAGATGATCTATGATAAGTGCCCCTGTGTGCACTATTAGAAGATGATCTACGATAAGTGTCCCTGGGTGCGCTATTAGAAGATGATCTACGATAAGTGCCCCTGCGTGTGCTATTAGAAGATGATCTACGATAAGTGTCCCTGGGTGCGCTATTAGAAGTTGATATACGATAAGTGCCCCTCGGTGCGCTATTAGAAGATGATCTACGATAAATGTCCCTGGGTGCGCTATTAGAAGTTGATCTATGATAAGTGCCCCTGGGGGCACTATTAGAAGATGCTCTATGATAAGTGCCCCTGCATGTGCTATTAGAAGACGATCTACAGAAAGTGTCCCTGGGTGCGCTATTAGAAGACGATCTACAGAAAGTGTCCCTGGGTGCGCTATTAGAAGACGATCTATGATAAGTGTCCCTGGGTGCGCTATTAGAAGTTGATCTACGATAAGTGCACCTGGGTGCACTATTAGAAGATGATCTACGATAAGTGTACCTGTGTGCGCTATTAGAAGACGATCTACAGAAAGTGTCCCTGGGTGCGCTATTAGAAGACGATCTATGATAAGTGTCCCTGGGTGCGCTATTAGAAGTTGATCTACGATAAGTGCCCCTGGGTGCACTATTAGAAGATGATCTACGATAAGTGTCCCTGTGTGCGCTATTAAAAGATGATCTACAATAAGTGGCCCTGGGTGTGCTATTAGAAGATGATCTATGATAAGTGCCCCTGTGTGCGCTATTAGAAGATGATCTACGATAAGTGGCCCTGGGTGCGCTATTAGAAGATGATCTATGATAAGTGCCCCTGTGTGCGCTATTAGAAGATGATCTACGATAAGTGTCCCTGGGTGCGCTATTAGAAGATGATCTACGATAAGTGTCCCTGGGTGCGCTATTAGAAGTTGATATACGATAAGTGTCCCTGGGTGCGCTATTAGAAGATGATCTACGATAAGTGTCCCTGGGTGCGCTATTAGAAGTTGATCTACGATAAGTGTCCCTGGGTGCGCTATTAGAAGATGATCTACGATAAGTGTCCCTGGGGGCACTATTAGAAGATGCTCTATGATAAGTGCCCCTGCGTGCGCTATTAGAAGATGATCTATGATAAGTTTTCCTTGGGTGCGCTATTAGAAGATGATCTACGATAAGTGCCCCTGTGTGCGCTATTAGAAGATGATCTACGATAAGTGTCCCTGGGTGCGCTATTAGAAGATGATCTACGATAAGTGTCCTTGGGTGCGCTATTAGAAGTTGATATACGATAAGTGTCCCTGGGTGCGCTATTAGAAGATGATCTACGATAAGTGTCCCTGGGTGCGCTATTAGAAGTTGATATACGATAAGTGTCCCTGGGTGCGCTATTAGAAGATGATCTATGATAAGTGTCCCTGGGTGCGCTATTAGAAGTTGATATACGATAAGTGTCCCTGGGTGCGCTTTAGAAGATGATCTACGATAAGTGTCCCTGGGTGCGCTATTAGAAGATGATCTACGATAAGTGCCCCTGGGGGCACTATTAGAAGATGCTCTATGATAAGTGCCCCTGCTTGCGCTATTAGAAGATGATCTATGATAAGTTTTCCTTGGGTGCGCTATTAGAAGATGATCTATGGTAAGTGTCCCTGGGTGCGCTATTAGAAGATGATCTACGATAAGTGTCCCTACGTGCGCTATTAGAAGATGATCTACGATAAGTGTGCCTGGGTGTGCTATTAGAAGTTGATCTATGATAAGTGTCCCTAGGTGCGCTATTAGAAGATGATCTATGGTAAGTGTCCCTTGGTGCGCTACTGGAAGATGATCTACGAGAAGTGCCCCTGGGTGTGCCATTAGAAGATGATCTATGATAAGTGTCCCTGGGTGCGCTATTAGAAGTTGATCTACGATAAGTGCCCCTGGGTGCACTATTAGAAGATGATCTACGATAAGTGTCCCTGTGTGCGCTATTAGATGATGATCTACAATAAGTGGCCCTGGGTGCGCTATTAGAAGATGATCTATGATAAGTGCCCCTGTGTGCACTATTAGAAGATGATCTACGATAAGTGTCCCTGGGTGCGCTATTAGAAGATGATCTACGATAAGTGCCCCTGCGTGTGCTATTAGAAGATGATCTACGATAAGTGTCCCTGGGTGCGCTATTAGAAGTTGATATACGATAAGTGCCCCTCGGTGCGCTATTAGAAGATGATCTACGATAAATGTCCCTGGGTGCGCTATTAGAAGTTGATCTATGATAAGTGCCCCTGGGGGCACTATTAGAAGATGCTCTATGATAAGTGCCCCTGCATGTGCTATTAGAAGACGATCTACAGAAAGTGTCCCTGGGTGCGCTATTAGAAGACGATCTACAGAAAGTGTCCCTGGGTGCGCTATTAGAAGACGATCTATGATAAGTGTCCCTGGGTGCGCTATTAGAAGTTGATCTACGATAAGTGCACCTGGGTGCACTATTAGAAGATGATCTACGATAAGTGTACCTGTGTGCGCTATTAGAAGACGATCTACAGAAAGTGTCCCTGGGTGCGCTATTAGAAGACGATCTATGATAAGTGTCCCTGGGTGCGCTATTAGAAGTTGATCTACGATAAGTGCCCCTGGGTGCACTATTAGAAGATGATCTACGATAAGTGTCCCTGTGTGCGCTATTAAAAGATGATCTACAATAAGTGGCCCTGGGTGTGCTATTAGAAGATGATCTATGATAAGTGCCCCTGTGTGCGCTATTAGAAGATGATCTACGATAAGTGGCCCTGGGTGCGCTATTAGAAGATGATCTATGATAAGTGCCCCTGTGTGCGCTATTAGAAGATGATCTACGATAAGTGTCCCTGGGTGCGCTATTAGAAGATGATCTACGATAAGTGTCCCTGGGTGCGCTATTAGAAGTTGATATACGATAAGTGTCCCTGGGTGCGCTATTAGAAGATGATCTACGATAAGTGTCCCTGGGTGCGCTATTAGAAGTTGATCTACGATAAGTGTCCCTGGGTGCGCTATTAGAAGATGATCTACGATAAGTGTCCCTGGGGGCACTATTAGAAGATGCTCTATGATAAGTGCCCCTGCGTGCGCTATTAGAAGATGATCTATGATAAGTTTTCCTTGGGTGCGCTATTAGAAGATGATCTACGATAAGTGCCCCTGGGTGCGCTATTAGAAGATGATCTATGGTAAGTGTCCCTGGGTGCGCTATTAGAAGATGATCTACGATAATTGTCCCTACGTGCGCTATTAGAAGATGATCTACGATAAGTGTGCCTGGGTGTGCTATTAGAAGTTGATCTATGATAAGTGTCCCTAGGTGCGCTATTAGAAGATGATCTATGGTAAGTGTCCCTTGGTGCGCTACTGGAAGATGATCTACGAGAAGTGTCCCTGGGTGTGCCATTAGAAGATGATCTATGATAAGTGTCCCTGGGTGCGCTATTAGAAGTTGATCTACGATAAGTGCCCCTGGGTGCACTATAAGTGTGCCTGGGTGTGCTATTAGAAGTTGATCTATGATAAGTGTCACTAGGTGCGCTATTAGAAGATGATCTATGGTAAGTGTCCCTTGGTGCGCTACTGGAAGATGATCTACAATAAGTGGCCCTGGGTGCGCTATTAGAAGATGATCTATGATAAGTGCCCCTGTGTGCACTATTAGAAGATGATCTACGATAAGTGTCCCTGGGTGCGCTATTAGAAGATGATCTACGATAAGTGCCCCTGCGTGTGCTATTAGAAGATGATCTACGATAAGTGTCCCTGGGTGCGCTATTAGAAGATGATCTACGATAAGTGTCCCTGGGTGCGCTATTAGAAGATGATCTACGATAAGTGCCCCTGCGTGTGCTATTAGAAGATGATCTACGATAAGTGTCCCTGGGTGCGCTATTAGAAGTTGATATACGATAAGTGTCCCTGGGTGCGCTATTAGAAGATGATCTACGATAAATGTCTCTGGGTGCGCTATTAGAAGTTGATCTATGATAAGTGCCCCTGGGGGCACTATTAGAAGATGCTCTATGATAAGTGCCCCTGGGGGCACTATTAGAAGATGCTCTATGATAAGTGCCCCTGCATGTGCTATTAGAAGACGATCTACAGAAAGTGTCCCTGGGTGCGCTATTAGAAGACGATCTACAGAAAGTGTCCCTGGGTGCGCTATTAGAAGACGATCTATGATAAGTGTCCCTGGGTGCGCTATTAGAAGTTGATCTACGATAAGTGCACCTGGGTGCACTATTAGAAGATGATCTACGATAAGTGTACCTGTGTGCGCTATTAGAAGACGATCTACAGAAAGTGTCCCTGGGTGCGCTATTAGAAGACGATCTATGATAAGTGTCCCTGGGTGCGCTATTAGAAGTTGATCTACGATAAGTGCCCCTGGGTGCACTATTAGAAGATGATCTACGATAAGTGTCCCTGTGTGCGCTATTAAAAGATGATCTACAATAAGTGGCCCTGGGTGTGCTATTAGAAGATGATCTATGATAAGTGCCCCTGTGTGCGCTATTAGAAGATGATCTACGATAAGTGGCCCTGGGTGCGCTATTAGAAGATGATCTATGATAAGTGCCCCTGTGTGCGCTATTAGAAGATGATCTACGATAAGTGTCCCTGGGTGCGCTATTAGAAGATGATCTACGATAAGTGTCCCTGGGTGCGCTATTAGAAGTTGATATACGATAAGTGTCCCTGGGTGCGCTATTAGAAGATGATCTACGATAAGTGCCCCTGGGTGCGCTATTAGAAGTTGATCTACGATAAGTGTCCCTGGGTGCGCTATTAGAAGATGATCTACGATAAGTGTCCCTGGGGGCACTATTAGAAGATGCTCTATGATAAGTGCCCCTGCGTGCGCTATTAGAAGATGATCTATGATAAGTTTTCCTTGGGTGCGCTATTAGAAGATGATCTACGATAAGTGCCCCTGGGTGCGCTATTAGAAGATGATCTATGGTAAGTGTCCCTGGGTGCGCTATTAGAAGATGATCTACGATAAGTGTCCCTACGTGCGCTATTAGAAGATGATCTACGATAAGTGTGCCTGGGTGTGCTATTAGAAGTTGATCTTTGATAAGTGTCCCTAGGTGCGCTATTAGAAGATGATCTATGGTAAGTGTCCCTTGGTGCGCTACTGGAAGATGATCTACGAGAAGTGTCCCTGGGTGTGCCATTAAAAGATGATCTATGATAAGTGTCCCTGGGTGCGCTATTAGAAGTTGATCTACGATAAGTGCCCCTGGGTGCACTATAAGTGTGCCTGGGTGTGCTATTAGAAGTTGATCTATGCTAAGTGTCACTAGGTGCGCTATTAGAAGATGATCTATGGTAAGTGTCCCTTGGTGCGCTACTGGAAGATGATCTACAATAAGTGGCCCTGGGTGCGCTATTAGAAGATGATCTATGATAAGTGCCCCTGTGTGCGCTATTAGAAGATGATCTACGATAAGTGTCCCTGGGTGCGCTATTAGAAGATGATCTACGATAAGTGCCCCTGCGTGTGCTATTAGAAGATGATCTACGATAAGTGTCCCTGGGTGCGCTATTAGAAGTTGATATACGATAAGTGTCCCTGGGTGCGCTATTAGAAGATGATCTACGATAAATGTCCCTGGGTGCGCTATTAGAAGTTGATCTATGATAAGTGCCCCTGGGGGCACTATTAGAAGATGCTCTATGATAAGTGCCCCTGCGTGTGCTATTGGACGATGATCTACGATAAGTTTTCCCTGGGTGCGCTATTAGAAGATGATCTATGGATAGTGTCCCTGGGTGCGCTATTAGAAGATGATCTATGATAAGTGTCCCTGGGTGCGCTATTAGAAGATGATCTACGATAAGTGTCCCTGGGTGCAGTAATAGAAGATGATCTACGATAAGTGCCCCTGCGTGCGCTATTAGAAGATGATCTACAATAAGTGTCACTGGGTGCGCTATTATAAGACGATCTACGATAAGTGTCCCTGGGTGCGCTATTAGGAGACGATCTACGATAAGTGGCCCTGGGTAAGCTATTAGAAGACGATCTACGGTAAGTGGGCCTGGGTGCGCTATTAGAAGATGATCTACGATAAGTGTCCCTGGGTGCGCTATTAGAAGTTGATCTACGATAAGTGTCCCTGGGTGCGCTATTAGAAGATGATCTACGATAACTGTCCCTGGTTGCGCTATTAGAAGTTCATCTACGATAAGAGCCCCTGGGTGCACTATTAGAAGATGATCTACGATAAGTGTCTCTGTGTGCGCTATTAGAAGATGATCTACGATAAGTGTCCCTGGGTGCGCTATTAGAAGATGATCTACGATAAGTGCCCCTGCGTGTGCTATTAGAAGATGATCTATGATAAGTGTCCCTGGGTGCGCTATTAGAAGTTGATATATACGATAAGTGTCCCTGGGTGCGCTACTAGAAGATGATCTAGCATAAGTGTCCCTGGGTGCGCTATTAGAAGATGCTCTATGATAAGTGCCCCTGCGTGCGCTATTAGAAGATGATCTATGATAAGTTTTCCCTGGGTGCGCTATTAGAAGATGATCTAGCATAAGTGTCCCTGGGTGCGATATTAGAAGTTGATCTATGATAAGTGCCCCTGGGTGCAGTATTAGAAGATGATCTACGATAAGTGTCCCTGGGTGCGCTATTAGAAGATGATCTACGATAAGTGCCCCTGGGGGCACTATTAGAAGATGCTCTACGATAGGTGCCCCTGCGTGCGCTATTAGAAGATGATCTATGATAGGTTTTCCCTGGGTGCGCTATTAGAAGATGATCTACGATAAGTGCCCCTGCGTGTGCTATTAGAAGATGATCTATGATAAGTGTCCCTGGGTGCGCTATTAGAAGTTGATATATACGATAAGTGTCCCTGGGTGCGCTACTAGAAGATGATCTAGAATAAGTGTCCCTGGGTGCGCTATTAGAAGTTGATCTATGATAAGTGCCCCTGGGTGCAGTATTAGAAGATGATCTACGATAAGTGTCCCTGGGTGCGCTATTAGAAGATGATCTACGCTAAGTGCCCCTGGGGGCACTATTAGAAGATGCTCTACGATAGGTGCCCCTGCGTGCGCTATTAGAAGATGATCTATGATAAGTTTTCCCTGGGTGCGCTATTAGAAGATGATCTACGATAATTGCCCTTGGGTGTGCTATTAGAAGATGATCTACGATAAGGGCCCCTGCGTGCGCTATTAGAAGTTGATCTATGATAAGTGCCCCTGGGTGCAGTATTAGAAGATGATCTACGATAAGTGTCCCTGGGTGCGCTATTAGAAGTTCATCTACGATAAGAGCCCCTGGGTGCACTATTAGAAGATGATCTACGATAAGTGTCTCTGTGTGCGCTATTAGAAGATGATCTACGATAAGTGTCCCTGGGTGCGCTATTAGAAGATGATCTACGATAAGTGCCCCTGCATGTACTATTAGAAGATGATCTATGATAAGTGTCCCTGGGTGCGCTATTAGAAGTTGATATATACGATAAGTGTCCCTGGGTGCGCTACTAGAAGATGATCTAGCATAAGTGTCCCTGGGTGCGCTATTAGAAGTTGATCTATGATAAGTGCCCCTGGGTGCAGTATTAGAAGATGATCTACGATAAGTGTCCCTGGGTGCGCTATTAGAAGATGATCTACGATAAGTGCCCCTGGGGGCACTATTAGAAGATGCTCTACGATAGGTGCCCCTGCGTGCGCTATTAGAAGATGATCTATGATAAGTTTTCCCTGGGTGCGCTATTAGAAATTGATCTACGATAATTGCCCTTGGGTGCGCTATTAGAAGATGATCTACGATAAGGGCCCCTGCGTGCGCTATTAGAAGATGATCTATGAATAGTGTCCCTGGGTGCGCTATTAGAAGATGATCTATGATAAGTGTCCCTGGGTGCACTATTAGAAGATGATCTACGAAAAGTGTCCCTGGGTGCGCTATTAGAAGTTGATCTATGATAAGTGTCCCTGGGTGCAGTATTAGAAGATGATCTACGATAAGTGCCCCTGGGTGCGCTATTAGAAGATGGTCTATGAAAAGTGTCCCTGGGTGCGCTATTAGAAGTTGATCTACGATAAGTGTCCCTGGGTGCAGTATTACAAGATGATCTACGATAAGTGTCCCTGGGTGCGCTATTAGAAGATGATGTACGATAAGTGTCCCTGGGAGCGCTATTAGAATATGATATACGATAAGTGTCCCTGGGTGCGCTATTAGAAGATGATCTATGACAAGTGTTCCTGGGTGCGCTATTAGAAGATGCTCTATGATAAGTGCCTCTGCGTGCGCTATTAGAAGATGATCCATGATAAGTTTTCCTTGGGTGCGCTATTAGAAGATGATCTACGATAAGTGCCCCTGGGTGCAGTATTAGAAGATGATCTACGATAAGTGTCCCTGTGTGCGCTATTAAAAGATGATCTACAATAAGTGGCCCTGGGTGCGCTATTAGAAGATGATCTACAATAAGTGGCCCTGGGTGCAGTATTAGAAGATGATCTACGATAAGTGTCCCTGGGTGCGCTATTAGAAGATGATCTACGATAAGTGCCCCTGGGGGCACTATTAGAAGATGCTCTATGATAGGTGCCCCTGCGTGCGCTATTAGAAGATGATCTATGATAAGTTTTCCCTGGGTGCGCTATTAGAAGATGATCTACGATAATTGCCCTTGGGTGCGCTATTAGAAGATGATCTACGATAAGGGCCCCTGCGTGCGCTATTAGAAGTTGATCTATGATAAGTGCCCCTGGGTGCAGTATTAGAAGATGATCTACGATAAGTGTCCCTGGGTGCGCTATTAGAAGTTCATCTACCATAAGAGCCCCTGGGTGCACTATTAGAAGATGATCTACGATAAGTGTCTCTGTGTGCGCTATTAGAAGATGATCTACGATAAGTGTCCCTGGGTGCGCTATTAGAAGATGATCTACGATAAGTGCCCCTGCGTGTACTATTAGAAGATGATCTATGATAAGTGTCCCTGGGTGCGCTATTAGAAGTTGATATATACGATAAGTGTCCCTGGGTGCGCTACTAGAAGATGATCTAGCATAAGTGTCCCTGGGTGCGCTATTAGAAGTTGATCTATGATAAGTGCCCCTGGGTGCAGTATTAGAAGATGATCTACGATAAGTGTCCCTGGGTGCGCTATTAGAAGATGATCTACGATAAGTGCCCCTGGGGGCACTATTAGAAGATGCTCTACGATAGGTGCCCCTGCGTGCGCTATTAGAAATTGATCTACGATAATTGCCCTTGGGTGCGCTATTAGAAGATGATCTATGATAAGGGCCCCTGCGTGCGCTATTAGAAGATGATCTATGAATAGTGTCCCTGGGTGCGCTATTAGAAGATGATCTATGATAAGTGTCCCTGGGTGCACTATTAGAAGATGATCTACGAAAAGTGTCCCTGGGTGCGCTATTAGAAGTTGATCTATGATAAGTGACCCTGGGTGCAGTATTAGAAGATGATCTACGATAAGTGCCCCTGGGTGCGCTATTAGAAGATGGTCTATGAAAAGTGTCCCTGGGTGCGCTATTAGAAGTTGATCTACGATAAGTGTCCCTGGGTGCAGTATTACAAGATGATCTACGATAAGTGTCCCTGGGTGCGCTATTAGAAGATGATGTACGATAAGTGTCCCTGGGAGCGCTATTAGAATATGATATACAATAAGTGTCCCTGGGTGCGCTATTAGAAGATGATCTATGACAAGTGTTCCTGGGTGCGCTATTAGAAGATGCTCTATGATAAGTGCCTCTGCGTGTGCTATTAGAAGATGATCTATGATAAGTTTTCCTTGGGTGCGCTATTAGAAGATGATCTACGATAAGTGTCCCTGTGTGCGCTATTAAAAGATGATCTACAATAAGTGGCCCTGGGTGCAGTATTAGAAGATGATCTATGATAAGTGCCCCTGTGTGCGCTATTAGAATATGATCTACGATAAGTGTCCCTGGGTGCGCTATTAGAAGATGATCTACGATAAGTGCCCCTGCGTGTGCTATTAGAAGATGATCTACGATAAGTGTCCCTGGGTGCGCTATTAGAAGTTGATATACGATAAGTGTCCCTGGGTGCACTATTAGAAGATGATCTATGATAAGTGCCCCTGTGTGCGCTATTAGAATATGATCTACGATAAGTGTCCCTGGGTGCGCTATTAGAAGATGATCTACGATAAGTGTCCCTGTGTGCGCTATTAAAAGATGATCTACAATAGTTGGCCCTGGGTGCAGTATTAGAGGATGATCTACGATAAGTGTCCCTGGGTGCGCTATTAGAAGATGATCTACGATAAGTGTCCCTACGAGCGCTATTAGAAGATGATCTACGATAAGTGTGCCTGGGTGCGCTATTAGAAGTTGATCTATGATAAGTGTCCCTAGGTGCGCTATTAGAAGATGATCTATGGTAAGTGTCCCTTGGTGCGCTATTGGAAGATGATCTACGGGAAGTGTCCCTGGGCGTGCCATTAGAAGATGATCTATGATAAGTGTCCCTGGGTGCGCTATTAGAAGTTGATCTACGATAAGTGCCCCTGGGTGCACTATTAGAAGATGATCTACGATAAGTGTCCCTGTGTGCGCTATTAGAAGACGATCTACAGAAAGTGTCCCTGGGTGCGCTATTAGACGACGATCTATGGTAAGTGTCCCTTGGTGCGCTATTGGAAGATGATCTACGGGAAGTGTCCCTGGGCGTGCCATTAGAAGATGATCTATGATAAGTGTCCCTGGGTGCGCTATTAGAAGTTGATCTACGATAAGTGCCCCTGGGTGCGCTATTAGAAGATGATCTACGATAAATGTCCCTGGGTGCGCTATTAGAAGTTGATCTATGATAAGTGCACCTGGGGGCACTATTAGAAGATGCTCTATGATAAGTGCCCCTGCGTGTGCTATTAGAAGACGATCTACAGAAAGTGTCCCTGGGTGCGCTATTAGAAGACGATCTACAGAAAGTGTCCCTGGGTGCACTATTAGAAGACGATCTATGATAAGTGTCCCTGGGTGCGCTATTAGAAGTTGATCTACGATAAGTGCACCTGGGTGCACTATTAGAAGATGATCTACGATAAGTGTACCTGTGTGCGCTATTAGAAGACGATCTACAGAAAGTGTCCCTGGGTGCGCTATTAGAAGACGATCTAGATAAGTGTCCCTGGGTGCGCTATTAGAAGTTGATCTATGATAAGTGCCCCTGGGTGCACTATTAGAAGATGATCTACGATAAGTGTCCCTGTGTGCACTATTAAAAGATGATCTACAATAAGTGGCCCTGGGTGTGCTATTAGAAGATGATCTATGATAAGTGCCTCTGTGTGCGCTATTAGAAGATGATCTACGATAAGTGGCCCTGGGTGCGCTATTAGAAGATGATTTATGATAAGTGCCCCTGTGTGCGCTATTAGAAGATGATCTACGATAAGTGTCCCTGGGTGCGCTATTAGAAGATGATCTACGATAAGTGTCCCTGGGTGCGCTATTAGAAGTTGATATACGATAAGTGTCCCTGGGTGCGCTATTAGAAGATGATCTACGATAAGTGTCCCTGGGTGCGCTATTAGAAGTTGATATACGATAAGTGTCCCTGGGTGCGCTATTAGAAGATGATCTACGATAAGTGTCCCTGGGTGCGCTATTAGAAGTTGATATACGATAAGTGTCCCTGGGTGCGCTATTAGAAGATGATCTACGATAAGTGTCCCTGGGTGCGCTATTAGAAGATGATCTACAATAAGTGCCCCTGGGGGCACTATTAGAAGATGCTCTATGATAAGTGCCCCTGCGTGCGCTATTAGAAGATGATCTATGATACGTTTTCCTTGGGTGCGCTATTAGAAGATGATCTATGGTAAGTATCCCTGGGTGCGCTATTAGAAGATGATCTACGATAAGTGTCCCGGGGTGCGCTATTAGAAGTTGATATACGATAAGTGTCCCTGGGTGCGCTATTAGAAGATGATCTACGATAAGTGTCCCTGGGTGCGCTATTAGAAGATGATCTACAATAAGTGCCCCTGGGGGCACTATTAGAAGATGCTCTATGATAAGTGCCCCTGCGTGCGCTATTAGAAGATGATCTATGATAAGTTTTCCTTGGGTGCGCTATTAGAAGATGATCTATGGTAAGTGTCCCTTGGTGCGCTATTGGAAGATGATCTACGGGAAGTGTCCCTGGGCGTGCCATTAGAAGATGATCTATGATAAGTGTCCCTGGGTGCGCTATTAGAAGTTGATCTACGATAAGTGCCCCTGGGTGCGCTATTAGAAGATGATCTACGATAAATGTCCCTGGGTGCGCTATTAGAAGTTGATCTATGATAAGTGCCCCTGGGGGCACTATTAGAAGATGGTCTATGATAAGTGCCCCTGCGTGTGCTATTAGAAGACGATCTACAGAAAGTGTCCTTGGGTGCGCTATTAGAAGACGATCTACAGAAAGTGTCCCTGGGTGCGCTATTAGAAGACGATCTATGATAAGTGTCCCTGGGTGCGCTATTAGAAGTTGATCTACGATAAGTGCACCTGGGTGCACTATTAGAAGATGATCTACGATAAGTGTACCTGTGTGCGCTATTAGAAGACGATCTACAGAAAGTGTCCCTGGGTGCGCTATTAGAAGACGATCTATGATAAGTGTCCCTGGGTGCGCTATTAGAAGTTGATCTATGATAAGTGCCCCTGGGTGCACTATTAGAAGATGATCTACGATAAGTGTCCCTGTGTGCACTATTAAAAGATGATCTACAATAAGTGGCCCTGGGTGTGCTATTAGAAGATGATCTATGATAAGTGCCCCTGTGTGCGCTATTAGAAGATGATCTACGATAAGTGGCCCTGGGTGCGCTATTAGAAGATGATTTATGATAAGTGCCCCTGTGTGCGCTATTAGAAGATGATCTACGATAAGTGTCCCTGGGTGCACTATTAGAAGATGATCTACGATAAGTGTCCCTGGGTGCGCTATTAGAAGTTGATATACGATAAGTGTCCCTGGGTGCGCTATTAGAAGATGATCTACGATAAGTGTCCCTGGGTGCGCTATTAGAAGTTGATATACGATAAGTGTCCCTGGGTGCGCTATTAGAAGATGATCTACGATAAGTGTCCCTGGGTGCGCTATTAGAAGTTGATATACGATAAGTGTCCCTGGGTGCGCTATTAGAAGATGATCTACGATAAGTGTCCCTTGGTGCGCTATTAGAAGATGATCTACAATAAGTGCCCCTGGGGGCACTATTAGAAGATGCTCTATGATAAGTGCCCCTGCGTGCGCTATTAGAAGATGATCTATGATACGTTTTCCTTGGGTGCGCTATTAGAAGATGATCTATGGTAAGTGTCCCTGGATGCGCTATTAGAAGATGATCTACGATAAGTGTCCCTACGTGCGCTATTAGAAGATGATCTACGATAAGTGTGCCTGGGTGTGCTATTAGAAGTTGATCTATGATAAGTGTCCCTAGGTGCGCTATTAGAAGATGATCTATGGTAAGTGTCCCTTGGTGCGCTACTGGAAGATGATCTACGAGAAGTGCCCCTGGGTGTGCCATTAGAAGATGATCTATGATAAGTGTCCCTGGGTGCGCTATTAGAAGTTGATCTACGATAAGTGCCCCTGGGTGCACTATTAGAAGATGATCTACGATAAGTGTCCCTGTGTGCGCTATTAGATGATGATCTACAATAAGTGGCCCTGGGTGCGCTATTAGAAGATGATCTATGATAAGTGCCCCTGTGTGCGCTATTAGAAGATGATCTACGATAAGTGTCCCTGGGTGCGCTATTAGAAGATGATCTACGATAAGTGCCCCTGCGTGTGCTATTAGAAGATGATCTACGATAAGTGTCCCTGGGTGCGCTATTAGAAGTTGATATACGATAAGTGTCCCTCGGTGCGCTATTAGAAGATGATCTACGATAAATGTCCCTGGGTGCGCTATTAGAAGTTGAACTATGATAAGTGCCCCTGGGGGCACTATTAGAAGATGCTCTATGATAAGTGCCCCTGCATGTGCTATTAGAAGACGATCTACAGAAAGTGTCCCTGGGTGCGCTATTAGAAGACGATCTACAGAAAGTGTCCCTGGGTGCGCTATTAGAAGACGATCTATGATAAGTGTCCCTGGGTGCGCTATTAGAAGTTGATCTACGATAAGTGCACCTGGGTGCACTATTAGAAGATGATCTACGATAAGTGTACCTGTGTGCGCTATTAGAAGACGATCTACAGAAAGTGTCCCTGGGTGCGCTATTAGAAGACGATCTATGATAAGTGTCCCTGGGTGCGCTATTAGAAGTTGATCTACGATAAGTGCCCCTGGGTGCACTATTAGAAGATGATCTACGATAAGTGTCCCTGTGTGCGCTATTAAAAGATGATCTACAATAAGTGGCCCTGGGTGTGCTATTAGAAGATGATCTATGATAAGTGCCCCTGTGTGCGCTATTAGAAGATGATCTACGATAAGTGGCCCTGGGTGCGCTATTAGAAGATGATCTATGATAAGTGCCCCTGTGTGCGCTATTAGAAGATGATCTACGATAAGTGTCCCTGGGTGCGCTATTAGAAGATGATCTACGATAAGTGTCCCTGGGTGCGCTATTAGAAGTTGATATACGATAAGTGTCCCTGGGTGCGCTATTAGAAGATGATCTACGATAAGTGTCCCCGGGTGCGCTATTAGAAGTTGATATACGATAAGTGTCCCTGGGTGCGCTATTAGAAGTTGATCTACGATAAGTGTCCCTGGGTGCGCTATTAGAAGTTGATCTACGATAAGTGCCCCTGGGTGCGCTATTAGAAGATGATCTACGATAAATGTCCCTGGGTGCGCTATTAGAAGTTGATCTATGATAAGTGCACCTGGGGGCACTATTAGAAGATGCTCTATGATAAGTGCCCCTGCATGTGCTATTAGAAGACGATCTACAGAAAGTGTCCCTGGGTGCGCTATTAGAAGACGATCTATGATAAGTGTCCCTGGGTGCGCTATTAGAAGTTGATCTACGATAAGTGCACCTGGGTGCACTATTAGAAGATGATCTACGATAAGTGTACCTGTGTGCGCTATTAGAAGACGATCTACAGAAAGTGTCCCTGGGTGCGCTATTAGAAGACGATCTATGATAAGTGTCCCTGGGTGCGCTATTAGAAGTTGATCTACGATAAGTGCCCCTGGGTGCACTATTAGAAGATGATCTACGATAAGTGTCCCTGTGTGCGCCAATAAAAGATGATCTACAATAAGTGGCCCTGGGTGTGCTTTTAGAAGATGATCTATGATAAGTGCCCCTGTGTGCGCTATTAGAAGATGATCTACGATAAGTGGCCCTGGGTGCGCTATTAGAAGATGATCTATGATAAGTGCCCCTGTGTGCGCTATTAGAAGATGATCTACGATAAGTGTCCCTGGGTGCGCTATTAGAAGATGATCTACGATAAGTGTCCCTGGGTGCGCTATTAGAAGTTGATATACGATAAGTGTCCCTGGGTGCGCTATTAGAAGATGATCTACGATAAGTGTCCCCGGGTGCGCTATTAGAAGTTGATATACGATAAGTGTCCCTGGGTGCGCTATTAGAAGTTGATCTACGATAAGTGTCCCTGGGTGCGCTATTAGAAGTTGATCTACGATAAGTGCCCCTGGGTGCGCTATTAGAAGATGATCTACGATAAATGTCCCTGGGTGCGCTATTAGAAGTTGATCTATGATAAGTGCACCTGGGGGCACTATTAGAAGATGCTCTATGATAAGTGCCCCTGCGTGTGCTATTAGAAGACGATCTACAGAAAGTGTCCCTGGGTGCGCTATTAGAAGACGATCTACAGAAAGTGTCCCTGGGTGCACTATTAGAAGACGATCTATGATAAGTGTCCCTGGGTGCGCTATTAGAAGTTGATCTACGATGAGTGCACCTGGGTGCACTATTAGAAGATGATCTACGATAAGTGTACCTGTGTGCGCTATTAGAAGACGATCTACAGAAAGTGTCCCTGGGTGCGCTATTAGAAGACGATCTATGATAAGTGTCCCTGGGTGCGCTATTAGAAGTTGATCTATGATAAGTGGCCCTGGGTGTGCTATTAGAAGATGATCTATGATAAGTGCCCCTGTGTGCGCTATTAGAAGATGATCTACGATAAGTGGCCCTGGGTGCGCTATTAGAAGATGATTTATGATAAGTGCCCCTGTGTGCGCTATTAGAAGATGATCTACGATAAGTGTCCCTGGGTGCGCTATTAGAAGATGATCTACGATAAGTGTCCCTGGGTGCGCTATTAGAAGTTGATATACGATAAGTGTCCCTGGGTGCGCTATTAGAAGATGATCTACGATAAGTGTCCCTGGGTGCGCTATTAGACGTTGATATACGATAAGTGTCCCTGGGTGCGCTATTAGAAGATGATCTACGATAAGTGTCCCTGGGTGCGCTATTAGAAGTTGATATACGATAAGTGTCCCTGGGTGCGCTATTAGAAGTTGATCTATGGTAAGTATCCCTGGGTGCGCTATTAGAAGATGATCTACGATAAGTGTCCCTGGGTGCGCTATTAGAAGTTGATATACGATAAGTGTCCCTGGGTGCGCTATTAGAAGATGATCTACGATAAGTGTCCCTGGGTGCGCTATTAGAAGATGATCTACAATAAGTGCCCCTGGGGGCACTATTAGAAGATGCTCTATGATAAGTGCCCCTGCGTGCGCTATTAGAAGATGATCTATGATAAGTTTTCCTTGGGTGCGCTATTAGAAGATGATCTATGGTAAGTGTCCCTTGGTGCGCTATTGGAAGATGATCTACGGGAAGTGTCCCTGGGCGTGCCATTAGAAGATGATCTATGATAAGTGTCCCTGGGTGCGCTATTAGAAGTTGATCTACGATAAGTGCCCCTGGGTGCGCTATTAGAAGATGATCTACGATAAATGTCCCTGGGTGCGCTATTAGAAGTTGATCTATGATAAGTGCCCCTGGGGGCACTATTAGAAGATGCTCTATGATAAGTGCCCCTGCGTGTGCTATTAGAAGACGATCTACAGAAAGTGTCCCTGGGTGCGCTATTAGAAGACGATCTACAGAAAGTGTCCCTGGGTGCGCTATTAGAAGACGATCTATGATAAGTGTCCCTGGGTGCGCTATTAGAAGTTGATCTACGATAAGTGCACCTGGGTGCACTATTAGAAGATGATCTACGATAAGTGTACCTGTGTGCGCTATTAGAAGACGATCTACAGAAAGTGTCCCTGGGTGCGCTATTAGAAGACGATCTATGATAAGTGTCCCTGGGTGCGCTATTAGAAGTTGATCTATGATAAGTGCCCCTGTGTGCGCTATTAGAAGATGATCTACGATAAGTGTCCCTGGGTGCACTATTAGAAGATGATCTACGATAAGTGTCCCTGGGTGCGCTATTAGAAGTTGATATACGATAAGTGTCCCTGGGTGCGCTATTAGAAGATGATCTACGATAAGTGTCCCTGGGTGCGCTATTAGAAGTTGATATACGATAAGTGTCCCTGGGTGCGCTATTAGAAGATGATCTACGATAAGTGTCCCTGGGTGCGCTATTAGAAGTTGATATACGATAAGTGTCCCTGGGTGCGCTATTAGAAGATGATCTACGATAAGTGTCCCTTGGTGCGCTATTAGAAGATGATCTACAATAAGTGCCCCTGGGGGCACTATTAGAAGATGCTCTATGATAAGTGCCCCTGCGTGCGCTATTAGAAGATGATCTATGATACGTTTTCCTTGGGTGCGCTATTAGAAGATGATCTATGGTAAGTGTCCCTGGATGCGCTATTAGAAGATGATCTACGATAAGTGTCCCTACGTGCGCTATTAGAAGATGATCTACGATAAGTGTGCCTGGGTGTGCTATTAGAAGTTGATCTATGATAAGTGTCCCTAGGTGCGCTATTAGAAGATGATCTATGGTAAGTGTCCCTTGGTGCGCTACTGGAAGATGATCTACGAGAAGTGCCCCTGGGTGTGCCATTAGAAGATGATCTATGATAAGTGTCCCTGGGTGCGCTATTAGAAGTTGATCTACGATAAGTGCCCCTGGGTGCACTATTAGAAGATGATCTACGATAAGTGTCCCTGTGTGCGCTATTAGATGATGATCTACAATAAGTGGCCCTGGGTGCGCTATTAGAAGATGATCTATGATAAGTGCCCCTGTGTGCGCTATTAGAAGATGATCTACGATAAGTGTCCCTGGGTGCGCTATTAGAAGATGATCTACGATAAGTGCCCCTGCGTGTGCTATTAGAAGATGATCTACGATAAGTGTCCCTGGGTGCGCTATTAGAAGTTGATATACGATAAGTGTCCCTCGGTGCGCTATTAGAAGATGATCTACGATAAATGTCCCTGGGTGCGCTGTTAGAAGTTGATCTATGATAAGTGCCCCTGGGGGCACTATTAGAAGATGCTCTATGATAAGTGCCCCTGCATGTGCTATTAGAAGACGATCTACAGAAAGTGTCCCTGGGTGCGCTATTAGAAGACGATCTACAGAAAGTTTCCCTGGGTGCGCTATTAGAAGACGATCTATGATAAGTGTCCCTGGGTGCGCTATTAGAAGTTGATCTACGATAAGTGCACCTGGGTGCACTATTAGAAGATGATCTACGATAAGTGTACCTGTGTGCGCTATTAGAAGACGATCTACAGAAAGTGTCCCTGGGTGCGCTATTAGAAGACGATCTATGATAAGTGTCCCTGGGTGCGCTATTAGAAGTTGATCTACGATAAGTGCCCCTGGGTGCACTATTAGAAGATGATCTACGATAAGTGTCCCTGTGTGCGCTATTAAAAGATGATCTACAATAAGTGGCCCTGGGTGTGCTATTAGAAGATGATCTATGATAAGTGCCCCTGTGTGCGCTATTAGAAGATGATCTACGATAAGTGGCCCTGGGTGCGCTATTAGAAGATGATCTATGATAAGTGCCCCTGTGTGCGCTATTAGAAGATGATCTACGATAAGTGTCCCTGGGTGCGCTATTAGAAGATGATCTACGATAAGTGTCCCTGGGTGCGCTATTAGAAGTTGATATACGATAAGTGTCCCTGGGTGAGCTATTAGAAGATGATCTACGATAAGTGTCCCCGGGTGCGCTATTAGAAGTTGATATACGATAAGTGTCCCTGGGTGCGCTATTAGAAGTTGATCTACGATAAATGTCCCTGGGTGCGCTATTAGAAGTTGAACTATGATAAGTGCCCCTGGGTGCGCTATTAGAAGATGATCTACGATAAGTGTCCCTGGGGGCACTATTAGAAGATGCTCTATGATAAGTGCCCCTGCGTGCGCTATTAGAAGATGATCTATGATAAGTTTTCCTTGGGTGCGCTATTAGAAGATGATCTACGATAAGTGCCCCTGGGTGCGCTATTAGAAGATGATCTATGGTAAGTGTCCCTGGGTGCGCTATTAGAAGATGATCTATGATAAGTGTCCCTACGTGCGCTATTAGAAGATGATCTACGATAAGTGTGCCTGGGTGTGCTATTAGAAGTTGATCTATGATAAGTGTCGCTAGTGTGCGCTATTAGAAGACGATCTACAGAAAGTGTCCCTGGGTGCGCTATTAGAAGACGATCTATGATAAGTGTCCCTGGGTGCGCTATTAGAAGTTGATCTATGATAAGTGCCCCTGTGTGCGCTATTAGAAGATGATCTACGATAAGTGTCCCTGGATGCGCTATTAGAAGATGATCTACGATAAGTGTCCCTACGTGCGCTATTAGAAGATGATCTACGATAAGTGTGCCTGGGTGTGCTATTAGAAGTTGATCTATGATAAGTGTCCCTAGGTGCGCTATTAGAAGATGATCTATGGTAAGTGTCCCTTGGTGCGCTACTGGAAGATGATCTACGAGAAGTGCCCCTGGGTGTGCCATTAGAAGATGATCTATGATAAGTGTCCCTGGGTGCGCTATTAGAAGTTGATCTACGATAAGTGCCCCTGGGTGCCCTATTAGAAGATGATCTACGATAAGTGTCCCTGTGTGCGCTATTAGATGATGATCTACAATAAGTGGCCCTGGGTGCGCTATTAGAAGATGATCTATGATAAGTGCCCCTGTGTGCGCTATTAGAAGATGATCTACGATAAGTGTCCCTGGGTGCGCTATTAGAAGATGATCTACGATAAGTGCCCCTGCGTGTGCTATTAGAAGATGATCTACGATAAGTGTCCCTGGGTGCGCTATTAGAAGTTGATATACGATAAGTGTCCCTCGGTGCGCTATTAGAAGATGATCTACGATAAATGTCCCTGGGTGCGCTATTAGAAGTTGAACTATGATAAGTGCCCCTGGGGGCACTATTAGAAGATGCTCTATGATAAGTGCCCCTGCATGTGCTATTAGAAGACGATCTACAGAAAGTGTCCCTGGGTGCGCTATTAGAAGACGATCTACAGAAAGTGTCCCTGGGTGCGCTATTAGAAGTTGATATACGATAAGTGTCCCTCGGTGCGCTATTAGAAGATGATCTACGATAAATGTCCCTGGGTGCGCTGTTAGAAGTTGATCTATGATAAGTGCCCCTGGGGGCACTATTAGAAGATGCTCTATGATAAGTGCCCCTGCATGTGCTATTAGAAGACGATCTACAGAAAGTGTCCCTGGGTGCGCTATTAGAAGACGATCTACAGAAAGTGTCCCTGGGTGCGCTATTAGAAGACGATCTATGATAAGTGTCCCTGGGTGCGCTATTAGAAGTTGATCTACGATAAGTGCACCTGGGTGCACTATTAGAAGATGATCTACGATAAGTGTACCTGTGTGCGCTATTAGAAGACGATCTACAGAAAGTGTCCCTGGGTGCGCTATTAGAAGACGATCTATGATAAGTGTCCCTGGGTGCGCTATTAGAAGTTGATCTACGATAAGTGCCCCTGGGTGCACTATTAGAAGATGATCTACGATAAGTGTCCCTGTGTGCGCTATTAAAAGATGATCTACAATAAGTGGCCCTGGGTGTGCTATTAGAAGATGATCTATGATAAGTGCCCCTGTGTGCGCTATTAGAAGATGATCTACGATAAGTGGCCCTGGGTGCGCTATTAGAAGATGATCTATGATAAGTGCCCCTGTGTGCGCTATTAGAAGATGATCTACGATAAGTGTCCCTGGGTGCGCTATTAGAAGATGATCTACGATAAGTGTCCCTGGGTGCGCTATTAGAAGTTGATATACGATAAGTGTCCCTGGGTGAGCTATTAGAAGATGATCTACGATAAGTGTCCCCGGGTGCGCTATTAGAAGTTGATATACGATAAGTGTCCCTGGGTGCGCTATTAGAAGTTGATCTACGATAAATGTCCCTGGGTGTGCTATTAGAAGTTGAACTATGATAAGTGCCCCTGGGTGCGCTATTAGAAGATGATCTACGATAAGTGTCCCTGGGGGCACTATTAGAAGATGCTCTATGATAAGTGCCCCTGCGTGCGCTATTAGAAGATGATCTATGATAAGTTTTCCTTGGGTGCGCTATTAGAAGATGATCTACGATAAGTGCCCCTGGGTGCGCTATTAGAAGATGATCTATGGTAAGTGTCCCTGGGTGCGCTATTAGAAGATGATCTATGATAAGTGTCCCTACGTGCGCTATTAGAAGATGATCTACGATAAGTGTGCCTGGGTGTGCTATTAGAAGTTGATCTATGATAAGTGTCGCTAGTGTGCGCCATTAGAAGACGATCTACAGAAAGTGTCCCTGGGTGCGCTATTAGAAGACGATCTTTGATAAGTGTCCCTGGGTGCGCTATTAGAAGTTGATCTATGATAAGTGCCCCTGTGTGCGCTATTAGAAGATGATCTACGATAAGTGTCCCTGGATGCGCTATTAGAAGATGATCTACGATAAGTGTCCCTACGTGCGCTATTAGAAGATGATCTACGATAAGTGTGCCTGGGTGTGCTATTAGAAGTTGATCTATGATAAGTGTCCCTAGGTGCGCTATTAGAAGATGATCTATGGTAAGTGTCCCTTGGTGCGCTACTGGAAGATGATCTACGAGAAGTGCCCCTGGGTGTGCCATTAGAAGATGATCTATGATAAGTGTCCCTGGGTGCGCTATTAGAAGTTGATCTACGATAAGTGCCCCTGGGTGCACTATTAGAAGATGATCTACGATAAGTGTCCCTGTGTGCGCTATTAGATGATGATCTACAATAAGTGGCCCTGGGTGCGCTATTAGAAGATGATCTATGATAAGTGCCCCTGTGTGCGCTATTAGAAGATGATCTACGATAAGTGTCCCTGGGTGCGCTATTAGAAGATGATCTACGATAAGTGCCCCTGCGTGTGCTATTAGAAGATGATCTACGATAAGTGTCCCTGGGTGCGCTATTAGAAGTTGATATACGATAAGTGTCCCTCGGTGCGCTATTAGAAGATGATCTACGATAAATGTCCCTGGGTGCGCTATTAGAAGTTGAACTATGATAAGTGCCCCTGGGGGCACTATTAGAAGATGCTCTATGATAAGTGCCCCTGCATGTGCTATTAGAAGACGATCTACAGAAAGTGTCCCTGGGTGCGCTATTAGAAGACGATCTACAGAAAGTGTCCCTGGGTGCGCTTTTAGAAGACGATCTATGATAAGTGTCCCTGGGTGCGCTATTAGAAGTTGATCTACGATAAGTGCACCTGGGTGCACTATTAGAAGATGATCTACGATAAGTGTACCTGTGTGCGCTATTAGAAGACGATCTACAGAAAGTGTCCCTGGGTGCGCTATTAGAAGACGATCTATGATAAGTGTCCCTGGGTGCGCTATTAGAAGTTGATCTACGATAAGTGCCCCTGGGTGCACTATTAGAAGATGATCTACGATAAGTGTCCCTGTGTGCGCTATTAAAAGATGATCTACAATAAGTGGCCCTGGGTGTGCTATTAGAAGATGATCTATGATAAGTGCCCCTGTGCGCTATTAGAAGATGATCTACGATAAGTGGCCCTGGGTGCGCTATTAGAAGATGATCTATGATAAGTGCCCCTGTGTGCGCTATTAGAAGATGATCTACGATAAGTGTCCCTGGGTGCGCTATTAGAAGATGATCTACGATAAGTGTCCCTGGGTGCGCTATTAGAAGTTGATATACGATAAGTGTCCCTGGGTGCGCTATTAGAAGATGATCTACGATAAGTGTCCCCGGGTGCGCTATTAGAAGTTGATATACGATAAGTGTCCCTGGGTGCGCTATTAGAAGTTGATCTACGATAAGTGTCCCTGGGTGCGCTATTAGAAGTTGATCTACGATAAGTGCCCCTGGGTGCGCTATTAGAAGATGATCTACGATAAATGTCCCTGGGTGCGCTATTAGAAGTTGATCTATGATAAGTGCACCTGGGGGCACTATTAGAAGATGCTCTATGATAAGTGCCCCTGCATGTGCTATTAGAAGATGATCTACGATAAATGTCCCTGGGTGCACTATTAGAAGATGATCTACGATAAGTGTACCTGTGTGCGCTATTAGAAGACGATCTACAGAAAGTGTCCCTGGGTGCGCTATTAGAAGACGATCTATGATAAGTGTCCCTGGGTGCGCTATTAGAAGTTGATCTACGATAAGTGCCCCTGGGTGCACTATTAGAAGATGATCTACGATAAGTGTCCCTGTGTGCGCCAATAAAAGATGATCTACAATAAGTGGCCCTGGGTGTGCTATTAGAAGATGATCTATGATAAGTGCCCCTGTGTGCGCTATTAGAAGATGATCTACGATAAGTGGCCCTGGGTGCGCTATTAGAAGATGATCTATGATAAGTGCCCCTGTGTGCGCTATTAGAAGATGATCTACGATAAGTGTCCCTGGGTGCGCTATTAGAAGATGATCTACGATAAGTGTCCCTGGGTGCGCTATTAGAAGTTGATATACGATAAGTGTCCCTGGGTGCGCTATTAGAAGATGATCTACGATAAGTGTCCCCGGGTGCGCTATTAGAAGTTGATATACGATAAGTGTCCCTGGGTGCGCTATTAGAAGTTGATCTACGATAAGTGTCCCTGGGTGCGCTATTAGAAGTTGATCTACGATAAGTGCCCCTGGGTGCGCTATTAGAAGATGATCTACGATAAATGTCCCTGGGTGCGCTATTAGAAGTTGATCTATGATAAGTGCACCTGGGGGCACTATTAGAAGATGCTCTATGATAAGTGCCCCTGCGTGTGCTATTAGAAGACGATCTACAGAAAGTGTCCCTGGGTGCGCTATTAGAAGACGATCTACAGAAAGTGTCCCTGGGTGCACTATTAGAAGACGATCTATGATAAGTGTCCCTGGGTGCGCTATTAGAAGTTGATCTACGATGAGTGCACCTGGGTGCACTATTAGAAGATGATCTACGATAAGTGTACCTGTGTGCGCTATTAGAAGACGATCTACAGAAAGTGTCCCTGGGTGCGCTATTAGAAGACGATCTATGATAAGTGTACCTGGGTGCGCTATTAGAAGTTGATCTATGATAAGTGGCCCTGGGTGTGCTATTAGAAGATGATCTATGATAAGTGCCCCTGTGTGCGCTATTAGAAGATGATCTACGATAAGTGGCCCTGGGTGCGCTATTAGAAGATGATTTATGATAAGTGCCCCTGTGTGCGCTATTAGAAGATGATCTACGATAAGTGTCCCTGGGTGCGCTATTAGAAGATGATCTACGATAAGTGTCCCTGGGTGCGCTATTAGAAGTTGATATACGATAAGTGTCCCTGGGTGCGCTATTAGAAGATGATCTACGATAAGTGTCCCTGGGTGCGCTATTAGACGTTGATATACGATAAGTGTCCCTGGGTGCGCTATTAGAAGATGATCTACGATAAGTGTCCCTGGGTGCGCTATTAGAAGTTGATATACGATAAGTGTCCCTGGGTGCGCTATTAGAAGTTGATCTATGGTAAGTATCCCTGGGTGCGCTATTAGAAGATGATCTACGATAAGTGTCCCTGGGTGCGCTATTAGAAGTTGATATACGATAAGTGTCCCTGGGTGCGCTATTAGAAGATGATCTACGATAAGTGTCCCTGGGTGCGCTATTAGAAGATGATCTACAATAAATGCCCCTGGGGGCACTATTAGAAGATGCTCTATGATAAGTGCCCCTGCGTGCGCTATTAGAAGATGATCTATGATAAGTTTTCCTTGGGTGCGCTATTAGAAGATGATCTATGGTAAGTGTCCCTTGGTGCGCTATTGGAAGATGATCTACGGGAAGTGTCCCTGGGCGTGCCATTAGAAGATGATCTATGATAAGTGTCCCTGGGTGCGCTATTAGAAGTTGATCTACGATAAGTGCCCCTGGGTGCGCTATTAGAAGATGATCTATGATAAATGTCCCTGGGTGCGCTATTAGAAGTTGATCTATGATAAGTGCCCCTGGGGGCACTATTAGAAGATGCTCTATGATAAGTGCCCCTGCGTGTGCTATTAGAAGACGATCTACAGAAAGTGTCCCTGGGTGCGCTATTAGAAGACGATCTACAGAAAGTGTCCCTGGGTGCGCTATTAGAAGACGATCTATGATAAGTGTCCCTGGGTGCGCTATTAGAAGTTGATCTACGATAAGTGCACCTGGGTGCACTATTAGAAGATGATCTACGATAAGTGTACCTGTGTGCGCTATTAGAAGACGATCTACAGAAAGTGTCCCTGGGTGCGCTATTAGAAGACGATCTATGATAAGTGTCCCTGGGTGCGCTATTAGAAGTTGATCTATGATAAGTGCCCCTGTGTGCGCTATTAGAAGATGATCTACGATAAGTGTCCCTGGGTGCACTATTAGAAGATGATCTACGATAAGTGTCCCTGGGTGCGCTATTAGAAGTTGATATACGATAAGTGTCCCTGGGTGCGCTATTAGAAGATGATCTACGATAAGTGTCCCTGGGTGCGCTATTAGAAGTTGATATACGATAAGTGTCCCTGGGTGCGCTATTAGAAGATGATCTACGATAAGTGTCCCTGGGTGCGCTATTAGAAGTTGATATACGATAAGTGTCCCTGGGTGCGCTATTAGAAGATGATCTACGATAAGTGTCCCTTGGTGCGCTATTAGAAGATGATCTACAATAAGTGCCCCTGGGGGCACTATTAGAAGATGCTCTATGATAAGTGCCCCTGCGTGCGCTATTAGAAGATGATCTATGATACGTTTTCCTTGGGTGCGCTATTAGAAGATGATCTATGGTAAGTGTCCCTGGATGCGCTATTAGAAGATGATCTACGATAAGTGTCCCTAGGTGCGCTATTAGAAGATGATCTACGATAAGTGTGCCTGGGTGTGCTATTAGAAGTTGATCTATGATAAGTGTCCCTAGGTGCGCTATTAGAAGATGATCTATGGTAAGTGTCCCTTGGTGCGCTACTGGAAGATGATCTACGAGAAGTGCCCCTGGGTGTGCCATTAGAAGATGATCTATGATAAGTGTCCCTGGGTGCGCTATTAGAAGTTGATCTACGATAAGTGCCCCTGGGTGCACTATTAGAAGATGATCTACGATAAGTGTCCCTGTGTGCGCTATTAGATGATGATCTACAATAAGTGGCCCTGGGTGCGCTATTAGAAGATGATCTATGATAAGTTCCCCTGTGTGCGCTATTAGAAGATGATCTACGATAAGTGTCCCTGGGTGCGCTATTAGAAGATGATCTACGATAAGTGCCCCTGCGTGTGCTATTAGAAGATGATCTACGATAAGTGTCCCTGGGTGCGCTATTAGAAGTTGATATACGATAAGTGTCCCTCGGTGCGCTATTAGAAGATGATCTACGATAAATGTCCCTGGGTGCGCTGTTAGAAGTTGATCTATGATAAGTGCCCCTGGGGGCACTATTAGAAGATGCTCTATGATAAGTGCCCCTGCATGTGCTATTAGAAGACGATCTACAGAAAGTGTCCCTGGGTGCGCTATTAGAAGACGATCTACAGAAAGTGTCCCTGGGTGCGCTATTAGAAGACGATCTATGATAAGTGTCCCTGGGTGCGCTATTAGAAGTTGATCTACGATAAGTGCACCTGGGTGCACTATTAGAAGATGATCTACGATAAGTGTACCTGTGTGCGCTATTAGAAGACGATCTACAGAAAGTGTCCCTGGGTGCGCTATTAGAAGACGATCTATGATAAGTGTCCCTGGGTGCGCTATTAGAAGTTGATCTACGATAAGTGCCCCTGGGTGCACTATTAGAAGATGATCTACGATAAGTGTCCCTGTGTGCGCTATTAAAAGATGATCTACAATAAGTGGCCCTGGGTGTGCTATTAGAAGATGATCTATGATAAGTGCCCCTGTGTGCGCTATTAGAAGATGATCTACGATAAGTGGCCCTGGGTGCGCTATTAGAAGATGATCTATGATAAGTGCCCCTGTGTGCGCTATTAGAAGATGATCTACGATAAGTGTCCCTGGGTGCGCTATTAGAAGATGATCTACGATAAGTGTCCCTGGGTGCGCTATTAGAAGTTGATATACGATAAGTGTCCCTGGGTGCGCTATTAGAAGATGATCTACGATAAGTGTCCCCGGGTGCGCTATTAGAAGTTGATATACGATAAGTGTCCCTGGGTGCGCTATTAGAAGTTGATCTACGATAAGTGTCCCTGGGTGCGCTATTAGAAGATGATCTACGATAAGTGTCCCTGGGGGCACTATTAGAAGATGCTCTATGATAAGTGCCCCTGCGTGCGCTATTAGAAGATGATCTATGATAAGTTTTCCTTGGGTGCGCTATTAGAAGATGATCTACGATAAGTGCCCCTGGGTGCGCTATTAGAAGATGATCTATGGTAAGTGTCCCTGGGTGCGCTATTAGAAGATGATCTACGATAAGTGTCCCTACGTGCGCTATTAGAAGATGATCTACGATAAGTGTGCCTGGGTGTGCTATTAGAAGTTGATCTATGATAAGTGTCCCTAGGTGCGCTATTAGAAGATGATCTATGGTAAGTGTCCCTTGGTGCGCTACTGGAAGATGATCTACAATAAGTGGCCCTGGGTGCGCTATTAGAAGATGATCTATGATAAGTGCCCCTGTGTGCGCTATTAGAAGATGATCTACGATAAGTGTCCCTGGGTGCGCTATTAGAAGATGATCTACGATAAGTGCCCCTGCGTGTGCTATTAGAAGATGATCTACGATAAGTGTCCCTGGGTGCGCTATTAGAAGTTGATATACGATAAGTGTCCCTGGGTGCGCTATTAGAAGATGATCTACGATAAATGTCCCTGGGTGCGCTATTAGAAGTTGATCTATCATAAGTGCCCCTGGGGGCACTATTAGAAGATGCTCTATGATAAGTGCCCCTGCGTGTGCTATTGGACGATGATCTATGATAAGTTTTCCCTGGGTGCGCTATTAGAAGATGATCTACGATAAGTGCCCCTGGGTGCGCTATTAGAAGATGATCTACGATAAGGGCCCCTGCGTGCGCTATTAGAAGATGATCTATGAATAGTGTCCCTGGGTGCGCTATTAGAAGATGATCTATGATAAGTGTCCCTGGGTGCGCTATTAGAAGATGATCTACGATAAGTGTCCCTGGGTGCAGCATTAGAAGATGATCTACGATAAGTGCTCCTGCGTGCGCTATTAGAAGATGATCTACAATAAGTGTCACTGGGTGCGCTATTATAAGACGATCTACGATAAGTGTCCCTGGGTGCGCTATTAGGAGACGATCTACGATAAGTGGCCCTGGGTAAGTTATTAGAAGACGATCTACGGTAAGTGGGCCTGGGTGCGCTATTAGAAGATGATCTACGATAAGTGTCCCTGGGTGCGCTATTAGAAGTTGATCTACGATAAGTGTTCCTGGGTGCGCTATTAGAAGATGATCTACGATAAGTGTCCCTGGTTGCGCTATTAGAAGTTCATCTACGATAAGAGCCCCTGGGTGCACTATTAGAAGATGATCTACGATAAGTGTCTCTGTGTGCGCTATTAGAAGATTATCTACGATAAGTGTCCCTGGGTGCGCTATTAGAAGATGATCTACGATAAGTGCCCCTGCGTGTGCTATTAGAAGATGATCTATGATAAGTGTCCCTGGGTGTGCTATTAGAAGTTGATATATACGATAAGTGTCCCTGGGTGCGCTACTAGAAGATGATCTACCATAAGTGTCCCTGGGTGCGCTATTAGAAGTTGATCTATGATAAGTGCCCCTGGGTGCAGTATTAGAAGATGATCTACGATAAGTGTCCCTGGGTGCGCTATTAGAAGATGCTCTACGATAGGTGCCCCTGCGTGCGCTATTAGAAGATGATCTATGATAAGTTTTCCCTGGGTGCGCTATTAGAAGATGATCTACGATAATTGCCCTTGGGTGCGCTATTAGAAGATGATCTACAATAAGGGCCCCTGCGTGCGCTATTAGAAGATGATCTATGAATAGTGTCCCTGGGTGCGCTATTAGAAGATGATCTATGATAAGTGTCCCTGGGTGCACTATTAGAAGATGATCTACGAAAAGTGTCCCTGGGTGCGCTATTAGAAGTTGATCTATGATAAGTGTCCCTGGGTGCAGTATTAGAAGATGATCTACGATAAGTGCCCCTGGGTGCGCTATTAGAAGATGGTCTATGAAAAGTGTCCCTGGATGCGCTATTAGAAGTTGATCTACGATAAGTGTCCCTGGGTGCAGTATTACAAGATGATCTACGATAAGTGTCCCTGGGTGCGCTATTAGAAGATGATGTACGATAAGTGTCCCTGGGAGCGCTATTAGAATATGATATACGATAAGTGTCCCTGGGTGCGCTATTAGAAGATGATCTATGACAAGTGTTCCTGGGTGCGCTATTAGAAGATGATCTACGATAAGTGTCCCTGGGTGCGCTATTAGAAGTTGATCTACGATAAATGTCCCTGGGTGCGATATTAGAAGATGATCTACGATAAGTGTCCCTGGGTGCGCTATTAGAAGACGATCTACAGAAAGTGTCCCTGGGTGCGCTATTAGAAGACGATCTATGATAAGTGTCCCTGGGTGCGCTATTAGAAGTTGATCTAAGATAAGTGTCCCTGGGTGCGGTATTAGAAGATGATCTATGATAAGTGTCCCTAGGTGCGCTATTAGAAGATGATCTACAATAAGTTTCCCTGGGTGCGCTATTAGAAGATGATCTATGATAAGTGACCCTGGGTGCGCTATTAGAAGATGATCTACAATGAGTGTCCCTGGGTGCGGTATTAGAAGATGATCTATGATAAGTGTCCCTGGGTGTGCTATTAGAAGATTATCTACGATAAGTTTCCCTGGGTGCGCTATTAGAAGATGATCTATGATAAGTGTCCCTGGGTGCGGTTTTAGAAGATGATCTACGATAGGTGTCCCTGGGTGCGCTATTAGAAGATGATCTATGATAAGTGCCCCTGGGTGCGCTATTAGAAGATGATTGTTGAATGTTTGTTTTATCCTCCACTAGTGGGTACAGAACTGAGGTACATGAATTAATCAAACTTTTTACAATGAATTGTGCCCAAAATATATGTGGGGGCAGTTTTAGTCGAATGATGAATGTAGGGGTGTTAAGGAGGGAGTTCCATCATCTTTTCCATCGGATCACATAGAACCATGGTCAAGTAATTGCTCCCAGAGATCATGGATTCCTTGTCGGTGCTGCTAGACAGATGCTAGAATTCATTTGGGACAGTTGTAGATAACTCAGGCACGATATAGGGGTACGCCAGTTAGTGTCACCGGCGAAAGGCAGGTCTTGTCTGTCAAGATTAATATATATGATAATTGAGTGTTGCCTTCATGTGGAAGGTCCATGCATAGGAAGCTATGGTCCTGCATTTGAACTGCCTGGAGGGTACCAATGAGTTTCCTTACTCAAAGCATTGCTCAAAGCCTTGCGTTGCTCATCCAGGTGGTATAATACATCCAGCAGAAGGCACTGCACAACCACAGCTCTTGTGCAGGCCCTGGAGACGCGGCTGAAATTGGAGCAGATTTTGCATGCTGCACTAGCGGTTCTCATGCAGGCTCAGATTCACTCATGAAGCAGACCATAGGATGGAGAACATGGGAGACGCAGGGCAATGCGCCAACACGCCTAAGCACCAGGCACCTATGACACTGGACCCCTTATCACAGACACAAAGCTGCTTTCAAATGGAGGAGCAAGCAGTGCAACGCTATCGCATCCTGTGGTTCCGAGAGCACATCGGCTACCTTGCGGAATCCACCCCAAAGCCGAGCAGGCACAAAGCCACCGGTCACTGGGACCCTTGTTTGGCAGTGTCCCGATCGCTGTTCAACAAAAGGGAGGTAAGCCACTGAGCCATGGTGGTTACCTAGCGAGTTCTCTGGTTTCCTCTCCACATATCAGGTAGCAGGAGAACCTTCCTACCCTCGGATCTGACTAATGCCTTGCACGTTACACTAATCCCTGCTGGCACAGTGCCCAGGGCCGCCTTCCTGCAGAGAAAGCCGGGGCCTGGATTCTGCCAACCATGACCTGTGCAAGCCAACCTGTCCCAGAATGTGGACGCCAATTTCCTAGAAAGGAACCGGGCAGCCGGTCAACTCCTGGCGTTTGGCCTCAATGGCTTCGAAGACCGACTTACTGTGCCAGGCTTGCATCTACTGGCTTCGCTGAAAGCCCACATGGACCTGCCAGGCTAGACTGTCAGTGCCAGCCAACATGCTCTGTTTGCTTTCTAGTGTTGGGAGTACATGATCAACCTTGACAGACACTCTCATTTACCACTAAAACAATTAGTAAGGATAGACTTGGAAAACAGACTATGGCACTGAACTGTGATCAACCTTGATGGACACTCGCATTTATCACTAAAGCAATTAGTAAGGATAGACATGGAAAACAGACTAGGGCACTGAACTATGATCAACCTTGACGGACACTCGCATTTATCACTAAAGCAATTATTAAGGATAGAAATGGAAACCAGATTAGGGCACTGAACTATAGTAAATAAGTTCCTGCCGCAGGTCACATGTTCCACTCATCTCACTTTTTCCATTCTGCAGAGTCTCTCATCCAGCCAGTATACATTATATCCTGTCTAAGACAAGCTGAGATGATGCGACATGTATTCAGCACATGGACCCCCGGGACTCGTGGCCCATCCGTAGTAAAGCTCCCACACCACTCCGGGCAGGGTTTAGTGATGCCACACAGATCAGGCGCGTCATTTCCAGGCATCTCCTCATTCAACACAAGATGGCTGAACAAACGAAATTACCCATAATCCGTCATTCCTGACACAAAGAACAGTATCCCCACCACCCTCACCTGAAACAAGAGTGCACTCCACTCCAACTTGCACGTGCTCTCCAGTCTGCTCCACCACCCTCACTTGAACAGTGCACTCCACTCCACCTCGCCCATGCTCTCCAATCTGCTCCACCACCCTCACCTGAAACATGAGCGCACTCCACTCCAACTCGCCCATGCTCTCCAATCTGCTCCACCACCCTCACTTGAACTAAGAGCGCACTCCACTCCACCTCGCCCATGCTCTCCAATCTGCTCCACCACCCTCACCTGAAACATGAGTGCACTCCACCTCGCCAATGCTCTCCAATCTGCTCCACCACCCTCACCTGAACTAAAAGCGCACTCCATTCCACCTAGCCCATGCTCTCCAATCTGCTCCACCACCCTCACCTGACCTAACAGTGCACGCCACTCCACCTCGCCCAAGCTCTCCAAACTGCTCCACCACCCTCACCTGAACTAAGAGTGCACTCCACTCCACCTCGCCCAAGCTCTCCAAACTGCTCCATCACCCTCACCTGAACTAAGAGTGCACTCCACTCCTACTCGCCCATGCTCTCCAATCTGCTTCACCACACTCACCTGTACTAACAGTGCACTCCACTCCACCTCGCCCAAGCTCCCCAATCTGCTCCAGAGCGCACTCCACTCCACCTCTCTCATGCTCTCCAATCTGCTCCACCACCCTCACCTGAACTAACAGTGCACTCCACTCCACCTGGCCCATGCTCTCTAATCTGCCCCACCACCCTCACCTGAAACATGAGTGCACTCCACTCCACCTCGCCCAAGCTCTCCGGTCTGCTCCACCACCCTCACCTGAACCAACAGTGCACTCTACTCCACCTGGCCCATGCTCTCTAATCTGCCCCACCACCCTCACCTGAAACATGAGTGCACTCCACTCCACCTCGCCATGCTCTCCAATCTGCTCCACCACCCTCACCTGAAACATGAGTGCACTCCACTCCACCTTGCCATGCTCTCCAATCTGCTTCACCACACTCACCTGAACTAACAGTGCACTCCACTCCACCTCGCTCATTCTCTCCAATCCTCCCCACCACCCTCACCTGAACGACCAGTGCACTCCACTCCACCTCTCTCATGCTCTCCAATCTGCTCCACCACCCTCACCTGAACTAACAGTGCCCTCCACTCCACATCTCTCATGCTCTCCAATCTGCCCCACCACCCTCACCTGAAACATGAGTGCACTCCACTCCACCTCGCCCAATCTCTCCAATCTGCTCCACCACCCTCACCTAAAACATGAGTGCACTCCACTCCACCTCGCCCGTGCTTTCCAATCTGCTCCACCACCCTCACCTAAAACATGAGTGCACTCCATTCCACCTCGTGCATGCTCTCAAATCTGCTCCACCACCCTCACCTAAAACATGAGTGCACTCCACTCCACCTCGCCAGTGTCCTCCAGTCTGCTCCACCACCCGTACCTGAACTAACAGCGCACTCCACTCCACCTGTCTCATGCTCTCCAATCTTCTCCACCACCCTCACCTGAACTAACAGTGCACTCCACTCCACCTCGCCCATGCTCTCTAATCTGCTCCACCACCCTCACCTGAACTAACAGTGCACTCCACTCCACCTCGCTCATGCTCTCGAATCTTCCCCACCACCCTCACCTGAACTAACAGTGCACTCCACTCCTCCTCGCCCAAGCTCTCCAATCTGCTCCACCACCCTCACCTGAAACATGAGTGCACTCCACTCCACCTCTCTCATGCTCTCCAATCTGCTCCACCACCCTCACCTGAAACATGAGTGCACTCCACTCCACCTCGCCCAAGCTCTCCAATCTGCTCCACCACCCTCACCTGAAACATGAGTGCACTCCACTCCACCTTTCTCATGCTCTCCAATCTGCTCCACCACCCTCACCTGAACTAACAGTGCACTCCACTCCACCTCGCGCATGCTCTCCAATCTATCTGCTCCACCACCCTCACCTGAATTAACAGTGCACTCCACTCCACCTCGCGCATGCTCTCCAATCTGCTCCACCACCCTCACCTGAACTAACAGTGCACTCCACTCCACCTCCCCCATGCTCTACAATCTGCTCCACCACCCTCACCTGAAACATGAGTGCACTCCACTCCACCTCTCTCATGCTCTCCAATCTGCTCCACCACCCTCACCTGAAACATGAGTGAACGCCACTCCACCTCGCGCATGCTCTCCAATCTGCTCCACCACCCTCACCTGACCAACAGTGCACTCCACTCCACCTCGCGCATGCTCTCCAATCTGCTCCACCACCCTCACCTGAATTAACAGTGCACTCCACTCCACCTCGCCCATGCTCTCCAATCTGCTCCACCACCCTCACCTGAAACGTGAGTGCACTCCACTCCATCTCTCTCATGCTCTCCAATCTGCTCCACCACCCTCACCTAAAACATGAGTGCACTCCACTCCACCTCTCTCATGCTCTCCAATCTGCTCCACCACCCTCACCTGAAACATGAGTGCACTCCACTCCACCTCTCTCATGCTCTCCAATCTGCTCCACCACCCTCACCTGAAACATGAGTGCACTCCACTCCACCTCACCCAAGCTCTCCAATCTGCTCCACCACCCTCACCTGAAACATGGGTGCACTCCACTCCACCTCAACCAAGCTCTCCAATCTGCTCCACCACTCTCAACTGAAACATGAGTGCACTCCACTCCACCTCGCTCGTGCTCTCCAATCTGCTCCACCACCCTCACCTGACCAACAGTGCACTCCACTCCACCTCGTGCATGCTCTCCAATCTGCTCCACCACCCTCACCTGACCAACAGTGCACTCCACTCCACCTCGCGCATGCTCTCCAATCTGCTCCACCACCCTCACCTGAACTAACAGTGCATTCCACTCCACCTCACCCATGCTCTCCAATCTGCTCCACCACCCTCACCTGAATTAACAGTGCACTCCACTCCACCTCTCTCATGCTCTACAATCTGCCCCACCACCCTCACCTGAAACATGAGTGCACTCCACTCCACCTCGCTCATGCTCTCGAATCTTCCCCACCACCCTCACCTGAACTAAAGTGCACTCCACTCCACCTTGCCCAAGCTCTTCAATCTGCTCCACCACCCTCACCTGAAACATGAGTGCACTCCACTCCACCTCTCTCATGCTCTCCAATCTGCTCCACCACCCTCACCTGAAACATGAGTACACTCCACTCCACCTCTCTCATGCTCTCCAATCTGCTCCACCACCCTCACCTGAACTAACAGTGCACTCCACTCCACCTTGCGCATGCTCTCCAATCTGCTCCACCACCCTCACCTGAATTAACAGTGCACTCCACTCCTCCTTGCCCATGCTCTCCAATCTGCTCCACCAGCCTCACCTGAAACATAAATGCACTCCACTCCACCTCTCTCATGCTCTCAAATCTGCTCCACCACCCTCACCTGAATTAACAGTGCACTCCACTCCACCTCGCGCATGCTCTCCAATCTGCTCCACCACCCTCACCTGAATTAACAGTGCACTCCACTCTACCTCGTGCATGCTCTCCAATCTGCTCCACCACCCTCACCTGAACTAACAGTGCACTCCACTCCACCTCGCCCATTCTCTCCAATCTGCTCCACCACCCTCACCTGAATTAACAGTGCACTCCACTTCACCTCGCCCATGCTCTCCAATCTGCTCCACCACCCTCACCTGAAACATGAGTGCACTCCATTCCACCTCGCGCATGCTCTCCAATCTGCTCCACCACCCTCACCTGACCAACAGTGCACTCCACTCCACCTCGCGCCTGCTCTCTAATCTGCTCCACCACCCTCACCTGAACTAACAGTGCACTCCACTCCACCTCGCCCATGCTCTCCAATCTGCTCCACCACCCTCACCTGAATTAACAGTGCACTCCACTCCACCTCACCCATGTTCTCCAATCTGCTCCACCACCCTCACCTGAAACATGAGTGCACTCCACTCCACCTCTCTCATGCTCTCCAATCTGCTCCACCAACTTCACCTGAAACATGAGTGCATTCCACTCCACCTCACCCAAGCTCTCCAATCTGCTTCACCACCCTCACCTGAAACATGAGTGCACTCCACTCCACCTCACCCAAGCTCTCCAATCTGCTCCACCACCCTCACCTGAAACATGAGTGCACTCCACTCCACCTCGCTCGTGCTCTCCAATCTGCTCCACCACCCTCACCTGACCAACAGTGCACTCCACTCCACCTCGCGCATGCTCTCCAATCTGCTCCACCACCCTCACCTGAACTAACAGTGCACTCCACTCCACCTCGCCCATGCTCTCCAATCTGCTCCACCACCCTCACCTGAAACATGAGTGCACTCCACTCCCCCTCTCTCATGCTCTCAAATCTGCCCCACCACCCTCACCTGAAACATGAGTGCACTCCACTCCACCTCGCCCAAGCTCTCCGGTCTGCTTCACCACCCTCACCTGAACCAACAGTGCACTCCACTCCACCTGGCCCATGCTCTCTAATCTGCCCACCACCCTCACCTGAAACATGAGTGCACTCCCACCTCGCCATGCTCTCCAATCTGCTCTACCACCCTCACCTGAAACATGAGTGCACTCCACTCCACCTTGCCATGCTCTCCAATCTGCTTCACCACACTCACCTGAACTAACAGTGCACTCCACTCCACCTCGCTCATTCTCTCCAATCCTCCCCACCACCCTCACCTGAACGACCAGTGCACTCCACTCCACCTCTCTCATGCTCTCCAATCTGCTCCACCACCCTCACCTGAACTAACAGTGCCCTCCACTCCACATCTCTCATGGTCTCCAATCTGCCCCACCACCCTCACCTGAAACATGAGTGCACTCCACTCTACCTCGCCCAATCTCTCCAATCTGCTCCACCACCCTCACCTAAAACATGAGTGCACTCCACTCCACCTCGCCCGTGCTTTCCAATCTGCTCCACCACCCTCACCTAAAACATGAGTGCACTCCATTCCACCTCGTGCATGCTTTCAAATCTGCTCCACCACCCTCACCTAAAACATGAGTGCACTCCACTCCACCTCGCCAGTGCCCTCCAGTCTGCTCCACCACCCGTACCTGAACTAACAGCGCACTCCACTCCACCTGTCTCATGCTCTCCAATCTTCTCCACCACCCTCACCTGAACTAACAGTGCACTCCACTCCACCTCGCCCATGCTCTCTAATCTGCTCCACCACCCTCACCTGAACTAACAGTGCACTCCACTCCACCTCGCTCATGCTCTCGAAACTTCCCCACCACCCTCACCTGAACTAACAGTGCACTCCACTCCACCTCGCCCAAGCTCTCCAATCTGCTCCACCACCCTCACCTGAAACATGAGTGCACTCCACTCCACCTCTCTCATGCTCTCCAATCTGCTCCACCACCCTCACCTGAAACATGAGTGCACTCCACTCCACCTCGCCCAAGCTCTCCAATCTGCTCCACCACCCTCACCTGAAACATGAGTGCACTCCACTCTACCTTTCTCATGCTCTCCAATCTGCTCCACCACCCTCACCTGAACTAACAGTGCACTCCACTCCACCTCGCGCATGCTCTCCAATCTATCTGCTCCACCACCCTCACCTGAATGAACAGTGCACTCCACTCCACCTCGCCCATGCTCTCCAATCTGCTCCACCACCCTCACCTGAAACATGAGTGCACTCCACTCCACCTCTCTCATGCTCTCCAATCTGCTCCACCACCCTCACCTGAATTAACAGTGCACTCCACTCCACCTCGCGCATGCTCTTCAATCTGCTCCACCACCCTCACCTGAACTAACAGTGCACTCCACTCCACCTCCCCCATGCTCTCCAATCTGCTCCACCACCCTCACCTGAAACATGAGTGCACTCCACTCCACCTCTCTCATGCTCTCCAATCTGCTCCACCACCCTCACCTGAAACGTGAGTGTACTCAACTCCACCTCTCTCATGCTCTCCAATCTGCTCCACCACCATCACCTAAAACATGAGTGCACTCCACTCCACCTCTCTCATGCTCTCCAATCTGCTCCACCACCCTCACCTGAAACATGAGTGCACTCCACTCCACCTCTCTCATGTTCTCCAATCTGCTCCACCACCCTCACCTGAAACATGAGTGCACTCCACTCCCCCTCACCCAAGCTCTCCAATCTGCTCCACCACCCTCACCTGAAACATGAGTGCACTCCACTCCACCTCACCCAAGCTCTCCAATCTGCTCCACCACTCTCAACTGAAACATGAGTGCACTCCACTCCACCTCGCTCGTGCTCTCCAATCTGCTCCACCACCCTCACCTGAAACATGAGTGCACTCCACTCCACCTCTCTCATGCTCTCCAATCTGCTCCACCACCCTCACCTGAATTAACAGTGCACTCCACTCCACCTCGCGCATGCTCTCCAATCTGCTCCACCACCCTCACCTGAACTAACAGTGCACTCCACTCCACCTCCCCCATGCTCTCCAATCTGCTCCACCACCCTCACCTGAAACATGAGTGCACTCCACTCCACCTCTCTCATGCTCTCCAATCTGCTCCACCACCCTCACCTGAAACGTGAGTGTACTCCACTCCACCTCTCTCATGCTCTCCAATCTGCTCCACCACCCTCACCTGAAACATGAGTGCACTCCACTCCACCTCACCCAAGCTCTCCAATCTGCTCCACCACCCTCACCTGAAACATGAGTGCACTCCACTCCACCTCACCCAAGCTCTCCAATCTGCTCCACCACTCTCAACTGAAACATGAGTGCACTCCACTCCACCTCGCTCATGCTCTGGAATCTTCCCCACCACCCTCACCTGAACTAAAGTGCACTCCACTCCACCTTGCCCAAGCTCTCCAATCTGCTCCACCACCCTCACCTGAAACATGAGTGCACTCCACTCCACCTCTCTCATGCTCTCCAATCTGCTCCACCACCCTCACCTGAAACATGAGTACACTCCACTCCACCTCTCTCATGCTCTCCAATCTGCTCCACCACCCTCACCTGAACTAACAGTGCACTCCACTCCACCTTGCGCATGCTCTCCAATCTGCTCCACCACCCTCACCTGAATTAACAGTGCACTCCACTCCACCTTGTCCATGCTCTCCAATCTGCTCCACCAGCCTCACCTGAAACATAAATGCACTCCACTCCACCTCTCTCATGCTCTCAAATCTGCTCCACCACCCTCACCTGAATTAACAGTGCACTCCACTCCACCTCGCGCATGCTCTCCAATCTGCTCCACCACCCTCACCTGAATTAACAGTGCACTCCACTCCACCTCGCGCATGCTCTCCAATCTGCTCCACCACCCTCACCTGAACTAACAGTGCACTCCACTCCACCTCGCCCATTCTCTCCAATCTGCTCCACCACCCTCACCTGAATTAACAGTGCACTCCACTTCACCTCGCCCATGCTCTCCAATCTGCTCCACCACCCTCACCTGAAACATGAGTGCACTCCATTCCACCTCGCGCATGCTCTCCAATCTGCTCCACCACCTCACCTGACCAACAGTGCACTCCACTCCACCTCGCGCCTGCTCTCCAATCTGCTCCACCACCCTCACCTGAACTAACAGTGCACTCCACTCCACCTCGCCCATGCTCTCCAATCTGCTCCACCACCCTCACCTGAATTAACAGTGCACTCCACTCCACCTCGCCCATGCTCTCCAATCTGCTCCACCACTCTCACCTGAAACATGAGTGCACTCCACTCCACCTCTTTCATGCTCTCCAATCTGCTCCACCAACCTCACCTGAACCATGAGTGCACTCCACTCCACCTCACCCAAGCTCTCCAATCTGCTCCACCACCCTCACCTGAAACATGAGTGCACTCCACTCCACCTCACCCAAGCTCTCCAATCTGCTCCACCACCCTCACCTGAAACATGAGTGCACTCCACTCCACCTCGCTCGTGCTCTCCAATCTGCTCCACCACCCTCACCTGACCAACAGTGCACTCCACTCCACCTCACGCATACTCTCCAATCTGCTCCACCACCCTCACCTGAACTAACAGTGCACTCCACTCCACCTCGCCCATGCTCTCCAATCTGCTCCACCACCCTCACCTGAATTAACAGTACACTCCACTCCACCTCGCCCATGCTCTCCAATCTGCTCCACCACCCTCACCTGAAACATGAGTGCACTCCACTCCCCCTCTCTCATGCTCTCAAATCTGTTCCACAACCCTCACCTGAAACATGAGTGCACTCCACTCCACCTGTCTCATGCTCTCCAATCTGCTACACCACCCTCACCTGAAACATGAGTGCACTCCACTCCACCTCAATCAAGCTCTCCAATCTGCTCCACCACCCTCACCTGAAACATGAGTGCACTCCACTCCACCTCGCTCGTGCTCTCCAATCTGCTCCACCACCCTCACCTGACCAACAGTGCACTCCACTCCACCTCTCTCATGCTCTCCAATCTGCCCCACCACCCTCACCTGAAGCATGAGTGCACTCCACTCCACCTCGCCCAAGCTCTCCAATCTGCTCCACCACCCTCACCTGAAACATGAGTGCACTCCACTCCACCTCGCTCGTGCTCTCCAATCTGCTCCACCACCCTCACCTGAACTAACAGTGCACTCCACTCCACCTCGCCCATGCTCTCCAATCTGCTCCACCACCCTCACCTGAATTAACAGTGCACTCCACTCCACCTCGCCCATGCTCTCCAATCTGCTCCACCACCCTCACCTGAAACATGAGTGCACTCCACTCCACCTCTCTCATGCTCTCCAATCTGCTCCACCACCCTAACCTGACCAACAGTGCACTGCACTCCACCTCTCTCATGCTCTCCAATCTGCTCCACCACCCTCACCTGAACTAACAGTGCACTCCACTCCACCTCTCTCATGCTCTCCAATCTGCCCCACCACCCTCACCTGAAACATGAGTGCACTCCACTCCACCTCTCTCATGCTCTCCAATCTGCTCCACCACCCTCACCTGAAACATGGGTGCACTCCACTCCACCTCTCTCATGCTCTCCAATCTGCCCCACCACCCTCACCTGAAACATGAGTGCACTCCACTCCACCTCTCTCATGCTCTCCAATCTGCTCCACCACCCTCACCTGAAACATAAGTGCACTCCACTCCACCTCTCTCATGCTCTCCAATCTGCCCCACCACCCTCACCTGACCAACAGTGCACTCCACTCCACCTCTCTCATGCTCTCCAATCTGCTCCACCACCCTCACCTGAAGCATGAGTGCACTCCACTCCACCTCGCCCAAGCTCTCCAATCTGCTCCACCACCCTCACCTGAAACATGAGTGCACTCCACTCCACCTCTCTCATGCTCTCCAATCTGCTCCACCACCCTCACCTGAAACATGGGTGCACTCCACTCCACCTCTCTCATGCTCTCCAATCTGCCCCACCACCCTCACCTGAAACATGAGTGCACTCCACTCCACCTCTCTCATGCTCTCCAATCTGCTCCACCACCCTCACCTGAAACATAAGTGCACTCCACTCCACCTCTCTCATGCTCTCCAATCTTCCCCACCACCCTCACCTGACCAACAGTGCACTCCACTCCACCTCTCTCATGCTCTCCAATCTGCCCTACCACCCTCACCTGAAGCATGAGTGCACTCCACTCCACCTCGCCCAAGCTCTCCAATCTGCTCCACCACCCTCACCTGAAACATGAGTTCACTCCACTCCACCTCGCTCGTGCTCTCCAATCTGCTCCACCACCCTCACCTGACCAACAGTACACTCCACTCCATCTCGCGCATGCTCTCCAATCTGCTCCACCACCCTCACCTGAATTAACAGTGCACTCCACTCCACCTCGCCCATGCTCTCCAATCTGCTCCACCACCCTCACCTGAAACATGGGTGCACTCCACTCCACCTCTCTCATGCTCTCCAATCTGCCCCACCACCCTCACCTGAAACATGAGTGCACTCCACTCCACCTCTCTCATGCTCTCCAATCTGCTCCACCACCCTCACCTGAAACATAAGTGCACTCCACTCCACCTCTCTCATGCTCTCCAATCTGCCCCACCACCCTCACCTGACCAATAGTGCACTCCACTCCACCTCTCTCATGCTCTCCAATCTGCTCCACCACCCTCACATGAAACATGAGTGCACTCCACTCCACCTCTCTCATGCTCTCCAATCTGCCCCACCACCCTCACCTGAAGCATGAGTGCACTCCACTCCACCTCGCCCAAGCTCTCCAATCTGCTCCACCACCCTCACCTGAAACATGAGTGCACTCCACTCCACCTCGCTCGTGCTCTCCAATCTGCTCCACCACCCTCACCTGACCAACAGTGCACTCCACTCCACCTCGCGCATGCTCTCCAATCTGCTCCACCACCCTCACCTGAATTAACAGTGCACTCCACTCCACCTCGCCCATGCTCTCCAATCTGCTCCACCACCCTCTCCTGAAACATGAGTGCACTCCACTCCACCTCTCTCATGCTCTCCAATCTGCTCCACCACCCTCACCTGAAACATGAGTGCACTCCACTCCACCTCTCTCATGCTCTCCAATCTGCTCCACCACCCTCACCTGAAACATGAGTGCACTCCACTCCACCTCTCTCATGCTCTCCAATCTGCCCCACCACCCTCACCTGAAACATGAGTGCACTCCACTCCACCTCTCTCATGCTCTCCAATCTGCTCCACCACCCTCACCTGAAACATGAGTGCACTCCACTCCACCTCTCTCATGCTCTCCAATCTGCTCCACCACTCTCACCTGAAACATGAGTACACTCCACTCCACCTCTCTCATGCTCTCCAATCTGCTCCACCACCCTCACCTGAAACATGAGTGCACTCCACTCCACCTCTCTCATGCTCTCCAATCTGCCCCACCACCCTCACCTGAAGCATGAGTGCACTCCACTCCACCTCGCCCAAGCTCTCCAATCTGCTCCACCACCCTCACCTGAAACATGAGTGCACTCCACTCCACCTCGCTCGTGCTCTCCAATCTGCTCCACCACCCTCACCTGACCAACAGTGCACTCCACTCCACCTCGCGCATGCTCTCCAATCTGCTCCACTACCCTCACCTGAAAAATGAGTGCACTCCACTCCACCTCTCTCATGCTCTCCAATCTGCCCCATCACCCTCACCTGAAACATGAGTGCACTCCACTCCACCCCTCTCATGCTCTCCAATCTGCTCCACCACCCTCACCTGACCAACAGTGCACTCCACTCCACCTCGCCCATGCTCTCCAATCTGCTCCACCACCCTCACCTGAAAAATGAGTGCACTCCACTCCACCTCTCTCATGCTCTCCAATCTGCCCCATCACCCTCACCTGAAACATGAGTGCACTCCACTCCACCTCTCTCATGCTCTCCAATCTGCTCCACCACCCTCACCTGACCAACAGTGCACTCCACTCCACCTCTCTCATGCTCTCCAATCTGCTCCACCACCCTCACCTGAAACATGAGTGCACTCCACTCCACCTCTCTCATGCTCTCCAATCTGCTCCACCACTCTCACCTGAAACATGAGTACACTCCACTCCACCTCTCTCATGCTCTCCATTCTGCTCCACCACCCTCACCTGAAACATGAGTACACTCCACTCCACCTCTCTCATGCTCTCCAATCTGCTCCACCACCCTCACCTGAAACATGAGTGCACTCCACTCCACCTCCCCCATGCTCTCCAATCTGCTCCCCAATCTGCTCCACCACCCTCACCTGAAACATGAGTGCACTCCACTCCACCTCGCCAAAGCTCTCCAATCTGCTCCACCACCCTCACCTGAACTAACAGTGCACTCCACTCCACCTCTCTCATGCTCTCCAATCTGCTCCACCATCCTCACCTGAAACATGAGTGCACTCCACTCCACCTCTCTCATGCTCTCCAATCTGCTCCACCACCCTCACCTGACCAACAGTGCACTCCACTCCACCTCTCTCATGCTCCCCAATCTGCTCCACCACCCTCACCTGAAACATGAGTACACTCCACTCCACCTCTCTCATGCTCTCCAATCTGTCCCACCACCCTCACCTGACCAACAGTGCACTCCACTCCACCTCGCCAAAGCTCTCCAATCTGCTCCACCACCCTCACCTGACCAACAGTGCACTCCACTCCACCTCGCCCATGCTCTCCAATCTGCTCCACCACCCTCACCTGAAACATGAGTGTAATCCACTCCACCTCGCCAAAGCTCTCCAATCTGCTCCACCACACTCACCTGAACTAACAGTGCACTCCACTCCACCTCGCCCATGCTCTCCAATGTGCTCCACCACCCTCACCTGAAACATGAGTGTACTCCACGCCACCTCTCTCATGCTCTCGAACCTGCTCCACCACCCTCACCTGAAACATGAGTGCACTCCACTCCACCTCTCTCATGCTCTCCAATCTGCTCCACCACCCTCACCTGAAACATGAGTGCACTCCACTCCACCTCCCCCATGCTCTCCAATCTGCTCCCCAATCTGCTCCACCACCCTCACCTGAAACATGAGTGCACTCCACTCCACCTCGCCAAAGCTCTCCAATCTGCTCCACCACCCTCACCTGAACTAACAGTGCACTCCACTCCACCTCTCTCATGCTCTCCAATCTGCTCCACCATCCTCACCTGAAACATGAGTGCACTCCACTCCACCTCTCTCATGCTCTCCAATCTGCTCCACCACCCTCACCTGACCAACAGTGCACTCCACTCCACCTCTCTCATGCTCCCCAATCTGCTCCACCACCCTCACCTGAAACATGAGTACACTCCACTCCACCTCTCTCATGCTCTCCAATCTGTCCCACCACCCTCACCTGACCAACAGTGCACTCCACTCCACCTCGCCAAAGCTCTCCAATCTGCTCCACCACCCTCACCTGACCAACAGTGCACTCCACTCCACCTCGCCCATGCTCTCCAATCTGCTCCACCACCCTCACCTGAAACATGAGTGTAATCCACTCCACCTCGCCAAAGCTCTCCAATCTGCTCCACCACACTCACCTGAACTAACAGTGCACTCCACTCCACCTCGCCCATGCTCTCCAATGTGCTCCACCACCCTCACCTGAAACATGAGTGTACTCCACGCCACCTCTCTCATGCTCTCGAACCTGCTCCACCACCCTCACCTGAAACATGAGTGCACTCCACTCCACCTCTCTCATGCTCTCCAATCTGCTCCACCACCCTCACCTGAAACATGAGTGCACTCCACTCCACCTCTCTCTTCATGCTCTCGAACCTGCTCCACCAGCCATCCTGAGACAGTCCATCCTCATGCTCCCTCCACCCTGTGACCTCATGTGCCACTCGTTCACCCTGGCCCCCGGGGGCCAGCACGAGATTTGATACATCTCCAGGAGAATCTGACTGATGTCCCCAGAGACCGGCCCAAGGAAAGTGAGCTATCTAACCTGACCGGAGCTGGGACAGAGTGGGAACGCTTAGTCCGGTAGTGTGGACCCATTCTGGCCATCAACCTTTGCATGACTCCTGCTAGTCAGGGTGGCCGGGGTGCAACCGCCACAGCAAATGAGGAAGAGAACCGCACGCCTTCTCGGTGGACCATACACAGTGTGACCGACAATGCCACATCTCACGGACACAAAGGCCGCTTCACAATTGCCTAACCGGTCAACACCGCCTCAGGCTAACTCCAGAACCTCAAGAAAACCCACACTTGATGGCTGTCCACCCTTCCCCTCCCAGGCCATGGACCCTCACAAACAACCTGCTCTTGCACAGAGCAGACATGTCCACCCTCGAGGAAACCCAATGTGCATTCCTGCAATCGCTGTTACTATGGAAATAGATTGTAAGATGGATGAAGCCATGCATGTACCAGGCTCTGCCAGTTCCATGGTGCAGTAGCGGGATCCTGGTAAGGATGGCATATGAATAGTGTCTGGACTCAATCCTAAATCCACATCTGGCTGAGACTGTCCCTGAAGACCACAGAACATCCAAGCAATTAGCAGTCATTCTGGAGAAACCCCACGGATCTTCAGGTTCCCCATCCTTTGGCATCTCTTCAATGGTTCCTAAGTGGTCCTGAGCACAAGATCTGATCGACCAATTGGAACCGTGCAGCATCAGAACCATCGCTCTCCCGGCCAATCAGAATCCTAGACATCTCCCCCTGTATTTTATAAGGAACCTCATCTGATATGACTGGGCCCCGCACTGGACTCCCTACGGTTATCTCCCTGAAGGAGACTCGTAGCTTGTCCTAGCCCTTCTGCCCCAAACTTAAATGATCCCCTTTGTGGGCAAGCTGCAATGTGTGTGCTGAGAAAGCACTAATAGGCAACCTGGCCCAGTCCTCACCGACCCACCAAACAGGACACACGCAGGACCTGATAACTCTTGGACTCCAAACATGAACAGATCATTTCCTCAGGACCAATGTGGCCTCCAACCTGCACCTAATCTGACAATACAGCCAGTCCTTGCCAGGCCCCTTGAAAAAGTCCCCCAGCCCATGTTCTTAGACACATACAATGAGGACAGGCCGTGACTCAAGCACGGGACGAAGCAGACACTTGACATGGGTATCACAAGAGGGCACAAGCTCTATAAGTACCCGGGGCTTTAAATCGCCTGACTCTACTCATGCCTCACTTTCATCGCAGGCGTCATCACTCTTGCCAACTTCACACTTACTTTTCCATAGCACTCTACTGCTACCTGGCTGGGCTTGCCTATACAGACAGAAATTGACTTCACTCTTAACTTTCCACAGCACGCTACTGCTACCTGGCTGGGCTTTCCTATACAGACAACAATTGACTTCACGCTTAACTTTCCACAGCACTCTACTGCTACCTAGCTGGGCTTGCCTATACAGACAGAAATTGACTTCACGCTTAACTTTCCACAGCACTCTACTACTACCTAGCTGGGCTTGCCTACACAGACCGAAATTGACTTCACGCTTAACTTTCCACAGCACTCTACTGCTTCCTAGCTGGGCTTGCCTATACAGACAGAAACTGACTTCACGCTTAACTTTCCACAGCACTCTACTACTACCTAGCTGGGCTTGCCTACACAGACAGAAATTGACTTCACGCTTAACTTTCCATAGCACTCTACTACTACCTAGCTGGGCTTGCCTACACAGACAGAAATTGACTTCACGCTTAACTTACCAGAGCACTCTACTGCTCCCTAGGTGGGCTTGCCTATGAAGACAGAAATTGACTTCATGCTTAACTTTCCACAACACTCTACTGCTACCTAGCTGGGATTGCCTATACAGAAAGAAATGGACTTCACGCTTAACTTTCCACAGCACCCTACTGCTACCTAGCTGGGCTTGCCTATACAGACAGAAATTGACTTCACGCTTAATTTTCCACAGCACTCTACTGCTACCTAGCTGAGCTCGCGCTATACAGACAGACATTGACTTCACGCTTAACTTTCCACAGCACTCTACTGCTACCTAGCTGGGCTTGCGCTACACAGACAGACATTGACTTCATGCTTAACTTTCCACAACACTCTACTGCTACTTAGCTGGGCTTGCCTATACAGACAGAAATTGACTTCACGCTTAACTTTCCATAGCACTCTACTGCTACCTAGCTGGGCTTGCCTATAGAGAAAGAAATGGACTTCACGCTTAACTTTCCACAGCACCCTACTGCTACCTAGCTGGGCTTGCCTATAGAGACAGAAATTGACTTCACGCTTAACTTTCCTCAGCACTCTAATGCTATCTAGCTGGGCTCGTGCTATACAGACAGACATTGACTTCACGCTTAACTTTCCACAGCACTCTACTGCTACTTAGCTGGGCTCGCGCTATACAGACAGACATTGACTTCACGCTTAACTTTCCACAGCACTCTACTGCTACTTAGCTGGGCTTGCCTATACAGACAGAAATTGACTTCACGCTTAACTTTCAACAGGACTCTACTGCTACCTGGCTGGGCTTGCGCTATACAGACAGAAATTGACAGACAATGTTTTTACGACATGCACTTGTGCATTCAGGAAAAGGCGAGTTTCGTGGTAGCTCGGTGGTAATAACATCGAGATACCACCAAACGGTATTACCGTTACCACCACTTGGTCCGGCAGTATTAGTACCAGCGGTTATACTGCCACTTTGGCTGGTTTTGGGCGTTAAAGTAGAGGAATTACCGCCATCATTCTGCTGGAGGTGTTTCCTCTGCCTTACCTCCAAACTTGTAGTTCGTCTGCATGGTAATTCAGTGGTTACAGACTGCATTGCCACTGTTTTTTACCACACCGCCAAACTCGTAACGAAGCCCATTGAATTACTTCTTCACTTTTCAGCACTTCATTTGGTGATTGTATGATTTTTTTTAGCAAGGGTTGCCACTTGTTGGGCGAGCTCGCAACCCAGAGGAGGCCATTACTTTAAAAGGTCCCTACACCAATAAACAGGAGCTCTTCAAAAAGCTACCCTGGCCTCCCCTAGGAGCTGTGAAACCCCTCACCAAAGTCCAATATTACATTACAGCTTCTCCCACCATGCACATCGCCGCCATGTTTCCATCCGAACCAATAAACTATTCTCGTTTCCTCCATGATGTAGAGAGAATCAAGGCTTCCAATGCACCACTCGCACACTGTCTGGCAAAAATGATCAAGCACAAACTCCCCACCCACTAATTTACGTTAAAAAGTTCCTGAAAGCCCTCAATTAAGGAGTGTGGTGAAACCCTCTACCTGACCTTGCTGTTGGATGCAGTTGGATGGCAGGATCTCCAAGGGATCTGAGCACTGCCACAGTTCTGATGTGGGACTTGGGGCTGGCAAATCCCTCCCAAGAAGGGGACAAGGGTTCAGGAGAAGTCTAGAAGACGGGGCAAAGAACGAGAAACATAACACAAAAATGTTATGGCGATCATGCTGTCCCGAGCATCAACGTAGAATTTAAATGCAGTAAGAGTGTGAGTTGTTAGAGTGACTCTGAGATTAGTGACAGTGGCAGCATAATGACACTTGTCTAGAATGGTATCAAAACATTTGCCTAGTAGATCTCAAATTTGGTAAATGTACCGTAGTCCCCACCCCCCTCAGTGGAGTAGCCTGGTCTCGACTCACGTTGTCATCGCTCATGAGACAGGCCCCCCCCCCCCATATACAAAAAAGAAGGTTTCCAGCCCACTGATTCTGATACAAACGGTATTGAGACATTTCTCGGACATTGGTGTGAGTGAAGTACCTAGGCAGTCCTTCGCGCTCTGAAACACTTGTATATGAGCGCGATACACATAAAATATCAGATCATAAGTCTGATGTTGAGCTCCATCTGGCCAGAATTGAGGAAAGGACTCGGTACCAAGATCGCATACTACCCCTAGCCCATTCGGCTTTGCGACCCAGGTATGTTCAATACACCCATCAAGGTGTGTTTGGGGATCCACCACCTCACAGTTCCGTCACTCCGCTGCGCTCCCCTGGGCTGGCTCATCTTATTCCCCTGCCAAGGTTTGACATCCTGCCGGTCTTGGGTTACTCCGGAGCCTGGGAAGGAATACCTAGAGAGTTGATACTCTGCAGGATATCTGCGCGAGACACATTCTAGCCCAATGCCCCAGGCTTCAGTGCTTATACGACAAAGGATGTGCCAAGTTTCATAATGTTCAACGTGGTCCATTTTGGAGCTTGCTGTAAGGGGCAGAATTTCTTGTTGTAACCTCAGGGCCGCACCATATTTGGAACATTGTTAAAACCATATTACTGGATTGAATGGGTTATAATGCTGTTTTAACTTGGTAATTTTGTCTATTCTATTAAGAGCTGTGCTAAATTGAAATTTTAGATATGCACTCTATTTATTTTTATGAATGATTTGTATACTGTAGTGTGAAAGGTGAATTAAACCAAATGCACTTAATTAAAACAAAATTGACCTACATTTTTAGTACTGGACTACACCATCCAGCCCCCCCCCTTTGCCCCACCCTGGGGGGGGGGAGGATGGGATAATGCTGTGAAGAGAAGGAACAATGCCTCCACTGTCCAGGAGGGGACTGGGCAGGGGAGAGAAAGAGGAGAAAAAAAACGCCAGGACTAACAGTCAAGGGAGGGGAGAAAGAAGGAGGCAGATAGCAACAGCTCTCTGGAGGGCCGTGGCCTCCAGCGGTTCCCCAGGGTCTAACAAGTCACATAAACCAAAGTAGAAACATAACTCTCCCTTCCAACTAAATCACCGAACCTCAAAGAAGCAGTGGAACAATTCTAAAATGAATGCCGCCATCTTGTGAAAGATTCTCCACAACTTGAAAACAATATCTATCGGTAAGTGTGCTTATGTTTCATTAAGTGGCCATTAACATTGCTATTATTTGGTCCCACTTATATTCAGTATGGCCGGCCGTGATGCCGACCACATGGCCATGAGCTTCGCCCTACACTTCACGACAGATATTGTTTTCAAGCTGTGGAGAAAGTTACACAAGAGTAAATCATTCATTCCGGAATTGCTACGTTTCTTTGAGGTTCAGTCATTTTTTGAAAGGGAGTGCGCTTGCTCTGGAGCTATGCTTTTTGGGTGGGATATATTTGGAGGGGCAGCTTGTTGTGTGCTCGCGTGCCCCAGCATTAATGCAGTAGTGACGCGGCCGACAACCTACATATATATGATATGATAGGTTATTTATAACGCGCTTAATACCCAGAGGTTTCTAAGCGCAGACCCGGGGATCGAACCTATGGTGCTCAGTGTCATCTTGCATCCAAGGCAAGCACGTTGCCCCTGAGCTATCCTCTCGAGAGAATATATATTTATCAATCCCACAAACCAGGCTGCATATGCCAAGTGTGGCCAGGCATCTATTGTGGGCCTAGGCTCTCTGTCGTCAGCAGCCTGGGCACTCACTGAGCCATGTGCTGTCAGCCCACCCCGAGTGTGGTGTCACGTGTCTGGGGGGCGGGAGCAGAACTGGCGTCTTCACGCCAGTCCGGGTTTATGCAGCCAACTGAGTAGTCCTGTGGTCTTTCTGCACAGCGTTGCAACACTGGGCGTAGAGCAGGCCCTTGCACCTTGCCGAGCCTCTGCAGCAATGGAGTGCCCGACACAACACCAAGGGCTTTAGATTAATACTACAAAGAAGACATGGCAGTCTGATGGAAAAGTCAGGATAAGGTCTCTCCAGGAGGACTGGCTTTCACCAAAAACGATGAACAGAGAGATGTTTTTTATAAAAATAATTCTATATGGAGTTCATGTCTTTGGGCCTCATCACGAGTTTGGCGGTAACCCTTAAATCCGGCGGTCGCGCTATTACCGCCGGATTTAAGGGTCCGCCAAATCAGGGCTTCGGTGGATTTCTCCCCAGCTCTGAGCTGGGGGGAAATCCACCGAAAATTCGCACTATTACTGTCGGCGGGAAATCCGCCGGCGGTAAGAGTACGAAAATTCCCCATTGAGCCCAATGGGGAATGGGGCATTCCCGAATGGGCTCAGTGGGGAATGGGGAATTCTATTACTGCCAAACCTGTGATCCGGTGCTAAAAGTGCCAGGGGTTTGGCGGTAAGGCTAATACCCTAGGGGTAATACCACCTGCGTTACCGCCCAACTCGTGATGAGGCCCTTTGTCTGCAAATGGGAGGACGCCATTTGTTTTTTATCAACTTCTTATTTGCGACCAGTATTATACTCCTGATGAATGTTCAATATTGAGTATACAAATGAACAGAAACATGTACTTTATGATGTATATGGAGAATATGTCAAGAATTAAGTACATTGAAAGAAAAATATATGTTTTTGAATAATTACACCAGGCTCAACAGCATTGTATAATGAGAGAATGTAGTACTATTTTATGGTGAATATTGGAGAGTTTGAATCTTGACAGACAAGGAGTCACATCATGAATTGTTTGTAGTAACTATTTTTTCTATGAGAAAGGTGAAATACACATGCATAGATTTGATATGAGATTAGGATATATTTTTTGAAAATAAAAATGTTTGTTGAAATTAGCATAATGAATGTATGTATATTTGGATGTTAGCCACATGGCTTGCAGTTAACGGCTGTGATTATTATTATTTTTTTTTTGAGTATTTAATCAAAAATTTGATTTTTACAACCTCGTTGTATTTCTCTTTCTTTTACTCGAGCATAGTCATCGTTATACTTCCCAATGGTAGGCAATTGTTTTACAATAGTATAAGGTCGGTCCCAGTTGCCATTCCAAAAGGGTTATTATCCTGGATGCCACTAAGATTGTTTAAACTGCACCAGCCCCTCCAGCCTCTCTAAGGCAATGAATTGGTGCTGGACTCCCTCCATCCCAACCCCATCTGCCCTCAAAATGCTCCAGCTGGAAAGCTTTGCAGAGACCTGTCAGGACCCCTGTCCCTAGTCACGCCCCAGCCTTTCTACTTGATTGTGATATAACACAATCCTGATATGGTATTTGGTACAAGGTTACGACACTGGGCTACACGGGTCACAGGCCTAACACATAACCTGGCTGGACTTCTAGCGGAACAAGCCTGATATGGTGACGATTGTGCTACCACTGATCTTGTAAAGGGACTGGCTTGTACCAAGCTTCAACCGGACTGCACCTACACTGACTGTCACTTAACCATCCCCATCTGCCTTTGTGAGAGCCCTCTAACGGGGTGGGCTGTTCCTTCCTGCCATGCTCTTCAGTTCCACTGACCCCTGCCCCACTTAACTCAGTGTACCATTTAGACCTTGAAGATCGCAATGTGTGGGGGAGATGAACATCCAATACATGCCCCTCTGAGCAAGTCTACCAATCAGGTGCAGACACGCGCAGATAACGGGTATCTGCAGGAGGGGCTATGAAAGCTGTACTGCTGTGATGTTTTTCAAAGGTTTCATTACATCTCTGCCTGAGGAAGTGGAGACATTCCACGAAACCTTGCAAATAAGCAAAATAAATGAATTTGTTAGCCTATTTAAGGTATTGACTCGTTTATTTCTGGATCAACATTCTGTTCAACCCTTGGCTAACACAGTACCAGCTATATATATTTGAAACCCAAGACCCTAACCTCATAAAATGCCTGGGTTGCACAACACACAAACGGAAGCACCATTACAGACAACATCATTCTGCTACAAAAAGATTTAATACGGACCAATCTCCACATGTAGACACAGCACATATATATATTTATTTATTATGTATTAGAAATCATTTTTATAGGGGATATAAATAGGAAGCCGTGTTTGATTTGATAGTGGTTTATGTTGTTAGTCATTTAGGTATACTGGGATTTTTTAGGGTTATTTATGTTTTCAATTTTCAGAAATTGAATTTAAGTATAGGTACCATGGCATGATTGGGAGAAGGGAGGTGGTAGCTTGCCAAAGTTCGCCTATGGGACGGAACGACTCACTGGGATCATCTCCTGCCCCTGCTCCACTGCGTGTGGTGCCAGGCAGGAAGTAGGGGTCTGATCTGTCAGTCCCACTGTGCAGAAGCACCTGGAGTGTATCAAGTGCTGGACGGGATTATCATAACAACTAATTATGGGCCCAAATAACCAGACAGACTCAAAGAATATGGCAAAGTACTACTTTATGATTGTTAGGGAGAATTCTCATTCTATGGCTAATTCCCCTTACCTATAGAGTCCCCCAGAAGCTTTGCTGGATTTGAAGGGTTTGTTTCTTTTTCCTGCTAAGAGTGAGACTCTTTTTCCCACTCTTAGGCATCTTTGCTATGTGTGTTCTAGGCTATTTTTGGGTTTAATGTCTATGGGATTTTTCTCACCCCCATAGGAACCACCTTTATTCACATGTGTTACACAGCACCCTCCGTGCAGTGACACAGGGGTGTCGTAGCGACCCCCAAACATAGACTCCATACCCTGGGACTGACTACTGTCTCCCAGGGCATTTACAGTCCCAATTTACTTTACTAGTCAATTTTTATGAACTAAACCAGTATGGAAGTACTGGAAAGGGTTAATAGTTTTTCCCTTATGTTCATTTTCGAGAGGGTACCGTACAGTCCCTCTCTCAAAAGTTTCTGGCTGGTGGCAGTGGTTACTACCATAAATATTAGACCACGAATATTTTCCTATGGGATTGTTTTTTTCTGACAGCCTCTAACATACCGCCGGTGCATTTTAATATTAACTTGACTCTGGTAGGTTTCATTTGCCAGAACTTTAATATAACTTCTTTCTCGTGTCTTTCTCTAAACTCCGAACCCAGGTCGGGGATCCTTTGTTCGTCCTTTTGGCGGGCTTCTCCAGAGAAGCCCTCCTTTCGGCGCCACTGAGTCTGGGGTGGGTCCATTGTGTGGGAGGGGGAGTAGGACCACTGGACAGGGTTGCCTCAGCAACCGATGTCGCACTCTATCCTGATAGGCTGGAGGGTCTCCCGCCAAGATGACCACTCCACTGTGTGAGTGACAACTAGGCTGTATGAATGGGGATCTTTTTGCATAAAAGCAGGGTCCTGTGGACTGGGAGAGCAAGACGTTGCCACTGGAACTAAGAAGCCAAAGAGGAGAGAAGCCAAAGACATCTGCAACGACTGAACCACCGGTGAAGCCCTGCTGCAGCGTCTCACCACTTTTCTCCACCCGACGAGAGAAGATCTTCATCTGCAAGAGTCTTCTTCCCTTGAGCTGGTGGGGCCAACCAGTTTGCCAATTGCCTTCCTAGACCTGCCTTGGTCGAATCTCCCGTACCCTGTACTCGGAGGCCGGATAGCCAGGCACCAGTCCACCCGGACCGCGATTTAAAGGAGCGTACCTTTTATTCGTCGGGCAGCACCACGGCTGGTTTCAACCCTCGGTAGTGCAGTAACTTGAACCTTCCTCCACAACGAGAGCCTCTCTTCCTCTGCTGGATCACCCAAACTGCAGGAACTACCAGGAACAACCGCCACCGGAAGAGCCACTTCTTCATTTTAAAGGTACATTGTTCCGCCAGGCCGCCTTTTCTTCGCGGTAGCACTAAAGGTGTTTTAAATCCTTTACCTACCTGTTGGGTCAGTCGCCCCTCTCTCTTAACATTGCTTTTCAACTCCTACATCCACCTTTTCAAAATTGTTAACCAAAGACTTGATGCAGCTACAAGAACATTTTGCTCCTGGGCCCTTGCCCTGTACCACTGACTCTGGCACAGGCCTACTGACTCTGGCTACATTTGTTAGAACTGCCTTCTTTAGATTGATTCTCAACTAGGACTGTGTTGGTGCACCTACTTCTGATAACTACCCTTTTTCTTCCCCTTTTTAAACCTTTTGAAATGCCATTTTGCTCAGTTTTCATTAAAGTATTGCCTATACTGATGCACTGTCTTGCTTAATCTGGTTCACAAACTTATGGGAATTGTTGCTAGGGTGTGTAAGAAGCTATTTCTTTATAACTTGTGCTTTCCCTCCCTCGTGAGGAATTGATAGAGTATCGCTTGTGTGTAGTTTTCACTGTGCCTTTTTGCTCAGTTTTCACTCTGGTTCACTTGGCCTACAATTTAACTAGGGAGTGTGCATATTTTTCCTTTGACTTAATTTAACTTGCTTGATAACTGTGATAAATGTGTTTTACTAGAAGTGTATAAAATAAATATATATATACTTTTTAATACAAAGCTTTGGTCAGTGTTTCCTTGTGCCATAGTACTGAAGGCCTATTGTGTAAACCCTGAATACTGCTCATCTCCCTCTTGAGATAAGTCTGACTGCTCAGCCACAGCTACCAACTAAATCTTTGTGGTACAGACTGATACCAAAGGGGATTTATTGCTCTCACCTGTAGTCTTAATCCTTTGTAGTGCTCCCTTAGGGAACTGCACAGGATTCTGCCTAACAATGATCAGTTCAATAAAGCAGGGAAATCTGGCAAGCATAACAAGTTGCAGCCCACAGACTCTGGAATACATTTCCATTACACAAAGGCTTTATACCTCAATATATGTCAGCTATGATGTCATCCTACGTGGCAAATAATAAAAACCTATCGGGCTGAGGAATTGGTTAGGGGAACAAATATACCAATAGTTTATTTAGGTGTTAATTACATCAATGGCTGCCCTCTTATCTGGTAGGCACGCCTAGTACAACCTCTAACAACGTATAATACAGATGATAGTAGAATAACAGCAGCGGATTGGCTTCTGCAACAACGTATGTTTCATCTTCGCATAGGCCATCCTAATTGGTTGGCATCCACTTCCAACCTGGGACATTCGGCTCGTTAGCAGCACATAAGCAAAACGAAACCCAGGTGCGGGGAACAACGTTAGAAAACATCCCACTTGGCCAATTAGTCTTACTATCTCTCATCAGTTAGGCCCTAAGGCAAGGCCTCTTCTTTGGAGTTGACATTGCTGACTGTTCTCTTCTCTGGAACATTCAAGGGAGTGAGGGTACATTGCTATCTTCATCTGGAATGTTATCAATAGGCCTTATTTTCTGATCTTGCACCACGGGTGAGGAGACCATGATTTCTCCATTCTGTCCTTTTATTTAGTGTTATTTGATTCAATTATACTGGGTGCTATTACTCTCTTTGACCTCTGGAGACTTAGTTGCTCCGTCTTGCATATGCTTTCGTCACTTTTAATTGTCCAACACTTGGCACTCACAAATGCTTACTCCTTTGCTTAATCTAAGATAAATATGTCTTACGTACATGGCTTATCCTCGTTGACTCCTTTTGTACTTTGCAGTTGCTTCTCACTGTGGCATCGTGGATACTTAGCAAAACAAACATTATTTGTTCTTGCACAAATCTGTATTCCACTGCATGTCAGCTCTCCTGCCTCAGTCTCTCTCCTTGGGGTTTTCTGTTTACTATTACACGAAACCGACATCAATCTTCTCAACATAGCTGCTTTACCCACGTTATATTTTCTACCTTCCTTTTCTCCTCTGATCTCTCTCTCTCCCCCCTGCTGACCTACCTGCATGTTGTGCTGACCGGTTGCCTGGCTACCCCCAGAGTCTCACTGGTTACCTGGTTACCAGGCTAAGACATGGTCCGTCTGCCCTGCACTGCCTCCGGGCCTACCCCTTACTTACGGCTCTAACTGTAACCTCTACAGCCCCCTGCCTCCTTGCACTTACCCAGGGCTGCGCTGTCCTGGCTGCACTCACTCAGAGCATTGATGCCCTGATTGCACTTCCCCCTTCCCTCTCCCTGACACTTCCCCCCTCTCCCTTCACTTTTGCGCTGTCACACTTGCACAATCTGAATGACAAAAGGCCTAGTAAGATGGTTTGTCTTGTCCTTCTTCTGTCTCCCCTTGTCTTGTCGCGCCTAGAAACACTTGTGTGTACAGGCGCATTATAATGACATATCATGTCATACTGTAGCAAAATTCTAATTTTCTCATCCACATTGCGTGTCTGCATATACACATCTACTTCATCTCTTCTTATTTAACTTCTCAGTATAAATGATGTCTTTGTATTTTCATGTTCATTTACTTTGTACTTCAGTTACATCTTCATTCTTTGAGTATTCATATATCGTTTCAGTGCGTCATTGTGTCTTCTCTTTATGGCGTCACTTTACACTTTTCAGACTTTACTTATAACTCTTCTACGTCTGGTGATGTCTGCAGACTTCCTTTTACCACTTCCGTTCGAGGGTACATTCGGTACGGTTGTCTGAGCACATAACGTCTTTCATATCTTCGATGTGGTATTGGGCCGATACTCGGTGTCATGCACAGTGCTTTCTTGCTGCTCTTCCAAAATGACGGAGGTGAGTGGGGCAGGCTCCATGAGTGACGCATACATCTCCTTCTCTACGCCACCCTAAGGATCAACTGTTGGCCACACTCATGGGGGGTGGGCTGATGAGGCATAGTCCTCAGATGGAAATCACACCAGAAACAATACCCACCTCTAAAGTATAACCATCCTGACAACCTTTGACTAGTAATTTAGACCTTACCAGTTTATAAATTTGCCCTGATTTGCACGCAGTCTTTAATAAACCTTTTTGTTAAGCACACCCTTTTGTCTGGCCTTTATGTGTCACCAATGTCAACCACGTGAGAGGGGGTGCAGTTATCAGCATGTTCAAGGACACAATAGTAACCGCCCCCCCCTCCTTAAGACATAAACTGTTGACCAGCATGAGCTTTGTATTCAACTACCACTTCTTCTGCGGACTCTGGTCTATTACCTAGAGTTTGGATGGTCCAGTCACCAGAAACCCAAAAGGTTTTTGGATAAGTATAACCCTGCTCACAACTGAAAATTGAATTTACAGACCAAACAATGGCACTGAGACTCTCCTGGCAAACATGGGAGGGAGTCTGACTTCTGCCAGATAAGGACAAGTCAGCAGCTCTGATCCTACTGGACATGTCCGCTGCATGCAACACAGTCAACCAAAGTTCCTCCTTGGCCAACTGGAGACATGTGTATGGATATCAGGATCTACCCGAGAGGGAAGCAACTTCTCATCATCACTCGCAGCATCCATGTGTTCAATAAAATCAAATAAACTGTGGGACCCCCACCCCAATAGCATCACTACTCTTGCGCATGTATTGCCGCCTCTAGCACAGGCAATTACATCAGCTCCAGTGACCAATATTTGCCAACGACACTCATCTACCGCTTCTGGATACTAAGGCTGGAAATCTGGATGACATCAGTACATGGCTATGACTTGTCTTCTTCTGGATGAAAAACTGCATGCCCCTGATTAAGCCCACAAATTAGATTGTGAATGAAGAGAAGGTGCTAAGAACCTCCTAATTGCTACAGTCCTGGTAGTGGCCCCTGGAACGGGAAAGAAGGTAAAGGAGCTCAGAGTGCTCTTGGTGTCTGATCTCTCCCACTCTCCTTCAAATGCTCTTGTCAAGATTATCAACTTCCCAATTATGATGACTGCGCCAGTTCCTCCAGACCAGCTGCTGGATGCCTTTCCGAGAGTAACACCACATCATGTAAACAGGCACCCCAAAAAGGAAATAGAGAAACTCCATAGCATTCGCAGACAAAGGAGGCCCTGCCAGAACCTGGGGTGATCATATAGCATCTCTCACCAAAACACTTAATTGGGTGCTAGCAGCACTCCAAACCTTCCCTTTCAGAAAGCCCACAGGGACCAAAGATTCGGATACCTACAAATACCCTCCACTGTACCCAGCTTCAGAATCTCAGCTCGGACCAAACAATGCTCAGACAATCTGGCAGGCTAAAATCATGGAACTGCAGTGTAGAAGGAAATCTACTCAGTGACTCTTTTGGAATCCCACCTGGGAGCTGTGCCCACCCTCCTGTCCAACAAGAAGAGCCTGAGAAACAGGCCCTCACCGCCTTCATCAATCACATGGGGACCACCGCCACAAAACAAGACCATATTCCCTAATGATTAAAGGGGCTTCCCAGTGGTAAAGGACTGACAAAGGACATACCAACAAGATGGGTGCGCCTACATTCACCACCAACAGAGAAGAGCCCGCCAGGAAGCACCATTAATACAGGCTTCCACCTACGTCAACTACCCAGAAGAGATGTCCCCACCAGGAAACACCAAGAAAGATAGGCATCCACTTACTCCAAACCGCCTGGAAGAGAAGACCCTACCTAGAGACACCATCAAGAAGGGCACCCACCTGTGCCAAAACCTCTGAAGAGAGACCCCATTAGGAGGCATCAACAAGATAGGCACCCACCTATGCCAAATCGCCTGAAGAGAAGTCCCGACCAAGAGACACCATCAAGAAGGGCACCCACCTATGCCAACACCTCTGAAGAGAGACCACACTAGGAGATACCATCAAAATGGGCACCCACCTATGCCAAAACCCCAGAAGAGAAGACCCCACCAGGTGACACCAACAAGATAGGCATCCACTTACGCCGAACCGCCTGGAAGAGAAGACCCTACCAAGAGACACCATCAAGAAGGGCACCCACCTATGCCGACACCTCTGAAGAGAGACCCCCACTAGGAGACACCATCGAAATGGGCACCCACCTATGCCAAAACCCCAGAAGAGAAGACCCCACCAGGCGACATCAACAAGATAGGCACCCACCTATGCCGAACCGCCTGGAAGAGAAGACCCTACCAAGAGACACCATCAAGAAGGGCACCCATCTATGCCAAAACCTCTGAAGAGAGACCCCACTAGGAGACACCATCGAAATGGGCACCCACCTATGCCAAAACCCCAGAAGAGAAGACCCCACCAGGCGACATCAACAAGATAGGCACCCATCTATGCCAAAACCTCTGAAGAGAGACCCCACTCGGAGACACCATCGAAATGGGCACCCACCTGTGCCAAAACCCCAGAAGAGAAGACCCCACCAGGCGACACCAACAAGATAGGCACCCATCTATGCCAAAACCTCTGAAGAGAGACCCCACTCGGAGACACCATCGAAATGGGCACCCACCTGTGCCAAAACCCCAGAAGAGAAGACCCCACCAGGCGACACCAACAAGATAGGCACCCACCTATGTCGAACCGCCTGGAAGAGAAGACCCTACCAAGAGACACCATCAAGAAGGGCACCCACCTATGCCAAAATCTCTGAAGAGAGACCCCACCAGGCGACACCAACAAGATAGGCACCCACCTACGCCGAACCCCCTAGAAGAGAAAATCTGGCTGCTCTCTTCACCTCGTAAATAACAATTAAAACCTCTTGCGTTTCAAGCTAAAATCTGTGTTTGAAAGTGTATCAGAGGGTTGGCGAGGTTTCATCCTGCTCACCGACCTCTCGTTTGAAAATGCTCATCAACCAACCCCACCCCTCTCGTTCACGGTCGTTATCCTCATTTCCTTCTACATTCATATTCACAGATTTCGGAACCTTATCAGCAATATTTTATGCCATGATGCAACTCCTCACGAATCATAATGCCCATTTCAATCAATAAAATATTTCTTGCAATATCTGATGATCGTAAAAGCACCTCCAGCAAATCTGTGCGTACATCAACAGGAAAACGAATATAGTCAATATCGGTAGATAAGATTCGATCTAACACTGGGATTTCACACACAAATGTCAATACACCAGTATGATTCAGCACAATTTGCACATTTAGATGGGACTCAAATTCAAGAAATACCCTCCTTTCAACAGTCCCCGCATTGTCTAGTTTTTGTTGTTCCTTCTTTACAGTTGAGTCTCCACCAATCAGCTGACTAGACACACAACAGGCGACAGTTGCTGTTTTTGACGGCCTCCAGTGGGCATCGCCCCCCCGGCCTAGAATCAATCGGCTTAGCCTCCTCAGACTGTACATGAGCTTCTAACACCTTGGACTGAGAGGGGGAGTCGGCTGATCCAACTTGAGTATCTGCCGTAGCCTCTACATTTTTTGTTTTGCACAGGGCTTTCTTTGATATATTAAAAATGGGCTCCCATCGGGAGCTGGCGGGAGCTACTTCTAGGACCACTATTACACCAGACTCCACACCTTTTTCTATAGGTTCACCCCTAATTGCGCTTTACTCATTTGTAGTTGCGTTGAGGCCCCCTCTACTGTTAGATCCACCATGCTAACACAGAAATAATTAATTTGGGTATCCCAAGCAATTGCCCCACATGAGTCTATTTTGCTTGCTCACCAACTATTACCAACTCTGTTGTTTCTGCTCAAGCCTTGGTGGGGTCGATCTATCCAGTATTGGTCCCAATAGTTAGAGCAGCCCCTTCATTGTTAGATAGCGGGACCTGGGGAATGCCCATTTCCTCAGTGTGTGCAGGTACACCTTAACCAATAATTGCCTCATTTAGTTCTTCAACGGTTTTGACCGGCGGGCTGGCACTATGTGGAACTTCTTCAGAGAAGTGAAGGAACCTAAGGAACTACCTTGAATTTTGTCTCCTCTGTTTCTTTCTCCCATGTTTTGATTTCCCATGTGCCTTAACTTGTTGCCCCCCTGCACACCATCCACAGTTCTACGCACCTCTTTCTCCAATGATATTCCTGGGAGAGCCTCATGAGTCGAGGGCATTAGATCACCTACATCAGCCCCCACCTGCTTTATTTTAGCCATTGTGGAAGTGAAGGGCCCAGTTACTTAGAATATCTCATTTCACATTAGGTTCACTCAGGATGAGTGTATGGGCCTTCACTTGGTCCCTAATGTTATCATAAAGCTCCAGCAAGGTGCTCAGAATAGAATTGAGAGCCGAGATGGAGGGGGGTGACCGCTTTATGTGGTCTTCTTCTACTTCTTTTAATGTGTGGTGCAGAGGATAGATATTGTGAGCCTCTTCATCAGACAGAGATTTAGGAGACAGTAGGTCAACAAACTGTGAGCACTCAATTGCAGATATAGAACCTTCCAGATTCAGCATATTTCTATGACCAATTACATCTATCTGAGCATCAGTCAGCTCCTCGGCATCCCTAAATTCCCTTGAGTCCCTTAAGTCCAATTGCTCGGCTTCAGTAGCAAAGCATCCAGTAGTGACGGTGCCTTCCAGGATACCACCTTCAGTCAAAATGCCCAAACTGTCCACCACTTCTCGCGGACGGCACTCAAAGGTTCGGGGCATCTGATCTCCGTGCTTGCTCCCGTGCAAGGAAAGTCTGTGATCTATTTTCCTGCAATCGGAGAAGTATTGGAATTCAAATATGGTTTCCTTAGAGGAGACGGTCCTGTTCTTTGGCCCTGATCGTGATTTAGTGGAGCAGGTGTGCGAGCCGTGGTACGAAGTTGTAGATCTGTTGTCTTTCCTAGGCCCACGCAAATAACCTGGACCAGCTCCTCTGGATTCCAATCCTCACCTGCCACGGATATGAGGGGACTACCTGCAGTCATGTCTCCTGTAGTGACCATACTCTTGCAATGAGATTCCTTTCCCGGTAAAGTGCCATCGGGAAATGTTCATTGCTGCCCACCCTCTGCACCAATCAGACATTAACATGTCCCCCGTGGGCCATTGAACATGAAAGTGTGGTGCTGTCAGAATCATGAGCCATCAGAGCTCCGGGCCCCAAATACCTTCTAAATTATTTTAAATACGTGACGTGGGACTTGGGGTCAGGGTGGCTGTATGTTCAGTATGTTTGTTTGGAGTTTGTTTTGTAGTACGTAAGAACCACTGCTCACAATACAGTAAAAAGAGGCTTAATACCAATGCTATTGGTAGTATTATTTGAAACCCAGTGCGTCTGTGAGTGAGACTGTGTTTAACTGTGTCTAACTCACAGGGAGCTCCTGAATCCACTACAGGAAGGAGAGCGAGGGCTGTTTTCCGCAAGTTGACGTTTCGTAGATGCTTATTAATAAAACAATCCTCGGGCCGCCGCGGACCACAGCAGACCCCTCTCTGCTTCCGCTCTCCGCGCAGCGCTTCGCGCCACAGATCTGATTTTAAAGGTAGAGCTGGTGCCGAGATGCAGCTCCACCTCAATTGCGCTGCAACTGAAGACAAAATTCTCTCGACACAATCCCACAGCAGACCACTTTCTGCGTCTGCTCTCCTCGCTTCTTTGACCATGTAGGGTTATAGAAAATGCATTAAAGACAAACAGGGTAATTCATGGAACTAATGTGTGCTGAAAAGGGGAGCGCAAGCATGAAAATCGCAGCGCACGCGTGTGAAAGCCGCGCACGCAGCCGTTTGGCGATTCATGGAATGCGCTGTGCGTGGTTTACCTGAGATGTGCGATGAATCCGCGTGTGGCGCACACGTCATTGCGACATCCTGAAGGCTGTGCGTGAGACGGCCAGTGAAGGCGCACACAGGGCAGCGCACATACCTAAAAAGGGGGCGGAACACGCGGAATGGGGACAACACGTGAAAATGTTGGCGTTACGGGGGAAGTACTGCTGATAAATCCTCGCAACACCCACACACGCGCTAACAACACGTATTCATGGAATGGAACAGGGGAAACCTGCGCGCCACAAAAGACGTGCAAATCCGGAAACACGTACGCCAGCTGGAAGGAGGCGGAAGCGACCCCGTGCAGCATAAAAGTGCACGCAAACAACAAACAAGCTCATACGCTACGATGAATATACCGTTCCTCGCAGCAGCGGTCGTGGGACACCGCAGGAGGAGGATAGCCAGGCCCGGCATTTTTTTACCCAGGACCAGCCTTTTTGGGATGCCTGATGACCAGGTCTATGGCAGGTACAGGTTTCCACCCCATATCATCCTAGAACTGGTTGCTGAGTGGGAGGATGACCTCACATCACCCACCCTGTGCTCCCAAGCACTCAGCCCCCTGGAGAAGGTGCTCAATGTACTGCATTTCTTGGCTACTGGGTCATTTCAGTGAACAAGTGCCATAGTTGGGGGTGTCGCAGAGGCCACCCAGTCACGCTGCCTACACCAGGTGTTGCCGATCATGACTGCACTCCCCTCAGTCCGCAGGCGCATATACATGCCCAGAACACCCGCAGAAAGGCAGGCCATGGTCCAGGACTTTTACGGGGTGGCTCACTTCCCAAAGTGCTAGGTGCCATTGATTGTACCCATGTGGCCCTACATCCACCTAGGGCCACTGAGCACATCTATCGCAACCGCAAGCACTGGCATTCCATCAACGTGCACGTTGTATGTGATGCCAAGGGAATCATCACCTCTGTATATGCCAACTATCCGGGGTCGGGTCATGATAGTTTCATATTCAGAATGTCACCCCTAAACCGGGACCTGGAAGTTGGGAGGCATGGCGACACATGGCTCATTGGTGAGTACAAATGCCTCTGCACATGCATGCATGTCAGACACTGACAAATGGCAAAACCCAACTAATGACAACCATTATCACCTCCCAGGGGGACAGTGCCTACCCTCTGAGCACCTACATGATGACGCCAATATCGAACCCCACCACACCACCCAAGGTAAGATACAACGCAGCCCATATTGCAACCCGGGGCATAGTTGAGCACACATTCGGAGTGCTGAAGTCATGTTTCCGCTCCCTTGACTGCTCTGGTGTCCAGCTGCTATATGCGCCCCCAGTAGTGTGCAGGATCATAGTAGCAGCATGTGTCCTGCACAACATTGCAACCCGCCGGGGCGTGCCATTCGGCATGGTGGTGCCCCCGCATCCTCAACCACATGCACAGCTGCTGCGCATTGGAGGGGAAAGGGCACGTGGTGAGGCAGCCCGTACCCAGCTTGTGGCAACTTTTTTCACCTAAAATCCCACCCCTGTGGAGTGCACACAGGCCTGCCACATACCAGCTGACAATTGATGATGACAAAAGGGACAGTCAACTGTCGCACCCATACCATCCTGAGATTATTTTCCTGGAAGTGCTACATTGTGTGCATCCCTAGATACTTAAACAGACCCAATGCTGTGTCAGTAAAAGACACAAATTCATGCTGCATGAAGGACTACCCCCTTGCAAAACAGCACACCCAAATACTGGTATGTTAACCAACCCCTCCCAAATCCCATCTCAGCCGCCCAAGACACCATGGCATGACATGCAATGTCAAAGCAACCAAATGAATGCACAACACATCACACAAGTGTCACAAAGTGCACCATCACAAATGGAAACAGGCCACAGACAATTCTCTCTCACCTATGAAAAAGAAACAGCACACATGAACAAATGCTTACCAGCAAGACAAAACATGAATACAGGACCAAACAGTGGCAACGTCTAACAGTAACCAATCACAATAGTGCAAGTGTCACAACCTAACAAAGGCAGCACATCGACCCCTTCCATCTCCAGTGTGTTGCTGGTAGGTAAATGTGGCAGGGTGCTGCATACAAGATGAACTGCATCTGCAATGTAGACAGGCAAGTTAAGACATGAAGAAGCTACATGCAAATATGCATAATGGGCAGTATGGAATACAATATACAAATCAACCATGCAGTGGAGAAATCATCAGCAATCCCATCTAGGGGTGTATACACAGTTTGGACTACAGACTGGCCACACAACTGATGGAAGCCCAATGCCTCTGTGTAAGTTACTGTCACATGGTGACACCCTTGCGAGCCCATGGAAAGGGGAAGCAGGAGTGGCATATGTGTCTGGACCCCAACCTTCAAACACAAGACAAGCCTGCATGGGCCCAGCTTGAACACACAGTGGATGCCCACGGGTGCCACATAACGCAACACACTGTAACATGAATGTACAATAGAAAAGAAAATGTTTAAAACAAAATACAAAAATCTAACAAAAAAGAAAAAGAAAAAATTAAAATCAAAAATTAAAATTAAAATGGAAAATGAAAATGAAAAATTTAAACGAAAAATGAAAATGAAAATGAAACATTAAAAATTAAAATGAAAAATGATAATGAAAATGAAAAATTAAAATTAAAAATTAAAAACGAAAAATTAAAATGATAAATGAAAAAGAAAAAGAAAATAGAAAAATGAAAAGGAAAAAGAAAAGGAAAAAGAAAAAGGAAAAAGGAAAAAGGAAAAATGGCCATGGGTCGACCGGGGGTGGGGGGGTACCCAGGAGGGAGGAGGTACAGGGTCCACCCCAACACCCACATGCGTGGATGTTAAGAAGAAAAAAAACCTCCATGGGCTCATGGCCTGCACAGCTACCCAATAGTGGGAGAACGGCTGTCGCTGTCGTCACCCTCTGGTGCTACATTAGAAGGTGTGTGTGGTATGGGAGGCAGACCATGCAAAGCCCTGGAATGCTCCTCCATGGCAGCAAGCATGCAGGTCTGAAAGGTTTGGTTCTGCAGGATGATGGCCCGGAGATCCCCATGCAGCACCTCATGGGTAGCACAGACTTCTGCCTGCAAGGCCTCACGTGATGCCCAGATCTCCTCACGGGTTGCCTGGAGCTCAGCTGAGATTGTGCGTGTTAGCACCTCCAGCTGCTGTTCTGACCTTGTACTCTGGGACACCTCAAGTGCACCCAGAGTAGCTCTGAGGGAGGTGTTTTCTACCCTCAGGGTATCCCTGTGGGCCTGTGCCTCTGCAGATATGGCTGTGCATAGAGCCTCAAGTTCAGCCCGTCGGTCCCTGTTGGCGGCCAACGTGTCCTCCCTGTGTGAGCGGCACGTGGACTCAGTTGCCTGCTGCTGAAGCTTCACCTGCCTTTCTGGGGGGAGAATGGAAGTGGCCACCCTATCCACGGCCTAAGCCATCATCTCAAACGATGCCCCCTGTTGTGCTGCAATAGCATAAATGGAGTTCTCCCACACAGTATTGCCCGGAGGCGCACGGCCACCGCGTTGCCTGACAGAACACCGGTTTGCCGTAAGGTGATGTGCACCTTGCGGTGCTGGCACTGCCTGAGGCTGCAGGACTGCATTCCTCCTTTGATCTGCTGCCCCAGGAATAGGAGCAAATATTGGGGAGTGTGACCCTGCATCCGTAACCGCCACAGGCGGACATTCCAACACTGAATGGGCCATTGAGGGGTCTACCCCCCAGTGCAGGTACTTTGGACAGAACAGCATCCCTGCCAGAAACACTCACCTGTGACGGGACATTTGTCTCAATGTCTGATTCAGCACCTGAGCTATAGAGGTCATCAGAGGTTTACCCAGAGACACCTGTGGAAAGGATGGTCTGTAGGACTAATTGATTTTCATGCACCACCACCCCACATCCTCCACAGGTGCCTGGTTGGTGCTCTAAGTACTCCTGGCCCTGCGCCATCTCCTCCTCCTCCACAGCATCTAGTGCCTCATCACCTGCACAAAAAGAAAATAAAAGTAATGAAGACACGCATGAACAGCATAGCCGACACACATAGGCATCACAATCTACACATCCAATACATTAATGAGACATGTCACACATGACACGAACTCTGGCATGCATGCAGTGAAAATGAAGTGGAAGGGGACCGTGAAAGCAGACACTGAGGACTCCTAAATGGAAAAGCAACACATGTGCTGCATGAAGCATAGCACCTGCATCACACATTAGCCTGTGAGTGGCATGGACAATCCACAAACATGACACATGCCAGCACAAAGATGGCACATCGCATAGCCATGGCAGAACTGACAAGGACACCCAGATGGTATTAAATCAGTACTGTCCCCCATCCATGTGAGATGCACATCATGAAATAGAACATGCAAAAGAGTGCGACAAAACACATGTGTCACACGCTGCAACAAAGCCAGTGTTTACTAATACAGTGATGGTAGGCACATGGATACAACAATGGTAGGTCACTTGAACATGACACAAGTCAATTGTCATGTTGAACATTCAAATAGGGCTCAGAAGTGATCGGGTGCAGTGCATGTGTAGGTGCACAGCAATCAGCCTGATTGATGAAATCATTTGCATAAAAAGTGAACATATGTGGGGCTTTGTGGGGGGAAATCCCTGTCTGAAGTATGGTGATTTTGGGGCAGAACGGCACACAAATGTGCATTTATCATGCAAATGATTCCATCAATTAGGCAGAATGAAGAGAAAAACTGTATTAAGAATGTTCTGGCATGATGCCAGTTTAAGGGCAAGTGCAGTCATAATGTGCAAAGTGTTTTCAGCGGTCAGTAGGGATACTGTAAAACCCAGACCCAAGGGCGGGGGATGGCTTGGAGGCACTACATGGGTCACATATAGCAGTCATGACTACTCCGCATGACCTGGCACTCAATCAGAACACATCACCCAAGCAACATACACATGGTCTGGACACACACACATGGGCACTCACCGGACATTGTCTCAAGATCTGGTAGGTCTCCCACGCCTTGAATCTGATCCTCTGTGATGAACCCTCCAGCGATTGCCTCATGTTCTGTGAGTTCATCCTCCTCTGGTGGAGACCCACTGCCAGTCACCAGAGTAGAGGCGTTATTGTTAGCCAGCTTGTTTTTAGCTCAGCGTTTGAGGTCATTCCAACGCTTTGAGCAATCATCAGCTGTGCGCTTCACAAATCCAAGGGAACTAATCTGGTCCGCGATGCACTGCCAGTGGGCCCTACGCTGAGCAGTCGTAGTCTTGCACCCTGCCATCACCAGCATGTCGCGGCCAGGTGCCGACACGTAGCCAAAAAGTGGATCTAGTTCCACATCATTGAAACTCTGCTTCCTTGACATGCCGGAGGGGCGAGACGTGTTTGGGGCCCCAGTCTGTTCCGCAAGAGCACGCTTCTTCCTCTTGAGAGGTGGTATGGACCGTGAGTGGCTTATGCCAGTCTGGTCTGTAGGGGCTGAAGTGCAGGTGGACTGGCACTGGATGCAGGCAATGGCACGATGACCAAAGGTCTCACTGCAGGCATTGGCTGCTGGGTGCTGTTGCCAGGACCAACCTTGGTGTGATGGTCTGGGACCAACACTGTCCCGCCTGCGTGACTCAGAGCTGGGGTGGATTGAGCTGCAGCTGCCCCTGCAGCCTCCTCACCCTGGCTACTCGGGGCAGCAGATGACATTGCTGCCTCTGATCCACGTGGCCTGGTGACAGAAACTTTCACAGCCACATGTGGCTTTGACTTTGTTACACGGAAGTCGGCCTGTGAGTCATCCAGTACCAGTTCTGTGACCAATCCGGGCCGGGTTAGCTGGGCCTGAGCTGGGATGGTGTCAGTTGCATCTCCCTGACCCACTGGGGGGGGGGAGGTAGGTGTCCTTAAATGGTCCTGGACACACTGCCCTCTTGGGCCATCCTGCCCACATTGCCCACCACTGCCACCCTGGCCACCCTGCTCATCCTGGCCATGTCCCCTACTGCGGACACCTCTTGGAGGTCAGCCACCTTTGCCTCTCTTACCACTTGGTCACCTCCCAACCATGGCACTGATGTTCTTGTGCGAATGGGAGGTGCAGAAAACAATTGTCCTGGGCAATTGGGGTGAAGGGGGCAGAGTACTAGATGGAATACGTACCCCTGTGCTCTTGCAAGGCTATCTGTGACCCCTGGGGGAAAATGACAGTCAGGCAACGCTCAGGCACCCTAAAAAAGAAATTTAAAGTGCATGCGACCCCTCGGTAGCCCACGTGCCTGGAATGAAGGACCCGCAGTACGCTGTGGCACCCAGAAACACAAAAAATGCATACGCATGGTAAACGCAGGCTACAATGACCTCTGAATAGGTACGCGACACACGGGGGCAACCACAGTGGAAAAATATGTGCGCGACTCACCGTCTGCCTGGAAAAAGAACGTGAAAAAGACGCGCGTGGGCGCATTGGCAACATCCCCGCCAAAAGAAGAATTGAGCTCTGTCTCAGTAAACAAGGGGTACGCACTGCAACTGTTGTGAAGTAATCGCGTGTGAACCGACAAGAAGTACAAGAATCACCCGCTCCCTCTCCACAAAAAGCACATACAAGAAAATGGTGTCCTACGTGGACCATTAACCCCTGCCCACAGAAACGCCTGCGTGCGTTACGTCACTTACACGCTTATGCGCTAAGGCCCTTTCCTCGAATTACACGCTGACGTGCTGTTTTTTCATGTGCCAATTCACTCTGCATCAAGCTGGCCACGCGACAACACACGGAAGAACACGGTCCTGCACAGAAGGCCATTCTCCTGCCCCCCAGAACCCAGAGGAGCCTCCTACGAGCCATCTGCTGCTGCTGCTGCCTGCCTGCCTGCTTGTTGCCAACAGTGCCCTGCCATTTGGTGCCTGCACATCAGCCATCTGCAGGGGTCCAGTTGCTGTGACCACCCCTGCAGGAACAGAAGACTCCCGACTGGTGTTCCATCTCTCCACAGCCCAGCCCCAGGACCCAGTTGCCCACCCACACCTGCCTCAAGGGTTGCCATGTCTGACACAACACCATCCGGCACCAGTGGCAATCCCCCAGCACAGAGGCAGAGGGCTGCCAGCTACACTGCCAATGAAGTTGGCATCCTGGTGGAGCAAGTTCTGGGGCATTATGATGCCCTCTTCTCACCATCGTGCGCCGACAAGGAAGGACGGAAGAGGATCTGGAAGGACATAGTGGGTGCCTTCAATGCAGAGGGGAGTGGCACCCCGCGATATCAAACACGTCCAGAAGCACTGGGAGGACTACAAGTCCAGGACCCTCAAGAAGGCCCGGCGCCTCTTGGACACAGCGGATGAAGTGGGGTGCCGGATCCACCTTACCACCCAGCAGATGAGGGTCCTGGAGTGCATTCGCCCAGTGCTTCACCACCAGATCGTCAGGATGCAGGCCCGTCTGGAGTCGAGCGGTAAGTGCCCATGCATTCCCGTTTAAGACAGTACATGTTGCAGTGTGGTGGTAGTTAGCTACTTGGCTGTATGTGTGACATGGGTCATGTATGGATGTGTGTGCAGGGACATGATGGTGCTGCATGTGAGTCCAGTCAGGCGTGACCCACATGGATGGTGTATGTGTTACAATGCATCATGCGGAGCAGCATGCAGAATGCACACATGTATGCATGCCTATGTCTGTACATGGACATGTTTGGGGTGTGAGAGATGGGTGCTGCTGTCATGGACATGCATGGTGTACATGTCCGTGTGTCTGAGTAGTGTGTGAGTGACTGGAAAATGCCATGGATGCATGACACATGTCCGTGACGATGTGTTGATTCACTGATACAGCCTAGTCATCCTTGTATCCACTGTGTCTGGGGGTATACAGGGCCAGATGCATGACCCTGCGGTGATGTGTGTGCATGTGATCAGCATGTCCCATGATGCATGTGAGTTTCAGCCCACCATTGGATGTTTCTACAGTGCCTTGGACATGGATGCAAATGTTTATTGCATGTACCATGCCTGTTTCTGCATGTGTGTTGCCTGCACTGACCCATGTGTTGTGGAGGGACATGATGGAAGTGACGTTTGACAGTGCCACTCATGTGCTATTGCTTTGTTTCTAAGGGACTATTGTACAGTACCCTGATGCTTGTTCAATGTCTCTCTTTACACAGCGGTGAGTGAAGAAGAGAGCGGAGATGGCGCTGTGGAGGAAAGCAGTAGGGATGCCTCCACCCGCCGGCGACGCAAGGCCCCTTCACCCTCCAAGGAAATTCTATCATCCGGGAGCGAGGGGACTGGTGCTGCATCCGCCACTACGACTGCAGTGGAAGGGGCAGGTGAGCCCCCACAGGGGCTGGAGACGACGGAAGACGGTGCAGAGCCATACAGGTTAGTGGTGTGTTCGAAGGAGAAGGAGGCGCTGCTTCAGAGCCGCACATGGGGCCTAGTGGGGGTGGTTCCACTGGTGCAAGTGGTGCAGTCCAGGGGCAGGAGGCAGCACAGGCCGCCGCGGAGGGGCCTGTGCATGCCACTGCCCCTGACACTGTGACTGCATCACCATGCACCAGCAGGGATGCCCCGTCCCAGGCCCGTCCGCATCATTTGGCATTCCTCTATCTGCGGACGTGGGACCCGTGACAGGATTGAGTCTGTCTTGATTGGTGTCGCGTTGCGCACATGTGATATTCGTGATGACGTGCATGCTTACTGGGGGGACCACGGACATCAGCGTTAGGGAGAATTCTCATTCTATGGGTAATTTCCCTTACCTATAGAGTCCCCCAGCAGCTTTGCTGGATTTGAAGGGTTTGTTTCTTTTTACTTCTAAGAGTGAGACTCTTTATCCCACTCTTAGGCATTTTTGCTATGTGTGTTCTAGGATATTTTTGTGTTTAATGTCTATGGGATTTTCTCACCCCCATAGAAACCATCTTTACTCAGATGTGTTACACAGCACCCTCAGTGCAGTGACACAGGGGTGTTGTAGCGACCCCCAAACATAGACTCCAGACCCTGGGACTGACTACTGTCTCCCAGGGCATGTAAAGTCCCAATTGACTTTACTAGTCAATTTTTATGAACTAAACCAGTACAAACCATCTTACTATGGAGGTACTGGATAGGGTTAATAGTTTTTCCCTTATGTTCATTTTAATTTTTGAGAGGGTACCATACAGTCCCTCTCTCAAATGTTTCTGGCTGGTGGCAGTGGTTACTACCATAAATATTCGACCGCAAATATTTCCCTATGGGATTTTCCCATTGTTCAAGGCTACCACTTTTTCTGACAGCCTCTAACATACCGAAGGTGCATTTTAATATTAACTTGACTCCGGTAGGTTTTTATTTTGTGGAGGAAGGTTCGAGTTACTGCACTACCCAGGGTTGAAACCAGCTGCGGTGCTGCCCGGCAAATAAAAGGTATGCTCCTTTAAATCGCGGTCCAGGTGGATGGCTGCCTGGCTATCCGGTCTCCGAGTACAGGGTACTGGTGATTCGACCAGGGCAGGTCCAGGAAGGCGATTGGCAAACTGGTTGGCCCCACCAGCTCAAGGGAAGAAGGCTCTCGCAGATGAAGATCTTCTCTCGTCGTGTGGAGAAATGTGGTGAGACGCTGCAGCATGGCTTCACCGGTGGTTCAGTCGCTGCAGGTGTCTTTGGCTTCTCTCCTCTTCGGTTTCTTAGTTCCAGTGGCAACGTCTTGCTCTTCCAGTCCTCAGGACCATGCTTTTATGCAAAAAGTTCCCCATTTATACAGCCTAGCTGTCATTCACACAGTGAAGTGGTCATCTTGGCGGGAGACCCTCCAGCCTATCAGGATAGAGTGCGACATGGGTTGCCAAGGCAACCCTGTCCAGGGGTTCTACTCCCCCTCCCACACAATGGACCCACCGCAGACTCAGTGGCGCCGAAGGAGGGCTTCTTGGCAGAAGCACGCCAAAAGGACGAACAAAGGATCCCCGGCCTGGGTTACGACTTTTGAGAAAGACACGAGAAAGAAGTTATATTAAAGTTCTGCCAAATAAAACCTACCAGAGTAAAGTTAATATTAAAATAAACCGGCAGTATGTTAGAGGCTGTCAGAAAATGTGATAGCCTCGAACAATGGGAAAATCCCATAGGGAAATATTTGTGGTTGAATATTTACAGTAGTAACCACTGCCACCAGCCAGAAACTTTTGAGAGAGGGACTGTACGGTACCCCCTCGAAAATGAACACCAGGGAAAAAACTATTAACCCTTCCCAGTACCTCCATAGTAAGATGGGTTGTACTGGTTTAGTTCATAAAATTGACTAGTAAAGTCAATTGGGACTTTATATGCCCTGGGAGGCAGTAGTCAGTCCCAGGGTATGGAGTCTATGTTTGGGGGTCGCTACGCCACCGCTGTCACTGCACGGAGGGTGCTGTGTAACACCTGTGGATAAAGATGGTTCATATGGGGGTGAGAAAAACCCCATGGACATTAAACACATAAAATAGCCCAGAACACACATAGTAAAAATGCCTAAGAGTGGGAAAAAGAGTCTCACTCTTAGCAGGAGAGAAAAAAACAAACCCTTCAAATCCAGAAAAGCTGCTGGGGGACTCTATAGGTAAGGGAAATTAGGCATAAAATGAGAATTCTCCCTAACACGGGTCATGGTCTGGGGTGATGGGCTGCCTGCGGGTCATGGTCTGGGGTAATGGGCTGCCTGTAGGGCATGCCCAGGGCTGTAGGGTGGTCCCTTGTGGTGTGGGCTGCCTGCGGGTCATGGGTGATGGGCTGCCTGCGGGTCATGGTCTGGGGTGATGGGCTGCCTGCGGGGCATGCCCAGGGGTGATGGGCTGCCTGTGGGGCATGGGGAGGGTGGACTGGCTGCCTGCGCGTATTCCGAGGGTGGCATGGAGTTCTATATGCGATTGTCCTGGTGCGAGCGGGGTACGCATATTCCGGGGGTGCGCGGGGAGTTCTACACGCGATTGGCCTGGTGCGAGTGAGGTACGCGTATTCCTGGGGTGCGCAGGGGAGTTTGACACATGATTCGCCTGGTGCGAGCGGAGTACACGTACTCCAGCAGTGCGCGGCGGGTTCTACATGCGATTAGCCTGGCGCGAGTGGGGTGCGTGTATTACGGGGGTGCGCATACATGTGATTGGCCTGACGCGAGCGTGCCACGTGTATTACGGGGGTGCTCAGGGAGTTTGACACGCGATTCGCCTGGCACGAGCGGGATACGTGTATTCCGGGGTGCACGGGGAATTCTACTTGCAATTGGCCTAGCGCAAGCTGGGTATGCATATTCCGGGGGTGCGCAGGGAGTTCAACAGGCGATTGGCCTGGGGAGAGCGGGGTACGTGTATTCAGGGGGTGTGGGGGGAGTTTTACAAGTGATTGGCCTGGCGCGAGTGGGGTCCACGTATTCCGGGGGTGCGCGGGGAGTTCTACACGCGATTGGCCTGGCACGAGCGGGGTACACATATTCCGGGTGTGCGCGGGGAGTTCTACACGTGATTGGCTTGGCACGAGCGGGGTACGCATATTACGGGGGTGCGCGGGGAGTTCTAGATGTGATTGGCCTGGCGCGAGTGGGGCACGCGTATTCTGGGGGTGAGCAGGGAGTTTGACATGTGATTCACCTGGTGCGAGCGGGGTACGCCTATTCCGGCGGTGCGCTGGGAGTTCTACGTGTGATTGGCCTGACGCGAGCGTTGCACGTGTATTTCAGGGGTGCGCAGGGAGTTTGACACGCAATTCGCCTAGCGCGAGCGGGGTACGCGTCTTTTGGGGTGCGCGGGGAGTTCTACACGCGATTGGCCTGGCGCGAGCTGTGTACGCATTTTCAGGGGGTGCGCAGGGAGTTCTACACGCGATTGGCCTGGCGCGAGCGGGGTACGTGTATTTCGGGTGTGCGGGGGGAGTTCTACAAGCGATTGGTCTGGCGCGAGTGGGGTACATGTATTCCGGGGGTGCGCGAGTGTTCTACAGACGATTGGCCTGGCACGAGCGGGGTACGCATATTCCAGGGGTGCACGGGGAGTTCTACAAGCGATTCGCCTGGCGCGAGTGGGTACACATATTCCGGGGGTGCGCAGGGAGTTCTACACGCGATTGGCCTGGCACGAGCAGGGTACGCGTATTCCGGGTGTGCGCGGGGAGTTCTACATGTGATTGGCCTGGCGCGAGCAGGGTACGCATATTCCAGGGGTATGCAGGGAGTTTCACACGCGATTGGCCTGGCGCGAGTGGGTTACGCATATTCCAGGGGTGCGCGGGGAGTTTGACATGAAAGTCACCTGGCACGAGCAGGGTACGCGTATTCCAGGGGTGCGCGGAGAGTTCTACATGCGATTGGCCTGGCGCGAGCGGGGTACGTGTATTCCGGGGGTATGCGGGGAGTTTCACGCGCGATTGGCCTGGCGCGAGTGGGATACGCATATTCCAGGGGTGCGCAGGGAGTTTGACATGCGAGTCACCTGGCGCGAGCGGGGTACATGTATTCCGGGGGTGCGTGGGGAGTTTCACATGAGATTCGCCTGGCGCAAGCGGGTTACGCGTATTCCGGGGGTGCGCGGGGAGTTTCACATGTGATTCACCTGGCGCGAGTGGGGTACGCGTATTCTGGGGGGTGCGCTGGGAATTTGACATGCGATTTGGCAGTGTGGGCCCTCCTGGGTGTGCCCCACCCCCACTCCCCATGCCCCGCAGGCAGCCCACACCACAGGGGACACCCCTACAACCCCTCCCCATGCCCCGCAGGCAGGCCACACCACAGGGGACACCCCTACAACCCCTCCCCATGCCCCGCAGGCAGCCCACACCACAGGGGACACCCCTACAACCCTTTGCCATGCCCCGCAGGCATCCCACATCACAGGGGACACCCCTACAGCCCCTTGCCATGCCCCGCAGGCAGCCCATCCACCCTGACCATGCCCCCCAGGCAGGTCACATGGCACCATGCACTTGGGAGCCCCAACACATGTCCCCCCACCCCACCCCCAGTGAGGGCAACCTGCCAGCAGGCAACAACTCATGTCCCCCCACCCCACCCCCATTCACGGCAACCTGCCAGCAGGCCCCGACACATGTCCCCCCCACCCCATCCCCAGTGAGGGCAACCTGCCAGCAGGCCCCGCCACATGTCCCCCCACCCCACCCCCAGTGAGGGCAATCTGCCAGCAGGCCCCAACTCATGTCCCGTCCCCCCACCCCAATTAACAGGCACCTGCCACTGACTCTGGCACAGGCCTATTGACTCTGGCTACATTTGTTAGAACTGCCTTCTCTAGATTGTTTCTCAACTAAAATTGTGTTGGTGCACCTACTTCTTATAACCACCTTTTCTTTCCCATTTTTTAAATTTGTGAAGTGCCATTTTGCTCGGTTTTAATTTAAGTATTCTCTATGCTAAAGAACTGCCTTGCCTAAACTTGTTCACAAACATATGGAAAGTGTTGCTAGGGTGTGTAAGAAGGTATTCCTGTATAACTTGTACTTTCCCTCCCTTTTGAGAAATTGCTAGAGTGCCATTTGTGTTTGGTTTTCACTGTGCCGTTTTGCTCAGTTTTCACTCTTGCTCAAACTTGTCTACAATTTAAATTCAGAGTTGTGTATACTTTTCTTGACTGATTTTAACTTGCTTTATTAACTGTGATTAATGTGTTGAACTAGAAGTATGTAAAATAAATATATATATTCTTTTTAATACAAAGCTTTGGTCAGTGTTTCCTTGTGCCATAGCACTGTAGCCCTATTGTGTAAACCTTGAATACTGCTCATCTCCCTCTTGAGATAAGTCTGACTGTTTAGCCACAGCTACCAACTAAATCTTTGTGGTACAGACTGATACCAAAAGGGATTTATTGCTCATACCTGTGGTCTTAATCTTCTGTAGTGCTCCCTAAGGGAACTGCGCAGGATTCTGCCTAACAACCCGCAGGCAGCTCCTCACCCCAGACCATGACCCACAGGCAGCCCATCACCCCAGACCATGAGCCGCAGGCAGCCCATCACCCGTGACCATGACCAGCAGGCAGCCCATCACCCCTGGGCAAGCCCCGCTGGCAGCCCGTCACCCTAGACCATGACCCACAGCGAGCCCATCACCCCTGACCATGACCCGCAGGCAGCCCACACCACAGTGGAGACATTTTCCATGCAATTTGCCTGGCACAGGCAGAGTACGTGTATCAAGGGGGTGCGCAAGTTCATTTCCACACGTTTTGGCTTCCACAAGCGGGGTACACGTATCGGAGGGGGTGCGCGGGGAGATTTTCATGCATTTTGCCTGCCGCGAGCGGGTTACCTGTATTCAAGGGGGTGCGCGAGTACATTTTCATGCGTTTTGGCTGCCGCTAGTAGGGTACGCGTAGTTTTTCACACGATTACAGTGTAGTGGGCCTGTAAGCTCGTCCAGGGTTAGCGCGTCCCTTTGCGCCGTATTGGGGATTTTCTATGGCTTTTCCTTGCGCAAGGGGCGTTCTTGGGCGTAACTGGTGCTGCGGGATGTTCGCTGCGCCACGGCTCCAAATGGCTTGGAAAATCCATGAATACGCGGTGCACCAGAATGCTGTTTAGCGCACACGGCTGGCGCACGCTGGAGCACGCTCCCTCTCTGCGCTGCCCGCGTGCGCTGCTTCTGCTCTAAATTCTATGAATTACCCACAAAGTTGTAAATTAAATAATATCATGAACTAAAAGTACCATAATTTATACTATATTAAGGTGAGTGGCTTGTGGATTTAGAGAGAATGGGTGAGCAACAGTTGATTCATTTATTAATTTTACCAAAAACACTTAAAAAGAAATATAAATAAAACTGGCTAATTCAGGCAAAGTAAAACTGGTGACAACCCCGCTGGGAAATTTGATTGTTAAGAAGTATACATTGAGTCTAATGGACTAGAGGAAAATGCAATATAGGACAAAATAACCAGCGAAAAAGAAACTTGAGGAAAAAAACATAAACAGTATTGCCATGGAGAGAATCAAAAGGTAGTGATCGCCCTTCTTGACTAAGCAAGACCCACAACTCATAATGGGCGCAATACGCTCTTCCAACACCATCGTAAAACACACATGCTGAAGGCACAGCTCTTCCTCAAAACCTCATGAAACCCAAATGCTCAGTAGTCATATTTCTGTCACCAGACACTGAGTGCATGTCAGCTGGTTGCGCCTCAGCAAACAGTGGGTGGAGGCGAGCTGGCTGAGTCTTAGCAGACAATGGGTAGTGGCAAAACTCACTGAGCCTCATCAAACCATGTGTTTAGGTCATTTTGCTGAACTTCAGTATACAATGGGTAGCAGCCGACTCACTGAGCTTCATGAAACAATGCGTGGAGGTCATCTTGCTGAACCTCAGCATACACTGGGTAGGGGAAAACTGGTTGAGCCTCATCAAACACTGGGCGTAGGTCTTCTTGCTGAACCTCAGCGTACAATGGGTAGTGGCAAACTGGTTGAGCCTCATCAAACACTGGGCGGAGGTCTTCTTGCTGAACCTCAGCGTACAATGGGTAGTGGCAAACTGGTTGAGCCTCATCAAACACTGGGCGGAGGTCTTCTTGCTGAACCTCAGCGTACAATGGGTAGTGGCAAACTGGTTGAGCCTCATCAAACACTGGGCGGAGGTCTTCTTGCTGAACCTCAGCATACACTGGGTAGGGGAAAACTGGTTGAGCCTCATCAAACACTGGGCGGAGGTCTTCTTGCTGAACCTCAGCGTACAATGGGTAGTGGCAAACTGGTTGAGCCTCATCAAACACTGGGCAGAGGTCTTCTTGTTGAACTTCAGCATACACTGGGTGGCGGAAAACTGATTTAGCCTTATCAAACACTGTGTGGAGGTCACCTTGCTGAACCTCAGTGTACACTGGGTAGAGGCAAACTCTCTGAAACTCATCAAACACTGTGTGGAGGTGATCTTGCTGAACCATCTTGCTGAAGGTCAGCATACACTGGGTAGAGGCAAACTCGCTGAGACTCATCAAACACTGTGTGGAGGCCATCTTGCTTAACCTCTGCATACAGTGGGTAGAGGCAAATACGCTGAGCCTTATCAACCACAGTGAGGAGGTGATTTTGCTGAACATCAGCGTACACTAGGTAGAGGCAAACTAGTTGAGGGAGGGCATCTTGCTGAACCTCAGCAAACACGGGTGCAATGCATTCAAAAATGTATTAGCTTTGATTCCAAAATGGAGTCAAGATGAGCGACATTCTAGGAACACCAGTGAACATTAGATTTCCCCCTTTCCGAGCACAATGTGCGTTTGCTGGAGTCATGGAAAAATAGCTTGTTTATGTGTTCAGATGAATATTGTTTTCCATTCTTTAAGCAGCCGAGTGCAAGGTCTGTCGGCTTCTCATGAGAAACCAGAGATTTACAAATTCAGTGGACTCCAGTAGCTGCAATGGCCATGCAGCTGTGGGGTTCTACTGACGGTAAACATCTCTGGAAAAATACTGGACTACATTTTGTGGGAAAGACATCACACAGACAGAGTAAGAGCAAGTCACTTTTCCCTTTGAACTTCGGCTGGGCTGACTGAAGCAGATGTGTTTCCTTCAGCCTATTCCCATTGGCAAGTGATTCTCTCTCCTACCCTGGTGGTTTCCAGTGAAGACTTGGTAGAGAAGAAGAATGTTAGAGAAATGCTAACTGTGATGTATTCTGGCTTTATTTCTATCTGTATCTTGCTGCGGTAATCTTTAATTGTGATAAAAAGAGAACTGAGACAGATCTATTTCAAAATCTACATGAAATGTGAATGAATTCTTGTGTTCCAAGAAAAAAACACATTGCCTTCCAGCCTTGTTTAAAGTGCACAGGGGAACTACATAAGCATAAGCATCTTTAAATTATTGAGAAATCAGCAAGGCAAAACAACTCGGTATAGGCAAACTCGCTGAGCCTTGTCAAACACTGTGTGGAGGTCATCTTGCTGAATGTCAGCGTACACCGGACAGAAGCAAACTAGTAGAGCCTTAGTAAAACATCCATCCTCGGACCCGGAACAGCTGGAGGCGATGCAGGTTGAGGGCCAAGACTTTAAGTTAGCGAGAATAGAATGGCAGGCAAGGGTGTCAAAGTCCCAGGCGCCACATAGGAGTGCAAAAGGTGAAGTCGGACAGTGGCAGTTAGGGGTCACCACCTGGGTGCCCAAGGCATCATTTGGTGGGTGATCTTCAAAGGAAGGCAACAATAAGGTGAGAAAGGGCGGGAAGAGCGTAGGAATAGGTGAACCAAGGCCCCAAGGAGGGGGTGATAATATATGATAAATACGATACAGTATGATATGATAGGTTATTTATAACGTGCTTAATACCCAGAGGTTTCTAACCGCGGACACGGGGATCGAACCTTTGTTGCTTCATGTCGTCTTGTTTCCAAGGTGAGCATGTTGCCCCTGAGCTATCCTCCCGGTGCCAACAGGCCAAGGGGTGGCATCCCCAATATGCACATGGCGCTACAAAGGTTTGCCTTATGTGTTTTCCAAGATATAAATGGAGGACTAAATGTACACTTGCCAGTTCGTTGCCAACTCTGCCCATCGCAGGCGCAGGTTGCGCCGATAAAAGAAAGCACTATGTACTTCACACGAAGGAGCAGGTTACTTTCTGTCTGTTATCTGCAGAGTTGGAATTTGGTGTGGAATGGGTCCTGAAGAGGTTGAGGGAAGGCCCTGGCAGTGCAGAACAGGCAGCGACACAAAGAGGCCATGCGTAGCAAAAAAACAACAGATAAAGAGACAGCAGCAGGCCTGAGGATTTAAAACATATTTTCAAGAAATTCCTGCACTCCTCTTGTGTACAGGCGGTAAAGAAAGATTTACAAAAAAATAAATAAGGTCAGAGCATGCCAGAAGAAGGGGAAGGCTGGCGAAGAGGAAAATTCTTCCTCATTGTTAGGGAGAATTCTCATTTTATGGCTAATTTCCCTTACCTATAGAGTCCCCCAGCAGCTTTGCTGGATTTGAAGGGTTTGTTTTTTCTGCTGCTAAGATTGAGACTCTTTTTCCCACTCTTAGCCATTTTTGCTATGTGTGTTCTAGGCTCTTTTTGTGTTTAATGCCTATATAGTTTATCTCCCCTCCATAGGAACCATCTTTAATGACATGTGTTACACAGCACCCTCAGTGCAGTGACACAGGGGTGTCGTAGCGACCCCCAAACATAGACTCCATACCCTGGGACTGACTACTGTCTCCCAGGGCATGTAACGTCCCAATTGACTTTACTAGCCAATTTTTATGAACTAAACCAGTACAACCCATCTTACTATGGAGGTACTGGAAAGGGTTAATAGTTTTTCCCTTATGTTCATTTTCCAGAGGGTACCGTACAGTCCCTCTCTCAAAAGTTTCTGGCTGGTGGCAGTGGTTACTACCAAAAATATTCAACCGCAAATATTTTCCTATGGGATTTTCCCATTGTTCTGTGAAAACAAGGAAATAATATGAGGCAGGGTAACCAAAAAGGAAACACACCAAACACAGGTTACAAAGGAACATACAAAGTACTTTATTTTATACTGAATCCAGTTACAAAAGAACAGAACAAAATTCAGATAGCTATCGACCCTCAGTACAACACAGCGAACTCCGGCGTGGTTCGGTGTGCTCAGTGAGTGCAAATATTCATTGAAACAGTCAGGCTTTTATACATTTCAAGCCTGCTGTTCAGCCCTCCTTTGGGTTAACCATTCCATAAATAGGTTACTGCTCTAGGGTCCCTTGCCAGGTCAAATCTAGTTCATCTTAGGTTTATACATTAACAAGAAGAAATGGTAATAATGTATGCTCTAGGCCTAACATTACAATGCAGGACTTAATTTATACAATATAGTTAAGCAGGTGTTCTCATTCAATTATAGATCAGTTTCGTTGATACAGGTAATCCATTGCACACAGGTCAGCAGAAGGACAAGGTCTCAGCTCATGACCCTAACAAGTGGCCTGCAGGCACATTATACATTAGCTGTACAGAGGTCATGACAATCGAGTTCTGTTCTGAATAACATAGGCTATCATTTTAGCTCACATGGTGACTTTATAGAGCAAGAAAACCTAAAATGGCGGCTTGACCCAAAATGACAGTTTACATGGTTTCTAAGGTCAGGACCTTGCAATGCGAGTTTATTCACATGTAGTTTATAAGCAGCTTGTTAGCAGCTTGGCGTAGGCCAATATACATATATTCATAGCAATAGGAGGCACAATATAATTTCTAGTTTGACAAACCCTCCTTTTGGCCTATGCCAAGTGCTAAACTACTTCTGATCTCCCTGCAAATAACTCCATGTGTCATCGTCCATACACCCTGAATAGCTGTCAGAAATATCTATCGCCATTAGATCTTTTACTAAGATCTCTTTCAGTACATACTCCTTAGAGGTTTTATCCGGGGCATACACTTTATGTCCTATTGTACCTATAGCCTGAGCGCAACATCCCCCTAGCATTGAACATATACTTGGTAGACATTGGATACAACAACAAAGAAATAGCAGAATTCCCAAAATAATCAGCAAGACTGAAAGCACTTTCCAACCCCAAGAAGTCCCAGAATCAAGCGCTAAGATCCCAATTTCCCTCGGGAACATGCACTTCTGAACTAAGAATGTGCAGATTCTGTATTGCCTTAAAAATAGTTGGGGAGGAATCCGGTACGAAAACACAGCAAGCGGACCCCACTAGTTTACATACTCCACCACGTTCAGCCAGAATGACATCTAATGCCATCAGGTTCTGAAGCGCTACCAATCTGATCGCTTTCTGCTCTAAAGTCATATTATAGAGTATATCTGTGGTCCGGTTGATGGTTGTCTCCAGTACTCTCGCTAGTTTCCTGATATCCTCGGAATTCGCTATCTGCCCAAAGAATGGAAGGAATGATTTCGCTACATCTCCTAAAACCTGTGCTGGAGTGTCGCCATTCTCGTCCCGCCGTGTTTGAGCCTTCGAAACCTCTACAGTACTTGCTATAAACACCCCAGGTAACAGGATTCCTAGATAACAAGTTCCCTGCCAATCCCTGGGCAACCATGGAAATGCTACATTACCGCAAACAAAATAGATAGGTTCGCCTACATACAAAGGTCTGTCTTCCCCAGTCAAATTTGCAACGTTGGCACAACCTTTAAAATCTCCCATTGACCGGGTGCCATTCCTCTGTATGCAGAAAGAAACTTAATCAGGGCTATGGTTAACAGTATAAGAAGGAGGCACGGCATCCTTATTGCCTATCGGAGCCATTTTAAAGGAAATCAAAGATTGGAAAGGACGAGACAGTCTATCAGAAGGCCTAATAGAAGCAATATTGAGCTTACTCCTATTTGCGAAAAGCGAGCATCCCAGGGGAGTCAGAACACGTTTCTCAAAACTTTTCAAATTAGTGCCATCAAAGTTCCCCGAGATGCTATCATTCCATCGGCCAAAGAACAGTGCTCTAAGTGAAGCATAACAAGCAGTTGTCAAAGGTAAAGGGTGAATATACCAACCTAGCCCCTTATCCCCATGTTGCGGTAAATGCGAGCAGATCCAACAATTGGTTCTGTTAAAGATTGCATGGGTAGCATTCATAATTAGAAGTAGAGTGTTATTTTGATAATTTCCGTCTAAGCAAAAGATCTCTAGGTGACAAGGTATGTAGTTGCACAGAAGGAGTGGGAACAACAGTTATATTTTCAACAGGTAGGAAATCATTCAAAGGGTACATTCTCTCCAAATACCAAAACCCACAACCAACAGTTACTAAAAGTCCCGTGATTATCACCAGTAGACAACAAAACGTTTTCGGGGCCCCCATACATATCTGCTCATTGTCTCTCCTAGTCACATTTTTGTCCAAAAGTTCAGTACGAACGGTAGCGGATGCGGGCATTGTCGTCTTCAATCGAGAAACACCAATTGTTCGTTTGCTGGCGACTCCGGTCGCACGTCTTCTTAATGTCTTTTCCCACAACCCTTAGCCAGCAGAACCCTTTATGCAATTGGGCCAAAAAAAGGCAAGCCCTCAAATTCTTTCAATTGTACAGCAAGAGCCGTATTGCAAACCTATTTCCTTGGGTGGAGATTATACTTCACAGTTTCCGGTGCAAAAGAATCAGCAGACAGGATGTCGTCACTTCCCACAGGAGGTGGCGAGTGAACGGAAGTTGGATCAGAAGATGGATGATCCACAAACGATGCAGTGGGAGAGCAAGGAGGCAAGATGGCCGTTTTGTCGGGCCTTACAACTTCCGGAACGGCCTCCGATACTCTCTCTCCACCGTCTGCCGTTTCGGGTACGTTGGTTTCAATGTCGGAAAGGGTTTCTGCGTCTTCTGTATCGTATGGCACTGGGTGTGGGATCCGTTTGGTGTGGCTGCCGTGGATCCAGTGGCAACGTCCTCCTACCCGCACCGCAGTCTGAGTGACCAGGAGCACCTGGTAGGGGCCCCGACAACGTGGTGCGAGGCAAGACGCTCTATCGAAGGATTTAACGAGGATCTAATCCCCTGGTCGTAGACTGTGACCGGGGCCCTCGTACCTCACCGGCAATGCCTCTCGCACCTGGTGATAAATTGAAAACGGGTTTTTAGTCAATTGGTTACAATAGTCGGAGAGAAGTACATTTTCTACATCGCGCAATGCGCAGCTTTTAGGCAAACCCCAAACATTAGCAGGTCTCCCCATTACCACCTCAAAGGGAGAGAGCCCAGTCTTAGTTTGAGGGGTTGTCTGCATTGAAAGTAACACGATCGGTAAGGCGTCCAGCCATTTTAGTTTGGTGCCGGCACATGTCTTAGCGAGCTTGTTTTTTATGATACCATTGTGTCTTTCCACTAATCCGGCGCTCTGAGCATGTCTGGCCGAATGGAATTGTTTGTCAATTTGCAATGCCGTACATATCTGTAGAATTACAGCAGCGATAAAATGCGGACCATTATCCGACCAGATAACTCTCGGCAAACCGAACCATGGGAAGAATTCCTTTAACATGGTCTTTGCAGTGGTCATGGCTGTAGCGTCTTTAACAGGGAAAGCCTCGACCCACTTACTAAAGGTGCAAATGACCACAAGGACATATTTTAGATTGTTACATCGCTCCATTTCAATAAAGTCAAAGTGAATCACTTCAAACGGGACAGAAGGAGGCCCAAAGCTACCTCTTGGAGTTGCTGTCCCCTTTCCCACATTGTGTTGTAGGCAAATCATGCAATTTTGGACATAATGCTGGGCAATTTTTGAAATCTTATAATTTACCCAGACTTTCTCTAACATTCTCGTGATCTGTTGAGCGCACACATGTGTGGGACCGTGTGCCATGGTAACCATCATTACTATATAGGCATTAGGAAGCAACCATTTCCCTTCAACCATGTCCACCCAAAACCCATCATCATCGAGTTTCCCCAAGCCCTGAGCCCACCTCTTGGATTCTTCTAATGTGGCATCGGCTTGGATATCCCGTACAGACCCAACACCCTCATCCATTGCATAGGCATCTACACTCTCCCTTGAAACATACATCTCCGTGAAGAGATCAGAGGCAGTTTGTCTAGCTATTTGATCAGCGAAAGCATTCCCTTTCCCTACATCATCTATAATCTTGCGATGTGCTGCGCACTTAATGATTGCTAACTGACTAGGGAGCGCAAGCGCTGAAAGCAATTGTACTATCAGGGAGCCATGTTGGATCTTGGTGCCATGCGAATTGAAAAACCCTCTCTCTGACCAAAGTCTCCCAAAGTTGTGAGCCACCCCAAAGGCATACTGGCTATCAGTATATGTGTTTACTGTTAGCCCTTCAGAAAGCTCACAAGTCAATGCTATAATCTCTGCGGCCTGCGCAGAGTTATGCGTAATTCTCTTGGTCTCCACAACCGTACTCAATGTAGTGACTGCATAAGCAGCTGTGGATGTACCATCCAGTAGTTTGAAGCAGGAGCCATCACAAAACAGCTCCCCTTGTGGGTTATCCAAAGGAGTGTCCCTCAAATCAACTCTGCCTTTTGTATCTTGTTCAGTAGCATACAGGCAGTCATGTGACTCTTCGTCACCGCAAACAGTATTTTGCGGGAAAGGTAGGAGTTCAGCCGGATTAAGAACGCAGCACCTCCTAATTTGAATGTGGGGAGCAAACAAGATTAATTCATATCTTGTCAGTCGTGCGGAAGTGAGGTGTTGCGTTTGGGTTTTGTTCAATAGAATATCTACAGAGTGAGGCACCATCAGGGTTAAATCATGGTTTAGGACCATTCCCTCACTCTGTTTTACAGACGCAGCAGCAGCAGCGACAGCGCGCAAACATTTTGGCAAAGCGCATGCAACAGGATCAAGGGCGGAAGAGTAGTAACCGCATGGCCTATTCTTCCCTCCATGTTCCTGCGTTAATACAGCCAAAGCACATCCATCACATTCATGCACAAACAACACAAAGGCCTTCTCATAGTTCGGTGTGCCCAAAACTGGCGCCGAACATAATGCAGTCTTGAGCAACTCGAATGAATGTTGATGCTCCGTATTCCATGGCAATGGCGAAGAAATACCCTTCTTCGTCAAGGCCAACATCGGTTTTATCACTAGTGAGAAGTTTGGGATCCATAACCTACAGTAAGAAGCCATACCTATCAAGGCTCTAACTTCCTTTTGTGTATTTGGGACAGACATGCCAGAAATGTGTTTTATTCTTTCAGGTGTCAATCTTCTTCCCTCCTTTGACAGGAGATAGCCTAAATAGGCGACCTCCTGGCAACAATATTGAAACTTTTTAAGCAAAGCTTTGTGACCATGCTTAGCTAGATGGATGAGCAACAACACAGTGCCCTCTTTACAAGAGCTCTCAGAGTCAGCGGCTAAAAGCAAATCATCAACATATTGAAGCAACATACAAGTAGGGGGCAATCCAAGGGTATCAAGCTGCTCTTTCAAAGCCCTACTATAAATACTAGGACTCTCAGTATAACCTTGTGAACGCGAACAAGTATCTACTATCCTCATGTATAGGAATACTGAAGAAAGCATTCTTTAGGTCCACAACACTGAAGTGAGTAGCCGTAGCTGGAATCATGGTTAATATTGTCGTCACATCAGGCATAATTGGAAATTGCGGAGCGACGACTTTATTAATGGCACGTATATCAATTATAAAACGAAATGGAATTGCATTATCACCTTTTTTGTACACGGGTAAAATCAGACTATTGCACAAACTTCCTGCAATCTCCTCAATCACCCCACGATGCACAAAATCGGAAACAATGCTCTTCAAAGCTCGCTTGCCTTCAACTGAGATCTTATACTGTGGAATACGGGGCAGCTTAATCCCATGTTTCAAAACTATTTTAACAGGCTCAATCTGCAAAACACCGACATCATTGTCATCAACTGCCCACACTCTGGTGCATTACTGAATTCTGGCGGCAAAGGTCTAGTCAAGAATTGCGAAACAGAACATTGCTGTGGTGAAATCGTCAAACGCACTCCATCAGAAGAACAATGAATTACCGCATTTAATTCCTTCAACAGATTCAACCCCAGCAAATTCTCTCCACAATTCGAAGTGAAGAGAAATGGACAGTGGTCCGTAAAGGGACCCAAAGAAATAGGTACCGGTGAAGAAACCGGACAAACAACTGGTGTGCCAGAAAACCCTACAGAAACATTGGTTTGCCCTGACAGTGGAATGTTTGGAACCCGAGAATGATCAATGGAGCACTTCTGTGCTCCAGTGTCTATCAAAAATTGATGTTTCCTATTTCCCACTACCATTTCAACGTAGGGACCTTTCTGATTAACGGGAATAGGTGTAGGTTCCAAACCCTGCTTCGGGCAATCCTAACGAAACAAAATATCATCAAAAGGAAGCTCTTCAGATAGATATGCAGCAGAAGGATGATCAAATATGTTTCTAGTATCCACACTCGAAGTCTGATTATCCTGTGAAAAAGGTTGTTGGGGATGCTGCGAAAACTGGCCTCTACCAGGGCCCCCTACACCCGGGCGACCTCTGGATCGTCTACCCATATTTCCAAATGTGTTATTCGACCTCTGTCGAAGGACGGGGCATTGTGAACGCCAATGACCCTCCTGGCGACAATAGGCACACTGGTTAATATTCACAGGACCCAAGGGCACATTTCCTTGTGGAACATACTGACCTCTAATCTGCGAACTACCCCCTCTGGGGCCTCTAACAATTTTCTGTAACAATACTTTAGTCTTCAAATTACCTTTTCTCTTCTCGACTCTATCTTTTTCATTATTGACACGGTTCTCGTAGTACTGAGCCATGTGCAGTACTTCTGATTGGGATTTCGCCTGCCAAGCGCTCTCAGAAGACATAATTTGTGACTGGATGTCAGGCAGCAATCCACGTACAAATTTGTCCACAAATAATCTTTTCCCAGACTCTGTTCCTAAGTCTTGTCCACTGAAATCCGAGAATACCTGTTCGAACCGATTAAAGAACTCGGTAGCACCCTCAGATTTTCCTTGGACACAGGCCACAAGCTTGTCCCAAATAATTCTCTTTTCGGGGATTATAGTTTTCAGTTTTGCAATGATTCTGTCAGGCAAAGTTAGTATCACCTGAGGTGGTCTCTCACCAGCTGGCCTTTCCCCATCAAGCCTAACTATGTTAGCCCATGTATCTCCCAACCCTGGTACATCGTCTATAGTTCTAACTTGTTTCCACAAATCTACAGGCAGGAGTACAGGGAATAGCAAATCAATGTCGCCTAGTGTAAACACTGAGGACTGCAAAATGACTCTATCTCTTTATAGAACCCTGTCGGAATTTTTCCTAATGTCAGGAATAGTTTGTCTAATAGTATTCACTTCCTGTCATGAAAACGGGACGTGAACAAACTGCGATACATAATGTGCAGGAATGTCCACAGCAGGTGTACCTGCTGCAGCATTAGCAGGAATCTCAACCTTTGGGACAAATGTCGGAGGAACCTCTCTCATAGGCAACTGAGATGTAGGCAACTCCGAACGCTTACTAAGCAACAGAGCTAAGTCGAGCGCTAAAGCAGTTGAAGAAGTGTCAAGTGAAAAAGCTCTCTTATAAATGCTCAATAACTCTGTGGGACAACTAACCTTTCTCTTTAAACATTCATCCTGCAGGTACTCTACCATTACCTGTATCACTTTCCTCTGCATTTCTAGCGTATATTGACTGTATGTGTCATATACCTCAACTGGAGTTATCGATATGTCTGAAATCCATCTAATCGCATCTTTTGTACAAATTTGCGCCTCCTCAGATGTCGATTTACGACACGGAAGAAATCGTTTCTGTACATACATACTTTCTTCTTCGTCATCCTCATTCCGTAACCTTTCCAACTCCTTTCTATACTCAAATATCCTCTCAACATGCTCATGTACCTTCTCCACAGTGTCTCTTGAAAACGCTAAAGTATTCAGGTCCCTCAACCCTTGTGGGAGGTCTGCATTATTTAATTTACCCCACATTACACATAAATGAATCCCTAAACCTTCAATGAAAACATTTTTCTCAAGGAAAATTATCCATATTAGAAAGTGTGGCAAGAACATTAGCCCGATCATCTCGCTCCATACAATGCTTAGCTCATGCAAACAAATCCTGTTTCTTTTCTGTAGGAACAGTATTACGAGTAACAATCCTCGACCCCGCACCCTGATCAACTACAAGCGGTACAGAACTACTTGCGAGTGAGGGTGCAGGCAAATTCAATGGAGGTACTATTACTGGTGCAATGGGAAGAGGCAGAGGAGCAGGTGGAGGAACAACAACCGGAGGAATAGGAACAACAGGTTGAGCAGGAAGAGCAGGAATAACAGCAGGAAGAGGTACAGCAGGAGGAAGAGGAACATACGGAGGTGGTGCAGAGGCACCAGGCCTTCGTTCATTTAACAATTTGGCGATAAACTCATCAGAAACATGAAGATCTTTAGAAGGATAGATTTTCTGAATACCGAGTGAGAAAGGCCTGTCCATATTCCTAAACGACTCAGACTGTTTGTCCTGATCATATAACAACGCCTTTTCAGCATTTGTTTTATGACGGCGCACATGTTTTTCCCTACTTTTAAGCTGCTGCAACACTTCTCTTTTCCAATTTTGCAAAACATCAAATGCTGCAGGTATGGCCTTCTTTTTTAACAAGACTGACTCTAAATATTCAATACGAGGGATCTCAAAACTACCATTGACTGGCCACCGAAGTTCGGAGGCATGTCTGGTTTGTCTGTGCCAAATTTTATTAAATACTACACTTCCAATGCCATGCTTACAGTACATAGTACATGCCGGCGACCCCTCCTGTGGTGCCGAGCGGCTAAATTCCAAAGATTGTCTATCGCTGCGAAATAATGCCCTAAAGCAGCTAGACAATTTCCCAGGCATTTCTCAAATACTCGGTGTTACCTGGTCAATAATTGTGTCTGCAGATACAATGCGCCAAATTCAAATTGTCAGGGTTGAATTAAGAGTCGGGTAACGACTCACCTGACCAAACCTAAGGAGGACCGATCGGTTTACAAAGGACTTACCTAACGAATTTTACCTTGTGTATGGTGATTTCGGCAAATCTGCCCGCCTCAAAAAATTGACCCTCGTCAAGATGCCGTCTCAGACCACACGGCTATCGTCCAGGGAACGGATCGTGCAGCGCTGTTGAGGTGTCGCGTCTCGTTCAGTCGGGCCCGTTGTGTCACACCGTCCGATCCGGTCCGATAGCGTGCGTCAACCTTCAATAATCCGGCATCAATCTTGAGGGTCCCTATTCCGGGCGCCAACTGTGAAAACAAGGAAATAATATGAGGCAGGGTAACCAAAAAGGAAACACACCAAACACAGGTTACAAAGGAACATACAAAGTACTTTATTTTATACTGAATCCAGTTACAAAAGAACAGAACAAAATTCAGATAGCTATCGACCCTCAGTACAACACAGCGAACTCCGGCGTGGTTCGATGTGCTCAGTGAGTGCAAATATTCATTGAAACAGTCAGGCTTTTATACATTTCAAGCCTGCTGTTCAGCCCTCCTTTGGGTTAACCATTCCATAAATAAATTACTGCTCTAGGGTCCCTTGCCAGGTCAAATCGAGTTCATCTTAGGTTTATACATTAACAAGAAGAAATGGTAATAATGTATGCTCTAGGCCTAACATTACAATGCAGGACTTAATTTATACAATATAGTTAAGCAGGTGTTCTCATTCAATTATAGATCAGTTTCGGTGATACAGGTAATCCATTGCACACAGGTCAGCAGAAGGACAAGGTCTCAGCTCATGACCCTAACAAGGGGCCTGCAGGCAAGTTATACATTAGCTGTACAGAGGTCATGACAATCGAGTTCTGTTCTGAATAACATAGGCTACCATTTTAACTCACAGGGTGACTTTACAAAGCAAATTTAAGATGGTGGATTGATCTAAAGGTCAGGACCTTGCAACACGGATTCTTTTGCAAGCGACTTTCGAGCAGCTTGGCGTAGGCCAATATACATATATTCATAGCAATAGGAGGCACAATATAATTTCTAGTTTGACAGTTCAAGGCTACCACTTTTTCTGACAGCCTCTAACATACCGCCGGTGTATTTTAATATTAACTTTACTCCGGTAGGTTTTTATTGCCAGAACTTTAATATAACTTCTTTCTCGTGTTTTTCTCTAAACTCCTAACCCAGGTCAGGGATCCTTTGTTCGTCTGTTTGGCGGGCTTCTGCCGAGAAGCCCTCCTTTTAGCGCCACTGAGTCTGGGGTGGGTCCATTGTGTGGGAGGGGGAGAAGGATCCCTGGACAGGGTTGCCTCAGCAACCCATGTCGCACTCTATCCTGATAGGCTGGAGGGTCTCCCGCCAGGATGACCACTCCACTGTGTGAGTGACAGCTAGGCTGTATGAATGGGGATCTTTTTGCATAAAAGCAGGGTCCTGAGGACTGGAACAGCAAGACGTCACCACTGGAACTAAGAAGCCGAAGAGGAGAGAAGCCAAAGACATCTGCAATGACTGAACCACCGGTGAAGCCCTGCTGCAGAGTCTCACCACTTTTCTCCACACGACGAGAGAAGATCTTCACCTGCAAGAGCCTTCTTCCCTTGAGCTGGTGGGGCCAACCAGTTTGCCAATTGCCTTCCCGGACCTGCCTTGGTCGAATCTCCTGTACCTTGTACTCGGAGGCCGGATAGCCAGGCACCAGTCCACCCGGACCGCGATTTAAAGGAGCGTACCTTTTATTCGTCGGGCAGCACCGCGGCTGGTTTTGTCCCTGGGTAGTGCAGTGACTCGAACCTTCCTCCACAATGAGAGCCTCTCTTCCTCTGCTGGATCACCCGAACTGCAGGAACTACCAGGAACAACCGCCACCGCAGGAGCCACTTCTTCATTTTAAAGGTACATTGTTCAGCCAGGCCGCTCTTTCTTCACGGTAGCACTAAAGGTGTTTTAAATCCTTTACCTACCTGTTGGGTTGGCCGCCCCTCTCTCTTAACATTGTCTTTCAACGTCTGCATCCACCTTTTCAAAATCGTTAACCAAAGACTTGACTGCAGCTACAAGAACATTTTACTCCTGGGCCCTTGACCTGTACCACTGACTCTGGCACAGGCCTACTGACTCTGGCTACATTTGTTAGACCTGCCTTCTTTAGATTGATTCTCAACTAGAACTGTGTTGATGCACCTACTTCTGATAACTACCCTTTTCTTCCCCTTTCTAAACCTTGTGAAATGCCATTTTGCTCAGTTTTCATTTAAGTATTGTCTATACTGATGCACTGTCTGGCTTAAGCTGGTTTACAAACTTATGGGAAGTGTTGCTAGGGTGTGTGAGAAGCTATTTCTATATAACTTGTACTTTTCCTCCCTTGTGAGAAATTTATAGAGCTTTCCTTGTGTGTAGTTTTGCTCAGTTTTCACTCTGGTTCACTTGGTCTACAATGTAACTAGGGAGTGTGTATATTTTTCCTCTGATTTATTTAACTTGCTTTAAGAACTGTGATAGATGTGTTTATCTAGAAGTGTGTAAAATAAATATATATATATATATTCTTTTTAATACAAAGCTTTGGTCAGTGTTTCCTTGTACCATAGTACTGTAGGCCTATTCTATAAACCCTGAATACTGCTCATCTCCCTCTTGAGATAAGTCTGACTGCTCAGCCACAGCTACCAACTAAATCTTTGTGGTACTGACTGATACCAAAGGGGATTTATTGCTCTCACCTGTCGTCCTAATCTTGTGTAGCGCTCCCAAAGGGAACTGCACAGGATTCTGCCTAACACTCATCAACGAGGGCGAAATATATGAACTAGATTTAACAAGCAGCGGCGAGGAAGAAAAGGGAAGATCAGGGACAGGAAAGGAAAGTACTCAGAAGCAAAGGTTGTTCAAAACAAAACGTGGAAGGCACTCAGTAGGAAAGGATATGCAAACAAGAACGCATAAAACTCTGGCAAAACGTAAAGAGAAGTATATGGCGGAAGCAATCCATAGAAATCCTGTCCCTTGTAGAATGTGTACAAAGTGGTTTTGCAATAAACAAAAAAGATAAGAAAGAGGATGAGAAAAATACAACCGAGATAGTACCCATAGAGCATAACTTTCATATTTTTCCCACAATCTTTCTAGACAAATGCCACGAGGAAGGGTTTCCTCTCATTGCTTATGAGACTAAGATGCTGAAGGAACACAAAATATTTGGGGTTGACGCATGGCTGAATTATGAAAGAAAGTTTAGAATGACGATGGATAGTTACGGGGATCCAGGATTGGGAAGAGGAAAATTCAAACCTTTAAATATGGAATGTGTTGAAAAGCAAACTCCTTCCCCGACCAAATGTATTTATTCATTGGATATTTGTAAGGGGCCTATATAACAAATTGTGTTTCAAGGCGCCACAGGACAAAAAAGGGGGCGGGGGAGACAAGGATAACAATAGCGGTCCTACTAGGCCTTGTGACATTCGGATCATGCAAGTGCAGTAACAAGAAGTGCGAGGGAGGGGGCGGGGAGTGGAGATCTGTGCGGAATGCAAAGTGCTAGGGTGGGAGGGGAGGTGCAGGGTAAAGAAGAGAGAGTGCAAGTGAAAAAGGAGGGTGGAAGGGGAGAAGAGTGCCACAGGGGCTAGGCGAATGCTAAGGGGAATCCAGGAGGGCAAGTTTCAGGGATTGCTTGGGGTGCAGGGGGTGAGGGTCAAGAGCAGATGGGGACATTAGCAAGGCAGGGTAAGAGGGAAGGACAAAGAGAAAAGGAGGGTCTTGAGATGCTTTCGGAACTTAAGGTGATCCGACAGGCTCAAGCCTGAGTGGTGCAGGGAGACCATTTCAGAGGGAGGCTCTTGCGGAGGAGAGAGATCTCCCCCCTCCATTCTCTGATTGGAGAAGCGTCTGATCTGCAGAGAGTTGGAGCTAGAGGACCGAAGCGCTCCAGCAGGGAGGTATTTAGGGAGAGAGAGCTGGGTGTAGCGGGATCCCAGGCCCCAAAAAGCCTTGTGGATGATGCAGAGGGTCTTGAACTTGATCCTAGCAGCAACCGGGAGATAGTGGAGAGATCTTGGGGCTGGAGAGATGCGATCACTGGGTTTGAGGCCAAGGATAAGTCTTGCAGTCCTATTCTCGATTAGTTTAAGGGGGCGACGGGAGGATAAAGGAAGATTGAGGAAGAGGCTGTTGCAGTAGTCCAGCCTAGAGAGGATCAGAGCCATGGAGGCATTGCGTTTCTGGGGGAAGGTGAGGAAAGGGAGAATGCCTTTGGGGAGGTTCAGCTGACAGTGGGTCTTCTCGGCAAGGTCCGCAATGTGAGAAGAGAGGGAAGTTAAAGATGACACCAAGGTGTTTTGCCTCACAAGAGGGTGAAGGGAGGGGACCCATAGAGGATAGCCAGGAGGTAGGTGGGAAGGAGGGAGCTGGAACCCAATTAGAAGGATCTCAGTCTTACTGGCATTAAGGCAGAGATCATTGGCAACACACCATGCCTGAATACAGGGATGGGTAAGGAGGAAGAGGAAGCAGTAGAAGGTAGCTTGAAGGTGAGCTGCGTGTCATAGGCATAACACTGGAAGTGAGGAGAGAAACAAGATATCAGGTGGGCCAGAGGGACAAGGTAGGTGTTGATGAGCCACGACAAGCGAATAGAGTCTTGAGGGATGCTGCAGGTGGAGAGTGTGATAGGGAAGAGAAAAGGGCCGATTTGAACCTGGGAAGGTCGGTCGGAGTGGAATGAGGTCAATCAGTCCAGTGACAGCCCTGTGATGCCAATTTGTCAGGGTGGCATGAATGGCCATGTCGAAGGCAGAGGAAAGATCCAGAAGGCTAAAAACGGATGGAGAGTTTGAATCGAGATTTGAGAGCAAGTCTTCACCAGTGTTCAGTAGAGCAGTTTACGTGCCTGTGATATGATATGATATTTTATTTATATCGCGCTCATACACAAGTGTTTCAGAGCGCGAAGTGTCGCTGCTCTGAAGCCACATTGGTGGTCGTGGAGACAACCAACAGATTTCAGTGTGTTGGGTCAGTTGGGAGATGACCAACTTCTCCAGGAGCTTGCCCAGGAAGGGGTCAATGAGGGTAGGGCGGTAGTTAGCTGGGCATGAGGGGTCGGCAGACGGCTTTTTGAGGAGAGGCTACACAAGGGAATGCTTGAGGGGTAGCCAGTGGCAAAGGAGTGATTACAGAAATCGGCTAAGGGTGGCGCAAGGGAGGAAATGTTTTCCTTGATAGTTCTGGAGGATTAAGGGAGCAGCTGTTTGGAGGAGGCTTTCATAGAGAGGACTTATATAGAGACCTCATCCGGTGCTATAAAGATGAGAGTAAGAGGGAAGGGGGAGGGGGGTCAAGGGAGGCCTGAGAGCTGTAGCGGGAGGAGGGAAGGGAGTAGAGGGCAGTGAGGACAGGATGTCCTGAGTTTTGGTTAAGAAGTGGGAGGCCAGTGAAGTACAGGGAGTCAGGGATGGCAGGGGAGAAGTGGAGACTGCAGTAGGATTGACAAGTTCCTTGCAGATTTTAAACAGTTTGCCCGTGTTGTTAGTGGCCCCAGAGATGCGGGCCACTAACGACATAGTGTAATAAACCGAATTTCTATAACATCTCCAAGTACAGTGAGAATAGCCAGCACCAAAAAAAATGAATTATCCTTTTTCAGAGGAAGCAGTTTGGGAACAAGGGATTTTTTCCACGTCCCAGCCTGCAGAACAACACGACGCAGCAATGCTGGGTTAATAGCAACCACCAAACAACATGTTGCAAGTTTGAGAAACGGTTTTGTAATTGGAGAAGCAAGTATTGGCATGGGTAGTATAGCTCAGTGGCAACGCGCTCGTCTTGGAAGCAGGACGACGCAGGGCAACACAAGTTTGAATCCTGGGTCCGCACTTAGAAACCTCTTCAGCATTAAGCGCGTTATAAAAAACCAATTCTAATTATAAGGTGTAGATTCAGGCACCTGTGTAGCGGTGCAGGGGCTGCCACAGCTAGGCCAAATGCACAAAAGGTACTTCACTACCAAATAGACAAAGGCCAGCTAAAGTTAAAAACTCATGATCAGGCCTCTACATTGGGCAAGTCACCAATAAGGCTGGAGGCCCTGGAGAAAAGGCTCAGAGAATTTCCAGATGGAAAAACTAGCAACTTCATTACAGAAGGCTTTAAGCGGCGATTTAACCATGGCCCTGCTTCTACAGACATTCCAAAGAACTGGAATTCAGTAATGGCCGAGCCAGAAGTAGTAAGAAGAAAAATTCAAAAGGAACGTACATTGGAGAGAATAAGTGGTCCATTTGAACAATTACCTTTCCAGAAATGTCCTGGTCCCCAAAAAGGAAAAAGGGGAATTCTGACTCGTCCACCAATTACCCTACCCAATGGGTAGGTTGGTGAATGATGGAATAGCACGCATAGAAGCATCAGTGTCATATGCTAGTTTCACAGCAACCTCAGACCACCATAAAACAGCACTATTGGCCCTGGGCATGTCCAAGGGTTTTGCCAAAGTGCACTGGTCCTTCATGCAACTCACCCTCGAGGCCTTCCAATTTGGCCCACTCTTCCGTAAAATGGTCCTGGCCTACTATCGCTCGCCAAAAACCTCCCTGCGGGTTACCCAAAGACTAACGGCGCCCATTTCACTGACCTGTGGCACCAGGCGGGGATGCCCTCTCTCCCCCCTATTGTTCCCTTTAATAATCGAACCTCTGGCCCAACGGATTCAGAAGTACCCCAACATTAAGGGGTTGCAAATAGGCCCCACACTACACAAAATGTTGCTTTATGTCGACGACGTCCTGCTGTCCATAACAAACATCCAGCCCTCACTGACACACTCCCTCCAAGAACTACACAGGTTTGGAAGGGTCGCGGGGTTCACAATCAACTACGGGAAATCCTCAGCCCGGGGGGTGTGATTGACCTCGGAAGAGATGGAAATCCTCAAACCGCTTTTCCCCATCCAATGGAACGGGAAATCTATAAACTACCTAGGAATACAGGTCCCGGCCCGACTGGGAGGAGTATATTCAGAAAACCTTCCCCACCTCTTTAAAAAACTAGAAAAAGATCTCGAGCACTGGGCCTCCCAGGAAATATCTCTCCTGGGACGAATTACAGCCTGTAAAATGAACCTGCTTCCGCGATTCCTTTACTATTGCTCCACCCAACCTGTCCCCCTCCTGCTGCCCTCCCCTTCTCCACCTACAACATAAAATGCTCTGTTTTATATGGAGGTGGGAAAAGGAGGGATCCCTAAAAAAGTGATGATGGGAAGTGCTCACCAGGGAGGTCTAGGGGTCCCGAACTTGTGCAAATACCATGTGGCCTCACAACTGGTGCGCTTCGAAGCTTGGCTCCTCTCAACAGAGCCTCTGAGGTGGATCGAGATTGAACAGTCAAGACCGCCGTTACCCCTTTGCTCTCTTCACTACATCTCCCCCACCCCTGATACGGAAGTTCTGGCCAGGCATACTTTCATCCACGAAAAGCACACTGTGACTATGGGACTGGGCAGTGAAATCCAAAGGCATCGCATGTGGCCTGGGCCCAAACACCCCGATCTTCCATAACCCATCCTTCACTCCAGGAAGTCACCCCACAAACTTTAGGAACTAGGCGAGAGGGGGGCTGAAAACCGTAGCACAACTGTTCAAAAATGGCCAACCACACACGTTTGAAAGTTGCAAAATGACCTTCCAACTGGCCGAAATGGACAGATTCTCCTACAACCACCTCCGCCACTGGTGTACGCACCCACTGGTGTGCGCACCCACTGGTGCGACTGGGGGCCACACGAGACCTCAGTCCCATCGAACTCACTGTGCAGGGGAAATTGACGTGGAAAAACATTCAACCTGTATAAACAACTGCAGGAGGACATGCTGACCCTCAGGCCCACGTACATGACACAATGGGAAACAGACATGGGACACCCGATAGAGGATCACACCTGGGTGGACATCTGGACAAGAAGCTACTCCTCCTCGTTATGCGTCACAAATAGAGAATGTGTCCTTAAGTTGATCCTTCACTGGTACTACCCCCCAGTGCGTCTCCATCACATCCAGAATTTGCTAGACCCACAATGCTGGCGTAAACGCGGGCTGTGAGGCACCTATCTGCACATGTGGTGAGACTGCCCCATCGTCAATCTTTCTGAGACCAATGTCTCTCCACCATCGAGGCCATGATCCGGATTACAATTCCAAAAACTCCTGAGTTGGTCCTCCTCGGTTCCGCAGTCCAAGGGGCATACCCAAGGATGGGGGCGACAGCCGAACTTATCACGCAGCTGCTCCTCGCAGGAAGAATTACAATTGCCTACACCTAGAAAACCCCAGAGGGCCCATCCATGACCCTTTGGTGGATCAGAATATGGGACATTCTGGTGGCAGAAAAGGGTACTGCTGCCAAGGAAGTCCTCCTGCACAGGTTCACAGACATATGGGTCCCAATTCTAGACTATGACCGGGACTTCCCAGCACAAACACACAAGCCGTAACTAACACGGTTGGTCGTACGATACAATACTTAACAATGGACTTCCCATGATCCAACGGCAAGATGAAGGAGGGCAACGGGGACAAAGGAGAAGACGAGCGTGCAAATAAGGGAGAAGGGAAGATGCTCTTCAGCCGCTGTTCCATCCGATCACCAAATAACATTGCATTTGTGATACTTTATTCATGTCTGAAATAATACCAAGGTGGCTCTGGAGTGGAGCCAATTCAGGAAAAGCGGTGGAAACATCCAGAATTACATTAAATGCAACTATAGCAACATTGTGTAAGGACATTGGCTGAACTTCATAAGACAAGGTAGGATTAGACAACCCCAACCTTTTCCAGCCAGATGGTGTGCACCGTCTAAGGATGGCATGGAGGTTTTCATTGATGACAATTTTGGGCATTGGCGGACAAGGGTTATGAGTGAGGTGGCTTTTGGGGGGAGCCAGAGCGTCCGTCAACCCCCTCAGGCGTGGCGGCATGGGTCAGGGCAGAAGAATCCCACCTGCAGTGACGAGATGGTCAGCCAAGAAATGAAGGAGATGATAAGACTCATGTACAAATAGATCCTGCTTGCTAAACACTAAAGGGCACGTGGGCAGTGAAGTATTTAGGGACAGAAAGCTGGATGCAGAGAGGGCATGGGCACCAGCAAACGGTCTTGAATTTGATCCGTGCGGTCACCGGGAGCCAGTGGAGAGATTTTAGGGTTGGAGAGATGCAGCCCCTTGGCTGGTTCCCTTTGCACTTAAGGTAACCTCCTCCCTCTCTCCCCTGTGCTTCTTGTTACTGCACTTGCACGATCCTAATGACTGAAGGCCTACTAGGACCGTTTTTGTTTTTGTCACTCCCCAGCCCCTCTTTTGTCTTGATGCGCCTTGAAACACCATTTGCTGTATAGGCGCATTACAAATACCCAATACATAAATAAATACAATCTAGCTGAGCCTCAGTTAATACAGGATGAAGGCCAACTGGTTGAGCTGCAGCAAATACAAGATGGAAGCCAACTGGCTGAGCTGCAGCAAATACAAGATGGAAGCCAACTGGCTGGGCCGCAGCAAATACATGATGGAAGCCAACTGGCTGAGCTGCAGCAAATACAAGATGGAAGCCAACTGGCTCAGCCTCAGTTAATACAGGATGAAGGCCAACTGGCTGAGCTGCAACAAATACAAGATGGAAGCCAACTGGCTGAGCTGCAGCAAATACAAGATGGAAGCCAACTGGCTGGGCCGCAGCAAATACAAGATGGAAGCCAACTGGCTGGGCCACAGCAAATACAAGATGGAAGCCAACTGGCTGAGCTGCAGCAAATACAAGATGTAACCCAACTGGCTGGGCCGCAGCAAATACAAGATGGAAGCCAACTGGCTGTGCCGCAGCAAATACAAGATGGAAACCAACTGACTGAGCCTCAGCAAATACAAGATGGAAGCCAACTGTCTGAGAAGCAGCAAATACAAGATGGAAGCCAATTGGCTGAGCCGCAGCAAATACAAGATGGAAGCCAAGTGGCTGAGCCGCAGCAAGTATGATATGATATGGCATTTGTAACGCGCCTATACACAGGTGTTTCAAGGCGCGACGAGGCAGGGAGGGGAGGAAACAAGGGGAGACAGACAACGATCCTACTAGGCCAGGTGTCATTCAGATCGCGCAAGTGCAGGGGTGGGGGAGGGGGAAAAGTGCAAGGGGAAGGGGAGGGGGGGAAGTGCAGTACAAGGTAAGTGGCGTAAAGTAATAAATAAATAGGGCCAGCTGGTGGCAAGTGCAAGGTAAGTGCAGAACAAGTGCTGGAAAAGGGGGGGGCTGTAGGGATACAGAGACAGTCCCGCAGTGCAGAGGGGTTCCAGGGCATCAGTGCAAGTGGAGAGTGGCTGGGCCCAGGACCGAGGCCGTTAAGAGTGGTCCAGTTGCAGAATCAGTGCAGTTTCAGTGAAGAATATTAGCTGTTCAGCAGGGGAGAGGGAGAGAGAAAGCAGAGGCAAAGAGGAAGGTTTTGAGGTGCTTCCGGAACCGGAGATGGTTCTCCTCAAGTTTCAGGGAGGCAGGAAGGCTGTTCCAGAGGGAGGCCCCTGCCGCGGAGAGAGATCTACCCCCAACTCGTTGCTTCGAGAAGCGGCTGACCCTGAGGGAGTTGGAGGCGGATGAGCGAAGGGCTCGGGAAGGAAGATATTTGGGAAGAGAGAGTTGAAGGTATTTAGGACCAAGGCCCCAGAAGGCCTTGTGGACAATGCAGAGGGTTTTGAACTTTATCCTCGCAGCCACTGGGAGCCAGTGTAGAGATTTCAGTCCTGGAGAGATACGGTCCCTGGGCTTGAGGCCAAGGACAAGTCTCGCAGTTCTGTTCTGTATGAGTTGCAGAGGGCGGAGAGTGGAGGCAGGCAGATTAAGGTAGAGGCTGTTACAGTAATCCAGCTTCGAGAGAACCAGGGCTCGGGAGACAGTGAGCTTCTGGTGGAAGGAGAGGAAGGGAAGAATACCTCTGAGGAGGTGCAGCTGGTAGTGTGACTTCTTAGCGACGTCAGAAATATGAGGAGAGAAGGAGAGTGTGGAGTCGAAGATGACCCCAAGGTTTTTTGCATTGCAGGTAGGAGCAGGGAGGGGGCCAAGGGAGGCAGGCCAGAGAGCTGCAGGGAAGGAGGGAGTGGGTGTACCGATGAGTAGAATCTCAGTCTTACTGGCATTAAGGCAGAGGTCATTGGCGGCACACCATTCCTGGATAGCAGACAGACAGTCAGAGATGAGAGAAGGAGAGGGGGAGGCTGAGGGTAGCCTGAAAATGAGCTGGGTATCGTCCGCGTAGCACTGGAAATTAGGGCAGAGAGCGGCGATGCGGTGGGCAAGGAGTGCCAGATACTGGTTGAACAGCCAGGGAGAGAGATTAGATCCCTGGGGGACACCACAGGTGGAGAAAAAGATGTCGGAGAGGAAGGACCCCAGTTGGACCTGGGAGGGTCGATTTGAAAGGAAAGAGGTCAGCCACGCCAGAGCCTGACCAGTGATACCCAGGTTTTCACGGAGACGGTTGAGCAGGATGGCATGGTTGACAGTGTCAAAGGCAGAGGAGAGATCGAGCAGAATGAGAACACACGGAGTGTTGGAATCGAGGTTCAAGAGCAGGTCTTCACGGATGTTCAGGAGAGCAGTTTCCGTGCTTCTGGCAGCTCTGAAACCAGATTGATGGTCATGAAGACTACCAACAGATTCAGCATGGAGGTTAAGCTGGGAGATGGCCAGCTTCTCCAGGAGCTTGCCCAGGAAGGGAGTGATGGAGATAGGGCGATAGTTAGCCGGGCAGGAGGGGTCGGAAGAGGGTTTCTTGAGAAGAGGGTGCACAATGGAGTGCTTGAGGGGGGAAGGGAAGACTCCAGAGGCGAAGGAGAGGTTGCAAAAGTCAGCCAGGGCAGGAGCCAGGGAGTCAATGTGGTCCTTGATAGTTTTGGAGGAACAGGGGTGAACCTGTTTAGACGAGACTTTCATAGATCGGACTTGTCTGGAAACCTCGTCAGCAGAGAAAAGTGGAAAGGCAGAGAAAGAGGGAGGAGGGGTGACTGCAGAAGGGCCAGAGAAAGAGCCGGGAAGGGAGGGAGGGAGGTGAGAGGAGGAAAGCGAGGACAGGATGTCCTGAGTTTTAGAGATGAAGTGAGAGGCCAATGCAGTGCAGAGGGCCTGGGAGGGGACAGGAGAGGTAGAGACTGCAACAGGGTTGGCCAGCTCCTTGCAGATTTTAAAGAGTTCGACGGAGTTGTTAGATGCCGCAGAGATGCGGGCTTGGATAAGGGCTCTCTTCTTGGTGAGAACGGAGAGCCGATACTGCCTTTGGAGCAGGCGGCAGGCCAGTTTGTCAGAGGATGAACATGAAGCACGCCATTTCCTCTCTGCAACCCTGCACTTGCGTTTTAGGGTGGCGAGATCCGAGTCATACCAGGAGTTACATTTGGCTTTGGGCTTCAAGCGGATTCTCATGACGGGGGCAAGGATATCAAGAGTAACAGATATAGCAGAGTGGAGCATGGAGTCATGTGTCAGGGTGGGAGTCAGCCGAAGGGGCGGGGGGGGCGAGAAGGTAGCAGCGAAAGCCTCAACTGACACACGCTTCATGGGTCGGATGACCGAGAAGGTGGGTGGCAATGATGAGGGTGGCTTTGCCTGTGGGGTAGGGAGGGTGAGGTGGGAGGATAGGAGAAAGTGATCACTCCAGGAGAGAGGAGTGGAGAGAGGGACGGAGAGGGGAAGGTCAGAAGAGATCAGAGCATCAAGAGTGTGCCCAGCAGAGTGAGTAGGCCCAGACGGGAGAATAGAGAGTGAGAGAGAGTCGTAGAGGTCACGAAAGAGAGCAGTGGGGGGACTGGAGGCATCAAGGTGGATGTTGAAGTCGCCAAGAAAGAGGAGTTGAGTGGTTGAAGACAGGAGTGAGGAGGAGAGGTCAGCCCACTCAGAGAGGAAGGAGGAAATTTGCCCAGGTGGACGATAGATAGTAGCCACGGTAAGGGAATGGCTAGGAGAGAGAGAGAGTCGGCAGACAAGACATTCAAAAGAGGAGTAGGTCTGCATAGGAGTGACAGTGGCAGGAATCCACTCAGGGAAGATAAGGGCAACACCCCCACCTGCACGGTTGGGCCTGGGCACGGAGAGGATCTTGTAACCGTCAGGTAGGAGTGTGTCAAAGCTGGTGGCAGAGCTGGCTGTGAACCATGTCTCAGTGAGACCGAGGACGTCAAGGTCCAGATCCTCAAGAAGGTGACAGATATCAGAGGAGTGTTTGATGGCAGAGCGAGAATTTAGAGTGGCAATGTGGAGAAGGTTGCCATCCTTGAAGAACTTCCGGGGAGGGGTACAGATCAGAGGTACGCCCTGCGGAGGTATTGAGGAAGGAGGTGAAGAAGGAGCACGAGAGGGGGCAGGGAGGGAGGGTAGAGGCAAGGTAGCCGAGGACAGAGGAGGGGGGACAGCGGGAGAGGAGAGGAAGTTGATGAGGTGTGGGAAGCGTCTATCAAAGAGGAGAAGGTTGGCCTGAGGGCCTTGGACCAAGACGGTCCCATTAGCGTAGACATTAATGATGGCCTTAGAAGAGCGGAAGGGGGCCAAGAGGACATCCCAACGGGTGCCACCATTAATGGGAGAGGAGGAGAAAGGAGAGAGCACAGAGACCATATGAAGGGTCCATAGGTCAGGCGAAGGCACAAAAAAGAGGATGTCAGTGAGAGTTTCCTTAGAGCAGGCACTAGTGTAGGTGTCAGCGATAGGGTCGCCTGGGTTGGAGACCAGGATGTCCTTTTTAAACTTTTTCCTACCAGATTTAGTGAGGAGAGCAGGATAGTCAATGGAGAAGCAGTTAGAGAAGATAGGCGAGACAGAGAGCACCATGGAGTAGGAGGGAGGAGGGGGGGGGGAGACAGACGAAACGATAGCACGCGGACAGGAAGTGAGCGGCAAGCACAAGTTACCACAATTAGAACAAACAAACAGTAAAGCGTATTAGGTACCTGGCCACCTAAGTTTGAGAATCCTGCGAGGGGAGAAAAAACACCCTAGTTTACCACAGTTCAGAGCAAACAGTAATGCGTATTAGGTACCGGGCCACCTAAGTTTGAGAATCCTGCGAGGGGAGAAAAAACACCCTAGTTTACCACAGCTCAGAGCAGACAGTAAAGCGTATTAGGTACCGGGCCACCTAAGTTTGAGAAACCTGCGAGGGGAGGATAACACCCTAGTTTCCCTCAACTGTGAATACAGTGAGGCAAGGCCCCATGCGGAGGTAACCAGGAGTAGGAGGGGGGGGCCGGGAATGGAGAACAGGTGGAACTGGCGCCTGGCGTCCCCTGCGGACACCTGCAGACACACAGGGAGCCGCACTGTAGGAGTCGCCCTTGGCCTGGGGCCCTTAGCCGTGGGGGCTGCCGGGCAGAGGGCTGCCCAGGAGGGGGGAGGTTATAGGCAGAGGGAGAGGAAGGGGGTTGTGGGCGGGCAGGGAGGCGGGGAGGGAGAGGAGGACCAGGAAGTGGGAGGGGGGAGCAGGAGCAGGCCAAACACTGCGCTCAGAGCGCCAAAAGCAAATAACTCACGGAGGCCCCTGCTGTTCCCGTAGGGCCACCGGCGACCGCTCTCCACGCTCAGCTGAAGAAAGAGACGAGACAAGATGAAAGTCAACTGGCTGAGCCAAAGCAAATACAAGATGGAAGCCAACTGACAGAGCCTCAGTAAATAAAAGGAAGAAGTCAACTGGCTGAGCCATCTCCAAATGCAGGGTGTAGACCAATTGACTGAGCCATCTGCAAATACAGGAAGTAGGACAACTGGCTGAGCCTCAGAAAATACCAGGCGTAGGCCAACTGACTGAGCCTCAGCAAAATACAGGAAGTAGGACAACTGGCTGAGCCTTACCAAACACCAGGTGGAGGCCAACTGGCGGGCCTGCAGCAAATGCAGGATGTAGGCTAACTGACGGAGCCTCGCCAAATACGAGATGGAAGTCAGCTGGCGGGGCCGCAGCAAATACAGGATGTAGGCCAACTAGCTGAGCGGCAACTAATGCAGGGTGTGGGTCATCTTGCTGAGCCATAGCAAATACAGGGTGTAGGCAAACTGGCTGAGCTGCAGTATGTACAGGGTGTAGGCCAACTGGCTGAGCCATAGCAAATACAGGGTGTAGGCAAACTGGCTGAGCTACAGCATGTACAGGGTGTAGGCCAACGGGCTGAGCTACAGCATGTACAGGGTGTAGGCCAACGGGCTGAGCTGCAGTATGTACAGGGTGTAGGCCAACTGGCTGAGCTGCAGCATGTACAGGGTGAAGGCCAACTGGCTGAGCTGCAGCATGTACAGTGTGTAGGCCAACTGGCTGAGCTGCAGTATGTACAGGGTGTAGACCAACTGGCTGAGCTGCAGCATGTACAGGGTGAAGGCCAACTGGGTGAGATGCAGCATGTACAGTGTGTATGCCAACTGGCTGAGCTGCAGTATGTACAGGGTGTAGACCAACTGGCTGAGCTGCAGCATGTACAGGGTGAAGGCCAACTGGCTGAGCTGCAGCATGTACAGGATGTAGGCCAACTGGCTGAGCCTCCGTAAATGAAGAGTGCAGGGCAGGCCAACTGGCTGAAGCTCAGAAAAAACAGAGGAGGCCAACGGGCCGAGCTTCAGCAGACGCTCAGTGGAGGCCAACTGGTCTAGTCTCATATTACACCAGGTGGAGTGGATGCTAACCAGCTGAGCCTCAGCATATACAGGGTGCAGGCCAACTGGCTGATCCTCGGCAAGTACCAATTGGGAGCCACTTGGCGGAGCTGCAGGAAATCATTTCATAACGCTTTATTTTGAGAAAAGTTGTCATAAAAGCAACAATTTCCGAAAGATTTCATAAAATCAATAATTTCCACAATACATGAAAACATTGCACATGGAGTAGATACAATTATATCATCACAATGAAAGCAGTAAAACAGTTCAGTAAAACCATTCATTAGGCAATAAAACAATGAATACAATGTATAAGCCCAACATAGTAATCATTGCACCATTGTCAATGTCCGTGTTGCACTGTTGCCGCACAACAGACACATTGCAGACACATTGTTCTTCCATTTGTGGCAGAGACTTGCAGTTGGCAAAATCCCTAAGCGCAGTTTAATGAACAGGGATCTTGCATGTTTCGGGTTTACATAACCCAAGTAGTCTTCCCAGCCCTCTATCGTCTTTATGCTGCGGTACCATGTCAAGGGCGGCGAGGCTGCAGCCTTGAGGCTGTTATGATATAAAATGTATAACTCGCTTAATACCCAGAGGTTTCCAAGTGCGGACCCGGGGATCGAACCTGTGTTGCTCTGTGTCATTTTGCTTCCAAGGCGAGCACGTTGCCCCTGTGCTATCCTCCCGAGACGTTGTCTAGCAAGACCTTGTCCCGGGCTGCCGCCTTAATCACTGCTTTGGAACGCTGGATATTATAATTGGATTAAACCAATACTCCCCAAGGCCCAGGTGACTTAACATTTCCTTGACATGCCTAACCCCCAGAGACCCCCAGCGTAATAGATAACATCCATCAAGGCATCTTTGTACTGTAATAAGGTGCAGTTTGACCAAAGCCGAACCCAATAATAGACGGGCCGTACTCGATCGATGTGTTCAATACTCTGCATACCTGTTTCCAGGAGTACGGGTAAGCTGGGTGCAGCGGATGGTAGCCCCAACATGTTCTTAAAATACTTGTTTTCACCAGTGACTAGGGAGCTAATACCTTCCTGACCCCATATCTCTGCCCCGTGGATTACGGCCTGTCCTGCGTGTGCTTCATACGCCTCCAGTGAAACACGGACTGCTCCATTTCTTTGTTCCCTGGTAAACCTTGCAAGGGCGCCACTGTACCTAGCCAATGTTACGCCTGCTTTGTCTAGCTACATGCCCCATCTACATGATGACATTACCCTTACCCCCAGGTAGTCGTAAGAGTCGACGTCTTCAATTGGGCCTTCGTCTAAGGCCAAACTTAACCCGCTATGCTTGCTCCCACGTCTGGTGTTAAATACCATTGTTTTAATTTTTGCAACATTGAGGGCCAGACCATTTACCTTACAGATGTCCACAAAAATCCCTAGTTGTTTGTGCACGCCGGTTGGTGTTAGTTACAACAGTACTGCGTCATCGGCAAACAATAGGGCTGGAATCCTGTCACCGGCCAACATTGGCGCATCAGAGTCGCAGGCCAAAATCTCATCCAGTACGCCATTGTTAGGCAGAATCCTGTGCAGTGCTCTTAGGGACCACTACACACAATTTAGACTACAGGTGGTAATACAAGTTCACCTTTGGTACAAGCCTGTACTACTAAGTTAAAGTAGTAGCAGTAGCAGTAGCAGAGCAGCCAGGCTGATCTCAAGTGTTTAACGGACCGGTGTTGTGAAACAAAAGACGTTATCGGGAATACATATGCGATCACTTTTTGACAGTAATGACAGTTCGGTTTTACTAAAGATACGTGTATCCGCGGCAAGAAATGTTCACGGGGCAAAAATGCACTTAGCACCTGAGTTAACCAGAGAGAGTTGGGGGCAAAAATCATAGGCAATACTTTTGTCAGGGCAGACAGAATCAGAGAACACTCGTTGATGGAAATACAAGAGTCAATAGGCCGGAGCCAATGTCAGGTGGAACCGGGTTCCTGTTGTCGAGGATCACGCAGTCAGACAGTTCAAGATTCAACGTTGCCAGGAGTACTTAGATATTGTGTACAGAGGAAGCAAAAGTTATAAGAAGGAGGGAAGACAAGGGCAAGCCTTGGAGGAGGAGAAAAGGGATTCACCCTAGCTTCTCGAAGCAGAACACGGTACCTTATTCAAGGGAGAAGCTGGTGCCACGGCAGTTGTTCCTGGTAGTTTCCTGCAGACCCACGGTTCCTGGAGCTTCGGTCGTGGAGACGAGAAGGAGGACGTCTGGAGGGGTCTGCACCACACAGGGAGGAAGCCAGCAGCAGCGACGGTGAATAAAAGGTGCGCTCCTTTAAAACAGGAGAGGCTCTTCAGGTGGCTATCTGGACCACTACAGCAGTGTGCAGCAATTTCGACCACAAAGAGGATCTTCTGGCTGTGGAAGATGAGCTGGTTGACTCCACCAGGCTCAAGGGAAGAAACTCCGGACTGGATCTTCTCTGGTCGTCGAAGGGTAGATAGCTCAGGACTGCAGCAGGGCTTCACCGGGACGAGGTAGTTGCAGCAGCCGTCTTCTTCGCCGCTTCTCTTCGATTCCTTGTAGTTCCAGTGGCGACTCTGACTTCCAGCCCAAGAGTTCTGCCTTTTATGCGAAAATCCCCTATTCACACAGCCTGGCTGTCAATCACGCAGCAGGGGGGGTTGTCCAGCCCGGATAACCACCTCAGCCAATCATGGCAAAGTGCGACTTGGGTTTCCTAGGATACCCTGTGCAGGGAGTGACTACACCCCTCCCTCACATTCAGCCCACCTAGACACCCAGGCGCCTGGAGGAGGGCTTCTTGGCAGAAGCCTGCCAAAAGACAGTGAACAAAGGAGGCAAACCTGGTTTGCCGTGCAAAGTAAAATACAAGAAGGACTTTAACAACAAGAAATGGTGACTAAACCCGACCGGAGTCAAAAGAAAGAGTATTTGGTCAAGCAGGTTTATGTTCGAGAGTAATATAATAGCCTAAAACAGTACCATGTTTATATAGTATAAACACGGTAAAAAGGTTAGGGTAGATACCACTGCCACCAGCCAAGTCTAAATGTTAAAAGATCAAAACAAGGCTCTAGGAGGTACAGATAAAAAGGGCTAAGGAGTAACCCTTTCCAGTACTCCATGTAAGATGGGGTGTACTGGATCTGTGGTTAAGTGACTAGGTAAGGTTAATGGCAACTTTACCCTTTTCTGGGGACAGTAGTCAGCCCCAGAAATGGAGTCGGTGGGAAGTCTAAAAGGCAACCCTGTGTCATGGAAGGTGCTGTGTAACACAAAAAAGAAGGAGGCTACTGAAGTGGTGTACTCCAGAGTCCACAATCACAAACACAGATGAAATACACATGGCAAAACATGGGTAAGAGTGGGGGAAAAGCTCACACTCTTACCAAGTGGAAAAAATAACTCCAGAAATCCAGCAAAGCTGCTGGGGGACTCACTAGGTGAGGGAAATTAGCCCTAGAAGGAGAATTCTCACTAACACTCCCCCGCCCCCCCCCCCCAGACTAAGGGACAGGGGGATTGAATCTACTCCTGGATGGTTCTCATACCTCTAGTCGGTTGCAAACTTCCTAGAGAGACCATCAGCATTTTGGTGGTGACTTCCTGCTCTGTGCTCAATGGAAAAATCAAATCCTTGCAGGCAGATTGACCATCTGAGTAACTTTGGGTTTTCCCCTTTCATTTGCATCAGCCATCTCAAGGGTTGGTGGTCAGTCTGAATAATGAAAATAGATCCATACATAATGGTCTAAACGTCTTCAGGGACCACACAATAGCAAAACATTCACGTTCTATTGTTGCCCACCTTGACTCAGGATCCTTTAACTTCCTACTGATGAAACAAATGGGGTGTTCCCTACCATTCTCATCCAGTTGACTAAGGACTGCACCTATGCCTACATTAGAAGCATCCGTTTGTACAATGAAGGGTTGGTGGTAGTCAGGAGCTCTTAGGACTGGAGCTTGACAAAGAGCTTTCTTCAGACCTTCAAAGGCTTGATTGCACTCCTCATTCCACTTGACCTTTTTAGGAAATTTGGGAGAGGAGATCACATTCAAGGGAGAGGCTATGGTCCCATAGTTCTCTATGAAGTTCCTATAGTACCCAGTGAGACCTAAGAAGGCTCTTACTTGGGTTTGAGTAGTAGGGGTGGCCCAGTTTTGTACAGCTTGTACTTTGCTAGGCAATGGCCTTATTTCACCTCCTCCTACCTCATGTCCAAGGTAGACCACTGAACTCTGACCAATTTGACATTTACTTGCCTTTATGGTCAGATGGGCCTGTTCCAGAGCTTGCAATACATATCCTAGGTGTTCAATATGTTCTTTCCATGTAGGGCTGAACACTGCAATGTCATCCAAGTATTCCATGCAGAAGTCCTCCATCCCATTCAGAACTTGATTGACCATCCTCTGAAATGTAGCAGGTGCATTCTTTAGTCCAAAAGGCATTACCCTGAATTGGTAGAGGCCAGCTGGGGTGGAGAATGCAGTTTTCTCCTTGGCATGGTCTGTCGGGCTATTTGCCAATAGCCTGACGTTAGGTCAAATGTGCTGAGGTACTTGGCTGCACCAAGTATGTCCACCAGCTCATCTGTCCTAGGCAAAGGATGGGCATCAGTCTTTGTGACTGCATTTAGAGCTCTATAGTCCACGCAGAATCTCAACTCCTTGGATCCTGCCTTTGGTACAAGCGCAACTGGGCTAGACCATGGGCTAGTAGAGGGCTCTATAACCCCGAGATCAAGCATCCTGTTGACCTCATTACTTATATGGGTTCTTACATTGTCTGACATTCTGTACGCCCTGCTTTTGACAGGCAAACAGTCACCAGTGAGTATATCATGCTGGTCCCAAGGGGTCAAGCCTGGTGAAAATGAGAACAGGGAGGCAAACTGGTTTAACAGCAACTTGCACTCATCCTGCTGGTCAGATGTGAGACTGGAAGAGAGATTAACTCCTTCCACTTTCTCATTTAAAGGTAAGCCTCTGAGGAGGTCAGGCAGAGGTTCACTCTCCTCCTCCTCCTGAACTGAAGCTAGAAGCAAATCTCCTATGTCAGGTCTAGAGACATAAGCCTTCAAAGGGTTGGTGTGAAAGACTCTGGGAGCCTCCTTAGGATTGCCTAAGTCCACCAGATAGTTCACCTCTCCAAGTTTACCCACAACTTTGAAGGGTCCTATCCATTTGTCCTGCAAGGCCCTCTGCCTTGTGGGGACCATAACAAGAACAAGCTGGTCTTGAGTAAACTCAACCATGTTAGTCTTTTGGTCATGCCAATGCTTGACCAGAGCCTGAACAGCCTTCAAGTTATCACTTGCCTCTGCCATCATGTGTGACATTCTCCTCCGGAGACCTATCACATAGTCAGTCACTCTGACTGGTTTCGGGGAAGGAGCACTCTCCAACCCCTCCTTAATCAGGGCCAATGGACCTCTGACTGGATGGCCATAAAGAAGTTTGAAGGGACTGCAACATACTCCCTCCTGAGGGACTTCTCTATATGCAAAGAGAAGGCATGGCAGTAGAAGGTCCCACTTTCTTTTAAGGGGTTCTTCTAAAGCACCTATCATGCTCTTCATAGTTCTGTTAAACCTCTCCACCAATCCATTGGTTTGGGGGTGGTAGGCAGTTGAGAACTTGTAGGTGACTCCACAGGTTTTCCACATGGCTTGCATGTAGTGGGACATAAAATGTGATCCCTGTCAGATATCACCTCCTTGGGAAAACCTACTCTGGTAAAAAATACCAAGTAGGGCCTTAGCCACAGCGGGAGCCGTAACAGTCCTCATAGGTATGGCTTCAGGATATCTAGTGGCATGATCCACTACAACCAGGATAAACCTGTTGCCTGAAGATGTGGGAGGGTCAAGAGGACCAACAATGTCAATCCTGACCCTCTCAAAAGGAACTCCCACCACTGGGAGAGGCACCAAGGGTGCCACATTCTTGGCTCCACTCTTGCCAGAGGTTTGGCAAGTGTGGCTGTTCCTGCAGAATTTGTCTACTTCTGAACCCATCTTAGGCCAGTAGAAGCCTTTCCTTGGTCTTCTTAAAACGTAAGTGACCAGCCAAAGGTATCTTGTGGGCAAACTGCAGAAACTGGAGTCGGTTCACTAGAGGTACTACTAGTCTTTTGCAGTCTCCAGGGGTTGACACAGTCACTTCACTGGAAGATGCCATCTTCCCAGTGCAACCTATACTTCCCAGGCTCAGTCCCATTGAGCTGGGAAGCTGCCTGTAGGCGAAGACCTTCAAGGGTAGGACACTCTCTTTGTCCTTTGCAGAAATCTGCCCTGTTGGGTCCACCTTCTGCCAGTAAAGACTGCAGCTCAGGATGGACAACAGGGTTAAGATCTCCTACCAGAGTAAGATCTTCTTCTAGATCTGATTCCTCAGTATCTAGCTGAACCATACAGGGTTGAACCTCACACTCAGCCTCAGTTGGTGGAGGAGTCACAGATGTAACTTTGGAAGTCTTAGAGATATCCTTCTGGGCACGGGAGTGCTTGCTGGTTTCTTGCTGGCAGACTTGGGTTTCCCCTTTGTCTCTTTCTGACCTGCAATAGCAGTAAGTAAGTCCTGTGGACTTGGGGTGATGGTTTCTTCTATCATGTCCCCAGGAGAGCCTCTCAAGGTTCTCTCCCTTGCAGACCTTGTGAGCTCTTGCTTCCTTCTGCTGGCGGGCCTGGGGGTACTAGACACAACTCCAAGAGTTTTAAGGTCATTACCCAGCAGGACCCTCCCAGGTACGTTATTTTGCACACTTACAGGTATTCTGACAGTCATGTCATTACACCGGATGAGAGCTGGTAACTGGGGAACCATTTGCACAGGGCCTCCAGCTAACTTGGCTGGGTGTTTGGGTGCCTTAGCAACATCCTCCACCTTGAAAAAATATTCATCAACCACAGTTATGCTGGCTCCAGTGTCTCTGATGGCAGGCGTTTCCTGACCATTCACAAGAACACTATCTTTGTAATACTCTTTAGTATTATCTGGGATTGAGTTATAGACATCTAAGTTCTGTTGTTCCCAAAGACCCAAGGACACTAAAGAAACACTAGCTGAGACTCTCGTGGGCTCATCAGCTAGTAACTGGAAGTTTCCACTGGCTATAGGTACTTCATCCACCTGGGAGAAGGCTAAGGAGACAGTGTGGACCCCTGAAGGTTTACCCTTACATCTGGGATCCCCTTTCACATGGTCAGTTAACCCACAAAAAAAGCATTTTCCAAATGTTCTCTGGAATGGGGTCTTGTTCTGACCTCCATCTGGTTTGGGACCAGATTGTACACTAGCCTGATTCGGTTTCCCTTGTGATTTACCCTGGTTATGTTTGGGACCCTCTTTTGGATTGGAATTATTGGAATTCTCTTTGGTGTCTTTCTTTGGCTGCTTTCCCTCATCTTTTCTCTGAGTTACCCCAAAATCCTTGTGAGTAGCCCTGTTGGCAACCCACAAGTCGGCAGCCTTAGCGAACTTCTTAGGATCTATCTCCTTTGAATCAGCCAAGTGCTGTCTAAGCTCAGGGGAGCAGACATCAAAAATAGATTCCAACATTACAGGATTCCTCAAACCTTCATAAGTGTTCACTTTGCAACCCTTAACACAACCATCTCAGATTTTCAAACATTCACACACCCAGGTAGCCCAAGGGGTACCATCATGCTTTTTGAGGGTTCTAAACCTCTTAAGATACTGGGAAAGGGGTCTTCCCAAATCTAGCTATTAATGCTATCTTCACACAGTCATAATCCTGTTCATCCTCCTCCCCCAACTCCATTACAGCATCGCTTGCAACAGGGGGAAGCCTAGAGAAAAGCCAAGGAATCAGCTGATTCTGTGAGATACCCTGAATCCCATGATTGTACTCAAACATTGCTAACCAATCCAAAAGATCAAGTTTAGTCTCATACATACCAATCATTTCCTTTGGCATACAGGGTCTCTTAGGGCTGGAAGACCTAGAAGACTCTGGGAGAGAAGCATTTTCTAAAGACAATTTCTTCATTTCTAGTTCATGATTCAGCTCCATTTCTCTGAGCCTTAACTCTTGATGTTTCATGGCAGTTTGTGCATCAGTACGTTTCACTTCTAATTCAAGTCTTATTTTCTCAAGTGCAATAAACTCAGCAGTAAGTGTAGGACCTGCGGGGGTCCCTGTGGACAGAGGTTGTGCTTTCTGAGCAGGCAAAGGAGTTGTAGGGTTTCCTAACAAGGATGCATCTACTTCTTATAAATCAACACTCTCAGAATCATCAGTACCCACATTTGCTGGAGGGGTAGGCCCTTCTGACCCACTCTCCAGACTTTGTTTTCCCATTAACTTTGCAATCGATTCAGATTTTTTTCCTTTACCAGAGAGACTCCTCTCCCTACACATGGTTCTCAAAACCTCAGCAGTATAGTTTAAGAGGCCTTCTTCAGTGTAGCTTTCCATATTTGACATAATTTAGCAGTTAGATAGTGGTGTTTTAGCTTTGTGGTTAGTTGAACCCAAGCAATAGCAGCACTCTAAGTGTAATCACTCTACTTCCAAATCCTCACCTCTGTACACCAGTGTTAGGCAGAATCCCGTGCAGTGCCCTTAGGGACCACTACACACAATTAAGACTACAGGTGGCAATACAAGTTTTACCTTTGGTACAAGCCTGTACTACTATATTAAAGTGGTAGCAGTAGCGAAGCAGCCAGGCTTAGCTCAAGAGTATATGAGCATTAGCAGAGATTACACAAAGGGACCACAATTACTGTGACTCAAGCAAACCCTGACTCAAAGTTTCAGGTAAAAAATATAAGTACATTTATTTTTAAACCATCTGTTATAAAACACAACACTTCTATAAATTGAAAATCACATGTAAAATACACTACCCACAACCAATTCACTTGGTACAGTATAACTCAAGGTAAGTACCCTATGTTTTAACGGACCGGTGTTGTGAAACAAAAGGCATTACCGGGAATACATATGCGATCACTTTTTGACAGTAATGACAGTTCGGTCTTACTAAAGATACGCGTATCCGCGGCAAGAAATGTTACCAGGGCAAAAATACACTTAGCACCCGAGTTACCCAGAGAGAGTTGGGGGCAAAAATCATAGGCAATTCTTTTGTCAGGGCAGACAGAATCAGAGAACACTCGTTGACAGAAATACAAGAGTCAATAGGCCGGAGCCAGTGTCAAGTGGAACCGGGTTCCTGTTGTCGAGGATCACACAGTCGGACAGTTCAAGATTCAACGTTGCCAGGAGTACTTAGATATTGTCAACAGAGGAAGCAAAAGTTATAAGAAAGAGGGAAGATAAGGACAAGCCTTGGAAGAGGAGAAAAGGGATTCACCCTAGTTCCTCAAAGCAGAACACAGTACCTTATTCAAGGGAGAAGCTGGTGCCACGGCAATTGTTCCTGGTAGTTTCCTGCAGACCCACAGTTCCTGGAGCTTTGGTCGTGGAGATGAGAAGGAGGACGTCTGGAGGGGTCTGCACCACACAGGGATGAAGCCAGCAGCAGCGACTGTGAATTAAAGGTGCGCTGCTTTAAAACAGGAGAGGCTCTTCAGGTGGCTATCCGGACCACTACAGCAGTGTGCAGCGATTTCGACCACGAAGAGGATCCTCTGACTGTGGAAGATGAGCTGGTTGACCCCACCAGGGTCAAGGGAAGAAGACTCCGGACTGGATCTTCTCTGGTCGTCGAAGGGTAGATAGCTCAGGACGGCAGCAGGGCTTCACCAGGACGGGGTAGTTGCAGCAACCGTCTTCTTCTCTGCTTCTCTTCGGTTCCTTGTAGTTCCAGTGGCGACTCTGAATCCCCATTCACACAGCCTGGCTGTCAATCACGTAGCAGGGGGGTTGCCCAGCCCAGACAACCACCTCAGCCAATCATGGCAAAGTGCGACTTGGGTTTCCTAGGATACCCTGTACAGGGGGTGACTACACCCCTCCCTCACATTCAGCCCACCTAGACACCCAGGTGCCTAGAGGAGGGCTTCTTGGTAGAAGCCCGTCAAAAGACAATGAACAAAGGAGGCAAACTTAGTTTGCCGTGCAAAGTAAAACACAAGAAGGACTTTAACAAAAAGAAATGGTGACTAAATCCGACCGGAGCCAAAAGAAAGAGTATTTGGTCAAGCGGTTTATGTTCGAGGCTAATATAATAGCCTAAAACAGTACCACATTTATATAGTATAAACACGGTAAAAGAGTTAGGGTAGATACACTGTCACCAGCCAAGTCTAAATGTTAAAAGATCAAAACAAGGCTCTAGGAGGTACAGATAAAAAGGGCTATGGAGTAACCCTTTCCAGTACTCCATGTAAGATGGGGTGTACTGGATCTGTGGTTAAGTGACTAGGTAAAGTTAATGGCAACTTTACCCTTTTCTGGGGGACAGTAGTCAGCCCCAGAAATGGAGTCGGTGGGAACTGAAACGGCACATGACAACCAAATCCCATAGTGAAGAAGTAAGGCCGACACCTATCACTACATGACTAACAGGTAACTAGCCCACATCCCACACCACATGCACCACTCATCAGTGGCCCTCACACACTGTAAGGCCATCCTGCACTATGCACTGCATATGCACTATGTTGCTGTCTCCAGCATATCACCACACAGGACAGTCATCCCTGGGAGTGCATTGAACAGAGTCAACCAGGGATACCACAGTGTGTCACTGGTTCGGCACACCCATAGGAGTGCTGCATGTCACCATGGAACTGATCAGTGCAAAATGCCCAATGTTGTATTGACTACAGCCAACACTCCCTACTACCAAATTTCACAGAACACAACTCATCACTGATTTCAATCCAACACTGCTGTACACATATACGATGCACATGCAACAACATGTCAGTGCACATCATGAACCATCTTGAAGATGCAACCCACACCATAAGTCCATTGCACAGGACACATAGCGGGACCTGAAATGTGGTCAATGCATCCAGGGACATGTGCATGTGGGCACAAATTACCTGCAGGCATGTGTGACTAGTACAGTTATCCAACATGACTGTGCAAACATTTACCTTCATTCCCATCTCATGCAGGTGATTGTGGCTATCCCTTGAAGCCGTGGCTCCTGACCCCTGTTCCGAAATCCACAGAACAGGCACGAGGAGGACTACAATCGTTCCCATACCCGTACACGTGTGGTAATTGAGCAGACCTTTGGCCTGTTGAAGGCACGATTTTGCTGCCTCAGTCGGTCGGGTGGGGCACTCCTCTACAGGCATGAGAAGGTGGCCAAGATCACCATGGTGCCGATGCACAGGAGGGACGTGCTGTGTGGCAGTCAGTGATCGCACAATATTTCTGACACACAAGTCAGCAGAGGGTGTCATAATGTTAGGACATATGGCACTGGGTGTGGGGATAAATGTACACTATGCACTGTAGAGACAAAGGGGGTGTCCCAAAAACAAGCTACCTCATGTTAGTCTAAATTTCCAGCCTATATGTGTGACATCAATAGGTAACTTGTTTTTGGGGCACCCCCTTTGTCTCTGTATTGTTGACCACATCCCACAAGCCCCTAATAAAAAAGTGGTATTTTTTGCTCATATAGCATTACCCCCACTATGCACTGTGCAAGATTAAATGAAACATGCGCTATGATGAATATCCACTCTGGTTATTGTTTTGTAACACAACCAGTGTATTGAAAGTGAAAATATGAACGTGATTGGCAAACCCTCCACCACCCTCCACCCTCCAACTCCCCCCACAACTCTCCCACACACCCTTACCCCCTCCGCCTACCCCCACAACTCCCCCACACACCCTCACCCCCTTCCCCCTCCCCCACAACTCCCCCACACACCCTCACCCCCTCCCCCTCCCACCACAACTACCCCACACAAGTCCCATAGGGTCCAGGTAGCCCAGTTGAGGCTGCCAGTACAGTTACTCTGTGCTCCTGGAGCCAGGGGGAGGCATGTCCTGTCGGCGCTGCGCATGGAGCGACCGACGGAGCGGGCTGGTCTGAGTTGAGTTGCTCGTGGACGGTGTGTCCTCATGCTGAGGCTGATGGCGGGTAGGAGCAGGCTCCAAAGCATCCGCTATGCGGCCGAGCACCTGGCAGAGGCGGTTTGTGTTTTCGGTGATGGTCTGGCCCAGTGCCCTTAAATTCTCTGCACTCTACTCCTCCCTGGCCTGCCGATTGTCCTGCACAAAATCCAATATTAGGGCAGAGAGCTGGTCAGCCCGCTGTGCTGCTGTGGCTGAACCAGTGGCCCTGCTGGGGATCGGGCTGCCATGTACTGCCGACCCATCCTCCACGGGACTGTATACGGGACTGCCATGTCCCTGAGTCTGTTCTTGCTCAGACTGCTCTGGTGTGTTGTTATCACCAGAGTCACTGAAGGATACCTGGAGGGTTGCCAAATCTGCAGGGGTGTGGACTACTTCCACAGGTTCGTCCTCAATAGTGCCCAGGATGTCATTGGGGCTCTCCTCAAATGCGAGGGGGGCCGTGGCTGCCACCTCCCCAGCCACACTGGACTCCTCCGACTGTGGCGTTGGGCAGGTGTCTGCAGGCAGTGCAGGGAGGGGCGGGGTTGTTGTGCCCGTCACCGGCCTTGTTGGTGCTGGTGGTATTTGTACCAGTGGTGGCTTCCTCACTGGGACACGCCGGCCCCTGCCTTGGCCCCTGGAAGTGGAGGGACGGTTGCTATCCTGGTCCTCACTGTCATGCTCACTGCCTGTGGGGATGAAAGAGAGGGACGGCATGAGTGATGTTTGGATAGCCAGCATACATACATTGGTACGATTGCACATCCACACAATTGTGGGTAATTGGCATTTGTGTAGGGAACGGCACGTCATTCCATACATGGGTGGTAAATGCAGGCATATGTCGGTGTCACTCATGTTGGCCAGGTACTGTGCTGTCTAACATGCACACTGTTTACATCAACGACCCTGTGTGCCTCTTGGAATTTGCAACTTTGTGTGTTATGTGTCATGTACGTTACGACCTTGCACCAGGCACTGGCTTGGGTCTCACTTGCTTCGGCATAATTTGCAGGGGGTGTGTGTGTGGCCGACCATGGTGTCACTCTTTGGCCAGACGTTAGCAGTGACTTTTATCACATTTGCCTTAGCAGTATTTACTTTGGACACTCACCTTCATCAGCGGATGACGTGGCGCCACGCTCCATTTCTCCGACCCCTTCAATGGATTCTGGCCCTATCATGCTCACACATGTCTCCTCCCACGGTGTGAGCTTTATTGGAGAACTTGGTCCTCCTCCGGTCTCCAGGGCCTGGGTTCGGTTTGCAGAAAGGATGCTCCGCACCCTCAGCCGAAGGTCATCCCACATTTTGCGGCAATCCTTTACCGTGCGGGGGGTGTTGCCCACTGTGCTCACCTTCTGCCATACTAGTGACCAGATTTCTTTTTTCTCAGCACTGCCTCCCTCCTCATGTTGCTGCTAAACACAGTCCCACCATGCTTGTGTATGGTGTCTACGAGCATTTGTAGCTCATCTGAGCTGACCCGCTCCTTTCGGAGGGGGGCAGATCCCTACTTTGGTGCTTTGGGCATTCCTGGGTGGTTGTAGGAACTTTCCGGTCGATCACCAGTGTGCCAGGGGTCCTGTGTGGTGAGGATGGTAATGGATTGTGTTTTTAAAGATGGCCGCCGTGCCCCTTCCCGTCCCTGTGAGATGAAGCTATTTCCGGTTCCGCTATTTAACGGTGACCGTAAATAGCAGTGACCGTAAATTACGGTGACCGCTATTAGCAGTCACCGCTAATGCCGCGTTGGACTATGGCAGTAGTGTTGTCTACGGTGCAATTCATGCCGGGAAGGCCGCTTTTTGGGGCCTTTTTGTGGCATGGCGCTAGGTCCATTACCGGCATGGCGCAAAGCTTGTGTTCACGAAGTCGTAATAGTCCGCTTTTAGCGGGCTGCAGCCAGCTCGGACACGCTATTTCCGCAATGCCGGTAAGGGACGGTACTTACCTCCGAACTCGGAATGAGGGCCCATATGTCTACACCTCAGCAAATACGAAGTGGAAGCCAACTGGCTGAGCCTCAGCAATACATGGTGTGGGCCAACTGACTGAGCCTCAGCAAACATTGTGTGGAAACCAACTGGCCAAGTTTTAGCAACCACTGAGGCTAACTTGGCTGAACCATAGCAAACAATGGGTGCGGACTAAATGACGGAGCATCTCCAAACACTAGGTGGAGGCCAGCTGGCTGAGGCTCAGGAAACAGCAGTTAGAGGCCAACGGGCAGAGCCTCAGCAAATACTGAGTGGTGGCCATCTGGCCTAGCCTCAACTAACACTAGGTTGAGGCCATGCGGCTGATCTTCAGAAAACACTGGTTGGCAACCAGGTGGGTGCTCACTAGCAGAGCCTCAGTAAACAGCAAGTGGAGGCCAACTGGCTGAGCCACGTCTACCACCGGGTGGAGGCCAAAAACACTAGGTGTCAACAAAGTCTCAGTAAACCATGGTTGCAGGCCAACTGGCTGAGCCTCAGAAGATACAGGGTGCAGGCCAACTGGCTGAGCCTCAGAAGATACAGGGTGCAGGCCAACTGGCTGAGCTTCAGAAGATACAGGGTGCAGGCCAATTGGCTGAACCTCAGATGATACAGGGTGCAGGCCAACTGGCTGAGCCTCAGAAGATACAGGGTACAGGCCAACTGGCTGAGATTCAGAAGATACACGGTGCAGGCCAACTGGCTGAGCCTCAGAAGAAGAAACAAAAATGGGCGAACCCTCTTTTTTAGGGGGCCTGACTCGAGAGGGTAGAGAAGTACAGAGATACGAGAGGGTTGAGTCAAAGGCTTCCCCAGCCAATAGCTTGATAGGAGGTTACTGAAACCTTGCAAAAAGAGCTAGATTATTACTAGCTCAGAACACACAAATCACCGTAGAGGAACAATACAATATAAATTTATTTAACAGGAAGACATTTTTGAGTTTTTTTGTGCCACTATGTGGCATATATGCATACAATAGATCTGCATTATAGTGGATTAGTATACAATAGTGACAGTCTATTTTCTGTGTTGTTTACTTTCACAACACATTAACTTTGTCGACACTTGAGTATGTGTTTCTGGTTCGGTAGATAGATGAAAAGAGGCAGTGGCTGATGGAATTGGAGCAGCGCTGCACAGAGGATACCGAACTGTCTTCAGGACTTGGAGGTCGATTTCAGACTGGGTGAATGAGTGGGGCGTCATCCTAGTGTAAAAAGAGGCTATGTTAAAAACGGTGAATCTAGATTATGTACAATGGTGAGAAAAAGCAAGGCAAGGGACCTACCATATGAATGTTGATTAGCGCCATGGCTGTGGTCTGAGTAAATAGCAGCTGCTGGAAATGCGGCTGTAGGGGTCGATCTGCAGATGTCAGAGGCCCTGATCTAAGTCAAAAGGGAGTCAAAAATGACTGGTAAGAGTTAATCTATGCATTTAGTGTAATTGCGAAAGGTGGTGCACACAATGCGAGGGGAGAGAGCTGTGCCGAAGGTCCACTGGTTTCCTTTCATAACAATATAGGTACCTATTGACTCTATTGTTATAAATAATTCTGCTTGCATGTAGGTAACTCGATCTCCTTAATTGATGCTTCAAGGAGTAAAAAGGCTTATGCATTTCCATGTTTCAATTGTGTCCACTACCAAACATGACCAACAAGCATGCGCGAACCTACGCACTGATTACGACCGCGCCCACCACGTACACTATCCCCAGACGCATGCGCAGTGCCTGCGAGCACTACGGCCTCGTTTTAACTACTGACATGCGCAGTCAGTCAGGCACACCCGACGACAGTGACACAGCTCTTTTCCCGACTGGGACACGGGTAAGTCTCTCGGCACAGCTCTCTCCCCTCGCATTGTGTGCACCACCTTTCGCAATTACTGTAGGTTTCGCATAATTTCAAATTCACCCTTGTTGTCCAGATCCCTGGATTACTCGCGCCCCACACTGATAATTAAACAGTCTGCACATTATCGGTCTCCCGGCATAATTAAAACAACACTAAATAACGGACTCGCAATTATTGCGTTTTTGTATTAATCCACCGCGTGCCTCACCTTAACTCTCTCTTAATTTTGGAGAATCAGTCATGAGTGTTCTTCACCTTAGACACCTAGTCTTGGCCGCCCACTGTACACTAGCTCGATAAAACCATTCGTACAGTCACGGCCCCTCCATAGATTAACCCTTACCAGTCATTTTTGACTCCCTTTTGACTTAGATCAGGGCCTCTGACATCTGCAGATCGACCCCTACAGCCGCATTTCCAGCAGCTGCTATTTACTCAGACCACAGCCATGGCGCTAATCAACATTCATATGGATGACGCCCCACTCATTCACCCAGTCTGAAATCGACCTCCAAGTCCTGAAGACAGTTCGGTATCCTCTGTGCAGCGCTGCTCCAATTCCATCAGCCACTGCCTCTTTTCATCTATCTACCGAACCAGAAACACATACTCAAGTGTCGACAAAGTTAATGTGTTGTGAAAGTAAACAACACAGAAAATAGACTGTCACTATTGTATACTAATCCACTAGACAAAGTTAATGTGTTGTGAAAGTAAACAACACAGAAAATAGACTGTCACTATTGTATACTAATCCACTAGACAAAGTTAATGTGTTGTGAAAGTAAACAACACAGAAAATAGACTGTCACTATTGTATACTAATCCACTATAATGCAGATCTATTGTATGCATATATGCCACATAGTGGCACAAAAAAACTCAAAAATGTCTTCCTGTTAAATAAATTTATATTGTATTGTTCCTCTACGGTGATTTGTGTGTTCTGAGCTAGTAATAATCTAGCTCTTTTTGCAAGGTTTCAGTAACCTCCTATCAAGCTATTGGCTGGGGAAGCCTTTGACTCAACCCTCTCGTATCTCTGAGCCTCAGAAGATACAGGGTACAGGCCAACTGGCTGAACTTCAGAAGATACAGGGTACAGGCCAACTGGCTGAACTTCAGAAGATACAGGGTACAGGCCAACTGGCTGAACTTCAGAAGATACACGGTGCAGGCCAACTGGCTGAGCCTCAGAAGATACAGGGTACAGGCCAACTGGCTGAACTTCAGAAGATACAGGGTACAGGCCAACTGGCTGAACTTCAGAAGATACAGGGTACAGGCCAACTGGCTGAACTTCAGAAGATACACGGTGCAGGCCAACTGGCTGAGCCTCAGAAGATACAGGGTACAGGCCAACTGGCTGAACTTCAAAAGATACAGGGTACAGGCCAACTGGCTGAACTTCAGAAGATACAGGGTACAGGCCAACTGGCTGAGCTTCAGAAGATACAGGGTGCAGGCCAATTGGCTGAGCCTCAGAAGATACAGGGTACAGGCCAACTGGCTGAGCTTTATAAGATACAGGGTGCAGGCCAACTGGCTGAGCCTTACTGAGTTGCAGCCAACACTGCATAGAGTCCACCTGGCTGAGCTTTAGCAAACAGCGGATGGAGACCTACTGGCTGCACCTCAGCAAACACTGCGTGGAGGCCAACTGGTAGAGCTGCAATGGCAAGCCTTAGGTTAAAATTGATTGGGCTGCAATTCGAATCTGAGATAATCAAACCAAGTTAGAAAATTGCAGTCACAATAAAAACAAGCATTGGCAATGCCAGAAGTTTGGACTTTGGTGTAGGCACTTGCCAGGCACTGCTCTAGTGGCATTAACTGGAAATCGATGGTAGCAGCTGCAAAATGATGGGAGTACCTGGGCATCTACTTGCAGTTTCAAAACACGAGATGAAGGGACCCGGATTTAGAGGGGATGTCCCGGGTATTATCATAATATATCTACATAAACATATCCCCTCTAAAGGTAGATACCAGAAGCCCACAGTGAATATTGCTGCGTTCATTCAGTGCCTGGTAAATGCCCAATACTTATACAGATGCCAAAGCAACTGGCTTTGCCAATGCAACTGGCTTTGCCAATGCTTGTTTTAACATGACTTCAGTGAAAGACACGCTGAGTGCTTATAAATCGAGTGGCTGAAGGCAGACATTTAAGACATTTTGATAACACAGTGGTAGGTTCACAGCTCTAATAAAGTCATTCATTCTCAGATCGCTGGTTTCAGAAAAGCACTGACAGGCAGTTCAAATGCAATGTTTGATGGTGCGGCTTAATAAAGCAAGTTCAAAGAGTTCCCATGAGAAGGTGTTTTGGAGAGGAAGTGAGACGGAATGGCCATAGAAATTAGCATAGCCAGTCAATGGGTGGTGGGGTCAAATCACCAAACAACACCTACAAGCTGTGCGTCCCCCTCATCCGTAATTTCTCCCTAGCTATACTCTAATGCAATCGTTTTGGCTTGGAGGTGGCGCAAGCTCCACCTAACAGCCGAAACTAAAAAGCACTAGATCTCACAACTAAAAGATCAAATCTTTCATTTTACATCAGAACTTCTGGTCTGGGGGCCATTTTGCTGGGCGAGAAGGAGACACGGGAAGGACAGGCATTCTCAGTGGCCGGGCCCAGAATGTGGCACTTCCCTCCAGCCGCCAGCCGGTCCACCACCCTTCAAACATTGCCATTCTGCAGGAAACCTCACATCCATGGTTCCCTGCGCCCACCACACCGCCCCACTGCACCTTTCTGATCCTTCAGCGCAAGAAGGAAGCACTGGGACATCAAGGCACTAGGGGCGCCCAGCTGATGCTCCAGGAGTGCCTGGAAACCCTGCACTCACATGGCCTACCTTTGCTTTGCCTCCTAGTTTGGGGTCCCAGGGGTGGCCACTGGTGCAACTGGAAGGGGGGTTGCGGGGTGACGCATTCATAGAATGTGGTACCTTTCCTTAACCTCTGAGGCTGTCTGGACACGAGTGCTCTGCACACCGCCTGTAGTGTGTACACTCCGCTTTCGTCGATTCATATCTGTTTGCTTGCTGTGGTATTCCTTTATGTACATTCAGTATTGAGCATGGGAAAGCGCCTGCGGGCAGGCTTCGGGGCGCTTTCAGCTGCCAGTACAGGCTTGGAAGCTGGCAGTTCTTTTCGCAGTTACTTTAGTGGCAGTGCAGGCCGCAGAGTGGTGATCGTGCCTCTAAGTGTGGGGCTTCAGAACAATTACATGTCTCCGTGCAGGCGACTAGCGCTCAGTATCTGCTTCAAGGAGCTGTAAAAGGCCAGGACTGAGAGCTTGCAGTGCCATAGTCCTGCACTGGGAGCTATATGTTCTGAGTAAGCCCTAAGAGCACTAGTGCAGGCCCAGCAGCCCTGTCACCCGTCGGTGCAGGGCCGCTGGACCCAGGGTAGGCCTAGCAGCGCTGTCACCATAGGTGCAAGCCCAGCAGCCCTGTCACCCGTCGGTGCAGGGCCGCTTGCCCCAGGGTAGGCCTAGCAGCGCTGTCACCGTCAGTGCAGGCCTAGCAGCCCTGTCATGGCATTGGGGCCCTCTCGAACAGGCCGCCTTTGAGGACATTAAGGGTGCCCTCACAACGGGAGATACTATGGCGTTTTTCGACCCCGCCTTGGAATCGGAGATTGTGGTGGATGTGAGTCCTTTCGGGCTGGGGGCAGTGTTGACTCAAGTGGACCGCAGCGGGACTATTCGACCTGTGGCATATGCAAGCAAAGCGCTCACCGAAACGGAACAGAGGTACTCCCAGATCGAGCGGGAGGCCCTGGCAGTGCTGTGGGGCTGCAAGCATTTCCGGCTCTATGTCTTGGGACGTCCAGTGACGGTGGTGACTGATCACAAACCGCTGCTTCCGATTCTAGTGGGATCATCGTCAAAGCCACCAGCTAGAATTGAGAGGTGGATGCTCGCCCTCCTCGAGTATTCAGTCACCCTGGTATATAGGCCGGGGGCCAACAATGCCGCGGACTACCTGTCTCCTCATCCGGGAGTAGGTGGGGGAGATGTACATGACACTTGCGGAGAAGAGGCGGACAGTTATGTACGAATGGTGGTGGAGGCGGCAACGCCAAATGCGATGTCCCTAGAGGAGTTGGAGGCTGCTGCGGCTGAGGACGAGTGTTTTCGGATCTTGAAGGACACAATGCACAGTGGGTCCTGGAAGTCCGTCCTCGGAGCCGTGTCCGGGCGCACCCAGGAAGCCAAAACAGCGCTGGAGCAGTTGTGGAAGGTGAAGGAGGAGTTGTCGTTCTCCGACTCAGGGCTGTTACTCCGGGGTGACCGGATCGTCATTCCACGGTCGAAGGTGAGCGACGTGATCAGTCTCGCCCATCATGGACATCAGGGCGCCGCTAAGACCAAGGCGCGGCTCCGCTCGAAAGTCTGGTTTCCGGAGTTGGAAAAAAGGGTGGACGACTTCGTGGCGGCCTGTGTATGGTATCAGCGGCCTCTCCGCTGCAACGAGAACCTGCAATTGAGGCAATGCCCCGTGGCACGAGGCCCTGGGAGATCGTCCACGCTGACTTTGGTTCAACATCAGTGGGCACTCACTTCCTGGTGATAGTAGATGAACACTCGAGATACCCGGAGGTTGAGTTCGTCGAGTCGGTGGCTTTTGAGCATGTGGTGGTGGCCATGGAGAAGATATTTGCGGCCCATGGTTTCCCCCACACTCTATGCTCTGATAATGGATCGCCCTTCCAAAGTGAGCGGTTCTCCGAGTTGATGGAGAGCTGCGGAATACAACACAGGAAGATCTCCCCCCTGTGGCCCCGTGCAAACGGGGACGCCGAGAGACTGATGAGGACCCTGAATAAAACGTTCCGAATTGCTCAGGGGCAGGGGCAATCCTTACAACGCGCCCTCTATCAGTTTCTGCGGGTGTGCCGCACCACCCCACATGCCGCCACGGGAGTGGCACCCGCCGAGGCATTATTCAAGAGGTGCCCCAGGGGACTGCTGCCGGAAGTGGGGGAGAAAGAACCAGGGGTCATCGATAGTCCGCGGGTGGAGGCTGAAAGACGAGTCCGAACGGAACAGGAGAACCTGCGCAGGGGTCTCCGACCTCAAAGACTTGAACCGGGAGATGAGGTCCTGATCCGGAATCGACACCCTCACGGGAAGCTATCGCTCCCCTATGAACCGGAGCCTTTGGATGTAGTGGCAGTGAAAGGATCCATGTTGACGGCCTCGGATGGACGGTCGGCTGTCACCCGAAACGTGAGTTTCTTCAAGAAACTGGGGGATTCACGAACTGAGACCCCGCCCGAACCTGATCCACCAGACATGCCTGCTGACGGAGGTCTCTGGGGCGAAGGACCCGAATCCCCAGTCCGGGGAGACGCGGCGGAAGGACATCACGTGCCGGAGGTAGGCTGGAGGTACCCCCAGAGGGCTGGGCGAGGGAAACCTGCCTACCTCAGCGAATATGTTGTGGGACGATTGATTAGTGAACTGGGGTGATAAGATCTGGGTGGATGACATTAAAGGGGTTTTTTGTTTTGGGTGTGCAGTAGTGTTTATGTTAGATGTGTGGTTTTCCTGGTTAATAAAGTTACTGTTAATCTATGTTCGTGTTCCTCCCGGAAAAGGAGGAGTGTGGCGCTGCCCGATGACGGGCCTACGTGGCGGCGTGACGTTTCACGCCGCCGCGCTAAGTATAAATAAAGGGGGCGTTCCCGGCCGCGATAGAGTGACCGGGAAGCCCGAACACGAAGGACTGGTGTCTGGTGGTTCCTTCATGTGTTGGGGGCTTGCGGCATCGCGTGGGGGCTCCGACCCGCCCCCAACACAGGGTAGGCCTAGCAGCGCTGTCACCATAGGTGCAGGCACAGCAGCCCTGTCACCCGTCAGTGCAGGGCCGCTGGCCCCAGGGTAGGCCTAGCAGCGCTGTCACCAGTCAGTGCAGGCCCAGCAGCCCTGTCTCCCGTCGGTGCAGGGCCCCTGGCCCCAGGGTAGGCCTAGCAGCGCTGTCACCGTCAGTGCAGGCCCAGCAGCCCTGTCACCCGTCAGTGCAGGGCGCTGGCTCCAGGGTAGGCCTAGCAGCGCTGTCACCAGTCAGTGCAGGCCCAGCAGCCCTGTCTCCCGTCGGTGCAGGGCCCCTGGCCCCAGGGTAGGCCTAGCAGCGCTGTCACCGTCAGTGCAGGCCCAGCAGCCCTGTCACCCGTCAGTGCAGGCCCAGCAGCCCTGTCACGTCGTGCAGGGCCGCTGGCCCCAGAGTAAGCCTAGCAGCGCTGTCACCGTCAGTGCAAGCCCAGCAGCCCTGTCACCAGTCGTGCAGGGCCCCTGGCCCCAGGGTAGGCCTAGCTGCGCTGTCACCGTCAGTGCAGGCCCAGCAGCCCTGTCACGTGTCGGTGCAGGGCCGCTGGTCCCAGGGTAGGCCTAGCAGCGCTGTCACCATAGGTGCAGGCCCAGCAGCCCTGTCACCCGTCAGTGCAGGGCCGCTGGCCCCAGGGTAGGCCTAGCAGCGCTGTCACCAGTCAGTGCAGGCCCAGCAGCCCTGTCTCCCGTCGGTGCAGGGCCCCTGGCCCCAGGGTAGGCCTAGCAGCGCAGTCACCGTCAGTCCAGGCCCAGCAGCCCTGTCATCCGTCAGTGCAGGCCCAGCAGCCCTGTCACCCGTCGGTGCAGGGCCGCTTGGCCCAGGGTAGGCCTAGCAGCGCTGTCACCGTCAGTGCAGGCCTAGCAGCCCTGTCACCCGTCAGTGCAGGCCCAGCAGCCCTGTCACCCGTTGGTGCAGGGCCGCTTGCCCCAGGGTAGGCCTAGAAGCGCTGTCCGTCAGTGCAAGCCCAGCAGCCCTGTCACGCGTCAGTGCAGGGCCGCTGGCCCCAGGGTAGGCCTAGCAGCGCTGTCACCATAGGTGCAGGCCCAGCAGCCCTGTCACCCGTCAGTGCAGGGCCGCTGGCCCCATGGGTAGGCCTAGCAGCGCTGTCACCGTCAGTGCAGGCCCAGCAGCCCTGTCACATGTCGGTGCAGGGCCGCTGGCCCCAGGGTAGGCCTAGCAGCGCTGCCACCTGCTGTCACCGGTCAGTGCAGGCCCAGCAGCCCTGTACCCCGTCGGTGCTGGGCTGCTGGCCCCAGGGTAGGCATAGCAGTGCTGTCACCGTCAGTGCAGGACCAACAGCCCTGTCACGCGTCGTGCAGGGCCCCTGGGCCCAGGGTAGGCCTAGCAGCGCTGTCACCATAGGTGCAGGCCCAGCAGCCCTGTCACCCGTCAGTGCAGGGCCGCTGGCCCCATGGGTAGGCCTAGCAGCGCTGTCACCGTCAGTGCAGGCCCAGCAGCCCTGTCACATGTCGGTGCAGGGCCGCTGGCCCCAGGGTAGGCCTAGCAGCGCTGCCACCTGCTGTCACCGGTCAGTGCAGGCCCAGCAGCCCTGTACCCCGTCGGTGCTGGGCTGCTGGCCCCAGGGTAGGCATAGCAGTGCTGTCACCGTCAGTGCAGGCCCAACAGCCCTGTCACGCGTCGGTGCAGGGCCACTGGCCCCAGGGTAGGCCTACCAGTGCTGTCACCCGCCGTGCAGGCCTCGCAGCCTCAGAGTAGGACTTGCAGCGCTGTCAGCCTCAGTGCAAGCCTCAGTTTATGCCTAGCAGTGCTGTCACCCGTCGTGCAGGCCTCGCAGCGCTGTCACCCGCCAGTGCACCCCACGGCCGCTGCTACGGGTCCTTGCCCGGGATGGGAGCAGCACAGGGCGCTCTTTGTTCCGGGGTCGGCAGTGAAAGGCCCATTGTGCGCCTCTCCGCACCCCTCCATTAGAGGGTCATCAGGGAATGACTCAGGAGGCGGCGGCAGGGGGGCTCGCGGGGCTCCCCGCTCCAGAGGGCTCCCTAACAGAGGAGGTAGTGACTGCGGCCTGGCAGCGGCGCAGCCCCACTCCCCTCACCTGGGGGGCGCTTTCATCGCTCTCTGAGGCCCTTTGTTCGAGGCATTATTCGGTGCCCTGCAGTTGGCCTCACCCGTGCACCTGACCCCCGCCTGGCAGAGCTGCGTGACTGAAGGGGAAGAATAGGGGGCCGGCGTGCCCCTACCTGCGGGCTGGGCCTCCATCCAACAGCGCCCCTCCCCCACCCCATCTCCAACCTGCAGGCGAGGCTATACAGCACTCCGACCCTCATTAACATACCACAAAGAACAAAGGACCAAGCATGTGAGCAAACACCTGTGCAAGCAACTAACACAGAGGAGCGTGTGCATCACTTGCACAGCCACCACCCTGGTCCCAACATGAGCAGCGGAGACACGTGCACCCACCACCCCGGCCCCAACATGAGCAGCGGAGACACCTGCACCCACCACCCCGGCCCCAACATGAGCTGCTGAGACACGTGCACCCACCACTCCCCCCAACATGAGCAGCTGAGACACGTGCACCCACCACCCCAGCCCCAACATGGGCAGCTGAGACACGCACACCCACCACCCTGGCCCCAACATGAGCAGCGGAGACACGTGCACCCACCACCCCGGCCCCAACATGAGCAGCGGAGACACCTGCACCCACCACCCCGGCCCCAACATGAGCAGCGGAAGCACGTGCACCCACAACCCCGGCCCCAACATGAGCAGCGGAGACACGTGCACCCACCACCCCGGCCCCAACATCAGCAGCGAGACACGTGCACCCACCACCCCGGCCCCAACATGAGCTGCTGAGACACGTGCACCCACCACTCCCCCCAACATGAGCAGCTGAGACACGTGCACCCACCACCCCAGCCCCAACATGGGCAGCTGAGACACGCACACCCACCACCCTGGCCCCAACATGTGCAGCTGAGACACGTGCACCCACCACCCCGGCCCTAACATCAGCAGCGGAGACACGTGCACCCATCCCCCCGTCCCAACATGAGCAGCGGAGACACGTGCACCCACCACCCCGGCCCCAAAACGAGCAGCGGAGACACGTGCACTCAACACCCCGGCCTCAACATGAGCAGCGGAGACACGTGCACCCACCACGCCGGCCCCAACACGAGCAGCGGAGACACGTGCACTCACCATCCCCGGCCTTAATATCAGCAGCGGAGACACGTGCACCGACCACCCCAGCCCCAACATCAGCAGTGGAGACACGTGTACTCACCACCCCGGCACCAACATGAGCAGCTGAGACACCTGCACCCACCACCCCGGCCCCAACATGAGCAGCGGAGACACGTGCACCCACCAACCCGGCACCCACCATGAGCAGCTGAGACACGTGCACCCACCTCCCCACCCCAACATGAGCAGCTGACACACGTGCACCATCCACCCCGGCCCCAACATGAGCAGCGGAAACACGTGCACCATCCACCCCGGCCCCAACATGAGCAGCTAAGACACGTGCACCCACCACCCCCCCTCCAACACGAGCAGCGGTGACACGTGCACCCACCACCCCGGCCCCAACATGAGCAGCAGAGACACGTGCACTCACCACCCCGGCCCCAACAGGAGCAGCTGAGACACATGCACCCACCATCCCAGCCCCCAACATGAGCAGCGGAAACACGTGCACCCACCACCCCGGCCCCAACATGAGCAGCTGAGACACGTGCACCCACCACCCTGGCCCCAACATGGGCAGCTGAGACACATGCACCCACCACCCCCGGCCCTAACATCAGCAGCAGAGACACGTGCACCCACCACTCCGGCCCCAACATGAGCAGCGGAGATACGTGCACCCACCACCCCGGCCCCAACATGAGCAGAGGAGACACGTGCACTCACCACCCCGGCCCCAACACGAGCAGGGGAGACACGTGCACTCATCACCCCAGCCCTAACATCAGCAGCTGAGACACGTGCACCCACCACCCTGCTCCAACGCGAGCAGCGGAGACACGTGCACCCACCACACCGGCCCCAACATGAGCAGCAGGGACACGTGTACCCACCACCCCGGCACCCACCATGAGAGCTGAGACACGTGCACCCACCATCCCGGCCCCACCATGAGCAGCTGAGACACGTGCACCTACCACCCCGGCCCCAACACGAGCAGCTGAATCATGTGCACCCACCACCCCGGCCCCAACATGACCAGCGGAGACAAGTGCACCCACCACCCCGCCCCCAACATGAGCAGCTGAGACACGCACACCCACCACCCCGGCACCAACATGAGCAACTGAGACACGCGCACCCACCACCCCGGCCCCACCATGAGCAGCTGAGACACGCACACCCACCACCCGGCACCAACATGAGCAACTGAGACACGTGCATCCACCACCCCGGCCCCTACATGAGCAGCTGAGACACGTGCACAGCCACCCCAGCTGCAACATGAACAGCTGAGACACGCACACCCACCACCCTAGCCCCAACATGAGCAGCGGAGACACGTGCACCCACCACCCCGGACCCACCATGAGCAGCGGAGACACGTGCACCCACCACCCCTGGCCCAACATGAGCAGCGGAAACACCTGCACCCACCACCCCAGCCCCACCATGAGCAGCGGAGACACGTGCACCCACCAACCCGGCACCCACCATGAGCAGCTGAGACACGTGCACCCACCTCCCCACCCCAACATGAGCAGCTGAGACACGTGCACCATCCACCCCGGCCCCAACATGAGCAGCGGAAACACGTGCACCATCCACCCCGGCCCCAACATGAGCAGCTGAGACACGTGCACCCACCACCCCCCCTCCAACACGAGCAGCGGTGACACGTGCACCCACCACCCCGGCCCCAACATGAGCAGCAGAGACACGTGCACTCACCACCCCGGCCCCAACAGGAGCAGCTGAGACACATGCACCCACCATCCCAGCCCCCAACATGAGCAGCGGAAACACGTGCACCCACCACCCCGGCCCCAACATGAGCAGCTGAGACACGTGCACCCACCACCCTGGCCCCAACATGGGCAGCTGAGACACATGCACCCACCACCCTGGCCCCAACATGTGCAGCTGAGACACATGCACCCACCAGCCCGGCTCCAACACAAACAGCAGAGACACGTGCACCCACCACCCCAGCCCCAACATGAGCAGTGGAGACACGTGCACCCACCACCCTGGCCCCAAAATGAGCAGCTGAGACACGTGCACCCACCACCCCGACCCTAACATGAGCAGCTGAGACACGTGCACCCACCACTCCGGCCCCAACATGAGCAGCGGAGATACGTGCACCCACCACCCCGGCCCCAACATGAGCAGAGGAGACACGTGCACTCACCACCCCGGCCCCAACACGAGCAGGGGAGACACGTGCACTCATCACCCCAGCCCTAACATCAGCAGCTGAGACACGTGCACCCACCACCCTGCTCCAACGCGAGCAGCGGAGACACGTGCACCCACCACACCGGCCCCAACATGAGCAGCAGGGACGCGTGTACCCACCACCCCGGCACCCACCATGAGAGCTGAGACACGTGCACCCACCATCCCGGCCCCACCATGACCAGCGGAGACAAGTGCACCCACCACCCCGCCCCCAACATGAGCAGCTGAGACACGCACACCCACCACCCCGGCACCAACATGAGCAACTGAGACACGCGCACCCACCACCCCGGCCCCACCATGAGCAGCTGAGACACGCACACCCACCACCCGGCACCAACATGAGCAACTGAGACACGTGCATCCACCACCCCGGCCCCTACATGAGCAGCTGAGACACGTGCACAGCCACCCCAGCTGCAACATGAACAGCTGAGACACGCACACCCACCACCCTAGCCCCAACATGAGCAGCGGAGACACGTGCACCCACCACCCCGGACCCACCATGAGCAGCGGAGACACGTGCACCCACCACCCCTGGCCCAACATGAGCAGCGGAAACACCTGCACCCACCACCCCAGCCCCACCATGAGCAGCGGAGACACGTGCACCCACCACCCTGGCCCCAACATGAGCAGCAGAGACACGTGCACCCACCAGCCCGGCTCCAACACAAACAGCAGAGACACGTGCACCCACCACCCCAGCCCCAACATGAGCAGTGGAGACACGTGCACCCACCACCCCGGCCCAAACATGAGCAGCTGAGACACGTGCACCCTTCACCCCGGCCCCAACATGAGCAGCTGAGACACGTGCACACACCACCCCGGCCCCAACATGAGAAGCTGAGACACGTGCACCCACCAACCCGGCCCCAACATGAGCAGCTGAGACACGTGCACCCACCAACCCAGCCCCAACATGAGCAGCGGAGAACCGTGCACCCACCACCTCGGCCCCACCATGAGCAGAGGAGACACGTGCACCCACCACCCCGACCCCAACATGAGCAGCGGAGACACGTGCACCCACCTCTCCACCCCAACATGAGCAGCTGAGACACGTGCACCCACCACCCCACCCCAACATGAGCAGCTGAGACACGTGCACAGCCACCACCCCGGCTCCAACATGAGCAGCTGAGACACCTGCACAGCCACCACCCCGGCCCCAATGTTAGGCGGAAACCTGTGCAGTTCCCTCTGGGACCACTGCAAAAGATTTAGGACTACAGGTGTTTGGCGGTGAACCCACTTGGTAGCAGTCTGTACCACACAGATTCATTTGGTAGCTGTGGCTGAGCAGTCAGACTTCCCTCAAGAAGAGTTGAGCAGTATGCTGAGTATACAAGATAGGGCAATTCTTCCCAGCAAGACAAGCAAACACGCAACGAGGCTTAGTGTAAAGATATTAAGGTATTTATTTATAACGAAACATCTATGAAAAACACTATGGCACTTTCACGGCAAACAAATCAAACACAATTACTCTACGAAGAAGAAACGATCAATCCCCCTAGCAATATCTCGACAAGTCTAGGTTCTACCGGCACCACTTATTTACAGACAGAGGTGTATACCTCAACCTAGATGGCACTCGAATATTAGTTAGGACGGGAGAGAAAAAGATAGGCAGGTTACGAAATCAACACAGTTCAATACTTCACGGGCAAAAATGTACGGTAAGAAGGCAAGAACCACAATAGATCATAAAGTTCAGAGGCCAGGCCCACTCGGAGAGAGACAAGGCGATATGTCCCAAAAGTCTCTAGTGGAAATGCGTTCGAGTCTTTGTAGCAAATTGTTATCGGCAGATTGAACCAGTTCAGAACAATAAGTGAGAAAAGCTTGGAGGCGACCCAACAGAAAGGAGAGGATTAAGACACCTCACTCGAACCGATCGAAGGGGAAGCCAGGCGGACACGGTACCTTGTTGTGAAGGGCAGCTCCGGCGGGGGCAGTTGTTCCTGGTGGTGGATGCACGTCGGGTCTTTGCCAAGAGTAGAGAGGTTCTCGTCGTCGAAGAAAAGTGAAGTCTGGTGCACCACCAGGGAAGAGACCAGCCACGGAGTGCTCCGTCACAAGGCACCACCTTTTGGTCGCGGTACAGGGGTAGTGGCTATCCGGTTGCCGAGGTGCGCTGCACGGGCAATTCGACCACTGCGTCCTGAGGCGAATAAAAAGCAAAGGGGACTGGTTGTTCCCACCAGTCAGGGGAAGAGACTCTCCGGCAGGGAGATCTCCTCTGTCGTCGGGAAGTGGTGAGTCGGCTCAGCAGGGCTCCACCGGAGGTGTCGTCGTTGCAGGTCGGCTCAGCGTTACCCTCGTCGGATTCTTAGGTCCTGTGGCGACTTCTGAAGATCCAGTCCCAAAAGCCCTGCTTTCATGCAGAAAACCCCCATTCATTCAGCCTAGCTGTCAATCAACACATGCTAAGTGGTGAGCGGGAAGGCTCACCACTTGGGCCAATCACTCCAGAGTGCGACCGGAGGTGGCAAGGCAACTCGGTCCAGGGTGCCTAAACCCCCTCCCACACCCCTGTGGTAACCCAGACAGAATGGCACCACTTTGGAGGGTCTCTGTACAGAGCCCGCCAAAAGTGGAACAAAGGGCTCAACCTTTGGTTTAGGAGTCACCGAGACGAACACAGACGCCATTTTACAAACCGAGTTCTGGCAGAAAATACCATCCGATAAACCTATTTAAGATAAGTAGATCGGTGGTACGTTAGAGATTAACGAGAAAAAGTATCAAGCTCCAACAATGGGACGAATCCCATAGGGTTAGGTTCGGGGTCGAACATAACAAGTAGTTTCCACTGCCACCAGCCAAAACTCGACGAGGGGGGACGGGACAGTGCCCCCTCGAGTAACAGATTCAGGAGTAATTGAATTACCCCTACTAGTACGTCCACAATAAGATGGTTTGTACTAGTCCTGTTAGTAAATTTAGGTCTAGTAAAGCCAATGGTGACTTTACATGCCCGGGGAGACAGTAGTCAGTCCGCGGGTATGGAGTCTATGGTGGGGGTCCGCTAGGACGCCCCAGTGCTACGGCACATAGGGTGCGGTGTAACACACATAGAAAAACATATGAGACCCTATGGAGTAAAAGACCCCATAGCCCATAGAACACATTGACATTCAAAGGAATTACACACACATACATGTCCAAGAGTGGGAGGAAAAGAGTCCCACTCTTGGCAGGATGGAAAAAACAAACTCCCGAAATCCAGCAAAGCTGCTGGGGGACTCACTAGGTTAGGAAATTCAGCCTAAACAGAGAATTCTCCCTAACACTCGCCCCCCCCGCCCCCAGACTAAGGGACAGGAGGATTTAATCCACTCCTGGATGAATCTCATACCTCTAGTCGATGACATACATCCTAGAGAGACCATCAGCATTTTGGTGGTGACATCCTGACCTGTGCTCAATGGTGAAATCAAACCCTTGCAGGCAGATCGACCATCTCAATAGTTTTGGGTTTTCCCCTTTCATTTGCATTAAGCATCTCAAGGGTTGGTGGTCAGTCTGAATGACAAAAGTAGAACCATACAAGTACGGCCTAAACTTCTTCAGAGCCCACACGATAGCAAAGCACTCTCTTTCGATTGTTGCCCACCTTGTTTCAGGATCCTTCAGCTTGCGGCTGATGAAGCAAACGGGGTGCTCCCTACCTTTCCCATCCAGTTGACTGAGTACGGCACCTATTCCTACATTTGAAGCATCTGTCTGCACAATGAAGTGTTGGCGGTAATCAGGAGCTCTGAGTACTGGGGCTTGGCAAAGAGCCTTTTTCAGGTTTTCAAAAGCCTGATTGCACTCCTCGTTCCATCTAACCTTCTTAGGAAATGTGGGCGAGGAGATGACATTCAGTGGAGAAGCTATGGTCCCATAGTTCTCTATGAAATTCCTGTAATACCCAGTGAGGCCTAGGAAGGCTCTCACCTGGGTTTGAGTAGTCGGTGTTGTCCAATTTTGCACAGCTTCAATTTTACCGAGCAAAGGCCTTATTTCTCCACCGCCTACCTCATGCCCAAGATAGACTACCTTACTCTGTCCAATTTGGCATTTGCTCGCCTTTATGGTCAGATTGGCTTGTCCAAGAGCCTGCAAAACATCTCTCAGGTGGGTTACATGTTCTTCCCAGGAATTGCTGAACACTGCGATGTCATCCAAGTATGCCATGCAGAAGTCCTCCATCCCATTCAGAACCTGGTTTACCATCCCTTGAAACGTAGCAGGTGCATTCTTCAATCCGAAAGGCATTACCTTAACCTGGTATAAGCCAACGGGGGTAGAAAATGCAGTTTTCTCCTTGGCATGGTCTGTCAGGGCTATTTGCCAATAGCCTGACGTCAAGTCAAATGTGCTGAGGAAATTGGCAGCGCCAAGTTTATCCACCAACTCATCTGTTCTTGGCAAAGGGTGGGCATCAGTCTTGGTGACTGTTAGGCGGAAACCTGTGCAGTTCCCTCTGGGACCACTGCAAAAGAATTAGGACTACAGGCGTTGGCAGTGAACCCACTTGGTAGCAGTCTGCACCACACAGATTCACGTGGTAGCTGTGGCTGAGCAGTCAGACCTCTCTCAAGAAAAGTTGAGCAGTATGTGGAGTATACAAAATAGGGCAATTCTTCACAGCAAGACAAGCAAACACGCAACGAGTCTTAGTGTAAAGATATAAAGGTATTTATTTATAACAAAATCTCTATGAAAAACACTATGGCAAATCACGGCAAACAATCAAACACAATTACTCTACGAAATAGATAATCAATCCCCCTAGCGATATCGACAACTCTAGGTTCTACTGGTACCACTTATTTTCAGACAGAGGTGTGTACCTCAACCTAGATGACACTCGAATATTAGTTAGGACGGGAGAGAAAAAGATAGGCAGGTTACGAAATCAACACAGTTCGTTCCTATCGGATAAAATGCAAGGCAGGAAGGCAAGAATCACAATAGATCGTAAAGTTCAGAGGCCAGGCCCACTCGGAGAGAAGCAAGGCGCGATGTCCCAAAAAGTCTCTAGTGGAGATGCATTCAAGTCTGTATTGCAAATTGTTATCGGTGGATTGAACTAGTTCAGAACAACGAATAAGAAAAGCTTGGAGGCGACCCAACGGAACGGAGAGGATTAAGACACCTCACTCGAACCGATCGAAAGGGAAGCCAGGCGGACACGGTACCTTGTTGTGGAGGGCAGCTCCGGCGGGGGCAGTTGTTCCTGGTGGTGGATGCACGTCGGGTCTTTGCTAAGAGTAGAGATGATCTCGTCGTCGAAGGAAATGAAGTCCAGTGCACCACCAGGGAAGAGACCAGCCGCGGAGTGCTCTGTCACAAGGCACCACCTTTTGGTCGCGGTTCAGGGGTAGTGGCTATCCGGTTGCCGGGGTGCTTCTGCACGGGCAATTCGACCACCGCGTCCTGAGGCGAATAAAAAGCAAAGGGGACTGGTTGTTCCCACCAGTCAGGGGAAGAGACTCTCCGGCAGGGAGATCTCCTCTGTCGTCGGGAAGTGGTGAGTCGGTTACGTAGGGCTCCACCGGAGGTGTCGTCGTGCAGGTCGGCTCAGCGTTACCCTCGTCGGAATTTTAGGTCCTCTGGCGAGTTCTGAAGATCCAGTCCCAAAAGCCCTGCTTTTATGCAGAAAACCCCCATTCATTCAGCCTAGCTGTCAATCAACACATGCTAAGTGGTGAGCGGGAAGGCTCACCACCTGGGCCAATCACTCCAGAGTGCGACCGGAGTTGGCAAGGCAACTCGGTCCAGGGTGCCTAAACCCCCTCCCACACCCCTGTGGTAACCCAGACAGAATGGCACCACTTTGGATGTCTCTGTACAGAAGCCCGCCAAAAGTGGAACAAAGGGCTCAACCTTTGGTTTAGGAGTCACAGAGACGAACACAGACGCCATTTTACAAACCGAGTTCTGGCAGAAAATACCACTCGATAAACTTATTTAAGACAAGTAGATCGGTGGTACGTTAGAGATTAACGAAAAAAAGGGTCAATCTCCAACAATGGGATGAATCCCATAGGATTGTGCTCGGTGTCGAACACAACAAGTAGTTTCCACTGCCACCAGCCAAAACTCGACGAGGGGGGACGGGACAGTGCCCCCTCGAGTAACAGATCCAGGAGTAATCGAATTACCCCTACTAGTACGTCCACAATAAGATGGTTTGTACTAGTCTTGTTAGTAAATTTAGGTCTAGTAAAGCCAATGGTGACTTTACATGCCCGGGGAGACAGTAGTCAGTCCCCGGGTATGGAGTCTATGGTGGGGGACCCACTCGGGCGCCCCCGTGTTACGACACGTAGGGTGCGGTGTAACACACATAGAAAAACATATGAGACCCTATGGAGTAAAAGACCCCATAGCCCATCGAACACATTGACATTTCAAAGGAATTACACACATAGATGTCCAAGAGTGGGAGAAAAGAGTCTCACTCTTGGCAGGATGGAAAAAAACAAACTCCAGAAATCCAGCAAAGCTGCTGGGGGACTCACTAGGTTAGGAAATTCAGCCTAAACAGAGAATTCTCCCTAACACTCGCCCCCCCAGACTAAGGGACAGGAGGATTTAATCCACTCCTGGATGAATCTCATACCTCTAGTCGATGACATACATCCTAGAGAGACCATCAGCATTTTGGTGGTGACACCCTGACCTGTGCTCAATGGTGAAATCAAACCCTTGCAGGCAGATCGACCATCTCAATAGTTTTAGGTTTTCCCCATTCATTTGCATTTACCATCTCAAGGGTTGGTGGTCAGTCTGAATAACAAAAGTAGAACCATACAAGTACGGCCTAAACTTCTTCAGAGCCCACACGATAGCAAAGCACTCTCTTTCGATTGTTGCCCACCTTGTTTCAGGATCCTTCAGCTTGCGGCTGATGAAGCAAACGGGGTGCTCCCTACCTTTCCCATCCAGTTGACTGAGTACGGCACCTATTCCTACATTTGAAGCATCTGTCTGCACAATGAAGTGTTGGCGGTAATCAGGAGCTCTGAGTACTGGGGCTTGGCAAAGAGCCTTTTTCAGGTTTTCAAAAGCCTGATTGCACTCCTCGTTCCATTTAACCTTTTTAGGAAATTTGGGCGAGGAGATGACATTCAGTGGAGAAGCTATGGTCCCATAGTTCTCTATGAAATTCCTGTAATACCCGGTGAGGCCTAGGAAGGCTCTCACCTGGGTTTGAGTAGTCGGTGTTGTCCAATTCTGCACAGCTTCAATCTTACTGAGAAAAGGCCTTATTTCTCCACCGCCTACCTCATGCCCAAGATAGACTACCTTACTCTGTCCAATTTGGCATTTACTCGCCTTTATGGTCAGATTGGCTCGTCCAAGAGCCTGCAAAACATCTCTCAGGTGGGTTACATGTTCTTCCCAGGAATTGCTGAACACTGCGATGTCACCCAAGTATGCCATGCAGAAGTCCTCCATCCCATTTAGAACTTGGTTTACCATCCGTTGAAACGTAGCAGGTGCATTCTTCACTCCGAAAGGCATTACCTTAAACTGGTATAAGCCAACGGGGGTAGAAAATGCAGTTTTCTCCTTGGCATGGTCTGTCAGGGCTATTTGCCAATAGCCTGACGTAAAGTCAAATGTGCTGAGGAACTTGGCGGCGCCAAGTTTATCCACCAACTCATCTGTTCTTGGCAAAGGGTGGGCATCAGTCGTGGTGACTGCATTAAGATCTCTATAGTCCACGCAGAATCTAAGCTCTTTAGATCCGGCCTTTGGTACTAACACAACTGGGCTGGACCATGGACTAGTAGAGGGCTCTATTACCCCGAGATCAAGCATCTTGCTGACCTCACCTTTGATGTGGGTTCGTACGTGTTCTGACATGCGGTATCCTCTGCTTTTGACTGGCAGAGAGTCACCAGTGAGTATGTCTGCTGGCCCCAAGGGGTCAAGCCTGGTGAAAGCGAGAACAGGGAGGCAAACTGATTCAACATAGATTTGCACTCTTGTTGCTCGGGTGTCAGATTGGAGGAGAGATTTACTCCTTCAATTTTTTCATCTAAAGGTAAGCCTCTGAGGAGATCTGGAAGAGCTTCACTCTCTTCTTCTTCCTCTGATGACGCTAGAAGCAACGCTCCTACATCAGGTCGCGAGACATACGCTTTAAGTCGGTTGGTGTGAAAGACTGTCGGAGCCTCCTTGGGATTGCCCAAGTCCACCAGATAGTTAACCTCTCCGAGTTTACCCATTACTCGGAAGGGTCCCATCCACTTATCTTGCAAGGCCCTCTGCCTTGTTGGGATCATAACGAGAACGAGCTGGTCTTGAGCGAACTCAACCATGTTAGCCTTTTGATCGTGCCAGTGCTTGACCAATGCTTGTCCAGCTTTCAAGTTATCGCTTGCTTCCGTCATCATGTGCGACATTCTCCTCCGGAGACCTATCACGTAGTCAGTCACACTGACTGGCTTGGGGGAAGGAGCACTCTCCAACCCCTCCTTAATCAGGGCCAATGGACCTCTGACGGGATGACCATAGAGTAGTTCGAAGGGAGAGTAACCTACTCCCTCCTGAGGGACTTCTCTATAAGCAAAGAGAAGGCATGGCAGTAGAAGGTCCCACTTACGCTTAAGGGGTTCCTCTAAAGCACCTATCATACTCTTCATGGTTCGGTTGAACCGTTCTACCAACCCATTGGTTTATGGGTGGTAAGCTGTTGAGAACTTGTAAGTAACTCCACAGGTTTTCCACATGGCTTTCATGTAGTGGGACATAAAGTTTGACCCCCTGTCAGAGATTACTTCCTTAGGAAACCCGACCCTAGTAAAAATACCAAGGAGGGCCTTAGCCACAGCCGGAGCTGTAACAGTCCTCATAGGAATTGCCTCAGGATACCTAGTAGCATGGTCTACTACAACAAGTATAAACCTGTTGCCTGAGGAGGTTGGAGGATCAAGGGCACCAACAATGTCAATCCCTACTCTCTCAAATGGGACTCCCACAACTGGGAGGGGCACTAACGGTGCCACATTCTTGGATCCAACCTTACCAGAAATCTGGCAGGAGCTAGGCAGCTCCTGCAGTGTTTTTCTACTTCGGCCCCCATTTTCGGCCAATAGAAGTAGAGTGAGAGCCTTTCCTTAGTCTTCTTGAAACTCAAGTGACCAGCCAAAGGAATCTCGTGGGCTAACTGCAAGAACTGTGGTCTCTTCTCTTGGGGTACTACAAGTCGTTTGTAGTCTCCAGGTGCAGACTCGGTCGGTTCACTGTAGAAGAGGCCATCTTCCCAGTGCAACCTGTATTTCCCAGGCTCTTGCCCTTCAGCCTGAGCTTCTGCCTGGTGGCGAAGACCTTCCAGAGTTGGACATTCTCTCTGTCCCTTACTGAAGTCTGCCCTGCTGGGTCCACCTTCTGCCAGTAACGACTGCAGCTCAGGATGGTCAACAGGATCCAGATCTCCAATGAGTTCCTGGCCTTCCATTAGCTCTTCCTCAGAGTCTAATTCTACCACACAGGGCTGTACCTCCCTCTCAGCCTCGGCTGGAGGTGGAGTTACGGGTGTGACGTTGGACAACCGCGGGGAAGTCCGTGTCGTCTGCACTGGAATGTTGTCTGCTGGTTTCGGGATAGAAGTCTTAGGTTTCCCTTTTGCTTCTGATTTCTTGGAGACAGCGGCCGACAATTCCAGTGGAGCAGGAGTGATATCTTTCTTCATCATCTCCTGGAGAGTTCCGCACATGGTCCTCTCTCTTGCGGGTCTGGTTAGCTCCTGTAACCGTTTACTAGGAGGTCTGGGAGTATGCGATACAACTCAGAGAGTTTTCAAATCGTTACCCAACAGTACGCGTCCTGGTACCTCACTCTGTATGCTGACAGGGATCTTCACAGTCATGTCGTTACACTGGATGAGAACTGGTAATTGGGGAAGCATCTGCACAGGCCCTCCAGCTAACTTGGTGAGGCGTTTGGGTGCCTTAGCAACTTCCTCAGCCTGAAAAAATGATTTATCCACCACAGTTATGCTGGCCCCAGTGTCCCTAATGGCAGGAGTCTCCTGACCATTCACCTGGACACTGTCCTTATAATACTCTTTAGTATTATCGGGGATAGAATTATAGACATCTAAATTCTGTTGTTCCCACAACCCCAGAGATACTAAAGAAACGCTGGCTGAGACTCCAATGGGCTTGTCAGCTAGCAGTAGAAAGTCTCCACTTGCCATTTGGACTTCGTCCTCTGGAGCGAAGGCTAAGGAGACAAGCTGGACCCCTGAAGGTTTACCCTTACATCTGGGATCTCCTTTCACGTGATCAGTCGAGCCACAAACAAAGCATTTACCGAATGCTTTCTGGAATGGTGGCTTGTTCTGACCGCCTTCCGGTTTGGCACCAGAAGACACACTATTCTGCTGTGGTTTTCCCGGTGGCTTACCCTTCTGGTTTTGTTTGGGGCCCTCTTTGGAATGTGAGTTATTCGAATTCTCTTTTGAGTCTTTTTTAGGCTGTTTTCCCTCATCCTTTTTCTGAGTTGCCCCAGAATCCTTATGAGTAGCCCTGTTGGCAACCCACAAGTCAGCAGCCTTAGCTAGCGCCCTGGAATCCAATTCCTTCGAATCAGCCAAGTGCTGTCTGAGCTCAGGAGAACAGGCATCATAAATTGAATCCAACATAAAAAGATTTCTCATACCCTCATAAGTGTTCACTTTGTAACCCTTAATCCATCCCTCTAAGTTTTTCAACCCTTCACTCACCCAGGTAGCCCAAGGGGTACCATCATGCTTTTTGAGGGTTCTAAACCTCTTAAGATACTGGGAAGGGGTCTTCCTGAATCTAGCTATCAAAGCTAGTTTCACACTTTCGTAATCCGTCTTATCCGCCTCCCCCAACTCCATTACCACATCAGTCGCAACAGGAGGGAGCCTAGAGAACAACCAGGGGAGCAACGCATTCCCTAGGATGTCCTGAAGCCCATGATTGTATTCAAACAGTTTCAACCAATCCAACACATCCAATCTCGGTTCATACATACCCACTAATTCCTTCGGCATCCGGGGTCTTTTGGGACTGGAGCTCCTAGAGGAACCAGAGGAGAGAGAAGCATTTTCCATAGACAACTTTTTCATCTCTAATTCGTGATTAAGTTCTATTTCTCTGAGTCTTAACTCAGCTTGCTTCTGCTCAGCCTGGGCATTCATCCGTCTGAACTCGAGCTCTTGGTTTCGTTCAGATTGAGCCAAGAACCGTTTATATTCTAGTTCGAGCTTCATTTTTTCTAGTTCAAAATAAGCAGGGTTACTTGTGGGACCTGGTATGGGCCCCGTAGGCACAGCTCGTAAGGCAGGTAGAGGAACAGGGGAGACAGTTTTGTTAGCCTCTCCGTCCTCGTCAGCCTCTTCATCGCTATCATCAGAATCACGATTCAGATCAACACCATTACTGTTTTCTACAGTTGCTGGAGAGATTGGTTCCTCTGAACCAGTACCCAGACTTTGGTTTGTCAGCAATCTCTCAATTAGTTCTAACTTCTTGCCTCTTACAGGAAGATTCTCTTGCCTACAGAGAGCTCGCAGACTCTCAGTATTTTCACTTGACAAAGACTCTTTACTGTAAGTTTCCATCGTAGACATGTTTTTGAAAGTTGCTTTTTGTACAAAGTTTTGTGGTTAGTTATCCTACAGTGTCGAAAAGCACTCTAAACTGTATACTCGATACAAATCCCACCGCTGTACACCAGTGTTAGGCGGAAACCTGTGCAGTTCCCTCTGGGACCACTGAAAAAGATTTAGGACTACAGGCGTTGGCGGTGAACCCACTTGGTAGCAGTCTGCACCACACAGATTCACGTGGTAGCTGTGGCTGAGCAGTCAGACCTCTCTCAAGAAAAGTTGAGCAGTATGTGGAGTATACAAAATAGGGCAATTCTTCACAGTAAGACAAGCAAACACGCAACAAGGCTTAGTGTAAAGATATTAAGGTATTTATTTATAACAAAATGTCTATGAAAAACACTATGGCAAATCACGGCAAACAATCAAACACAATTACTCTACGAAATAGATAATCAATCCCCCTAGCGATATCGACAACTCTAGGTTCTACTAGTACCACTTATTTTCAGACAGAGGTGTGTACCTCAACCTAGATGACACTCGAATATTAGTTAGGACGGGAGAGAAAAAGATAGGCAGGTTACGAAATCAACACAGTTCGTTCCTATCGGATAAAATGCAAGGCAGGAAGGCAAGAATCACAATAGATCGTAAAGTTCAGAGGCCAGGCCCACTCGGAGAGAGGCAAGGCGCGATGTCCCAAAAAGTCTCCAGTGGAGATGCATTCAAGTCTGTATTGCAAATTGTTATCGGTGGATTGAACTAGTTCAGAACAACGAATGAGAAAAGCTTGGAGGCGACCCAACGGAACGGAGAGGATTAAGACACCTCACTCGAACCGATCGAAAGGGAAGCCAGGCGGACACGGTACCTTGTTGTGGAGGGCAGCTCCGGCGGGGGCAGTTGTTCCTGGTGGTGGATGCACGTCGGGTCTTTGCTAAGAGTAGAGATGATCTCGTCGTCGAAGGAAATGAAGTCCAGTGCACCACCAGGGAAGAGACCAGCTGCGGAGTGCTCTGTCACAAGGTACCACCTTTTGGTCGCGGTTCAGGGGTAGTGGCTATCCGGTTGCCGGGGTGCTTCTGCATGGGCAATTCGACCACCGCGTCCTGAGGCGAATAAAAAGCAAAGGGGACTGGTTGTTCCCACCAGTCAGGGGAAGAGACTCTCCGGCAGGGAGATCTCCTCTGTCGTCGGGAAGTGGTGAGTCGGTTCTGCAGGGCTCCACCGGAGGTGTCGTCGTGCAGGTCGGCTCAGCGTTACCCTCGTCGGATTTTTAGGTCCTGTGGCGACTTCTGAAGATCCAGTCCCAAAAGCCCTGCTTTTATGCAGAAAACCCCCATTCATTCAGCCTAGCTGTCAATCAACACATGCTAAGTGGTGAGCGGGAAGGCTCACCACCTGGGCCAATCACTCCAGAGTGCGACCGGAGTTGGCAAGGCAACTCGGTCCAGGGTGCCTAAACCCCCTCCCACACCCCTGTGGTAACCCAGACAGAACGGCACCACTTTGGAGGGTCTCTGTACAGAGGCCCGCCAAAAGTGGAACAAAGGGCTCAACCTTTGGTTTAGGAGTCACAGAGACGAACACAGATGCCATTTTACAAACCGAGTTCTGGCAGAAAATAGCACTCGATAAACTTATTTAAGACAAGTAGATCGGTGGTACGTTAGAGATTAACGAGAAAAGGGTCAATCTCCAACAATGGGATGAATCCCATAGGATTGTGCTCGGTGTCGAACACAACAAGTAGTTTCCACTGCCACCAGCCAAAACTCGACGAGGGGGGACGGGACAGTGCCCCCTCGAGTAACAGATCCAGGAGTAATCGAATTACCCCTACTGGTACGTCCCCAATAAGATGGTTTGTACTAGTCCTGTTAGTAAATTTAGGTCTAGTAAAGCCAATGGTGACTTTACTTGCCCGGGGAGACAGTAGTCAGTCCCCGGGTATGGAGTCTATGGTGGGGGACCCGCTCGGGCGCCCCCGTGTTACGACACGTAGGGTGCGGTGTAACACACATAGAAAAACATTTGAGACCCTATGGAGTAAAAGACCCCATAGCCCATCGAACACATTCATATTTCAAAGGAATTACACACATACATGTCCAAGAGTGGGAGAAAAGAGTCTCACTCTTGGCAGGATGGAAAAAAACAAACTCCAGAAATCCAGCAAAGCTGCTGGGGGACTCACTAGGTTAGGAAATTCAGCCTAAACAGAGAATTCTCCCTAACAGTGACTGCATTAAGAGCTCTATAATCCACGCAGAATCTAAGTTCTTTAGATCCGGCCTTTGGTACTAACCCAACTGGGCTAGACCATGGACTAGTAGAGGGCTCTATTACCCCGAGATCAAGCATCTTGCTAACCTCACCTTTGATGTGGGTTCGTACGTTTTCTGACATGCGGTATCCTCTGCTTTTGACTGGCAGACAGTCACCAGTGAGTATGTCGTGCTGGCCCCAAGGGGTCAATCCTGGTGAAAGCGAGAACAGAGAGGCAAACTAATTCAACATAGATTTGCACTCTTCTTGTTGCTCGGGTGTCAGATTGGAGGAGAGATTTACTCCTTCAATTTTTCCATCTAAAGGTAGGCCTCTGAGGAGATCCGGAAGAGCTTCACTCTCTTCTTCTTCCTCGGATGACGCTAGAAGCAACGCTCCTACATCAGGTCGCGAGACATACGCTTTAAGTCGTTTGGTTTGAAAGACTGTCGGAGCCTCCTTGGGATTGCCCAAATCCACCAGATAGTTAACCTCTCCGAGTTTACCCACGACTCGGAAGGGTCCCATCCACTTATCTTGCAAGGCCCTCTGCCTTGTTGGGATCATAACGAGAACGAGCTGGTCTTGAGCGAACTCAACCATGTTAGCCTTTTGATCGTGCCAGTGCTTGACCAATGCTTGTCCAGCTTTCAAGTTATCGCTTGCTTCCGTCATCATGTGTGACATTCTCCTCCGGAGATCTATCACGTAGTCAGTCACTCTGACTGGCTTGGGGGAAGGAGCACTCTCCAACCCCTCCTTAATCAGGGCCAATGGACCTCTGACGGGATGACCATAGAGTAGTTCGAAGGGCGAGTAACCTACGCCCTCCTGTGGGACTTCTCTATAAGCAAAGAAAAGGCATGGCAGTAGAAGGTCCCAATTACGCTTAAGGGGTCCTCTAAAGCACCTATCATGCTCTTCATGGTTCGGTTGAACCGTTCTACCAATCCATTGGTTTGTGGGTGGTAAGCTGTTGAGAACTTGTAAGTAACTCCACAGGTTTTCCACATGGCTTTCATGTAGTTGGACATAAAGTTTGACCCCCTGTCAGAGATTACTTCCTTAGGAAACCCGACCCTAGTAAAAATACCAAGGAGGGCCTTAGCCACAGCCAGAGCTGTAACAGTCCTCATAGGAATTGCTTCAGGATACCTAGTAGCATGGTCTACTACAACAAGTATAAACCTGTTGCCTGAGGAGGTTGGAGGATCAAGGGGACCAACAATGTCAATCCCTACTCTCTCAAATGGGACTCCCACAACTGGGAGAGGCACTAAAGGTGCCACATTCTTGGTGCCAACCTTACCAGAGATCTGGCAGGTGTGGCAGCTCCTGCAGTGTTTTTCTACTTCGGCCCCCATCTTTGGCCAATAGAAGTAGAGAGAGAGCCTTTCCTTAGTCTTCTTGAAACTCAAGTGACCAGCCAAAGGAATCTCCTGGGCTAACTGCAAGAACTGTGGTCTGTTCTCTTGGGGTACTACAAGTCGTTTGTAGTCTCCAGGTGCAGACTCGATCGGTTCACTGTAGAAGAGGCCATCTTCCCAGTGCAACCTGTATTTCCCAGGCTCTTGCCCTTCAGCCTGAGCTTCTGCCTGGTGGCGAAGACCTTCCAGAGTTGGACATTCTCTCTGTCCCTTACTGAAGTCTGCCCTGCTGGGTCCACCTTCTGCCAGTAAAGACTGCAGCTCAGGATGGTCAACAGGATCCAGATCTCCAATGAGTTCCTGGCCCTCCATTAGCTCTTCCTCAGAGTCTAATTCTACTACACAGGGTTGTACCTCCCTCTCAGCCTCAGCTGGAGGTGGAGTTACGGGTGTAACTTTGGACAACCGCGGGGAAGTCCGTGTAGGCTGCACTGGAATGCGGGCTGCTGGTTTCGGGATAGAAGCCTTAGGTTTCCCTTTCGCTTCTGATTTCTTGGAGACAGCGGCCGACAATTCCAGTGGAGCAGGAGTGATTTCTTTCTTCATCATCTCCTGGAGAGTACCGCGCATGGTCCTCTCTCTTGCGGGTCTGGTTAGCTCCTGTAACCGTTTACTAGGAGGTCTGGGAGTATGCGATACAACTCCGAGAGTTTTCAAATCGTTACCCAACAGTACGCATCCTGGTACCTACTCTGTATGCTGACAGGTATCTTCACAGTCATGTCGTTACACTGGATGAGAACTGGTAATTGGGGAAGCATCTGCACAGGCCCTCCAGCTAACTTGGTGAGGCGTTTGGGTGCCTTAGCAACATCCTCAGCCTGAAAAAACGAATTATCCACCACAGTTATGCTGGCCCCAGTGTCCCTAATGGCAAGAGTCTCCTGACCATTCACCTGGACACTGTCCTTATAATACTCTTTACTATTATCGGGGATAGAATTATAGACATCTAAATTCTGTTGTTCCCACAACCCCAGAGATACTAAAGAAACGCTGGCGGAGACTCCAATGGGTTCGTCAGCTAGCAGTAGAAAGTTTCCACTTGCCATTTGGACTTCCTCCTCTGGAGCGAAGGCTAAGGAGACAAGCTGGACCCCTGAAGGTTTACCCTTACATCTGGGATCTCCTTTCACGTGATCGGTCAAGCCACAAACAAAGCATTTACCAAATGCTTTCTGGAATGGTGGCTTGTTCTGACCTCCTTCCGGTTTGGCACCAGAAGACACACTATTCTGCTGTGGTTTTCCTTGTGGCTTACCCTCCTGGTTTTGTTTGGGGCCCTCTTTGGAATGTGAGTTATTAGAATTCTCTTTTGAGTCTTTTTTAGGCTATTTTCCCTCATCCTTTTTCTGAGTTGCCCCAGAATCCTTATGAGTAGCCCGGTTGGCAACCCATAAGTCAGCAGCCTTAGCTAGCTCCCGGGAATCCAATTCCTTCGAATCAGCCAAGTGCTGTCTGTACTCAGGAGAACAGGTATCATAAATAGACTCCAACATAAAAAGATTCCTCATACCCTCATAAGTGTTCACTTTGTAACCCTTAATCCATCCCTCTAAGTTCTTCAACCCTTCACTCACCCAGGTAGCCCAAGGGGTACCATCATGCTTTTTGAGGGTTCTAAACCTATTAAGATACTGGGAAGGGGTCTTCCCGAATCTAGCTATTAAAGCTAGTTTCACACTTTCGTAATCCTCTTATCTGCCTCCCCCAACTCCATTACCACATCAGTCGCAACAGGAGGGAGCCTAGAGAACAACCAGGGGCGCAACGCATTCCCTGTGATGTCCTGGAGCCCATGATTGTATTCAAACAGTTTCAACCAATCCAACACATCCAATCTCGGTTCATACATACCCACTAATTCCTTCGGCATCCGGGGTCTTTTGGGACTGGAGCTCCTAGAGGAACCAGAGGAGAGAGAAGCATTTTCCATAGACAACTTTTTCATCTCTAACTCGTGATTAAGTTCTATTTCCCTGAGTCTTAACTCAGCTTGCTTCTGCTCAGCCTGGGCATTCATCCGTCTGAACTCGAGCTCTTGGTTTCGTTCAGATTGAGCCAAGAACCGTTTGTATTCTAATTCGAGCTTCATTCTTTCAAGTTCAAAATAAGCAGGGTTACTTGTGGGACCTGGTATGGGCCCCGTAGGCACAGCTGGTAAGGCGGGTAGAGGAGCAGGGGAGACAATTTCGTTAGCCTCGCCGTCCTCGTCAGCCTCTTCATCGCTATCATCAGAATTATGATTTAGATCAACACCATTACTGTTATCTACATTTGCTGGAGAGCTTGGTTCCTCTGAACCAGTACCCAGACTTTGGTTCGCCAGCAATCTCTCGATTAGTTCTAACTTCTTGCCTCTTACAGAAAGATTCTCTTGCCTACAGAGAGCTCGCAAACTCTCAGTATTTTCACCTGACAAGGACTCTTGACTGTAAGTTTCCATCGTAGACATGTTTTTTGAAAGTTGCTTTTTGTGCTATGTTTTGTGGTTAGTTATCCTACAGTGTCGAAAAGCACTCTAAACCGTATACTCGATACAAATCCCACCGCTGTACACCAGTGTTAGGCGGAAACCTGTGCAGTTCCCTCTGGGACCACTACAAAAGATTTAGGACTACAGGTGTTTGGCGGTGAACCCACTTGGTAGCAGTCTGTACCACACAGATTCACTTGGTAGCTGTGGCTGAGCAGTCAGACTTCCCTCAAGAAGAGTTGAGCAGTATGTGGAGTATACAAGATAGGGCAATTCTTCCCAGCAAGACAAGCAAACACGCAACGAAGCTTAGTGTAAAGATATTAAGGTATTTATTTATAACGAAACATCTATGAAAAACACTATGGCACTTTCACGGCAAACAAATCAAACACAATTACTCTACGAAGAAGAAACGATCAATCCCCCTAGCAATATCTCGACAAGTCTAGGTTCTACCGGCACCACCTATTTACAGACAGAGGTGTATACCTCAACCTAGATGGCACTCGAATATTAGTTAGGACGGGAGAGAAAAAGATAGGCAGGTTACGAAATCAACACAGTTCAATACTTCACGGGCAAAAATGTACGGTAAGAAGGCAAGAACCACAATAGATCATAAAGTTCAGAGGCCAGGCCCACTCGGAGAGAGGCAAGGGGCTATGTCCCGAAAAAGTCTCTAGTGGAGATGCATTCAAGTCTTTGTAGCAAATTGTTATCGGCAGATTGAACCAGTTCAGAACAATAAATGAGAAAAGCTTGGAGGCGACCCAACAGAAAGGAGAGGATTAAGACACCTCACTCGAACCGATCGAAAGGGAAGCCAGGCGGACACGGTACCTTGTTGTGGAGGGCAGCTCCGGCGGGGGCAGTTGTTCCTGGTGGTGGATGCACGTCGGGTCTTTGCCAAGAGTAGAGAGGTTCTCGTCGTCGAAGAAAAGTGAAGTCCGGTGCACCACCAGGGAAGAGACCAGCCGCGGAGTGCTCCGTCACAAGGCACCACCTTTTGGTCGCGGTACAGGGGTAGTGGCTATCCGGTTGACGAGGTGCGCTGCACGGGCAATTCGACCACTGCGTCCTGAGGCGAATAAAAAGCAAAGGGGACTGGTTGTTCCCACCAGTCAGGGGAAGAGACTCTCCGGCAGGGAGATCTCCTCTGTCGTCGGGAAGTGGTGAGTCGGCTCAGCAGGGCTCCACCGGAGGTGTCGTCGTTGCAGGTCGGCTCAGCGTTACCCTCCTCGGATTCTTAGGTCCTGTGGCGACTTCTGAAGATCCAGTCCCAAAAGCCCTGCTTTTATGCAGAAAACCCCCATTCATTCAGCCTAGCTGTCAATCAACACATGCTAAGTGGTGAGCGGGAAGGCTCACCACTTGGGCCAATCACTCCAGAGTGCGACCGGAGTTGGCAAGGCAACTCGGTCCAGGGTGCCTAAACCCCCTCCCACACCCCTGTGGTAACCCAGACAGAATGGCACCACTTTGGAGGGTCTCTGTACAGAGTCCGCCAAAAGTGGAACAAAAGGCTCAACCTTTGGTTTAGGAGTCACAGAGACGAGCACAGACGCCATTTTACAAACCGAGTTCTGGCAGAAAATACCATCCGATAAACCTATTTAAGATAAGCAGATCGGTGGTACGTTAGAGATTAACGAGAAAAAGTATCAAGCTCCAACAATGGGACGAATCCCATAGGGTTAGGTTTGGGGTCGAACATAACAAGTAGTTTCCACTGCCACCAGCCAAAACTCGACGAGGGGGGACGGGACAGTGCCCCCTCGAGTAACAGATCCAGGAGTAATTGAATTACCCCTATAAGTACGTCCACAATAAGATGGTTTGTACTAGTCCTGTTAGTAAATTTAGGTCTAGTAAAGCCAATGGTGACTTTACATGCCCGGGGAGACAGTAGTCAGTCAATGGACAATGGAATGTCGAGTAGACAGTAGTATGGAGTCTATGGTGTGGGTGCGATTTCTCGCCGTCACCAAAACCAGTACAAAAGGGACCCTATAAAAACTCAAACAGAAAAGAGTTGAGTAAACATTGCTTTATTAACACACAAGCATTCGCGAATGGGCCACAAGTTCAACCGTCTCGCAAAGCAAGTCGTCAAAGTGCCGCCCTTTGCCCTGCACATCGTGGTCCTTTTATACCCATCTGTTTTACATTGTCATACATTGCTGCACATAGATTATGTCCACCACAAGGCGGTTCCTCCCAGTCATGACTTTGCATCAACGGTCAACAGTTCAACATCTGCTATTGTGGTTTCCTGTTATCTGTTATTCGCTCTCTCTCGTGCCCTTCTGTGTCCTTATCTCTGTGCACGAGGCTGTGCTTACTCATTCCTTCCCCACCCGTAATCTGCAGATAGTTTTAGCAGGCTCAACATGCTTCGACATACAGTGACCAAACACAATTCTTCTGTTAAAACAAGTTCTTGCCAGGTCAGCAGGTCTTAAATGTCGCTGTATAAAGAGAAGGCCTCTTCTTTTAACAAAGGGTACATTCTTTTAACACATATGGTGACTAGTACAAACTCCAAGTGTGAGCACAACATTACATATGTATGCGTACCTTCAATCCACCCTTTGCTCACACTTGAGCATCAATCTAAACAGTCCTAGCATAAGCAGATGGCAGGAAAGCAACATCATCACATACTGTATGTACCATAATCTTCTCCAGGCCTCCCATGTCAAAAAATTCCTGTTGTACATGGCTTTTATCCATTGGATTTAGGCGCGTTATGCTGGAAGAACACATGGAAACACAGCACGACACACATACCGGGAAACATTGGATGCAGAGACAAATTCCTACAACTATTGCCGCTAGAACCAGTATAGGCGTAAGAAGTTGCCATCCAATTTCTTTCAGGAGCTTCATCCACCAGCTATCTCCTGACCCTTCCTCCTGGTGGATGCTATCCGCCACTTTATGCAGTTTGTTTACTCCATCCAGGATTCCTGTACTCCCTTCTGGTATGTAAACACAGCATTGGGATCCCACCAAAAAACAGACTCCGCCCCTTTCTGCAGTGAGTATGTCTAAGACATACCTATTTTGGAGAGCCACTAGCCGAATTGCTTTCATTTCATAAGTAATGTTTTCCATTAGGTCTGCAGATTCTTCGATTACGAACTCAAGGGCCCTGTTTAGCTTTTGGATTTCTTGACTGTTCATAAAGATGCCCGCTGGAGGAACCAGGACCCCCATCAGATCTATAAACGTTTCCCATCCTGTAGGTTGATACGTAGGAATTTTTGGGTTTACTGCTCGTTTATTTCTGCTGTGTATTCCTTTATGCAGAGTAGACGGGGCATATACCATCACAGCCGGCATTATTCTGGCTATGTAACATACCCCAACAAAATCTTTGGCTAACCACAAATAAGCCCTCTTGTTACAGACGTAGGCATGTCCTTCAATCTGTAACAATCCCTTCGTGTAGTTATTTAGATTCACCATTTGACTGCACCCCGAGATCATTCTTTGATTACCTCTTGCGCTCCTCTTAAAACATATATTCTTTGGCCTAAACTCTTGTGTGATGGTGATAGGGGGAGGAGGTTCTCTTACTATCTGTACCATAGCAGGTGCAAGCCCGATTCCCTCAGTTTTGATTTTATAGCGTATCTTTTCCTTTAGAAGGGTTTTGTTCTCTCCTCTAACATAACAAGCGGTATTCGGTATCATGTATTGCTGTGCTGACACTATTCTCATGTAAATTAATGTACACCCGGCATCCTCAGTAACTGGCGATGCGTACACTGGGATGCCTTCACTGCTATGTCGGGGCATGTGGGTGCAGATCCAGCAATCAGTTTTATTCACTACCCCATATGTTGTGTTTATTATCTTCACGTATTCATTTTTAGCATAGTCTTCCGGGTCGTGTTGGTCATAGGCATCTCGATTCCTGCTCTTGACCCAATCTGTTCTCCCTGTTTCATTTGACTCGGGCAACAGGTTCTTTAATTCATATCTAGATGGATGTTCCAGATACCAGAATATTATGGCAAATGCTATTAGTACTACTATCGTGCATACAGAAAACAAAATTTTGCCTCTTGTGGTAAAAACTGGTATTTTCCTCTTACCTTCGTTGTTTGAGGAGCATACACTTATCCGTTCAGGGACTAAACCAGCATACACGGGTGTAGACATAGTTCAGTATATGGCTCAGTATACAGCGTATATCAGTTGCAACCTAGCGATATAGCAATATCCCCTATTTAAAGCACCAGTGTCCTTATTACTCTAATAGTGGTAGGTCTCACTGAAAACCTTCATCCGATCTGTCCCACGTCTCGTAGTGCCTGTCCCAGGAGGGGAACGCCGAAGGCCCTTCAGGCTACAAGCCCGTCGTCTTCAGTAAGGCACAATTCTGCTAAAACCAACAAGAGAGTCCAAATGTTCATCTCCCTAATGATCAAAGTTCAAAACAGTGTCCTTACACGTTGCTTGGCACATACACGTCACGGGATCGGAGACGATGGGCACACCTACTAATGGCGTCTGGCAGTACTGTTGCAACCTGGGGTTGGTTGGTTCCCTTTTCCGGAGGAATCAGTAATGGAAGCGTCTTCTTGACGTGATTCACGTGGTACCAGTGCGGTTTGCCATCAACTTTTACCGCAGTTTGTGTTGCGAGGAGCACCTGAAACGGGCCCCTCCATCTGGGTTGCAGTCCGCTGGTGCGATCGAAGGCTTTTATAACAACCCAGTCACCGGGCTGCACGTCGTGACCTTCTCCTATCAGAGGAGATGGAGCTACTGCGTTCACCTGTGCATTAATAGAAATCAGTCTATTAGTTAACCCAATACAGTACTGTTGTAATGCAGGCCATGCTTGCTCAGACAATCTCTTAGGTGATATGGGGGTCCCAATACTTGGTGGGCGCCCCATAACAATTTCGAAAGGAGATAAACCATGTGTACGCTTAGGCATAGTACGCATACTCAATAATGCAATAGGCAATGCATCCGGCCATTTCAGTCCCGTTTCAGCACAAGCCTTTGCCAGTTTGTTCTTCAGTACCTTATTTGTGCCCTCTATAATCCCAGCTGATTGAGGATGAAAAACTGCGTGGAAACGTTGATCAATACCAAGGGCCTTGCAAACTTTGCGTACTACTTCACCAGTAAAATGAGTCCCATTGTCAGACCATAGATATCTGGGGACCGTATACAAGGGCACCCAGTGTTTCAATATGCATTGTGCTGTGGAGGTGGCACTATTGTCCCGCAGGGGATATGCTTCCACCCATCCTGAGAACCCACATTTCATCACCAAACAGTAGGAATGTTTATTTACAGGCTCCAGCTGTATAAAGTCCATATACACCACCTCAAAAGGGCAGGTGGGTAACTTACTGTGGCCCGCCGGGGCCGGTACACCTTTCCCCACATTATATAAAACACATATTTCACATTGTTTTGCCCATTGGCGACAATACATTCCCAATCTTTTGTTGTACCACACAGTACTTAAAACTTCTTCCATAGTTCTTGCGTTAACGTGGGTTGGACCATGAGCCACGCTCACTATCACAGGTAAGTATGCGTCAGGTAGTACCCAGGTGTTCGTTTTGGTATGTGCCCATAGCCCATCTACCGTCTCCTCATATTGATCATCCTTGTGCCAAGATAGTCTTTCTTCAATGGTTGCATCTGCTTGGATTTCCTTTACGCGCTCCTTCGTCCCTTCCATAGTCACATCCCTCCCCACTATGAGCTGTCGGGCTTCCCACCGAGTGTCCCTTGTGGCAGCTAGTTTAGCCATCTGGTCAGCCAAAGAATTTCCCTGCGTGACATAATCCAGTGTTTTTTTATGCGCTGAGCACTTCACTACGGCCACCATTTTGGGCAGCGTAAGGGCTTGCAATAATTCAGCAATCAATCGGGCATGTTTAATAGTATCACCTTGGGAGGTTAAAAACCCACGCTCTCCCCAGAGTTTACCAAAACTGGAAACCACCCCATGAGCGTAGGCTGAATCAGTATAAATTGTCACTTTCATACCGCTGCTTAACACTAATGCTCTCGTTAGCGCAATTAATTCTGCTGCCTGGGCCGATTTTTCACACACTTTCCCACTCTCAATCAACCGTTCCCCTGTAGTTACTGCATACCCTGCTGTTGTCTCCCCATTTGGCAGTTTGAAACAGGAACCATCACAGAATAATATACCCTCATTATCAACCAGCGGGGTGTCTTGCAGGTCTGCTCTACCCTTAGTGTGTTCTTCCATTTGAATCACACAATCATGCCTAATGTCATCAGGTGAGGTGGGCAAAGGAAGCAGTGTCGCTGTATTCAAAGTGTTACACCGTTCAATTTTTACATTACTGGCAAACAGGATCATCTCATACTGTGTGAGTCTAGCTGTAGTCAAATGCTGTGTATGCACTCTATTCAGAAGAACATCTACCGTATGTGGAACCTTTACTGTTACTTCACTCCCTAGGATGATACCTGCACTTTGTTTTAGGGCTGTCGCTGCTGCAGCTACTGCTCTCATGCATGGGGGTAGGCCTCGAGCTACTGAGTCCAGAGTGCTAGAAAAATATGCACATGGTCTCTGTTTACCCCCTTGTTCCTGTGTCAAGACTGACACAGCGCAACCTTCCTGTTCATCAACAAAAAGGCAAAATCTCTTAGTATAATCAGGTGTGCCTAAGGCCGGTGCGTGGCATAGAACATCTTTCATAGCTGTCAGGGCTTTTTCCATCTCAGGTGTCCATTCTAATGGGCCGTTTTCTTGTACTTCTTTTAAGGCTTTTAGCATGGGCTGGATCAATACAGAGAATTCAGGAATCCAGTGCCTACAGTAGGATAAAACACCAATTACCCTTCGGAGACCCTTTGCCGTGTCTGGACCTTTTATGGACTGTATCAAAGCAATGCGATCAGTAGACAGGGTTCGCCCCTCTTCGGACAGCTCAAAGCCTAAATAATGGACCTTTTGTTTTACATACTGCATTTTGGCTAGGGCTACCTTGTGCTTATTCTCTGCTAAGTGCATTAGCACCAATCTGGTCACATAATGGCATTCCTCTTCGGTGGCTGCACATAATAGCAAATCATCAACATATTGTATCAGAGCAGTGTTAGCGGGTAGGGCTAGGTTATCCATCTGTGTTTTTAGTGCTTGGCTGAATATGGCGGGACTTTCTGTATATCCCTGCGGGGCTCTAGTAAATCGATACTGTCTATCTCGAAGAGTGAAACTAAACAGGTACCTGCTTTCTTCGGCAATAGGAATGCTGAAGAAGGCATTTTTCAAATCAATTACCGTAAACCATTTCACTGTTTTGGGAATTAAAGTGAGTACACTTGAAATATTAGGGACAACTGGATATCTGGGTTCTACTATTTTGTTTATCTCCCTCAAATCAATAATGAAACGATAGGGTACCGCTTCATCACCTTTCTTGTGTACTGGAAGGATCGGAGAGTTACAAGGGCTATCATTTGTTGGCTCTACCACCCCTAATCGTATCATGTCCTGTACTATTTGATATAGTGCCTGCTCTCCCTCGTGTGATATGCGATATTGTTTTATCCTGGGCAACCTGGCACCAGGCTTTAGTTTGATTACTACTGGGGAAACATCCAACACTCCTACATCATTCCCATGAGTGGCCCATAGTTCATTCGGGATGTCTTGGAGTTCCGGGGGCAGGGTTTGCATTACTCCTATCATACTCATAGGTTTGCTTATGGTCATTCTCACTCCCTGGGGGGAGCAATATATTGTGGCCCCTAGCGTTTTTAATGCATCAATACCTAACAAGTTTTCTGGGCAGTGATTGGTCAATAGCCACCCATTCTCCCATTTTACCCCATGAAGTTCCGCTTCTACTATTTCACTTACAGGAGTCTTTATTGGATTTCCCCCAAATCCAACTGATACCTTGCTTTTATCCGATAATGGGACAGCGGGGACGGCTCTGATATTCACGGAACTGTTTCCAGCTCCCGTGTCTACCAGACATCTCAAGTTTCGGTGGGGGCCGATCCTAATAGAGGCATAAGGCCCCCTTTGGTCTATAGGAACCTGCACCACTCCCGCTATCTCATTCCGGCATCCTCAGGACATATCGCTTGTGTTATCCTGAAAATCATCGTTATAGTATACCCCTTCTCCACATTCTTCACCCTGGCATACACCTTGTACTTGTGTCGTTTGTTGTGGCTGATACAGTAGATTGGGGGGAGGCGGGGCCGGCCAGGGAACATCCCCTCTTGCTTGTCCGTCAAAGGCATTGGGTTGAGGGGGTTTAAACATTCTATTGTCTTGGTTGCCGTACCCACCAGTCCTATTTCCTGGGGCAAATGTTGTCTGTGAAGGGGGCCGTACGCCCCTTCCTCTCCCACCACTCTGGGGACACTGGGATTTCCAGTGTCCGGGTCTCTTGCAGAAGGCACATACATCTTGGGGTAGCCCATCCCTCCTCCCATATAGCGCACCTCCTTGCACTGTACCTCTTCCTGTCCCTTGGCCCCCTATCATGTTGCTACTATAGCCCTGTGACGGGCCGTTATAATTGTAGTTATACCTGCCTTGGGGCCCTTGATGCAACTGTTGCATCAACACTTTGGTTTTTAAATCCTTCTCTTGTCGTGCCTTTTGTTGTCCCTTCACTCTTTCCCCTCTTTCGTAATACCTAGCCATTTCGAGGAGATCCCGGGGGTTCCTAGTCATCCATGTACTTTCTGCCCTCCTAATGTTCTCCTGAATTGGCCCGTGGAGCCCCTCTACAAAGTTTGTGGCAAAGTACCGTTGGCCCGTTTCAGACCCTATCTCTAGCCCACTGTGCGCTTTGAATGCTGCTTCATAACGCAGAAAGTACTGTGCTACCTCCTCACTTGCACCCTGTATCACAGCGGACAGTTTCTCCACATTCACATCAAATGGGGGTAACACCTTTTCTAGAGCCCTCAGGACTGCCATGCCATGCCCCCTTAGGGGTTCAGGATATTCCTCATGCAGTTTTCTATTTTTGCTCGCATCCATTACATCTTTCCATTTTATTGTTTCATTGTCTTTGGCACGAAAGGGGGTCCATATTTCTTCTGGGACAATGGCTAACAATATGTTATCTACATCCTCTACGGTAAATAACCCTGGTCTGAATAACTTTCCTACTTCCTTGTAGAATCCTGCCGGGTCTATACGGGGGTCGGGGATGGACTTGGTGATATGCATTAATTCAATTCGGGATAAAGGGACATACACATAGGTGCGCATCATGTTACCAGTGGCTGCCTCTATGGTGGGTTGGCACTCTCTCATTGGCATTAATAGTAACTTTTCCATGTCTGTTTGTTCACTTACAAGGGCCTGCGCTGGTGGCGAAACAGAGGATTGATGACTAAGAGCTTTCTCTTTTATTTTTTTATAATCTTTTAATAGTTTCTCCACCTTAGCCATCCTCCATTCTTCCGCCCCTGAATCATCCACTCTTATATTAGATAGCAGTTTCTTATCCAATTCCGTCCTAATCCTATTCCACTGGGACACATACCTAGGCTCCTTTTCCTCTTCTATATCATCCACCCTAATAAGAAGATATTTAATTACGTTTACTTGTATAGGCCAGCCAAGGCCCTCCATCAGACTCACCAGGGTGGACATGGACTGCGAGTGTATGGATGCTATCATACGATTAGCTACGTTTTGGCCCGCCTGGTCTGCATCTTTGAGTTTAGCCTCTCTTTCCCTCACCTCTCTTTCCCATGCCCTCTTTTCCTTCTCCCATTCAACACCGCCCCTTATGACTTCCGCTATTATGTCGGACATACATCCCCATAACGGAACACTGGACGCAGTCACTGGTAGTAACGCGACAGCGTCCTGATATGCTGAGGGCAGATCCGCAGTACTCTGTCCTCTCAATTTACAGTTACCCTCATAAAAGGTATATAGTTTAGTGGCCACTGTCCTAAATTCCAAAGGTGTCAAACGCCCCAATTGGTCCCGTAGGCTGTCATTGAGGGGTGTGCCATACAGCCCGGTCATAAGGATTTGCAAGTCTCCATCTCTATCCTTTTCTACAGTAGTCGTTCTCCTATGGTCTATCAACCTATCTGGGTCTCCATACTTCATTGGGAATTCCACCCTTTCACCCTCACTGTCTGCCGGTGGAGCTGTAGCTCCTGGAAACAATAATTCAGTCGTTGTTTGTTCTGCTTCTAGCCCTATCACATCTTCATATCGAGGCACCGGCACGGCAGGATACATACCCCCACTGTTCTTAATCATCATATGTCTATCCAACTGATCTAGCCTCTCACCCTTCTCTTTTATCTCTAGATCATGTAATTTTTGATTTACCGTTCTCTTCTGCTCCTTTGCTTTTTGTTTATTCTGAGCATTGCGCCTGCGCATTGCTTCTACCCTCCATAGTCGTATAGCCTCAAACTGTGCGGGTCTAACCCGTCTTTTTACTAATTCTATTTCTACTTTGGATATGCGGTCCACATCAAAGGACCCGGTGTCTGGCCATTTATGCTCAATCAAATCTTTTGTGTATTCGGACCATTCTTTTAAGAACAATGTTGAATTCAATCCATGTTTAATCAACATATCAAATGCAGGGGTTCCTTCAAGAGGGGCATAGTGTCTCTTGCCTATACCACTCTTGCTGGAAGCCGCTTGACCCATTTTGTTGGTATACCACAATTGCCTAAAACACTCACCTTTCCCAAATATGCACCTATTGGCTAACAATAATAATACATCCTCCTGGCGTATCTAACATATCATATCATCATTTCAACATTACTTCTTCATAGACGGACTTACCACCGTCCTCTTCACAAACCCTGAATCATTATTTCCTTATTCCATCATGCATCCGTCCATACCACTTATCTTAAGGGTCCCGCCAGAGTGTTCCGGACCCGAAGGGCGACAGCCTGCTGTTCCACCGCCAACGGAGCCGGAAAAACAAGGATGACGCGCTGGTTGCAATCAAAGGTGCGGATTCAGTTGTTGGGGCCCCGTGATCAATTCCTTCTCCGGTTCCGCCGCGGCGTTCCTCACCCAGTGACGGACTGTCGCTCCTTCGCGTCCCACTTCTGACACCAAAATTGTGGGTGCGATTTCTCGCCGTCACCAAAACCAGTACAAAAGGGACCCTATAAAAACTCAAACAGAAAAGAGTTGAGAAAACATTGCTTTATTAACACACAAGCATTCGCGAATGGGCCACAAGTTAAACCGTCTCGCAAAGCAAGTCGTCAAAGTGCCGCCCTTTGCCCTGCACATCGTGGTCCTTTTATACCCATCTGTTTTACATTGTCATACATTGCTGCACATAGATTATGTCCACCACAAGGCGGTTCCTCCCAGTCATGACTTTGCATCAACGGTCAACAGTTCAACATCTGCTATTGTGGTTTCCTGTTATCTGTTATTCGCTCTCTCTCGTGCCCTTCTGTGTCCTTATCTCTGTGCACGAGGCTGTGCTTACTCATTCCTTCCCCACCCGTAATCTGCAGATAGTTTTAGCAGGCTCAACATGCTTCGACATACAGTGACCAAACACAATTCTTCTGTTAAAACAAGTTCTTGCCAGGTCAGCAGGTCTTAAATGTCGCTGTATAAAGAGAAGGCCTCTTCTTTTAACAAAGGGTACATTCTTTTAACACATATGGTGACTAGTACAAACTCCAAGTGTGAGCACAACATTACATATGTATGCGTACCTTCAATGGTGGGGGTCCGCTAGGACGCCCCAGTGCTACGGCACATAGGGTGCGGTGTAACACACATAGAAAAACATATGCGACCCTATGGAGTAAAAGACCCCATAGCCCATAGAACACATTGACATTCAAAGGAATTACACACATACATGTGCAAGAGTGGGAGGAAAAGAGTCCCACTCTTGGCAGGAGGGAAAAAACAAACTCCCGAAATCCAGCAAAGCTGCTGGGGGACTCACTAGGTTAGGAAATTCAGCCTAAACAGAGAATTCTCCCTAACACCCAACATTTGCAGCTGAGACACGAGCACCCGCCACCCGGCGCCAACATGAGCAGCTGAGACACGTGCACCCACTACCCCGGCCAAAACATGAGCAGCTAAGACACCTGCATCCACCACACCGGCCCCAACATGAGCAGCGGAAACACGTGCACCATCCACCCCGGCCCCAACATGAGTAGCTGAGACACGTGCACCCACCACCCCGGCCCCAACATGAGCAGCGGAGACACGAGCACCCATCCCCCCGGCCCCAACATGAGCAGCGTAGACACGTACACCCACCACACGGCCCCAACACGAGCAGCAGAGACACGTGCACTCACCGCCCCGGCCCCAACATGAGCAGCTGAGACACGTGCACCCACCACCCCGGCCCCAACATGAGCAGCGGAGACACATGCACTCACCACCCTGGCCCTAACATCAGCAGCAGAGACACGTGCACCCACCCCCCCCCTCCAACACGAGCAGCGGTGACACGTGCACCCACCACCCCGGCCCCAACATGACCAGCAGAGACACGTGCACCCACCACCCCGGCACCCACCATGAGCGGCTGAGACACGTGCACCCACCACCCCGGCCCCAACACGAGCAGCGGAGACACGTGCACTCACCACCCCGGCCCCAATATGAGCAGCTGAGACACATGCACCCACCACCCCAGCCCCCAACATGAGCAGCGGAAACACGTGCACCCACCACCCCGGCACTAACATGAGCAGCTGAGACACGTGCACCCACCACCCTAGCCCCAACATTGGCAGCTAAGACACGTGCACCCACCACCCCAGCCCCAACATGAGCAGCTGAGACACGTGCACCCACCACTCCGGCCCTAACATCAGCAGCGGAGACATGTGCACCCATCCCTCCGGCCCCGACATGAGCAGCGGAGACACATGCACCCACCACCCCGCCCCCAACACGAGCAGCGGAGACACGTGCACTCACCACCCCGGCCCCAACATGAGCAGCTGAGACACGTGCACCCATCACCCCGGCCCCAACACGAGCAGCGGAGACACGTGCACTCACCACCCCGGCCTTAACATCAGCAGCGGAGACACGTGCACCCACCACTCCAGCCCTAACATCAGCAGCAGAGACACGTGCACCCACCACTCCGGCCCCAACATGAGCAGCGGAGATACGTGCACCCAGTACCCCGGCCCCAACATGAGCAGAGGAGACACGTGCACTCACCACCCCGGCCCCAACACGAGCAGGGGAGACACGTGCACCCACCGCCACGGCACCCACCATGAGCGGCTGAGACACGTGCACCGACCACCCCAGCCCCAACACGAGCAGCTGAATCATGTGCACCCACCACCCCGGCCCCAACATGACCAGCGGAGACAAGTGCACCCACCACCCCGCCCCCAACATGAGCAGCTGAGACACGCACACCCACCACCCCGGCCCCACCATGAGCAGCTGAGACACGCACACCCACCACCCCGGCACCAACATGAGCAACTGAGACACGTGCACCCACCACCCCGGCCCCAACATGAGCAGCTGAGACACGTGCATAGCCACCCCAGCTGCAACATGAAAAGCTGAGACACGCACACCCACCACCCCAGCCCCACCATGAGCAGCGGAGACACATGCACCCACCACCCCAGCCCCAACATGAGCAGCGGAGACACGTGCACCCACCACCCCAGACCCACCATGAGCAGCGGAGACACGTGCACCCACCACCCCGGGCCAAACATGAGCAGCGGAAACACCTGCACCCACCACCCCGGTCCCAACATGAGCGGCGGAGACACGTGCACACACCACCCTGGCCCCAACATGAGCAGCAGAGACACGTGCACCCACCAGCCCGGCTCCAACACAAACAGCAGAGACACGTGCACCCACCACCCCAGTCCCAACATGAGCAGCGGAGACACGTGCACCCACCACCCTGGCCCCAACACGAGCAGCTGAGACATCTGCACCCTTCACCCCGGCCCCAACACGAGCAGCTGAGACACGTGCACCCACCACCCCGGCCCGAACATGAGAAGCTGAGACACGTGCAGCCACCAACCCGGCCCCAACATGAGCAGCGGAGAACCGTGTACCCACCAGCCCGGCCCCACCATGAGCAGAGGAGACACGTGCATCCACCACTCCGGCCCCAACATGAGCAGCGGAGACACGTGCACCCACCACCCTGGTCCCAACATGGGCAGCTGAGACATGTGCACCCACCACCCCGGCCCCAACATGAGCAGCTGATATACGTGCACCCACCACCCTGGCCCCAACATGAGCAGCTGAGACACATGCACCCACCACCCCGGCAACAACATGAGCAGCTGAGACACATGCACCCACCACCCCGGCCCCAACACGAGCAGCGGAGACACGTGCACTCACCAGCCCCGCCCTAACATCACCAGCGGAGACACGTGCACCCACCACCCCAGCCCCACCATGAGCAGCGGAGACACGTGCACCCACCACCCCGGCCCCAAAATGAGCAGCTGAGACACGTGCACCCACCACCCGGCCCCAACATGAGCAGCGGAGAACCGTGCACCCACCACTCCAGCCCCACCATGAGCAGCGGAGACACGTGCACCCACCACCCCGGCCCCAAAATGAGCAGCTGAGACACGTGCACCCACCACCCCAGCCCCACCATGAGCAGCGGAGACACGTGCACCCACCACCCCGGCCCCAAAATGAGCAGCTGAGACACGTGCACCCACCACCCCGGCCGCACCATGAGCAGAGGAGACACGTGCACCCACCACCCTGGCCCCAACATGAGCAATAGACACACGTGCACCCACCACCCTGGCCCCAACATGGGCAGCTGAGACACGTGACCCACCACGCCGGCACCAACATTAGCAGCTGATACACGTGCACCCACCACCCTGGCCCCAACATGAGCAGCTGAGACACGTGCACCCACCACCCCGGCCCCAACATGAGCAGCGGTGACACATGCACCCACCACCTCGGCCCCAACACGAGCAGCGGAGACACGTGCACTCACCACCCCGGCTCTAACATCAGCAGCTGAGACACGTGCACCCACCACCCCAGCCCCACCATGAGCAGCGGAGACACGTGCACCCACCACCCCGGCCCCAACATGAGCAGCTGAGACACATGCACCCACCACCCCGGCCCTAACATGAGCAGCGGAGACATGTGCACCCACCACCCCGGCCCCACCATGAGCAGCTGAGACACGTGCACCCACCACCCCAGCCCCAACATGAGCAGCTGAGACACGTGCACCCACCACCCTGCCCCAACATGAGCAGCTGAGACACATGCACCCACCATCCCGGCCCCAACATGAGCAGCGGAGACACGTGCACCCACCACCCCGGCCCCAACATGAGCAGCGGAGACACGTGCACCAACCACCCCACCCACCACCCCGGCCCCACCATGAGCAGAGGAGACACGTGCACCCACCACCCTGGCCCGAACATCAGCAGCGGAGACACGTGCACCCACCACCCCGCCGTAACATGAGCATCTGAGACACGTGCACCCACCACCCTGGCCCCAACATGAGCAGCTGAGACACGTGTACCCACCACCCCGGCCCCAACATGAGCAGCTGAGACACCTGCACCCACCACCCCAGCCCCAACATGAGCAGCGGAGACACGTGCACTCACCACTCCGGCCCCAACATGAGCAGCGGAGACACCTGCACCCACCACCCCGCGCCAACATGAGCAGCTGAGACACGTGCACCCACCATCCCGCCCCAACACGAGCAGCGGAGACACGTGCAATCACCAGCCCGGCCCCAACATGAGCAGCTGAGACACGTGCACCCACCACCCCGGCCCCAACACGAGCAGTGGAGACATGTGCACTCACCACCCCGGCCCCAACATGAGCAGCGGAGACACGTGCACTCACCACTCCGGCCCCAACATGAGCAGCTGAGACACGTGCACCCACCACGCCGGCACCAACATTAGCAGCTGATACACGTGCACCCACCACCCTGGCCCCAACATGAGCAGCTGAGACACGTGCACCCACCATCCCGGCCACAACATGAGCAGCGGTGACACATGCACCCACCACCACGGCCCCAACACAAGCAGCGGAGACACGTGCACTCACCACCCCGGCTCTAACATCAGCAGCTGAGACACGTGCACCCACCACCCCAGCCCCACCATGAGCAGCGGAGACACGTGCACCCACCACCCCGGCCCCAACATGAGCAGCTGAGACACGTGCACCCACCACCCCGGCCCTAACATGAGCAGCGGAGACATGTGCACCCACCACCCCGGCCCCACCATGAGCAGCTGAGACACGTGCACCCACCACCCCAGCCCCAACATGAGCAGCTGAGACACGTGCATAGCCACCCCAGCTGCAACATGAAAAGCTGAGACACGCACACCCACCACCCCAGCCCCACCATGAGCAGCGGAGACACATGCACCCACCACCCCAGCCCCAACATGAGCAGCGGAGACACGTGCACCCACCACCCCAGACCCACCATGAGCAGCGGAGACACGTGCACCCACCACCCCGGGCCAAACATGAGCAGCGGAAACACCTGCACCCACCACCCCGGTCCCAACATGAGCGGCGGAGACACGTGCACACACCACCCTGGCCCCAACATGAGCAGCAGAGACACGTGCACCAACCAGCCCGGCTCCAACACAAACAGCAGAGACACGTGCACCCACCACCCCAGTCCCAACATGAGCAGCGGAGACACGTGCACCCACCACCCTGGCCCCAACACGAGCAGCTGAGACATCTGCACCCTTCACCCCGGCCCCAACACGAGCAGCTGAGACACGTGCACCCACCACCCCGGCCCGAACATGAGAAGCTGAGACACGTGCAGCCACCAACCCGGCCCCAACATGAGCAGCGGAGAACCGTGTACCCACCAGCCCGGCCCCACCATGAGCAGAGGAGACACGTGCATCCACCACTCCGGCCCCAACATGAGCAGCGGAGACACGTGCACCCACCACCCTGGTCCCAACATGGGCAGCTGAGACATGTGCACCCACCACCCCGGCCCCAACATGAGCAGCTGATATACGTGCACCCACCACCCTGGCCCCAACATGAGCAGCTGAGACACATGCACCCACCACCCCGGCAACAACATGAGCAGCTGAGACACATGCACCCACCACCCCGGCCCCAACACGAGCAGCGGAGACACGTGCACTCACCAGCCCCGCCCTAACATCACCAGCGGAGACACGTGCACCCACCACCCCAGCCCCACCATGAGCAGCGGAGACACGTGCACCCACCACCCCGGCCCCAAAATGAGCAGCTGAGACACGTGCACCCACCACCCCGGCCCCAACATGAGCAGCGGAGAACCGTGCACCCACCACTCCAGCCCCACCATGAGCAGCGGAGACACGTGCACCCACCACCCCGGCCCCAAAATGAGCAGCTGAGACACGTGCACCCACCACCCCAGCCCCACCATGAGCAGCGGAGACACGTGCACCCACCACCCCGGCCCCAAAATGAGCAGCTGAGACACGTGCACCCACCACCCCGGCCGCACCATGAGCAGAGGAGACACGTGCACCCACCACCCTGGCCCCAACATGAGCAATAGACACACGTGCACCCACCACCCTGGCCCCAACATGGGCAGCTGAGACACGTGACCCACCACGCCGGCACCAACATTAGCAGCTGATACACGTGCACCCACCACCCTGGCCCCAACATGAGCAGCTGAGACACGTGCACCCACCACCCCGGCCCCAACATGAGCAGCGGTGACACATGCACCCACCACCTCGGCCCCAACACGAGCAGCGGAGACACGTGCACTCACCACCCCGGCTCTAACATCAGCAGCTGACAAACGTGCACCCACCACCCCAGCCCCACCATGAGCAGCGGAGACACGTGCACCCACCACCCCGGCCCCAACATGAGCAGCTGAGACACATGCACCCACCACCCCGGCCCTAACATGAGCAGCGGAGACATGTGCACCCACCACCCCGGCCCCACCATGAGCAGCTGAGACACGTGCACCCACCACCCCAGCCCCAACATGAGCAGCTGAGACACGTGCACCCACCACCCTGCCCCAACATGAGCAGCTGAGACACATGCACCCACCATCCCGGCCCCAACATGAGCAGCGGAGACACGTGCACCCACCACCCCGGCCCCAACATGAGCAGCGGAGTCACGTGCACCAACCACCCCACCCACCACCCCGGCCCCACCATGAGCAGAGGAGACACGTGCACCCACCACCCTGGCCCTAACATCAGCAGCGGAGACACGTGCACCCACCACCCCGCCGTAACATGAGCATCTGAGACACGTGCACCCACCACCCTGGCCCCAACATGAGCAGCTGAGACACGTGTACCCACCACCCCGGCCCCAACATGAGCAGCTGAGACACCTGCACCCACCACCCCAGCCCCAACATGAGCAGCGGAGACACGTGCACTCACCACTCCGGCCCCAACATGAGCAGCGGAGACACCTGCACCCACCACCCCGCGCCAACATGAGCAGCTGAGACACGTGCACCCACCATCCCGCCCCAACACGAGCAGCGGAGACACGTGCAATCACCAGCCCGGCCCCAACATGAGCAGCTGAGACACGTGCACCCACCACCCCGGCCCCAACACGAGCAGTGGAGACATGTGCACTCACCACCCCGGCCCCAACATGAGCAGCGGAGACACGTGCACTCACCACTCCGGCCCCAACATGAGCAGCTGAGACACGTGCACCCACCACGCCGGCACCAACATTAGCAGCTGATACACGTGCACCCACCACCCTGGCCCCAACATGAGCAGCTGAGACACGTGCACCCACCACCCCGGCCCCAACATGAGCAGCGGTGACACATGCACCCACCACCACGGCCCCAACACAAGCAGCGGAGACACGTGCACTCACCACCCCGGCTCTAACATCAGCAGCTGAGACACGTGCACCCACCACCCCAGCCCCACCATGAGCAGCGGAGACACGTGCACCCACCACCCCGGCCCCAACATGAGCAGCTGAGACACGTGCACCCACCACCCCGGCCCTAACATGAGCAGCGGAGACATGTGCACCCACCACCCCGGCCCCACCATGAGCAGCTGAGACACGTGCACCCACCACCCCAGCCCCAACATGAGCAGCTGAGACACGTGCACCCACCACCCTGCCCCAACATGAGCAGCTGAGACACGTGCACCCACCATCCCGGCCCCAACATGAGCAGCGGAAACACGTGCACCCACCACCCCGGCCCCAACACGAGCAGCGGAGACACGTGCACCCACCACCCCGCTCTAACACGAGCAGCGGAGACACGTGCACCCACCACCCCGGCCCCAACATGAGCAGCGGAGACACGTGCACCAACCACCCACCCACCACCCCGGCCCCACCATGAGCAGAGGAGACACGTGCACCCACCACCCTGGCCCTAACATCAGCAGCGGAGACACGTGCACCCACCACCCCGCCGTAACATGAGCATCTGAGACACGTGCACCCACCACCCTGGCCCCAACATGAGCAGCTGAGACACGTGTACCCACCACCCCGGCCCCAACATGAGCAGCTGAGACACCTGCACCCACCACCCCAGCCCCAACATGAGCAGCGGAGACACGTGCACCCACCACCCCAGCCCCAACATGAGCAGCGGAGACACGTGCACTCACCACTCCGGCCCCAACATGAGCAGCGGAGACACCTGCACCCACCACCACGCGCCAACATGAGCAGCTGAGACACGTGCACCCACCATCCCGCCCCAACACGAGCAGCGGAGACACGTGCAATCACCAGCCCGGCCCCAACATGAGCAGCTGAGACACGTGCACCCACCACCCCGGCCCCAACACGAGCAGTGGAGACATGTGCACTCACCACCCCGGCCCCAACATGAGCAGCAGAGACACGTGCACCCACCACCCCAGCCCCAACATCAGCAGCGGAGACACGTGCACCCACCACCCCGGCAACAACATGAGCAGCGGAGACACGTGCACTCATCACCCCCGCCCTAACATCAGCAGCGGAGACACGTGCACCCACCACCCCAGCCCCAACATGAGCAGCGGAGACACGTGCCCCCACCACCCTGGCCCCAACATGAGCAGCTGATACACGTGCACCCACCACCCTGGCCCCAACATGAGCAGCTGAGACACGTGCACCCACCACCCCAGCCCTAACATCAGCAGCAGAGACACGTGCACTCACCACCCCGGCCCCACCATGAGCAGAGGAGACACGTGCACTCACCACCCCCGCCCTAACATCAGCAGCGGAGACACGTGCACCCACCACCTCAGCCCCACCATGAGCAGCGGAGACACGTGCACCCACCACCCCGGCCCCAAAATGAGAAGCTGAGACACGTGCACCCATCACCCCGGCTCTAACATCAGCAGCAGAGACACGTGCACTCACCACCCTGGCCCCAACATGAGCAGCAGAGACATGTGCACCCACCAGCCCGGCCGCACCATGAGCAGAGGAGACACGTGCACCCACCACCCCGACCCCAACATGAGCAGCAGACACACGTGCACCCACCACCCTGGCCCCAACATGGGCAGCTGAGACACGTGCACCCACCACGCCGGCCCCAACATTAGCAGCTGATACACGTGCACCCACCACCCCGGCCCTAACATGATCATCGGAGACACGTGCACCCACCACCCCAGCCCCACCATGAGCAGCTGAGACACGTGCACCCACCACCCCGGCCCCAATATGAGCAGCTGAGACACGTGCACTCACCACCCCGGCTCTAACATCAGCAGCGGAGACACGTGCACCCACCACCCCAGCCCCACCATGAGCAGCGGAGACACGTGCACCGACCACCCCGGCCCCAACATGAGCAGCTGAGACACGTGCACCCACCACACCAGCCCCAACATGAGCAGCTGAGACACGTGCACCCACCACCCCGGCCCCAACATGAGCAGCTGAGACACGTGCACCCACCATCCCGGCCCCAACATGAGCAGCAGAGACATGTGCACCCACCACCGCTGCCCCAACATGAGCAGCTGAGACACGTGCACCCACCACCCCGCTCCAACACGAGCAGCGGAGACACGTGCACCCACCACCCCGGCCCCAACATGAGCAGCGGAGACACATGCACCCACCACCCCGCCCACCACCCCGGCCCCACCATGAGCAGAGGAGACACGTGCACCCACCACCCTGGCTCTAACATCAGCAGCGGAGACACGTGCACCCACCACCCCGCCGTAACATGAGCATCTGAGACACGTGCACCCACCACCCTGGGCCTAACATGAGCAGCTGAGACACGTGTACCCACCACCCCAGCCCCAACATGAGCAGCGGAGACACGTGTACCCACCACCCCAGCCCCAACATGAGCAGCTGAGACACGTGCACCCACCACCCCGCTCCAACACGAGCAGCGGAGACACGTGCACCCACCACCCCGGCCCCAACATGAGCAGCGGAGACACATGCACCCACCACCCCGCCCACCACCCCGGCCCCACCATGAGCAGAGGAGACACGTGCACCCACCACCCTGGCTCTAACATCAGCAGCGGAGACACGTGCACCCACCACCCCGCCGTAACATGAGCATCTGAGACACGTGCACCCACCACCCTGGGCCTAACATGAGCAGCTGAGACACGTGCACCCACCACCCCGGCCCCAACATGAGCAGCGGAGACACGTGCACCAACCACCCCACCCACCACCCCGGCCCCACCATGAGCAGAGGAGACACGTGCACCCACCACCCTGGCCCTAACATCAGCAGCGGAGACACGTGCACCCACCACCCCGCCGTAACATGAGCATCTGAGACACATGCACCCACCACCCTGGCCCCAACATGAGCAGCTGAGACACGTGTACACACCACCCCGGCCCCAACATGAGCAGCGGAGACACGTGCACCCACCACCCCAGCCCCAACATGAGCAGCGGAGACACGTGCACTCACCACTCCGGCCCCAACATGAGCAGCGGAGACACGTGCACTCACCACTCCGGCCCCAACATGAGCAGCTGAGACACGTGCACCCACCACGCCGGCCCCAACATTAGCAGCTGATACACGTGCACCCACCACCCCGGCCCTAACATGATCATCGGAGACACGTGCACCCACCACCCCAGCCCCACCATGAGCAGCTGAGACACGTGCACCCACCACCCCGGCCCCAATATGAGCAGCTGAGACACGTGCACTCACCACCCCGGCTCTAACATCAGCAGCGGAGACACGTGCACCCACCACCCCAGCCCCACCATGAGCAGCGGAGACACGTGCACCGACCACCCCGGCCCCAACATGAGCAGCTGAGACACGTGCACCCACCACCCCGGCCCTAACATGAGCAGCGGAGACATGTGCACCCACCACCCCGGCCCCACCATGAGCAGCTGAGACACGTGCACCCACCACACCAGCCCCAACATGAGCAGCTGAGACACGTGCACCCACCACCCCGGCCCCAACATGAGCAGCTGAGACACGTGCACCCACCATCCCGGCCCCAACATGAGCAGCGGAGACATGTGCACCCACCACCGTTGCCCCAACATGAGCAGCTGAGACACGTGCACCCACCACCCCGCTCCAACACGAGCAGCGGAGACACGTGCACCCACCACCCCGGCCCCAACATGAGCAGCGGAGACACATGCACCCACCACCCCGCCCACCATCCCGGCCCCACCATGAGCAGAGGAGACACGTGCACCCACCACCCTGGCTCTAACATCAGCAGCGGAGACACGTGCACCCACCACCCCGCCGTAACATGAGCATCTGAGACACGTGCACCCACCACCCTGGGCCTAACATGAGCAGCTGAGACACGTGTACCCACCACCCCAGCCCCAACATGAGCAGCTGAGACACCTACACCCACCACCCCAGCCCCAACATGAGCAGCGGAGACACGTACACCCACCACCCCGGCCCCAACATGAGTGTTAGGCGGAAACCTGTGCAGTTCCCTCTGGGACCACTGCAAAAGATTTAGGACTACAGGCGTTGGCGGTGAACCCACTTGGTAGCAGTCTGCACCACACAGATTCACGTGGTAGCTGTGGCTGAGCAGTCAGACTTCTCTCAAGAAAAGTTGAGCAGTATGTGGAGTATACAAAATAGGGCAATTCTTCACAGCAAGACAAGCAAACACGCAACGAGGCTTAGTGTAAAGATATTAAGGTATTTATTTATAACAAAATGTCTATGAAAAACACTATGGCAAATCACGGCAAACAAGCAAACACAATTACTCTACGGAATAGATGATCAATCCCCCTAGCAATATCGACAACTCTAGGTTCTACTGGTACCACTTATTTTCAGACAGAGGTGTATACCTCAACCTAGATGACACTCGAATATTAGTTAGGAAGGGAGAGAAAAAGATAGGCAAGTTACGAAATCAACACAGTTCGCTCCTATCGGATAAAATGCAAGGCAGGAAGGCAAGAATCACAATAGATCGTAAAGTTCAGAGGCCAGGCCCACTCGGAGAGAGGCAAGGCGCGATGTCCCAAAAAGTCTCCAGTGGAGATGCATTCAAGTCTGTATTGCAAATTGTTATCGGTGGATTGAACTAGTTCAGAACAACGAATGAGAAAAGCTTGGAGGCGACCCAACGGAACGGAGAGGATTAAGACACCTCACTCGAACCGATCGAAAGGGAAGCCAGGCGGACACGGTACCTTGTTGTGGAGGGCAGCTCCGGCGGGGGCAGTTGTTCCTGGTGGTGGATGCACGTCGGGTCTTTGCCAAGAGTAGAGATGATCTCGTCGTCGAAGAAAATGAAGTCCAGTGCACCACCAGGGAAGAGACCAGCCGCGGAGTGCTCCGTCACAAGGCACCACCTTTTGGTCGCGGTTCAGGGGTGGTGGCTATCCGGTTGCCGAGGTGCTTCTGCACGGGCAATTCGACCACTGCGTCCTGAGGCGAATAAAAAGCAAAGGGGACTGGTTGTTCCCACCAGTCAAGGGAAGAGACTCTCCGGCAGGGAGATCTCCTCTGTCGTCGGGAAGTGTTGAGTCGGTTCCGCAGGGCTCCACCGGAGGTGTCGTCGTGCAGGTCGGCTCAGCGTTACCCTCGTCGGATTCTTAGGTCCTGTGGCGACTTCTGAAGATCCAGTCCCAAAAGCCCTGCTTTTATGCAGAAAACCCCCATTCATTCAGCCTAGCTGTCAATCAACACATGCTAAGTGGTGCGCGGGAACGCTCACCACTTGGGCCAATCACTCCAGAGTGCGACCTGAGTTGGCAAGGCAACTCGGTCCAGGGTGCCTAAACCCCCTCCCACACCCCTGAGGTAACCCAGACAGAATGGCACCACCTTGGAGGGTCTCTGTACAGAGGCCCGCCAAAAGTGGAACAAAGGGCTCAACTTCAACAGAGACGAACACAGACGCCATTTTACAAAACTGAGTTCTGGCAGAAAATACCACTCGATAAACTTATTTAAGATAAGTAGATCGGTGGTACGTTAGAGATTAACGAGAAAAAGAGCCAATCTCCAACAATGGGATGAATCCTATAGGGTTATGCTCGGGGTCGAACATAACAAGTAGTTTCCACTGCCACCAGCCAAAACTCGACGAGGGGGGACGGGACAGTGCCCCCTCGAGTAACAGGTCTAGGAGTAATCGAATTACCCCTACTAGTACGTCCACAATAAGATGGTTTGTACTAGTCCTGTTAGTAAATTTAGGTCTAATAAAGCCAATGGTGACTTTACATGCCCGGGGAGACAGTAGTCAGTCCCCGGGTATGGAGTCTATGGTGGGGGTCCGCTAGGACGCCCCAGTGTTACGGCACGTAGGGTGCGGTGTAACACACATAGAAAAACATATGAGACCCTATGGAGTAAAAGACCCCATAGCCCATCGAACACATTGACATTTCAAAGGAATTACACACACATACATGTCCAAGAGTGGGAGAAAAGAGTCTCACTCTTGGCAGAATGGAAAAAAACAAACTCCAGAAATCCAGCAAAGCTGCTGGGGGACTCACTAGGTTAGGAAATTCAGCCTAAACAGAGAATTCTCCCTAACACTTGCCCCCCCCCCCAGACTAAGGGACAGGAGGATTTAATCCACTCCTGGATGAATCTCAGACCTCTAGTCGATGACATACATCCTAGAGAGACCATCAGCATTTTGGTGGTGACACCCTGACCTGTGCTCAATGGTGAAATCAAACCCTTGCAGGCAGATCGACCATCTCAATAGTTTTGGGTTTTCCCCTTTCATGTGCATTAACCATCTCAAGGGTTGGTGGTCAGTCTGAATGACAAAAGTAGAACCATACAAGTACGGCCTAAACTTCTTCAGAGCCCACACGATAGCAAAGCACTCTCTTTCGATTGTTGCCCACCTTGTTTCAGGGTCCTTCAGCTTGCGGCTGATGAAGCAAACGGGGTGCTCCCTACCTTTCCCATCCAGTTGACTGAGTACGGCACCTATTCCTACATTTGAAGCATCTGTCTGCACAATGAAGTGTTGGCGGTAATCAGGAGCTCTGAGTACTGGGGCTTGGCAAAGAGCCTTTTTCAGGTTTTCAAAAGCCTGATTGCACTCCTCGTTCCATTTAACCTTTTTAGGAAATTTGGGCGAGGAGATGACATTCAGTGGAGAAGCTATGGTCCCATAGTTCTCTATGAAATTCCTGTAATACCCAGTGAGGCCTAGGAAGGCTCTCACCTGGGTTTGAGTAGTCGGTGTTGTCCAATTTTGCACAGCTTCAATCTTACTGAGCAAAGGCCTTATTTCTCCACCGCCTACCTCATGCCCAAGATAGACTACCTTACTCTGTCCAATTTGGCATTTACTCGCCTTTATGGTCAGATTGGCTCGTCCAAGAGCCTGTAAAACATCTCTCAGGTGGGTTACATGTTCTTCCCAGGAATTGCTGAACACTGCGATGTCATCCAAGTATGCCATGCAGAAGTCCTCCATCCCATTCAGAACCTGGTTTACCATCCGTTGAAACGTAGCAGGTGCATTCTTCAGTCCGAAAGGCATTACCTTAAACTGGTATAAGCCAACGGGGGTAGAAAATGCAGTTTTCTCCTTGGCATGGTCTGTCAGGGCTATTTGCCAATAGCCTGACGTCAAGTCAAATGTGCTGAGGAACTTGGCGGCGCCAAGTTTATCCACCAACTCATCTGTTCTTGGCAAAGGGTGGGCATCAGTCTTGGTGACTGCATTAAGAGCTCTATAGTCCACGCAGAATCTAAGCTCTTTAGATCCGGTCTTTGGTACTAACACAACTGGGCTAGACCATGGACTAGTAGAGGGCTCTATTACCCCGAGATCAAGCATCTTGCTGACCTCACCTTTGATGTGGGTTCGTACGTTTTCTGACATGCGGTATCCTCTGCTTTTGACTGGCAGACAGTCACCAGTGAGTATGTCGTGCTGGCCCCAAGGGGTCAAGCCTGGTGAAAGCGAGAACAGGGAGGCAAACTGATTCAACATAGATTTGCACTCTTCTTGTTGCTCGGGTGTCAGATTGGAGGAGAGATTCACTCCTTCAATTTTTTCATCTAAAGGTAAGCCTCTGAGGAGATCCGGAAGAGCTTCACTCTCTTCTTCTTCCTCGGATGACGCTAGAAGCAACGCTCCCACATCAGGTTGCGAGACATAGGCTTTAAGTCGGTTGGTGTGAAAGACTGTCGGAGCCTCCTTGGGATTGCCCAAGTCCACCAGATAGTTAAACTCTCAGAGTTTACCCACTACTCGGAAGGGTCCCATCCACTTATCTTGCAAGGCCCTCTGCCTTGTTGGGATCATAACGAGAACGAGCTGGTCTTGAGCGAACTCAACCATGTTAGCCTTTTGATCGTGCCAGTGCTTGACCAATGCTTGTCCAGCTTTCAAGTTATCGCTTGCTTCCGTCATCATGTGCGACATTCTCCTCCGGAGACCTATCACGTAGTCAGTCACTCTGACTGGCTTGGGGGAAGGAGCACTCTCCAACCCCTCCTTAATCAGGGCCAATGGACCTCTGACGGGATGACCATAGAGTAGTTCGAAGGGAGAGTAACCTACTCCCTCCTGAGGGACTTCTCTATAAGCAAAGAGAAGGCATGGCAGTAGAAGGTCCCACTTACGCCTAAGGGGCTCCTCTAAAGCACCTATCATGCTCTTCATGGTTCGGTTGAACCGTTCTACCAACCCATTGGTTTGTGGGTGGTAAGCTGTTGAGAACTTGTAAGTAGCTCCACAGGTTTTCCACATGGCTTTCATGTAGTGGGACATAAAGTTTGACCCCCTGTCAGAGATTACTTCCTTAGGAAACCCGACCCTAGTAAAAATACCAAGGAGGGCCTTAGCCACAGCCGGAGCTGTAACAGTCCTCATAGGAATTGCCTCAGGATACCTAGTAGCATGGTCTACTACAACAAGTATAAACCTGTTGCCTGAGGAGGTTGGAGGATCAAGGGGACCAACGATGTCATTCCCTACTCTCTCAAATGGGACTCCCACAACTGGGAGGGGCACTAACGGTGCCACATTCTTGGATCCAACCTTACCAGAAATCTGGCAGGTGTGGCAGCTCCTGCAGTGTTTTTCTACTTCGGCCCCCATCTTTGGCCAATAGAAGTAGAGGGGGAGCCTTTCCTTAGTCTTCTTGAAACTCAAGTGACCAGTCAAAGGAATCTCGTGGGCTAACTGCAAGAACTGTGGTCTGTTCTCTTGGGGTACTACAAGTCGTTTGTAGTCTCCACGTGCAGATTCGGTCGGTTCACTGTAGAAGAGGCCATCTTCCCAGTGCAACCTGTATTTCCCAAGCTCTTGCCCTTCAGCCTGAGCTTCTGCCTGGCGGCGAAGACCTTCCAGAGTTGGACATTCTCTCTGTCCCTTACTGAAGTCTGCCCTGCTGGGTCCACCTTCTGCCAGTAAAGACTGCAGCTCAGGATGGTCAACAGGATCCAGATCTCCAATGAGTTCCTGGCCTTCCATTAGCTCTTCCTCAGAGTCTAATTCTACCACACAGGGTTGTATCTCCCTCTCAGCCTCGGCTGGAGGTGGAGTTACGGGTGTGACGTTGGACAACCGCGGGGAAGTCCGTGTCGTCTGCACTGGAATGCTGGCTGCTGGTTTCGGGATAGAAGTCTTAGGTTTCCCTTTCGCTTCTGATTTCTTGGAGACAGCGGCCGACAATTCCAGTGGAGCAGGAGTGATATCTTTCTTCATCATCTCCTGGAGAGTTCCGCGCATGGTCCTCTCTCTTGCGGGTCTGGTTAGCTCCTGTAACCGTTTACTAGGAGGTCTGGGAGTAAGCGATACATCTCCGAGAGTTTTCAAATCGTTACCCAACAGTACGCGTCCTGGTACCTCACTCTGTATGCTGACAGGTATCTTTACAGTCATGTCGTTACACTGGATGAGAACTGGTAATTGGGGAAGCATCTGCACAGGCCCTCCAGCTAACTTGGTGAGGCGTTTGGGTGCCTTAGCAACATCCTCGGCCTGAAAAAACGATTTATCCACCACAGTTATGCTGGCCCCAGTGTCCCTAATGGCAGGAGTCTCCTGACCATTCCCCTGGACACTGTCCTTATAATACTCTTTAGTATTATCGGGGATAGAATTATAGACATCTAAATTCTGTTGTTCCCACAACCCCAGAGATACTAAAGAAACGCTGGCTGAGACTCCAATGGGTTTGTCAGCTAGCAGTAGAAAGTTTCCACTTGCCATTTGGACTTCCTCCTCTGGAGCGAAGGCTAAGGAGACAAGCTGGACCCCTGAAGGTTTACCCTTACATCTGGGATCTCCTTTCACGTGATCAGTCGAGCCACAAACAAAGCATTTACTGAATGCTTTCTGGAATGGTGGCTTGTTCTGACCTCCTTCCGGTTTGGCACCAGAAGACACACTATTCTGCTGTGGTTTTCCCGGTGGCTTACCCTTCTGGTTTTGTTTGGGGCCCTCTTTGGAATGTGAGTTATTCGAATTCTCTTTTGAGTCTTTTTTGGGCTGTTTTCCCTCATCCTTTTTCTGAGTTGTCCCAGAATCCTTATGAGTAGCCCTGTTGGCAACCCACAAGTCAGCAGCCTTAGCTAGCTCCCTGGAATCCAATTCCTTCGAATCAGCCAAGTGCTGTCTGAGCTCAGGAGAACAGGCATCATAAATAGACTCCAACATAAAAAGATTTCTCATACCCTCATAAGTGTTCACTTTGTAACCCTTAATCCATCCCTCTAAGTTTTTCAACCCTTCACTCACCCAGGTAGCCCAATGGGTACCATCATGCTTTTTGAGGGTTCTAAACCTCTTAAGATACTGGGAAGGGGTCTTCCCGAATCTAGCTATCAAAGCTAGTTTCACACTTTTGTAATCCGTCTTATCCGCCTCCCCCAACTCCATTACCACATCAGTCGCAACAGGAGGGAGCCTAGAGAACAACCAGGGGCGCAACGCATTCCCTGTGATGTCCTGGAGCCCATGATTGTATTCAAACAGTTTCAACCAATCCAGCACATCCAATCTCGGTTCATACATACCCACTAATTCCTTCGGCATCCGGGGTCTTTTGGGACTGGAGCTCCTAGAGGAACCAGAGGAGAGAGAAGCATTTTCCATAGACAACTTTTTCATCTCTAATTCGTGATTAAGTTCTATTTCTCTGAGTCTTAACTCAGCTTGCTTCTGCTCAGCCTGGGCATTCATCCGTCTGAACTCGAGCTCTTGGTTTCGTTCAAATTGAGCCAAGAACCGTTTATATTCTAGTTCGAGCTTCATTTTTTCTAGTTCAAAATAAGCAGGGTTACTTGTGGGACCTGGTATGGGCCCCGTAGGCACAGCTGGTAAGGCAGGTAGAGGAGCAGGTGAGACAGTTTTGTTAGCCTCTCCGTCCTCGTCAGCCTCTTCATCGCTATCATCAGAATCACGATTCAGATCAACACCATTACTGTTTTCTACAGTTGCTGGTGAGATTGGTTCCTCTGAACCAGTACCCAGACTTTGGTTCGCCAGCAATCTCTCGATTAGTTCTAACTTCTTGCCTCTTACAGGAAGATTCTCTTGCCTACAGAGAGCTCGCAAACTCTCAGTATTTTCACCTGACAAAGACTCTTGACCGTAAGTTTCCATCGTAGACATGTTTTTGAAAGTTGCTTTTTGTGCAAAGTTTTGTGTTTAGTTATCCTACAGCGTCGAAAAGCACTCTAAACTGTATACTCGATACAAATCCCACCGCTGTACACCAGTGTTAGGCGGAAACCTGTGCAGTTCCCTCTGGGACCACTGCAAAAGATTTAGGACTACAGGCGTTGGCGGTGAACCCACTTGGTAGCAGTCTGCACCACACAGATTCACGTGGTAGCTGTGGCTGAGCAGTCAGACTTCTCTCAAGAAAAATTGAGCAGTATGGGGAGTATACAAAATAGGGCAATTCTTAACAGCAAGACAAGCAAACACGCAACGAGGCTTAGTGTAAAGATATTAAGGTATTTATTTATAACAAAATGTCTATGAAAAACACTATTGCAAATCACGGCAAACAAGCAAACACAATTACTCTACGGAATAGATGATCAATCCCCCTAGCAATATCGACAACTCTAGGTTCTACTGGTACCACTTATTTTCAGACAGAGGTGTATACCTCAACCTAGATGACACTCGAATATTAGTTAGGAAGGGAGAGAAAAAGATAGGCAGGTTACGAAATCAACACAGTTCGCTCCTATCGGATAAAATGCAAGGCAGGAAGGCAAGAATCACAATAGATCGTAAAGTTCAGAGGCCAGGCCCACTCGGAGAGAGGCAAGGCGCGATGTCCCAAAAAGTCTCTAGTGGAGATGCATTCAAGTCGGTATTGCAAATTGTTATCGGTGGATTGAACGAGTTCAGAACAACGAATGAGAAAAAGCTTGGAGGCGACCCAACGGAACGGAGAGGATTAAGACACCTCACTCGAACTGATCGAAAGGGAAGCCAGGCGGACACGGTACCTTGTTGTGGAGGGCAGCTCCGGCGGGGGCAGTTGTTCCTGGTGGTGGATGCACGTCGGGTCTTTGCCAAGAGTAGAGATGATCTCGTCGTCGAAGAAAATGAAGTCCAGTGCACCACCAGGGAAGAGACCAGCCGCGGAGTGCTCCGTCACAAGGCACCACCTTTTGGTCGCGGTTCAGGGGTGGTGGCTATCCGGTTGCCGAGGTGCTTCTGCACAGGCAATTCGACCACTGCGTCCTGAGGCGAATAAAAAGCAAAGGGGACTGGTTGTTCCCGCCAGTCAGGGGAAGAGACTCTCCGGCAGGGAGATCTCCTCTGTCGTCGGGAAGTGGTGAGTCGGTTCCGCAGGGCTCCACCGGAGGTGTCGTCGTGCAGGTCGGCTCAGCGTTGCCCTCGTCAGATTCTTAGGTCCTGTGGCGACTTCTGAAGATCCAGTCCCAAAAGCCCTGCTTTTATGCAGAAAACCCCCATTCATTCAGCCTAGCTGTCAATCAACACATGCTAATTGGTGCGCGGGAAGGCTCACCACTTGGGCCAATCACTCCAGAGTGCGACCTGAGTTGGCAAGGCAACTCGGTCCAGGGTGCCTAAACCCCCTCCCACACCCTTGAGGTAACCCAGACAGAATGGCACCACCTTGGAGGGTCTCTGTACAGAGGCCCGCCAAAAGTGGAACAAAGGGCTCAACCTTTGGTTTAGGAGTCACAGAGACGAACACAGACGCCATTTTACAAAACCGAGTTCTGGCAGAAAATACCACTCGATAAACTTATTTAAGATAAGTAGATCGGTGGTACGTTAGAGATTAACGAGAAAAAGAGCCAATCTCCAACAATGGGATGAATCCCATAGGGTTATGCTCGGGGTCGAACATAACAAGTAGTTTCCACTGCCACCAGCCAAAACTCGACGAGGGGGGACGGGACAGTGCCCCCTCGAGTAACAGGTCTAGGAGTAATCGAATTACCCCTACTAGTACGTCCACAATAAGATGGTTTGTACTAGTCCTGTTAGTAAATTTAGGTCTAGTAAAGCCAATGGTGACTTTACATGCCCGGGGAGACAGTAGTCAGTCCCCGGGTATGGAGTCTATGGTGGGGGTCCGCTAGGACGCCCCAGTGTTACGGCACGTAGGGTGCGGTGTAACACACATAGAAAAACATATGAGACCCTATGGAGTGAAAGACCCCATAGCCCATCGAACACATTGACATTTCAAAGGAATTACACACACATACATGTCCAAGAGTGGGAGAAAAGAGTCTCACTCTTGGCAGGATGGAAAAAAACAAACTCCAGAAATCCAGCAAAGCTGCTGGGGGACTCACTAGGTTAGGAAATTCAGCCTAAACAGAGAATTCTCCCTAACAATGAGCAGCGGAGACACGTGCACCCACCACCCCGCCGTAACATGAGCATTTGAGACACGTGCACCCACCACCCTGGCCCCAACATGAGCAGCGGAGACACGTGCACTCACCACCCCGGCCTTAACATCAGCAGCAGAGACACGTGCACCCACCACTCCAGCCCTAACATCAGCAGCAGAGACACGTGCACCCACCACTCCGGCCCCAACATGAGCAGCGGAGATACGTGCACCCACCACCCCGGCCCCAACATGAGCAGAGGAGACACGTGCACTCACCACCCCGGTCCCAACACGAGCAGGGGAGACACGTGCACTCACCACCCTGGCCCTAACATCAGCAGCTGAGACACGTGCACCCATCACCCCGCTCCAACACGAGCAGCGGAGACACGTGCACCCACCACCCCGGCCCCAACATGAGCAGCAGAGACACGTGTACCCACCACCCCGGCACCCACCATGAGAGCTGAGACACGTGCACTCACCACACCGGCCCCACCATGAGCAGCTGAGACACGTGCACCCACCACCCCGGCCCCAACACGAGCAGCTGAATCATGTGCACCCACCACCCCGGCCCCAACATGACCAGCGGAGACAAGTGCACCCACCACCCCGCCCCCAACATGAGCAGCTGAGACACGCACACCCACCACCCCGGCACCAACATGAGCAACTGAGACACGCGCACCCACCACCCCGGCCCCACCATGAGCAGCTGAGACAAGCACACCCACCACCCCGGCACCAACATGAGCAACTGAGACAAGTGCACCCACCACCCCAGCCCCAACATGAGCAGCTGAGACACGTGCACAGCCACCCCAGCTGAAACATGAACAGCTGAGACACGCACACCCACCACCCCAGCCCCACCATGAGCAGCGGAGACACATGCACCCACCACCCCAGCCCCAACATGAGCAGCGGAGACACGTGCACCCACCACCCCAGACCCACCATGAGCAGCGGAGACACGTGCACCCACCACCCCGGGCCCAACATGAGCAGCGGAAACACCTGCACCCACCACCCTGGCCCCAACATGAGCAGCGGAGACACGTGCACACACCACCCTGGCCCCAACATGAGCAGCAGAGACACGTGCACCCACCAGCCCTGCTCCAACACAAACAGCAGAGCCACGTGCACCCACCACCCCGGCCCCAACATGAGCAGCTGAGACACCTGCACCCTTCACCCCGGCCCCAACATGAGCAGCTGAGACACGTGCACCCACCACCCCGGCCCGAACATGAGAAGCTGAGACACGTGCAGCCACCAACCCGGCCCCAACATGAGCAGCGGAGAACCGTGTACCCACCAGCCCGGCCCCACCATGAGAAGAGGAGACACGTGCACCCACCACCCCGGCCCCAACATGAGCAGCGGAGACACGTGCACCCACCACCCTGGCCCCAATATGGGGAGCTGAGACACGTGCACCCACCACCCCGGCCCCAACATGAGCAGCTGATACACGTGCACCCACCACCCTGGCCCCAACATGAGCAGCTGAGACACGTGCACCCACCACCCCGGCAACAACATGAGCAGCTGAGACACATGCACCCACCACCCCGGCCCCAACACAAGCAGCGGAGACACGTGCACTCACCACCCCCACCCTAACATCAGCAGCGGAGACACGTGCACCCACCACCCCAGCCCCACCATGAGCAGCGGAGACACGTGCACCCACCACCCTGGCCCCAAAATGAGCAGCTGAGACACGTGCACCCACCACCCCGGCAACAACATGAGCAGCTGAGACACATGCACCCACCACCCCGGCCCCAACACAAGCAGCGGAGACACATGCACCCACCACCCCAGCCCCACCATGAGCAGCGGAGACACGTGCACCCACCACCCTGGCCCCAAAATGAGCAGCTGAGACACGTGCACCCACCACCCCGGCCCCAACATGATCAGCGGAGAACCGTGCACCCACCACTCCAGCCCCACCATGAGCAGCGGAGACACGTGCACCCACCACCCCAGCCCCAAAATGAGCAGCTGAGACACGTGCACCCACCACCCCAGCCCCACCATGAGCAGCGGAGACACGTGCACCCACCACCCCGGCCCCAAAATGAGCAGCTGAGACACGTGCACCCACCACCCCGGCCGCACCATGAGCAGAGGAGACACGTGCACCCACCACCCCGGCCCCAACATGAGCAGCAGACACACGTACACCCACCACCCTGGCCCCAACATGGGCAGCTGAGACACGTGCACCCACCACGCCGGCCCCAACATTAGCAGCTGATACACTTGCACCCACCACCCTGGCCCCAACATGAGCAGCTGAGACACGTGCACTCACCACCCCGGCCCCAACATGAGCAGCGGAGACACATGCACCCACCACCCCGGCCCCAACACGAGCAGCGGAGACACGTGCACTCACCACCCCGGCTCTAACATCAGCAGCGGAGACACGTGCACCCACCACCCCAGCCCCACCATGAGCAGCGAAGACACGTGCACCCACCACCCCGGCCCCAACATGAGCAGCTGAGACACGTGCACCCACCACCCCGGCCCTAACATGAGCAGCGGAGACATGTGCACCCACCACCCCGGCCCCACCATGAGCAGCTGAGACACGTGCACCCACCACCCCAGCCCCAACATGAGCAGCTGAGACACGTGCACCCACCACCCCAGCCCCAACATGAGCAGCTGAGACACGTGCACCCACCATCCCGGCCCCAACATGAGCAGCGGAAACACGTGCACCCACCACCCCGGCCCCAACACGAGCAGCGGAGACACATGCACCCACCACCCCGCTCCAACATGAGTAGCGGAGACACGTGCACCCACCACCCCAGCCCCAACATGAGCAGCGGAGACACGTGCACCCACCACCCTGCCCACCACCCCGGCCCCACCATGAGCAGCAGAGACACGTGCACCCAGCTGCACCACCCCGCTCCAACACGAGCAGCGGAGACACGTGCACCCACCACCCCGGCCCCAACATGAGCAGCGGAGACACGTGCACCCACCACCCCGCCCACCAACCCAGCCCCAACATGAGCAGCTGAGACACGTGCACCCACCACCCCGGCCCCAACATGAGCAGCTGAGACACGTGCACCCACCATCCCGGCCCCAACATCAGCAGCAGAGACACGTGCACTCACCACCCCAGCCCCACCATGAGCAGCGGAGACACGTGCACCCACCACCCCGGCCCCAACATGAGCAGCTGAGGCACGTGCACCCACCACCCCGGCCCTAACATGAGCAGCGGAGACATGTACACCCACCACCCCGGCCCCACCATGAGCAGCTGAGACACGTGCACCCCTCACCCCAGCCCCAACATGAGCAGCTGAGACACGTGCACCCACCACCCCGGCCCCAACATGAGCAGCTGAGACACGGGCACCCACCATCCCGGCCCCAACATGAGCAGCAGAGACACGTGCACCCAGCTGCACCACCCCGCTCCAACACGAGCAGCGGAGACACGTGCACTCACCACCCCCACCCTAACATCAGCAGCGGAGACACGTGCACCCACCACCCCAGCCCCACCATGAGCAGCGGAGACACGTGCACCCACCACCCCGGCCCCATAAGAGCAGCTGAGACACGTGCACCCATCACCCTGGCCCCAACATGGGCAGCTGAGACACGTGCACCCACCACGCCGGACCCAACATTAGCAGCTGATACACGTGCACCCACCACCCTGGCCCCAACATGAGCAGCTGAGACATGTGCACCCACCACCCCGGCCCCAACATGAGCAGCGGAGACACATGCACCCACCACCCCGGCCCCACCATGAGCAGCGGAGACATGTGCACCCACCACCCCAGCCCCAACATGAGCAGCTGAGACACGTGCACCCACCACCCCAGCCCCACCATGAGCAGCGGAGACACGTGCACCCACCACCCCGGCCCTAACATGAGCAGCGGAGACACGTGCACCCACCACCCCAGCCCCACCATGAGCAGCTGAGACACGTGCACCCACCATCCCGGCCCCAATATGAGCAGCTGAGACACGTGCACTCACCACCCCGGCTCTAACATCAGCAGCAGAGACACGTGCACTCACCACCCCAGCCCCACCATGAGCAGCGGAGACACGTGCACCCACCACCCCGGCCCCAACATGAGCAGCTGAGACACGTGCACCCACCACCCCGGCCCTAACATGAGCAGCGGAGACATGTGCACCCACCACCCCGGCCCCACCATGAGCAGCTGAGACACGTGCACCCCTCACCCCAGCCCCAACATGAGCAGCTGAGACACGTGCACCCACCACCCCGGCCCCAACATGAGCAGCTGAGACACGTGCACCCACCATCCCGGCCCCAACATGAGCAGCAGAGACACGTGCACCCAGCTGCACCACCCCGCTCCAACACGAGCAGCGGAGACACGTGCACTCACCACCCCCACCCTAACATCAGCAGCGGAGACACGTGCACCCACCACCCCAGCCCCACCATGAGCAGCGGAGACACGTGCACCCACCACCCCGGCCCCATAAGAGCAGCTGAGACACGTGCACCCATCACCCTGGCCCCAACATGGGCAGCTGAGACACGTGCACCCACCACGCCGGACCCAACATTAGCAGCTGATACACGTGCACCCACCACCCTGGCCCCAACATGAGCAGCTGAGACATGTGCACCCACCACCCCGGCCCCAACATGAGCAGCGGAGACACATGCACCCACCACCCCGGCCCCACCATGAGCAGCGGAGACATGTGCACCCACCACCCCAGCCCCAACATGAGCAGCTGAGACACGTGCACCCACCACCCCAGCCCCACCATGAGCAGCGGAGACACGTGCACCCACCACCCCGGCCCTAACATGAGCAGCGGAGACACGTGCACCCACCACCCCAGCCCCACCATGAGCAGCTGAGACACGTGCACCCACCATCCCGGCCCCAATATGAGCAGCTGAGACACGTGCACTCACCACCCCGGCTCTAACATCAGCAGCAGAGACACGTGCACTCACCACCCCAGCCCCACCATGAGCAGCGGAGACACGTGCACCCACCACCCCGGCCCCAACATGAGCAGCTGAGACACGTGCACCCACCACCCCGGCCCTAACATGAGCAGCGGAGACATGTGCACCCACCACCCCGGCCCCACCATGAGCAGCTGAGACACGTGCACCCCTCACCCCAGCCCCAACATGAGCAGCTGAGACACGTGCACCCACCACCCCGGCCCCAACATGAGCAGCTGAGACACGTGCACCCACCATCCCGGCCCCAACATGAGCAGCAGAGACACGTGCACCCAGCTGCACCACCCCGCTCCAACACGAGTAGCGGAGACACGTGCACTCACCACCCCCACCCTAACATCAGCAGCGGAGACACGTGCACCCACCACCCCAGCCCCACCATGAGCAGCGGAGACACGTGCACCCACCACCCCGGCCCCATAAGAGCAGCTGAGACACGTGCACCCATCACCCTGGCCCCAACATGGGCAGCTGAGACACGTGCACCCACCACGCCGGACCCAACATTAGCAGCTGATACACGTGCACCCACCACCCTGGCCCCAACATGAGCAGCTGAGACATGTGCACCCACCACCCCGGCCCCAACATGAGCAGCGGAGACACATGCACCCACCACCCCGGCCCCACCATGAGCAGCGGAGACATGTGCACCCACCACCCCAGCCCCAACATGAGCAGCTGAGACACGTGCACCCACCACCCCAGCCCCACCATGAGCAGCGGAGACACGTGCACCCACCACCCCGGCCCTAACATGAGCAGCGGAGACACGTGCACCCACCACCCCAGCCCCACCATGAGCAGCTGAGACACGTGCACCCACCATCCCGGCCCCAATATGAGCAGCTGAGACACGTGCACTCACCACCCCGGCTCTAACATCAGCAGCAGAGACACGTGCACTCACCACCCCAGCCCCACCATGAGCAGCGGAGACACGTGCACCCACCACCCCGGCCCCAACATGAGCAGCTGAGACACGTGCACCCACCACCCCGGCCCTAACATGAGCAGCGGAGACATGTGCACCCACCACCCCGGCCCCACCATGAGCAGCTGAGACACGTGCACCCCTCACCCCAGCCCCAACATGAGCAGCTGAGACACGTGCACCCACCACCCCGGCCCCAACATGAGCAGCTGAGACACGTGCACCCACCATCCCGGCCCCAACATGAGCAGCAGAGACACGTGCACCCAGCTGCACCACCCCGCTCCAACACGAGTAGCGGAGACACGTGCACTCACCACCCCCACCCTAACATCAGCAGCGGAGACACGTGCACCCACCACCCCAGCCCCACCATGAGCAGCGGAGACACGTGCACCCACCACCCCGGCCCCATAAGAGCAGCTGAGACACGTGCACCCATCACCCTGGCCCCAACATGGGCAGCTGAGACACGTGCACCCACCACCCCGGACCCAACATTAGCAGCTGATACACGTGCACCCACCACCCTGGCCCCAACATGAGCAGCTGAGACACGTGCACCCCTCACCCCAGCCCCAACATGAGCAGCTGAGACACGTGCACCCACCACCCCGGCCCCAACATGAGCAGCTGAGACACGTGCACCCACCATCCCGGCCCCAACATGAGCAGCAGAGACACGTGCACCCAGCTGCACCACCCCGCTCCAACACGAGTAGCGGAGACACGTGCACTCACCACCCCCACCCTAACATCAGCAGCGGAGACACGTGCACCCACCACCCCAGCCCCACCATGAGCAGCGGAGACACGTGCACCCACCACCCCGGCCCCATAAGAGCAGCTGAGACACGTGCACCCATCACCCTGGCCCCAACATGGGCAGCTGAGACACGTGCACCCACCACCCCGGACCCAACATTAGCAGCTGATACACGTGCACCCACCACCCTGGCCCCAACATGAGCAGCTGAGACATGTGCACCCACCACCCCGGCCCCAACATGAGCAGCGGAGACACATGCACCCACCACCCCAGCCCCAACATTAGCAGCTGAGACACGTGCACCCACCACCCCAGCCCCACCATGAGCAGCGGAGACACGTGCACCCACCACCCCGGCCCTAACATGAGCAGCGGAGACACGTGCACCCACCACCCCAGCCCCACCATGAGCAGCTGAGACACGTGCACCCACCATCCCGGCCCCAATATGAGCAGCTGAGACACGTGCACTCACCACCCCGGCTCTAACATCAGCAGCAGAGACACGTGCACTCACCACCCCAGCCCCACCATGAGCAGCGGAGACACGTGCACCCACCACCCCGGCCCCAACATGAGCAGCTGAGACACGTGCACCCACCACCCCGGCCCTAACATGAGCAGCGGAGACATGTGCACCCACCACCCCGGCCCCACCATGAGCAGCTGAGACACGTGCACCCCTCACCCCAGCCCCAACATGAGCAGCTGAGACACGTGCACCCACCACCCCGGCCCCAACATGAGCAGCTGAGACACGTGCACCCACCATCCCGGCCCCAACATGAGCAGCAGAGACACGTGCACCCAGCTGCACCACCCCGCTCCAACACGAGCAGCGGAGACACGTGCACCCACCACCCCGGCCCCAACATGAGCAGCGGAGACACGTGCACCCACCACCCCGCCCACCAACCCAGCCCCAACATGAGCAGCTGAGACACGTGCACCCACCACCCCGGCCCCAACATGAGCAGCTGAGACACGTGCACCCACCATCCCGGCCCCAACATGAGCAGCGGAGACATGTGCACCCACCACCGCTGCCCCAACATGAGCAGCTGAGACACGTGCACCCACCACCCCGCTCCAACACGAGCAGCGGAGACACGTGCACCCACCACCCCGGCCCCAACATGAGCAGCGGAGACACGTGCACCCACCACCCCGCCCACCACCCCGGCCCCACCATGAGCAGCGGAGACACGTGCACCCACCACCCCGCCGTAACATGAACATCTGAGACACGTGCACCCACCACCCTGGGCCTAACATGAGCAGCTGAGATACGTGTACCCACCACCCCGGCCCCAACATGGGCAGCTGAGACACCTGCACCCACCACCCCAGCCCCAACATGAGCAGCGGAGACACGTGCACCCACCACCCCAGCCCCAACATGAGCAGCGGAGACACGTGCACTCACCACTCCGGCCCCAACATGAGCAGCAGAGACACCTGCACCCACCACCCCGCCCCAACATGAGCAGCTGAGACACGTGCACCCACCATCCCGCCCCAACACGAGCAGCGGAGACATGTGCACTCACCACCCTGGCCCTAACATCAGCAGCGGAGACACGTGCACCCACCACCCCGGCCCCAACACGAGCAGCTGAGACATGTGCACCCACCACCCTGGCCCCAACATGACCATCGGAGACACGTGCACCCACCACCCCGCCTCCAACATGAGCAGCTGAGAAACACACACCCATCACCCGGGCACCAACATGAGCAGCTGAGACACGTGCACCCACCAACCCGGCCCCACCATGAGCAGCTGATACACGTGCACAGCCACCCCAGATCCAACATGAACAGCTGAGACACGCACACCCACCACCCCGGCCCCACCAGTAGCAGCGGAGACACATGCACCCACCACCCCAGCCCCAACATGAGCAGCGGAGACACGCACACCCACCACCCTGGCCCCACCAGTAGCAGCGGAGACACATCCACCCACCACCCCGGGTCCAACATGAGCAGCGGAGTCATGCACCCACCACCCCGGACCCACCAGGAGCAGCGGAGACACGTGCACCCACCACCCCGGCCCCAACATGAGCAGCTGAGACACGTGCACCCACCACCCTGGCCCCAACATGAGCAGCTGAGACACGTGCACCCACCACCCAGGCCCCAACATGAGCAGCGGAGACACGTGCACCCACCACCCCGGCCCCAACATGAGCAGCTGATACACGTGCACCCACCACCCTGGCCCCAACATGAGCAGCTGAGACACGTGCACCCACCACCCCAGCCCTAACATCAGCAGCGGAGACACGTGCACCCACCACCCCAGCCCCACCATGAGCAGCGGAGACACGTGCACCCACCACCCGGCCCCAACATGAGCAGCTGAGACACGTGCACCCACCACCCCGGCCCTAACATGAGCAGCAGAGACACGTGCACCCACCATGCCGGCTCCAACACAAACAGCAGAGACACGTGCACCCACCACCGCAGCCCCAACATGAGCAGCAGAGACACGTGCACCCACCACCCCGGCCCCAACATGAGCAGCTGAGACACGAGCACCCATCCCCCCGGCCCCAACATGAGCAGCGTAGGCACGTACACCCACCACACGGCCCCAACACGAGCAGCAGAGACACGTGCACTCACCACCCTGGCCCCAACATGAGCAGCTGAGACACGTGCACCCACCACCCCGGCCCCAACATGAGCAGCGGAGACACGAGCACCCATCCCCCCGGCCCCAACATGAGCAGCGTAGACCCGTACACCCACCACACGGCCCCAACACGAGCAGCAGAGACACGTGCACTCACCACCCCGCTCCAACACGAGCAGCGTAGATACGTGCACCCACCACCCCGGCCACCAACCCCGGCCCCACCATGAGCAGAGGAGACACGTGCACCCACCACCCTGGCCCTAACATCAGCAGCAGAGACACGTGCACCCACCACCCTGCCGTAACATGAGCATCTGAGACACGTGCACCCACCACCCTGGCCCCAACATGAGCAGCTGAGACACGTGTACCCACCACCCCGGCCCCAACATGAGCAGCTGAGACACCTGCACCCACCACCCCAGCCCCATGAACAGCGGAGACACGTGCACCCACCACCCCAGCCCCAACATGAGCAGCGGAGACACGTGCACTCACCACTCCGGCCCCATCATGAGCAGCGGAGACACCTGCACCCACCACCCCGCCCCAACATGAGCAGCTGAGACACGTGCACCCACCATCCCGCCCCAACACGAGCAGCGGAGACACGTGCAATCACCACCCCGGCCCCAACATGAGCAGCTGAGACACGTGCACCCACCACCCCGGCCCCAACACGAGCAGTGGAGACATGTGCACTCACCACCCCGGCCCCAACATGAGCAGCAGAGACACGTGCACCCACCACCCCAGCCCCAACATCAGCAGCGGAGACACGTGCACCCACCACCCCGGCAACAACATGAGCAGCGGAGACACGTGCACTCATCACCCCCGCCCTAACATCAGCAGCGGAGACACGTGCACCCACCACCCCAGCCCCAACATGAGCAGCGGAGACACGTGCCCCCACCACCCTGGCCCCAACATGAGCAGCTGATACACGTGCACCCACCACCCTGGCCCCAACATGAGCAGCTGAGACACGTGCACCCACCACCCCAGCCCTAACATCAGCAGCGGAGACACGTGCACCCACCACCCCAGCCCCACCATGAGCAGCGGAGACACGTGCACCCACCACCCTGGCCCCAACATGGGCAGCTGAGACACGTGCCCCCACCACCCTGGCCCCAACATGAGCAGCTGATACACGTGCACCCACCACCCTGGCCCCAACATGAGCAGCTGAGACACGTGCACCCACCACCCCAGCCCTAACATCAGCAGCGGAGACACGTGCACCCACCACCCCAGCCCCACCATGAGCAGCGGAGACACGTGCACCCACCACCCGGCCCCAACATGAGCAGCTGAGACACGTGCACCCACCACCCCGGCCCTAACATGAGCAGCAGAGACACGTGCACCCACCATGCTGGCTCCAACACAAACAGCAGAGACACGTGCACCCACCACCCCAGCCCCAACATGAGCAGCAGAGACACGTGCACCCTTCACCCCGGCCCCAACATGAGCAGCGGAGACACGAGCACCCATCCCCCCCGGCCCCAACATGAGCAGCTTAGACACGTACACCCACCACACGGCCACAACACGAGCAGCAGAGACACGTGCACTCACCACCCTGGCCCCAACATGAGCAGCTGAGACACGTACACCCACCACCCCGGCCCCAACATGAGCAGCGGAGACACGTGTACCCACCACCCCAGCCCCAACATGAGCAGCTGAAATAAGTGCACCCACCACCCCGGCCCCATCACGAGCAGCAGAGACACGTGAACTCACCACCCCGGCCCCAACATGAGCAGGTGAGACACGTGCACCCACCACCCTGGCCCCAACATGAGCAGCGGAGACACCTGCACCCACCACCCCGGCCCCACTATGAGCAGCGGAGACACGTGCACCCACCACCCCGGCCCCAACACAAGCAGCGGAGACACGTGCACCCACCACCCCGGTCCCACCATGAGCAGCCGAGACACGTGCACCCACCACCCCGGTCCCACCATGAGCAGCTGAGACACGTGCACCCACCACCCCAGCACCCACCATGAGCAGCAGGAACAACTGCCCCCGCCGGAGCTGTCTCTCCACAAACAAGGTACCGTGTCCGCCTGGCTTCCCTTTCTGCCGGAGAGAGTGAGGTGTCTTAATCCTCGCCTTTCCATTGGGTCGCCTCCAAGCTTTCTTTATCGTGTTGTTCTGAACTGGTCCAATCTTTCCATAACAATTTGCGATAAAGACTCGAAGCGCATTTCCACTAAGATACTTTTTGGGACACATCGCCTTGCCTCTCTCCGAGTGGGCCTGGCCTCTGAACTTTGGAATCTACAGTGGTTCCTGTCTTCTTGCCTTGCATTTGTTCTTAAAAAATATTGGTATCGAGTTGATTTCTTAACCCGCCTTTTCTCTCCCGTCCTAACGAATACTAGTGTGCCATCTAGGTTAAAGCATACACCTGCAAATAAGTGATGCCGGTGAACCTAGACTTGTCGAACTATTGTTAGGGGGATTGATATTTTCTTCGTATAGTAATTGTGATTGAAATCGTTTGCCGTATTGAGTGCCAGAGTGTTTTCTATAGATGTGTTCTTATAAATAAATAACTATATATCTTTACACCAAAGCCTTGTTGCTTGTTTGCTTGCCTTACTGTGTAGATTGCCCTATTTTGTATACTCCACATACTGCCTAACTTTTCTTGAGGGAAGTCTGACTGCTCAGCCACAGCTACCAAGTGAATCTGTGTGGTACAGACTGCTACCAAGTGGGTTTACTGCCAAACACCTGTAGTCCTAAATCTTTTGCAGTGGTCCCAGAGGGAACTGCACAAGTTTCCGCCTAACACTGGTGTACAGCGGTGGGATTTGTATCGAGTATGCAGTTTAGAGTGCTTTTCGACACTTTAGGATAACTAACCACAAAGCTTAGCACTAAAAAGCAACTTTCAAAAACATGTCTACGATGGGAATTTACAATCGAGAATCCTTGTCAGGTGAAAATACTGAGAGTTTACAAGCTCTCTGTAGGCAAGAAAATCTTTCTGTAAGAGGCAAGAAGTTAGAACTGATAGCGAGAATGCTGGAAAACCAAAGTCTGGGTACTGGTTCAGAGGAACCAACTTCTCCAGCAGATGTAGATAACAGTGATGGTGTTGATCTAAATCGTAATTCTGACGATAGTGATGAAGAGGCTGAAGAGGAAGGAGAGGCTAACGAAACTGTCTACCCTGCTCCTCTACCTGCCTTACCAGCTGTACCTACGGGGCCCATACCAGGTCCCACATGTAACCCTGCTTATTTTGAACTTGAAAAAATGAAGCTCGAATTAGAATATAAACGGTTCTTGGCTCAATCTGAAAGAAACCAAGAGCTCGAGTTCAGACGGATGAATGCCCAGGCTGAGCAGAAGCAAGCTGAGTTAAGACTCAGGGAAATAGAACTTAATCACGAGTTAGAGATGAAAAAGTTGTCTGTGGAAAATGCTTCTCTCTCCTCTGGTTCCTCTAGGAGCTCCAGTCCCAAAAGACCCTGGATGCCGAAGGAATTAGTGGGTATGTATGAACCGAGATTGGATGTATTGGATTGGTTAAAACTGTTTGAGTACAATCATGGGCTCGGGGACATCACCGGGAATGATTTACTTCCCTGGTTGTTCTCTAGGCTCCCCCCTGTTGCGACTGATGTGGTAATGGAGTTGGGGGAGGCGGATAAGACGGATTACGAAAGTGTGAAACTAGCTTTGATAGCTAGATTCGGGAAGACCCCTTCCCAGTATCTTAAGAGGTTTAGAACCCTCAAAAAGCATGATGGTACCCCTTGGGCTACCTGGGTGAGTGAAGGGTTGAAAAACTTAGAGGGATGGATTAAGGGTTACAAAGTGAACACTTATGAGGATATGAAGAATCTTTTTACGTTGGAGTCGATTTATGATGCCTGTTCTCCTGAGCTCAGACAGCACTTGGCTGATTCGAAGGAATTGGATTCCCAGAGGCTAGCTAAGGCTGCTGACTTATGGGTTGCCAACAGGGCTACTCATAAGGATTCTGGGGCAACTCAGAAAAAGGAGGAGGGAAAACAGCCTAAAAAAGACTCAAAAGAGAATTCGAATAACTCGAATTCCACCGAGGGCCCCAAACAAAATAACCAGGGTAAACCCCAGGGAAAACCACAACCGAATAGTGTACCTTCTGGCCACAAACCAGAAGGAGGTCAGAGCAAGCCACCATTCCAGAGAGCATTTGGAACATGCTATCTCTGTGGGGCAACTGACCATATCAAAGGAGATCCAAAATGTAAGGGTAAACCTACAGGGATCAGCACAGTCTCCTTGGCCTTCACTCCTGAGGAGGAAGTCCAAATGACTAGTGCTCACTTTGAAGTCTTTGCTGAAGAACCTTGGGTTCTTCAAGCAAGTGTATCCGTAGAGTCAAGGGAGCTGGTTAATAATCAGAATAGGAGTGTATATGACTCTATACCAGAAAACTCTAAATGTTATTATGTGGACAGTGTTCTTGTCAATGGCCAGGATACTCCTGCCAGGCGAGACTCTGGGGCCAGCAGAACTGTAGTGGACGAAATCTTTTTCAGGCCTGAGGATGTTGCTAAGGCACCCAAAGGTCCCACTAAGATGTCTGGAGGCCCTGTCCAAATGGTTCCAATTCTACCAGCCCTCGTTCAGTGTAATGACATGACAGTGTTGATTCCTGTCAGTGTCCAGACTGAGGTGCCTGGGAGAGTCCTGTTGGGGAATTATCTAAAATCTCTATGAGTAGTATCCAGTACCCCCAGACCTCCCAGTATGGAGACCCAGAACCAAACCAAATTGGCTAGAGAGGCCACCTTAAGGAGCCACTCTAAGCCTGCGGGAACCTCTACTGAGAACCCCACTACAAGCCCTGGTGTTGGTAAATTGACCTCTGACCCAGGCGATTTTCAAGCTAACATGTTAGGGAAATGGGAGCCCCAACCAAGCTCCATCATTGTTCCCCCAGTTATAGAGTCTGTGACTCCCCCTGCTTCTGAGGAAGAGGTGGATAGACCGACTGGAACCCTAACTAGGCCTAAGAGAACTGGTAATTCTCAGTGCTGGTGGAAAACCAGAAAAGAAAAGTCTAAGGCCAAAAACATTCAAACTGTTGGACCTTCCACAGAAGACTCCAACACAATTCCTAGACTTAAGGGGGAAACTCCTAAAGTAGGTAAGGTAAGATCTCAGGGGAAGGAGAAGCATGTACCTTGCTTATCCCCATCCCCTCCACACAAGAGGCCTAAAACCCAACCTTTTCCCAACAGAGAGGTGGTGAAGACCTCTGGAGGCCCCTCTAGATCTAAGGAGTTTCTTTATAAGGACTCCTTGAAAAAGCCTATCATAGGTTCAGTAGTTGTAACAACTTCTGTGGGACTGGTCAACCAGATCCCCTATAAATTTAAAAAGACTGATGTTCCTAGGAAGGTTTGTAGGTCATACAGCTTACAAAGGAAAACCTTTGAACCCATTGAACACAGGTCAGGGTGTCACCACCAAAATGCTGATGGTCTCTCTAGGATGTATGTCATCGACTAGAGGTATGAGATTCATCCAGAAGTGGATTAAATCCTCCTGTCCCTTAGTCTGGGGGGGGGGGAGTGTTAGGGAGAATTCTCTGTTTAGGCTGAATTTCCTAACCTAGTGAGTCCCCCAGCAGCTTTGCTGGATTTCTGGAGTTTGTTTTTTCCATCCTGCCAAGAGTGAGACTCTTTTTCTCCCACTCTTGGACATGAATGTGTGTAATTCCTTTGAATGTCAATGTGTTCTCTGGGCTATGGGGTCTTTTACTCCATCGGGTCTCATATGTTTTGCTATGTGTGTTACACTGCACCCTCCGTGCCGTAGCACTGGGGCGTCCTAGCGGACCTCCATCATAGACTCCATACCCGGGGACTGACTACTGTCTCCCCGGGCATGTAAAGTCACCATTGGCTTTACTAGACCTAAATTTACTAACAGAACGAGTACAGACCATCCTATTGTGGACGTACTAGTAGGGGTAATTCGATTACTCCTGGGTCTGTTATTCGAGGGGGCACTGTCCCGTCCCCCCTCGTCGAGTTTTGGCTGGTGGCAGTGGAAACTACTTGTTATATTCGACCCCGAATGTAACCCTATGGGATTCTTCCCATTGTTGGAGATTGATACTTTTTCTCGTTAATCTCTAACATACCACCGGTTTACTTATCTTAAATAAGTCTGTCGGATGGTATTTTCTGCCAGAACTCGTTTTTTTAAAATGGCGTCTGTGTTCGTCTCTGAGACTCCTAAACCAAAGGTTGAGCCCTTTGTTCCACTTTTGGCGGGCTTCTGTACAGAGACCCTCCAAAGTGGTGCCATTCTGTCTGGGTTACCACAGGGGTGTGGGAGGGGGTTTAGGCACCCTGGACCGAGTTGCCTTGCCAACTCCAGTCGCTCTCTGGTGTGATTGGCCCAAGTGGTGAGCCACCCCGCTCACCACTTAGCGTGTTTTGATTGACAGCTAGGCTGAATGAATGGGGGTTTTTCTGCATAAAAGCAGGGCTTTTGGGACTGGATCTTCAGAAGTCGCCACAGGACCTAAGAATCCGACGAGGGTAAAGCTGAGCCGACCTGCAACGACGACACCTCTGGTGGAGCCCTGCGGAACCGACTCACCACCTCCCGACGACAGAGGAGATCTCCCTGCCGGAGAGTCTCTTCCCCTGACTGGTGGGAACAACCAGTCCCCTTTGCTTTTTCTTCGCTCCAGGACGCAGTGGTCGAATTGCCCGTGCAGAGCACCTCGGCAACCGGATAGCCACTACCCCTGTACCGCGACCAAAAGGTGGTGCCTTGTGACGGAGCACTCCGCGGCTGGTCTCTTCCCTGGTGGTGCACCAGACTTCACGTTTCTTTGACGATGAGATCATCTCTACTCTTGGCAAAGACCCGACGTGCATCCACCACGAGGAACAACTGCCCCCGCCGGAGCTGTCTCTCCACAAACAAGGTACCGTGTCCGCCTGGCTTCCCTTTCTACCGGATAGAGTGAGGTGTCTTAATCCTCGCCTTTCCATTGGGTCGCCTCCAAGCTTTCTTTAACGTGTTGTTCTGAACTGGTCTAATCTTTCCATAACAATTTGCGGTAAAGACTCGAAGCGCATTTCCACTAAGATACGTTTTGGGACACATCGCCTTGCCTCTCTCCGAGTGGGCCTGGCCTCTGAACTTTGGAATCTACAGTGGTTCCTGTCTTCTTGCCTTGCATTTGTTCTTAAAAAATATTGGTATCGAGTTGATTTCTTAACCCGCCTTTTCTCTCCCATCCTAACGAATACTAGAGTGCCATCTAGGTTAAAGCATACACCTCTGTCTGCAAATAAGTGATGCCGGTGAACCTAGACTTGTCGAACTATTGTAAGGGGGATTGATATTTTCTTCGTATAGTAATTGTGATTGAAATCGTTTGCCGTATTGAGTGCCAGAGTGTTTTCTATAGATGTGTTCTTATAAATAACTATATATCTTTACACCGAAGCCTTGTTGCGTGTTTGCTTGCCTTACTGTGTAGATTGCCCTATTTTGTATACCCCACATACTGCCTAACTCTTCTTGAGGGAAGTCTGACTGCTCAGCCACAACTACCAAGTGAATCTGTGTGGTACAGACTGCTACCAAGTGGGTTTACTGCCAAACCCCTGTAGTCCTAAATCTTTTGCAGTGGTCCCAGAGGGAACTGCACAGGTTTCCGCCTAATAGGCTCAACCTTTGGTTCGGAGTTACAGAGACGAACACAGACGCCATTTTAAAAACCGAGTTCTGGCAGAAAATACCAACCGGTAGATTTATTTAAGACAAATAAACCGGCGGTATGTTAGAGACTAACGAGAAAAAGTATTAACCTCCAACAATGGGAAGAATCCCATAGAGTTATATATGGGGTCGTATATAACAAGTAGTTTCCACTGCCACCAGCCAAAACTCGACGAGGGGGGACAGGACAGTGCCCCCTCGAATTACAGACCCAGGGGCAATTGAATTACCCCTACTAGTATGTCCACAATAGGATGGTTTGTACTAGTTCTGTTAGTAAATTTAGGTCTAGTAAAGCCAATGGTGACTTTACATGCCCTGGGAGACAGTAGTCAGTCCCAGGGTATGGAGTCTATGGTGGGGGTCCTCTAGGACTCCCCAGTGTTACGGCACGGAGGGTGCGGTGTAACACACATAGCAAAACATACGAGACCCTTTGGAGTAAAAGACCCCATAGCCCATAGAACACATTGACATTCAAAGGAATTAACCACATTCATGTCCAAGAGTGGGAGAAAAAGAGTCTCACTCTTGGCAGGATGGAAAAAAACAATCTCCAGAAATCCAGCAAAGCTGCTGGGGGACTCACTAGATTAGGAAATTCAGCCTAAACAGAGAATTCTCCCTAACACTGTGCACCCACCACCCAGGCCCCAACATGAGCAGCGGAGACACGTGTACCCACCACCCCAGCCCCAACATGAGGAGCTGAAATAAGTGCACCCACCACCCCGGCCCCAACACGAGCAGCAGAGACACGTGCACTCACCACCCCGGCCCCAACATGAGCAGCTGAGACACGTGCACCCACCACCCCGGCCCCAACACGAGCAGCGGAGACACGTGCACTCACGACCCCAGCCCCAACATGAGCAGCTGAGACACGTGCTCCCAACACCCCGGCCCCAACATTAGCAGCTGAGACACGTGCACCCACCAGCCCAGCCTCAACATGAGCAGCTAAGACACGTGCACCCAACACCCCGGCCCCAACATGAGCAGCTGAGACACCTGTACCCACCACCCCGGCTCCAACATGAGCAGCGGAGACACGTGCGCCCACCACCCCGGCCCCAACATGAGCAGCTGAGACACGTGCACCCACCACCCTCGCTCCCACACGAGCATAGGAGACACCTGCACACACCATCCCGGCCTCAACATGAGCAACGGAGACACGTGCACCCACCACCCTGACCCTAACATGAGCAGCTGAGACACGTGTGTTAGGCATAATCCTGTGCAGTTCCCTTAGGGAGCACTACAGAAGATTAGGACTACAGGTGAGAGCAATAAATCCCCTTTCATATCAGTCTGTACCACAAAGATTTAGTTGGTAGCTGTGGCTGAGCAGTCAGACTTATCTCAAGAGGGAGATGAGCAGTATTCAGGGTGTACACAATAAGCCTACAGTACTATGGCACAAGGAAACACTGACCAAAGCTTTGTATTAAAAAGTATATATATATTTATTTAATACACTTCTAGTAAAACACATTTATCACAGTCATTCAGCAAGTTAAAATAAGTCAATGAAAAATATACACACTCCCTAGTTAAATTGTAGACCAAGTGAACCAGAGTGAAAACTGAGCAAAGCGGCACAGTGAAAACTACACACAAGGGATACTCTAGCAATTTCTCACAGGGAGGGAAAGCACACGTTATAATAATAATAATAATAATAATACATTTATTGTGAAATAGTTCAAATTTGAACTTTACACAAAAATTACAAGTACATAAAATGACTTAATACAAACATACTACAATCAATACATTAAATATGAAAATTATATAAAATATAAAGGATTGAATAAAATTATACATATATGCATAATCAGACACAATACAGTACAAGGATAATACATTGCAGTGCAGAGGTAGAATATAGGAGGTAAGTGTGTTACGCTCCATACATATCATATGCAGCTCTACACACAGGATACCTGACACGGATGGACGCATACAACTGAGTACCAGGTGTCAATCATAGTAATCCAACCTCAAACATAGGGACTGATTCCTAAAGTTCCTGAGGAGCCCGCACGTTTCCTGTCCCCCCTCGGCTAGTTGGGTAATAAACTTTTGACTTTAACCCATACCCTGTATAGTGCCAGTTGAGTCCTAATTGAATCCGAATTTAAACAGTAATCCCAAAAGGGCTCTCCCTTGATAGTCTCATAGTTGTTTACCAGCTTTGCCAGCATGCACATATACAGTGGGCCCAAACGAGGGCACATAGTCAGGACATGCCTAGTGGTTTCTAGATGTTCTCCCTTTTCACAGATATAACAACTCCTGTCCTTCGGTAGAATACACAATCGTGGCCCAATAACTGCTAGTACCTGTGGCTGGTTCGTCCGCAGTCTTAACATAAATTGACGTACCTACGGATCTGGGCATAATAACAGGTATTGTTGGGGCTTTCTGTATCTGTAGATTACATGAGTTACGACTTCGTACCCCTTCAAGGTTGACAAATGTATGTAGTTCTGAGTCCAGTCCCACCTATTCATTTATTGTATAAAAGATTTTTTTTGATGGATAAATGGCATTAGCCGCTTCTTATCATGGGACCAGTCTATGTCAGCAAAGAGAGATTAATTTAACTGTTTGTAGCTATTTCCTTGAGGTGACCTTTCATTATCAAAGTTGGTACCAGCCAGACTAAGCAGTTTACAAGATAAGGAGGAAATAGCTTTCAAATAGAACACGCCTCGGGCTCTCAATGCCATGCCTTTCAAAGATGTCAAACCCAATTCCAACCTAAGATACTGGACAGAACAAGCTGGGGGCCCAGACCCAAAACTGCTCGCCAATACTGGCCCTCAAGTGTATTAAGCCAGTTCATGTCTTGTATAGCTAATGCCTCCAAGCCGTACAAGATAGCGGGGACAAAACACTGTTGATAGAGTCTAATGAACCCGCAATCCTAAACCCAGCTGTTCCTTTGGCAAATTTACAAGCCTGCAGTGTAAGAAGTTTTGCCCGCCTCTTTTTTTGCGAGATGATCAGGTTATAGTTGGGTTGAGTGTCAAATTCTAACCCCAAGTATGGATATGATTGATCAATACTTATATTCCCTAGGCTGGTCACAACTTCTGACCGACGAGGGCCACTTTTAGCAATTACCAATATCTTAGATTTCCTTAGATTAATGGTAAATCCCAACTCCGCTGAATAAAGACACAGCTCCTCAAGCATGTTCTTTTTTCTCCAGTCAACGTGCGATCGAACAATATTAAATCATCCGCATATAGCATCCCTACAATAGGGGTGTCCCCCAGTTTTGGGGGGCAATTTGCTTTAGCGGCCATCCGGGGTAACAGGTCAGCTATATACAAATTATAGCACATGGGCGCACCAACACAGCCCTGTTTTACTCCCGTGTTGATACAGATGGAATCAGTGGCATCTCCCTCGTTGTTAAGCCTGACCCTAGCACTGTTGTTACTGTGTAAGCTCACCAATGCAAGAAGTATCCAGCCAGGGCACTTCAAGTTCCTTAACTTGTCCCACAGGGTCTCCCTCTTGACTTGGTCAAATGCACTACAAAAATCGACAAAAAGCATGTACAGGGTGGCGTTTTTATTGCTCAGGGTATTATTGATCAATAGGTCCAGGACCCTGATATTATGGGCTGTCCCAGAGCCAGGTCTAAACCCTGTCTGTGCATAATTCAAGATGTTGTTACTAGTGACCCAAGATTCAAGTTCCTTAAGGGCAAGTGTCATAAAGATTTTACTAGTTACGTCCAACATGGAGAGAAGTCGGTAATTGCCAGCATTGCCTCAATCTCCCTTTTTATGCACTGGTATAAACACCGACCTTCTCCATGAAGACGGTATTGGGGCCGATCTACAGATACGTGCGAAGACTGTTAAGAGTACATGTGCCCAATTATCCAGGTCGCTTTTTAGTACCACATTTGCCAGCCCATTCGGGCCAGGGGCTTTGGAGGGTTTGAGTGCTAGAATAACCTGCTTTATCACGTTGTGGCTTAAAGGCAAGGGCCAAGGGGATATATTTGATACCATGGTATAGGCGGTTATGTTTGCATTAAAAAAAGTATGCTTAATATGTGCTACCCACTGTTCCTCACCAATAGGATTAACTATTCTTAATCCCTGGTCCCCTCCTGCCTCACCTAATACTTGCCAAATACGGCGGGTGTTTCTGCTCATTAGAGTCTGAATGAAGCCCTCCCATTTTTCACATTGTTGGGACTTACGGTAATGGTAAAGCCATGTGTGGTACTTCCGCTTTATATACTTAATCACAGTCAGCCTCTCCTGCAGGTTCCTGATGTTAATAGAGGTGAGTCTACAAGTTCGAATTTCTCATCTCATTAACCTTTTACGATCTCGTATCTTAATATCAAACTTGCCCCTTTCAACGGCTTTCCATTTCATTTTAGGCACCTGGATATGCTTAAACAGGGACTGGATGAGAGATTGTATCCATACCTCTATATCCTCGGGGGATTTCCCCCTTAATTCACTTTTCACACAACAGCCCTCAGGGAAAATCAAGGACCTCATTCTTTCAATATTAATCTGGGACCAGCAAATCCGATTCCCTTGATTTGTTATAATCACATTGCTACAAACATTCCCAGAACCCTTTCCCCCACCCCCACTCAGGATCAGGACAACTGGGGCGTGGTCACTATAGGTGTTAGGGGCAATATGAATACCCATGACATTACCCAAGCCACCTTCAGAAACCACCATATAGTCCAAGACTGCCCTCTTTGTGCCCATATGCCAGGTGGGTGGGCCGGGATTATCGCCGGTTGTGCGACCATTCAGGATTATACACCTCCATTCATTTACATAATCAACCCATACCTTGCCTTTGGAAGTGGAGGTTGTTTGTGGCATTTGGCTGAAATCAGATACATTATCATATTTACCACAACCTTCTAAGTCCACACATCTCGCATTCCGATCCCCACATAGTATGATCGGGTTACTTTCATGAGCAGCATCTCAATTCATTAGTATGGTGTCCAATTGCTCGAGGATAGACTCGGTCTTCGATGTACCCGGTGGATCATAAATGTCAATAATTACCAGATCTTGAGGATTTCCTTCTTTCTCCATTATGGTCACTGCCACAGCTAACACATTACTACCGGGTTTAGGGTCATTTACAAGTCTTGGGCTATATGACGACTTTATACCTATTAACAGGCCGCCCTTAGGGCGACCACTCTCCCCCTTAGTGGCCTCTGCTTGGAAAGTCACATAACCATCAAATTCCACCTCAAATGTTATCCAGGTCTCTTGTAATACAAACATTTCATGGGAGAACAGTACTTCCTCTGCACTGCCCCCAGTAAGCCAGTGGCTAAACCCCCTAGTATTCCAGCTCACCACTGACCAATTTCATTCTGAGCAACTTTTAGTGGCAATCATGTTCTTTAACCATTCCCAACCATTTAGCTATTGACTTTGGTTCAGCTTTAGAGACTATTGTTTGGGGCTTTTGACAATTACATTTAGTACTTCCTTCCTCAAGCACATCCATCTTTGGCAGTATATCTAGAACATATCCCAAATATCCCAAGGATGCTGAGTGTAATCTAATTAGGGCTGTAGTTTCCGGCAGGCTACAGTGTACTTTGGTAATCATAGTATTCAAAGGTCTTAGTGGCTCCACAAAATCAAAGTCTCCACTATTGAGTATCCTTAAAGAGGGGACCTTGTTAAGCAATGACAAAAGTGTAGCACGATTCAGCGGCCACCCCTTTACAGCTGTCTTAGGTGCAATAGTTAAAATTCTCTGAGGGAACATCACAGGGATAGTAGGAGATGAGAACACAACAGAAGGATCGAGGGCAGGGGCAGCAGTATTACTAGGGGGCCATATTGGTGATGGTCGGTGAGATCTGAGTCTCATGTGAGGGTACATTAGATCTAACTACTGGATTAAAGTCTACATGGACCTGTTTTGAAGCTGTATCCTCCTCCTGAAAAGACGTGGCACAAGCCGGACCTTCCTCTATCAGCCAGCTATTAAGAGTACCCACGGCTTGCGCCGACCGTCTTTTACGTCTTGCAGCTCTTTTTCGTTGCTTTTTTGACATGTTGGCACTACAGGGCTTTATTGTGGAATTTAAGACAGGGCGGTTCACATACTGGTTATCCGGCAGTTCAGCAATAATTTTCTTTTTTATCGTCAGGGTTTTCTGTTTTATCTGCTTCCCCTGACGTTTCATAACAGACCCCATGTCAGATGCACCCCTTATTAGGTCTGCCAGAGACAGTGATAGAGTCATATCCAGGTTTACTGCACTCAGTTCCACAATGGCGCAATCCTGTGACACGCCTTTTACAGCAGAAGATTTCTGAATGGTAATCTCCCGCAGATCAATACATGCCCTTTCTTTAAGTTGGTTTTGGGTTGTTAAACGTTCACATATACTTGCAATTGCAACCCCCTGAAGCTTCAGATCTTCGTGTATAGTGCCACATAGTTTTAAGAGTATTTTTATTGTAAAATTTAAAATGCTGTTATTATGGTTTGTAGAAGTCTCATGGGAACTATACTCCTCCACAGTAAGTGTACTTGAGGGTAAAGCGGTGTCGTAGAACATATTAGGGCTGGCAGATAGCCTGGCTACACCCCCTGTGTTGGGCTGTCCAGGCTGGGGAGTTTCCTTTATTTCCATGGCCACTGGAGTACCCACTGCCACTCCCATGGGGGGCGCATGTCCCAATGTAATCTCCTCCCTTAATAGTAACGGTACTTGAGTCTCCTTTACTAATGGAGGGTCCGGCAAGGAGGGCTGCAGCTGTGTTGGAACTATTTCTGCAGCCTCTTCAATCCTGCCCCTAACTGCAGGGGAGGTACGATCTTGTAGGGCATAACATAACTGAAGTAAGGAGTCATTATCCAAATCCAGCGGTAGATAGCTGCTGTCCACCTCAACTAGAGGTGGGATTGCGTCTGATGCTAGCAGAGAAGTTATCTGGGCAAAGGTTTTAACGGGGAAGGTGTCCAATGGGCCTTTTTTTTAATTTAACTCCTCAGGCACTTTCGGTCCTGTGTCCCCATCCTTGTCGCCTTTCTGCAGCTCAGTGCAAACTTTGTCAGTCTGTTTGGTGGAGCGCAGTCCATAGGTTTTTTTTTCCCCTGTTGCCTGCTGCTTTGCAGCGACTAGAGGCTTTTCCTGGCATTACCAATTGAGAGATAAAGGGAGAGATAGGTAAGCGGGGCTGTATAGAGGGAAATAGGTATCAGCACCAGAACAAATGGGTTTTACCCAATTGGGCTTACGCACTGCCCTTGCACAACTCGCTACCACAGCCCATAATTCAGAGTTAAGGCCCCGTGTCTACCAAAGACCAGTGCTCAGCACTGGGCTAACCACGGCCCGAACCGGGTTCAGAGACCCAGTTCACCCGAGGGCAGTACACCGGCCTTGGACTCACCAGAGGGCACGTAGTCTCTTCGTGTTCAGTGTGCCACGTTTCCTGAGCCCCCACGTCGCTCCGCCTAAAGGGGGAATAACAGGAGATAACACCGGCGACTTCACGGTGAATAGCTCTCGGTAGGAGCCGCTCCAGACACCGACTCCGGCGGAGCCCTGCTCCCGCTTGCTCGCTCGTCACGCTGCGGGTTAGAGTAAAGAACCCAGCATTTCAGCAAATACCAGCGAGTACTGTGATTCTGTTGGGTTCGTCAAGCCGCACTGCCTCCGGTGTCTGGAAATTACTGGCAGCCGCCTCCGTCAAAAATACAGAAATATCTTCTTACACGCCCTAGCAACACTTCCCATACGTTTGTGAACTAGTTTAAGCAAGACAGTGCATCAGTATAGAATATACTTAAATGAAAACTGAGCAAAATGGAACTTCACAAGGTTTAGAAAGGGAGAGAAAAAGGGGGTTAGAAGAAGTAGGTGCACCAAAACAGTTCTAGTTGAGAAGCAATCTAAAGAAGGCAGTTCTAACAAATTTAGCCAGAGTCAGTAGGCCTGTGCCAGAGTCAGTGGTACAGGGCAAAAGGGCCCAGGAGCAAAATGTTCTTGTAGGTGCAGTCAAGTCTTTGGTTAACGATTTTGAAAAGGTGGATGCAGAAGGTGAAAGACAATGTTAAGAGAGAGGGGCGGCCTACCCAACAGGTAGGGAAAAGATTTAAAACACCGTTAGCTCTACCACGAAGAAAGGGCAGCCTGGCGGAACAATGTACCTGAAAAATTAAGAAGTGGCTCCTGCGGTGGCGGTTGTTCCTGGTAGTTCCTGCAGTTCGGGGATCCAGCAGAGGAAGAGAGGCTCTCGTTGTGGAGGAAGGTTCGAGTTACTGCACTACCCAGGGATGAAACCAGCCGCAGTACTGCCCGATGGATAAAAGGTACACTTTTTAAAATCGCGGTCCGGATGGACTGGTGCCTGGCTAACCGGCCTCCGAGTACAAGGAACTGGCAATTCGACCAAGGCAGGTCCAGGAAGGCGATTGGCAAACTGGTTGGCCCCACCAGCTCGAGGGAAGAAGGCTCTTCCAGATGAAGATCTTCTCTCGTTGTGTGGAGAGAAGTGGTGAGATGCTGCAGCAGGGCTTCACTGGTGGTTCAGTCATTGCAGATGCCTTTGGCTTCTCTCCTCTTCGGCTTCTTAGTTCCAGTGGCAACGTTTTGCTCTCCCAGTCCTCAGGACCCTGCTTTTATGTAAAGGGAGCCCCATTCATACAGCCTAGCTGTGACTCACACAGTGGAGTGGTCATCTTGGTGGGAGACCATCCAGCCTATCAGGATAGAGTGCGACATGGGTTGCGGAGGCAACCCTGTCCAGGGGTCCTACTTCCCCTCCCACACAACGGACCCACCCCAGACTCAGTGGCGCCGAAAAGGAGGGCTTCTTGGCAGAAGTCCACCAAAAGGACGAACAAAGGATCCCCGACCTGGGTTAGGAGTTTAGAGAAAGACACGAGAAAGAATTTATATTAAAGTTCTGGCAAATAAAACCTACCGGAGTAAAGTTAATATGAAAATACACCGGCCGTATGTTAGAGGCTGTCAGAAAAAGTGGTAGCCTCGAACAATGGGAAAATCCCATAGGAAGATATTCGCGGTCGAATATTTATGGTAGTAAGCACTGCCACCAGCCAGAAACTTTAGAGAGAGGGACTGTACGGTACCCCCTCGAAAATGAACATAAGGGAAAAACTATTAACCCTTTCCAGTACCTCCATAGTAAGATGGGTTGTACTGGTTAAGTTCAAAAAGATTGACTAGTAAAGTCAGTTGGGACTTTACATGCCCTGGGAGACAGTAGTCAGTCCCAGGGTATGGAGTCTATGTTTGGGGGTCGCTACGACACCCCTGTGTCACTGCACAGAGGGTGCTGTGTAACACATGTGAATAAAGATGGTTCCTATGGGGTTGAGAAAATCCCATAGACATTAAACACAAAAATAGCCTAGAACACACATAGCAAAAAGGCCTACGAGTGGGAAAAAGAGTCTCACTCTTAGCAGGTAAAAAGAAACAAACCCTTAAAATCCAGCAAAGCTGCTGAGGGACTCTATAGGTAAGGGAAATTAGCCATAGAATGAGAATTCTCCCTAACACTCGCCTCCCTCTCTCCCCCCAGACTAATGGACAGGAGGATTTAATCCACTCCTGGATGAGTCTCTTACCTCTGGTCGGTTATAAACATCCTAGAGAGACCATCAGCATTTTGGTGGTGACATCCTGACCTGTGCTCAATGGTAAAATCAAACCCTTGGAGGCAGATTGACCATTTTAGCAGTTTTGGGGTTTCCCCTTTCATTTGCATCAACTATCTCAAGGGTTGGTGGTCTGTATGAAGGATGAAAGTAGAACCATACAAGTATGGTCTAAAATTCTTCAAAGCCCACACAATGGCAAAACATTCTCTCTCAATAGTTTCCCACCTTGTTTCAGGTTCCTTCAGTTTCCTACTAATGAAGCAAATGGGGTGCTCCCTACCTTTCTCATCCAGTTGACTGAGTACTGCACCTATACCTATGTTGGAAGCATCTGTTTGTACAATGAAGGGTTGGTGGTAGTCAGGAGCTCTGAGAACTGGAGCTTGACAAAGGGCTTTCTTCAGGCTTTCAAAGGCCTGATTGCACTCCTCCTTCCATTTGATCTTTTTAGGGAAATTAGGAGAGGAGATTACATTCAGTGGAGAAGCTATGGATCTATAGTTCTCAATGGAATTCCTGTAGTACCCAGTGAGGCCAAGGCTCTCACCTGGGTCTGAGTAGAAGGGGTTGTCCAATTTTGCACAGCTTCAATCTTACTGAGCAAAGGCCTTATTTCACCACCTCCTACCTCATGCCCAAGGTAAACCACTTTACTCTGACCAATCTGGCATTTGCTTGCCTTTATGGTCAGATGGGCCTGTTCAAGAGCCTGCAAAACATATCCTAGGTGGTCAACATGTTCTTTCCAAGTAGGGCTGAACACTGCAATGTCATCCAAGTATGCCATGCAAAAGTCCTCCATCCCATTCAGAACCTGATTAACCATCCTTTGGAATGTAGCCGGTGCATTCTTTAATCCAAAAGGCATAACCTTAAACTGGTATAAGCCAACTGGGGTGGAGAATGCAGTTTTCTCCTTGGCATTGTCAGTCAGGGTTATTTTCCAATAGCCTGGCGTGAGGTCAAATGTGCTGAAGAACTTGGCGGAACCAAGTCTATCCACTAGCTCATCTGTCCTTGGCAAAGGATGAGCATCAGTCTTTGTGACTGCATTTAGGGCTCTATAGTCCACACAGAATCTCAACACCTTGGACCCTGCCTTTGGTACTAACACAACTGGGCTAGACCAAGGACTAGTAGAAGGCTCTATTACCCAGAGATCAAGCATCTTGTTGACCTCTCCTTTGATGTGGATTCTTACATTTTCTGACATCTTGTAGCCCTGCTTTTGACAGGTAAACAGTCACCAGTTTGGATATCATGATGTCCCCAAAGGGTCAAACCTGGTGCTAGAGAGAACAGAGGGGCACATTGATTTAACAAAACTTTGCACTCCTCCTGTTGCTCAGGTGTCGGATTAGAAGAGAGATTGACTCCTTCTATTTTCTCATCTAAAGGTTTGCCCCTGAGGAGGTCAGGTAGAGGTTCACTCTCCTCCTCCTCTTGAGCTGAAGCTAGAAGCAAAGCTCCCAGTTCTGGTCTCGAGACATAAGCTTTTAGACGGTTGGTGTGAAAGACTCTAGGAGCCTCTTTAGGATTGCCTAAATCCACAAGATAGTTCACCTCTCCAAGTTTTCCCACAACCTTGAAGGGTCCCATCATTTGTCCTGCAAGGCCCTCTGCCTTGTTGGGGCCATAACAAGAACTAGCTGGTCTTGAGCAAACTCAACCATGTTGGCTTTTTGGTCATGCCAATGCTTGACCAGAGCCTGACCTGCTTTCAAGTTATCACCTGCTTCAGCCATCATGTGTGACATTCTCCTTCGGAGTCCTATCACATAGTCAGTGACTCTAACTGGTGTGGGGGAAGGAGCACTCTCCAACCCCTCCTTGATCAGGGCCAAGGGACATCTGACCGGATGGCCATTGTGAAGTTCAAAGGGACTTTAACCCACTCCCTCCTGAGGGACTTCTCTGTATGCAAAGAGATGGCATGGCAGTAGGAGATCCCACTTTTTCATAAGGGGGTCTTCTAAAGCTCCTATCATGCTCTCATGGTTCTGTTGAACCTTTCTACCAACCCATTTGTCTGAGGGTGGTATGCTGTTGAGAACTTGTAGGTAACTCCACAGTTTTTCCACATGGCCTTCATGTAGTGGGACATAAAATTTGACCCCCTGTCGGATATTACCTCCTTAGGAAACCCAACCCTGGTAAAAGTAGGAGGGTCTTAACTACAGCCTGGGCTGTAACAGTCCTCTTAGGAATTGCTTCAGTGTACCTAGTAGCATGGTCTACTACAACAAGTATAAACCTGTTGCCTGAAGAAGTTGGAGGATCAAGGGGACCAACAATGTCGATTCCTACCCTCTCAAATGGTACTCCCACCACAGGGAGAGGCACTAGAGGTTCCACGTTCTTGAAGCCACTTTTACCAGAAGTTTGGCAACTCTTGCAATACTTATCTACCTCAGCCCCCATTTTAGGCCAATAAAAGTAGGGAGAGAGCCTTTCCTTGGTCTTCTTGAAACTCAAGTGACCAGCCAAAGGTATTCTGTGAGCTAGTTGCAAGAATTGGCATCTGTTCTCTTGGGGCACTACAAGTCTCTTGTAGTCTCCAGGGATTGACTCTGTCGGTTCACCATAGAAGAGGCCATCTTTCCAGTGTAACCTATACTTCCCAGGCTCTTGCCCTTCAAGCTGAGAAGCTGCATGGTGGCGAAAACCTTCCAGAAAATCATTATCTTTGTCCCCTACTGAAGTCTGCCCTGTTGGGGCCACCTTCTGCCAGTAAAGACTGCATCTCAGGATGGTCCAAAGCGTCAAGATCTCCAATGAGTTCCTGGCCTCCTAATAGATCTGAATCTTCAGGCTCTAGTTCAACCACACAGGGTTGTACCTCACTCTCAGCCTCAGCTGGAGGAGGAATCACAGGTGTGATTTTTGACAACCTAGGAGATTTCCTGGTTGGCATCACTGGAGTGCCTTCTGCTGGTTTCTTCTTTGAAGTCTTGGGTTTCCCCTTTGCTTCTGGTTGCTTGGAAATAGCTGTTAGTAACTCAAGTGGAGTAGGAGTGATTTATTGTTCTATCATCTCCTCAGGAGAGCCTCTCAAGGTCCTCTCCCTTGCAGGTCTGGTAAGCTTCTGTAATTTCTTACTAGGAGGTCTGGAAGTACGTGACACTACCCCCAGGTCTTTCAGATCATTGCCCAACAGCACCCTTCCTGGTACTTCAGATTGTACACTCACAGGTATCCTGACAGTCATTTCATTGCACTGGATGCCACAGGCCCTTCAGCTATCTTGGTGAGGCATTTGGGTGCCTTAGCAACATCTCCACCTTGAAAAAATATTTGTCCACCACAGTTAATGCTGGCCCCATTGTCTCTAATGGCAGGGGTCTCCTGACCATTGACTAGGACACTGTCTTTATAATACTCTTTAGTATTAGGAGGGATAGAATTATACACTTCTAAATTATGTTGTTCCCACAACCATAGGGATACTAAAGATACTCTAGCTGAGACTCCAATGGGGTCTTCAGCTAGTAGTTGAAAGTTTCCACTGACCATATGTACTTCCTCCTCTGGGGCGATGGTTAAGGAGACAGTGTGGACCCCTGAAGGTTTACCCTTACATCTGGGATCCCCTATCACATGATCGGTTGAGCCACAAACATAACATTTTCCAAATGTCTTTATGAATGGTGGCTTGTTCTGACCTCCTTCTGGTCTGGGACCAGCAGGTACACTAGCCTGATTAGGTTTCCCTTGTGGCTTACCATTAGAATTTAGTTTGGGGCCCTCTTTGGAATTGGAATTATTTGAATTCTCTTTGTTGTCTTTCTTTGGCTCCTTTCCCTCATCCTTTTTCTGAGTTACCCCTGAATCCTTGTGAGTAGCCCTGTTGGCAACCCACAAGTCAGCAGCCTTAGCCAGTTTCTGAGAATCTAACTCTTTCTTTTGAATCAGCCAAGTGCTGTCTGAGCTCAGGAGAGCAGGCATCATAGATAGACTCCATCATTACAAGAATTCTCATTCCCTCATAAGTGTTAACTCTATAACCCTTAATCCATCCCTCTAAGTTCTTCAAACACTTATTCACCCAAGTAGCCCAAGGGGTACTATCATGCTTTTTGAGGGTCCTAAACCTCTTAAGGTACTGGGAAGGAGTCTTCCCAAATCTTGCTATCAAAGCTAGCTTTTCACATTCATAATCCATCCTATCCACCTCCCCCAACTCCATTACCACATCAGATGCAACAGGGGGGAGCCTAGAGAATAGCCAGGGGATCAACTGATTCCCTGTGATATCCTGGAGCCCATGATTGTATTCAAACATAGCAAGCCAATCTAATACATCCAACTTCGGTTCATAAATACCCACAATCTCTTTAGGCATCCAGGGTCTTTTTGGACTGTAAGATCTAAAGGATTCAGGGGGAGAAGCATTTTCCAAAGACAATTTCTTCATCTCAAGCTCATGAATTAGCTCCATTTCTTTGAGCCTTAGTTCTTGATGTCTCTGTTCAGTTTAGGCACTAATACTTTTGAATTCTAGTTCAAGTCTCATTATTTCTAGTGAGATAAATTCAGGACTTAATGTGGCACCTGGTAAGGGTCCAGTAGCCACAGTCTGAGGCCTTTGAGCAGGCAGAGGACCAAAGGGGGTGACATTGTTATCCTCCTCTTCCTTATCTGTCTCAACAATAACATCTTCAATATTATCCTCATTACTGTTTGCTACATTTGCTGGAGTAGTGGGTACTACTGCACCACTATCCAGACTTTGTTTCTCTAACAGTCTATCAATCATTTCTAGTTTCTTGCCTTTGACAGGAAGACCTTTCTGTCTTCACAGATCCCTTAAATAATCAGCAGTATTAGTAAGGAGGGACTCCTGGCTGTAACTTTCCATACTTTTGACTTTGTTTTAAAATAAACTTGTTTGTGATAGTTAGCCTTGTGGTTATTTGAACCAAGGTACTAGCAGCACTCTAAAATGTAAATCCAATACTTTTATCCTCACCGCTGTACACAAGTGTTAGGCAGAATCCTGTGCAGTTCCCTTAGGGAGCACTACAGAAGATTAGGACTACAGGTGAGAGCAATAAATCCCCTTTGGTATCAGTCTGTACCACAAAGATTTAGTTGGTAGCTGTGGCTGAGCAGTCAGACTTATCTCAAGAGGGAGATGAGCAGTATTCAGGGTTTACACAATAGGCCTACAGTACTATGGTACAAGGAAACACTGACCAAAGCTTTGTATTAAAAAGTAGATATATTTGTATTTTATACACTTCTAGCAAAACACATTTATCACAGTCATTAAGCAAGTTAAAATAAGTCAACGAAAAATATACACACTCCCTAGTTAAATTGTAGACCAAGTGAACCAGAGTGAAAACTGAGCAAAACGGTACAGAGAAAACCACACACAAGGGATGCTGTAACAATTTCTCACAAGGGAGGGAAAGCACAAGTTATATCGAAATATCTTCTTACATGCCCTAGCAACACTTCCCATACGTTTGTGAACCAGTTTAAGCAAGGCAGTGCATCAGTATAGAATATACTTAAATGAAAACCGAGCAAAATGGCATTTCACAAGGTTTAGAAATGGGAAGAAAAGGCACCATACAATGTGAAGGTGGGCACCACAGAAGTTAGGTCCTTTAATATAGATAAAGTTCATTTAGGAAAATTGTGTAATATTTTAACCTGGAGCTGCCAGTCTATGATTGATCCTGTGGCATCCGGATCACACTAAACGAATTCCAAGAAAAAGTAAGGTAAAAATACCGTACTTAAGACTGGTGCTCTCAGTTGACCTTAAATAAGGTTGCTCAATCATATATAGCTCTTGCGTAAAATAATTCAAATGTCAGACAAAATATATTTCCAAATGGTACAAAGTTTTTCCAAGAGAAATGTTTAATTCACATTTCCTGGTTTTATATCTTTCTTGATTAGTTCAGATATTGCGAGGCAACTCAAAATCGATAGGTCAATTATTAACAATAGTACATATGCCGATGCATTTCGGTCTGAGACCATCTTCAGGGCTGTACTGAAGTGAGTGTAGAATCTGCACCGTGTTAACATCAATTATTCATCAGAATACACATAAATATAATAGATAATTCAAAATAAAGCAAGGCACATACCCCAAATAGATCCAAATGGATGTTGTACATGTAAGAGAAAAATAAATATGAAAAATATGTCAACATACATTATATCGCTAACCATTCATAGTTGTTTTTCCTCTTTGTATTTTGTGTCCTGTACCTGCTAATTGTGAGTTGTCCTCTCCTGTGAATGCGTTCGTAGAACGTCTCCAGTGTTCCTGTTAATTGCCAGAGGGGAATATATATTACTATTATTCTAGCTATATCCAATTGAGAAGCTATTTCAACCTGAAAAGTTAAATGGGCTCTTACCTGCACTCGTATGATTCGCGCGCGGGACCGATCGCGCTCCCTGTGAGAGCGAAAGTGAACTGCGCGCGGCCAAAAAATGCTTTTAAGGGTAGTCATGGGAACCTGGGCGGGGCGTCGAGCAGCAGCAAAGTTGCTGTCGCACGTACGCCTCGGGACCCACCGCCCTACGGGAGCGCAGGGGGGCGGGACTGTTGCCATGACCCCAAGGTGTGTGTATGCTCTGTGTTACTGATGATGGAATTAACTCGAGTGAAAGAAAGGTGTGGATAAAGCCTAGGCAATTAGTGGAAACTATACACGTGACTTCGTTCTATATCTGTGTATATGTTCTATGAATGTCAACCAATGTAGGTGTCAAAATAAGGATAGATACTGGTTGTGTGGAGTGGATCATGCGATCCATACCCATTCATACACTCCTAAATATTTTAAACTGTTGCATGATGTGCAATTAATACATGTAAGTGCAAAAACACCAGAAAACAACACCAAGTTCAATCACACGTTTTCAATGTGTCCCCAGTTGTATCTGGATCTAAGTCCATTGCGCTTCTTCATCCACGAAGAATTCAAAGACTAATTCTTGAACCAACCGTGAATCTGGCTTTTTTAGAGAAAACACATATAATTGATCTCTTCATTGATTCCCTTCGGTGTAAGGGAACTTAGTCTGTCTATCCAAAACGTTTCTCGTTGATCAATTCTTTTTTGTAGATCCTCGTATCTTTCTCTTCTTTGGACTCTTTCCAGGACTACAAATTTAATCTGTGCCAGATTGTGTTGTTTACTCTGCCAGTGTCTTGCTACTGCAGAGCTTGCAGTCTTGTTCCTGATACAAGATCTGTGTTCGTTCCACCTGATCTTTGCTGTGCGCTGTGTTTGTCCGACGTAGTATAAACCACAAGGGCATTTAATTCCATATATGATTCCTGCCGTGTCACATGTGGCATAGCATTTCAATTTGATTTTTTCTCCAGTATATGGATGATTTATGGTTTGTCCTTTCATGATATATCCACAGTTGCTGCAGTTGAGGCATGGAAATGTACCTATGCGGTCCGTGCTTCTCTTCTTTTGTTGTTGTTATGTTGACATATTTTTCATATTTATTTTTCTCTTACATGTACAACATCCATTTGGATCTATTTGGGGTATGTGCCTTGCTTTATTTTGAATTATCTATTATATTTATGTGTATTCTGATGAATAATTGATGTTAACACGGTGCAGATTCTACACTCACTTCAGTACAGCCCTGAAGATGGTCTCAGACCGAAATGCATCGGCATATGTACTATTGTTAATAATTGACCTATCGATTTTGAGTTGCCTCGCAATATCTGAACTAATCAAGAAAGATATAAAACCAGGAAATGTGAATTAAACATTTCTCTTGGAAAAACTTTGTACCATTTGGAAATATATTTTGTCTGACATTTGAATTATTTTACGCAAGAGCTATATATGATTGAGCAACCTTATTTAAGGTCAACTGAGAGCACCAGTCTTAAGTACGGTATTTTTACCTTACTTTTTCTTGGAATTCGTTTAGTGTGATCCGGATGCCACAGGATCAATCATAGACTGGCAGCTCCAGGTTAAAATATTACACAATTTTCCTAAATGAACTTTATCTATATTAAAGGACCTAACTTCTGTGGTGCCCACCTTCACATTGTATTTCTGTAACTTGGCCTAGGCATATCCAAGGTGGAGGCACACATCTCTTTAAAGAATTTATTTTAGTAATCCTCTACAGTACCATAATCATCAAGAATAATGTCATTTGCGGACATTGAAGGCTTAACGACAAATAGAGCGGACACGCTAGGCTTCACAGCCGAAGAGGCGAACGAAATCTTAGGTCTCATCACCGACAGTGGATTTAGTGGCACAAGCAATAAGAAACAGGATCCAACCAGTCAAATTAAACAGCTAGAATATCTAATAAGAAAAGAGATCAATCGTAAACTACATGCGATAACACTGGGGAGATATTATAAAAGTCAAAGAATACCAAGAGGTCTACGTCTACAATTGAGGCCCACCTTATGCAAAGAAAGTAAAGCTTTCGTAAAGAAGTGGGAGGCTATACTGAATAAATGTTCGTTGGATTTGATTTTATTAACCATACAAGAACTGGCCAAAGACCTTAAAGATCTGGGAGAGGAGATCTTAGAAATTGAGAAGTCTTTAGTGGCAACATTAAATAGAGAAGAAGTAGATTCCATCTTGGAAGACATCAACAAGAAATTATCTGGGTACAAGACGGAATTAGAAACCAAAAAAATCCGAAAATTCAAACGGGATACTTACGATTATCTCAAAGATGAAGTTTATACATGGATGGAAAAATATGGCCCTCCAATAAGGAAACCAAAACAAAACTTTACAAGCGAGACTTCTAGTTCTGGAACGGACACTGAGAGAGAAATACAGAATCAAGAAGAAGAAGCTACACCAGGAGCATCAAGTACAGCAGACCCAACTGAAACACCGAACAGAGAAAGAGAGCCTTTTTTAGGATTAGGAAGAAGAGAACAAGAAGGGGGAAAAGGAAGGCAAAAGACAAAACCGAATACGAGACAACAACAGAAGAGAACATAGTGATTAATTTGTCCTCTAGAAATCTAACCCTGTCTGAAATTAAAACATTACAAAAGGGACTCAGTTTTGTTCCTACATACGACAGCACCCTATTTGATTCTAAGATTGAACTATACAAACTGGTTCGTAAAATGAAATTGAAAGTTTTTTTCAGTGAACTAGAGGAAGAGAATCCTAGAAATACAGAAGATTCAGACTTCAAAGAATTCAGAGGAAAGAGCAATTTCATCCCACCAATAACAGTCCCCTCGGTGGATATCTTCCAGAAACAGGTCACAAGAGACCTTGAAAAGATCAAATTCAGGCATCCGAGAAATCAGAACATGAAACCTCATGAGTTGGAACTCATTAAGAACTTGTATGGAGATGACAGGATAACAATACGATCTGCAGATAAAGGAGGAGGCTTAGTTCTACTCAATACAAGCGATTATGAAGAAGAATGCTTTAGACAGCTTGGGGACATCAACACCTATGCATCACTAGACGCAGATCCTACAGAGGAGATTCGGGGTAACCTGGACAAACTTTTGGAAAGAGCAGAAGAATTAGAATGGATAAATCATAATACAAAGAAATTTCTGACGAATACATATCCAAAAGTTCCTCATTTCTATACTCTTCCGAAGATACATAAAGATACACAGAAACCTCCGGGAAGACCTATAGTAGCCGGAATCAACAGCATCCTCGAACCACTCGGAAAATACATTGACTATTTCTTGCAACCTTTGATTCAAAAGACAAGTACTTACATCAAAGATTCTACTCATTTCCTACAACACCTAAGAAGTGTTCCATTCAACAACGACAACATTTGCTTCACAGTAGACGTAAAAAGCTTATATACATCGATTCCCCATGACTTGGGCAGAGAAGCGGTGGAGTGGATGCTCCTGAGGGAAGGAGAAATACCTGCACAAAAAGAGTTCATTATGGGATTGTTGGAATTCATTAGTAACAATTCATACTTCCAATTTAAAGATAAATTTTACTTACAGGTTGCAGGCACGGCCATGGGGGCAACCATGGCCCCTTCATATGCAAACTCCTTCATGCACAAATTCGAAACAGAACATGTTCTGACAAACAACGTATGGAATCAAGAACTTATCACCTGGATCCGGTACATAGATGATATTTTCGGCATCTGGAAGAGCACAGAATCACACCTACTAGAATTTTTTGGATACATCAACAACATAGACCCACGTATACAGTTCACATACGAATATTCACGTAAATCTATTCATTTTCTGGACGTTGAGATTAATGTCACAGAAATTGGATATCAAACCACTATCTATCGGAAAAGCACAGATAGGAACAGTCTGCTACATAGACTCAGTTTTCATCAACCCAGTCTGATCAAGAATTTACCTTACAGTCAGTTGCTTCGAGTGAAAAGGATTGTGAGTAACCAAAGTGAATACGAAAGAGCTGTGAGAGAAATGGGCAAGAAATTTCTAGCCCGCGGTTATTCAACAGAGGAAGTTACATCAGCAGAAATACGCACGGCTACACAAGATAGAGAAGAATTACTCAAACCCAAAATCAACAAACAGGATATCTCTCCCCCACTGGTGTTTGTATCGAAATATTCACGCCAAAGCAATCGGATTAAGTCAATCATAAAGAAAAATTGGAACACTGTTACATGTGATAAAAGGGTAGAACACCTATTTAAAGAAACCCCCACATTTGCCTACCAGAGAAGTTCTAATTTGAAAGACAGATTAGTCCACACGAGACCCCCACAAAAGAAGAGAAGCACGGACCGCATAGGTACATTTCCATGCCTCAACTGCAGCAACTGTGGATATATCATGAAAGGACAAACCATAAATCATCCATATACTGGAGAAAAAATCAAATTGAAATGCTATGCCACATGTGACACGGCAGGAATCATATATGGAATTAAATGCCCTTGTGGTTTATACTACGTCGGACAAACACAGCGCACAGCAAAGATCAGGTGGAACGAACACAGATCTTGTATCAGGAACAAGACTGCAAGCTCTGCAGTAGCAAGACACTGGCAGAGTAAACAACACAATCTGGCACAGATTAAATTTGTAGTCCTGGAAAGAGTCCAAAGAAGAGAAAGATACGAGGATCTACAAAAAAGAATTGATCAACGAGAAACGTTTTGGATAGACAGACTAAGTTCCCTTACACCGAAGGGAATCAATGAAGAGATCAATTATATGTGTTTTCTCTAAAAAAGCCAGATTCACGGTTGGTTCAAGAATTAGTCTTTGAATTCTTCGTGGATGAAGAAGCGCAATGGACTTAGATCCAGATACAACTGGGGACACATTGAAAACGTGTGATTGAACTTGGTGTTGTTTTCTGGTGTTTTTGCACTTACATGTATTAATTGCACATCATGCAACAGTTTAAAATATTTAGGAGTGTATGAATGGGTATGGATCGCATGATCCACTCCACACAACCAGTATCTATCCTTATTTTGACACCTACATTGGTTGACATTCATAGAACATATACACAGATATAGAACGAAGTCACGTGTATAGTTTCCACTAATTGCCTAGGCTTTATCCACACCTTTCTTTCACTCGAGTTAATTCCATCATCAGTAACACAGAGCATACACACACCTTGGGGTCATGGCAACAGTCCCGCCCCCCTGCGCTCCCGTAGGGCGGTGGGTCCCGAGGCGTACGTGCGACAGCAACTTTGCTGCTGCTCGACGCCCCGCCCAGGTTCCCATGACTACCCTTAAAAGCATTTTTTGGCCGCGCGCAGTTCACTTTCGCTCTCACAGGGAGCGCGATCGGTCCCGCGCGCGAATCATACGAGTGCAGGTAAGAGCCCATTTAACTTTTCAGGTTGAAATAGCTTCTCAATTGGATATAGCTAGAATAATAGTAATATATATTCCCCTCTGGCAATTAACAGGAACACTGGAGACGTTCTACGAACGCATTCACAGGAGAGGACAACTCACAATTAGCAGGTACAGGACACAAAATACAAAGAGGAAAAACAACTATGAATGGTTAGCGATATAATGTATGTTGACATATTTTTCATATTTATTTTTCTCTTACATGTACAACATCCATTTGGATCTATTTGGGGTATGTGCCTTGCTTTATTTTGAATTATCTATTATATTTATGTGTATTCTGATGAATAATTGATGTTAACACGGTGCAGATTCTACACTCACTTCAGTACAGCCCTGAAGATGGTCTCAGACCGAAATGCATCGGCATATGTACTATTGTTAATAATTGACCTATCGATTTTGAGTTGCCTCGCAATATCTGAACTAATCAAGAAAGATATAAAACCAGGAAATGTGAATTAAACATTTCTCTTGGAAAAACTTTGTACCATTTGGAAATATATTTTGTCTGACATTTGAATTATTTTACGCAAGAGCTATATATGATTGAGCAACCTTATTTAAGGTCAACTGAGAGCACCAGTCTTAAGTACGGTATTTTTACCTTACTTTTTCTTGGAATAAGAAAAGGCACCATCCCATTTCATGCCCTACCCCATTCTTGCCCGCATCATCTCCATTCCCAGTCGCCACCAACCAGGTCCTTGCAATATGTCCCAATGCCACTACCAATGTCAATACCCATGACTCTAACCACCCCACCACAGACACATTGGAACAGCCACAGAAACATTACAACCCTGCAGAAAATGATGTGCTCCCCATATTGGGTGAAGCAAGACGCCTTTGCTTAAGATCTTGAACCCTGCATCGTGCCAATTGCATTACACATGATATGAACCCACCTAAGCATTCTCCGCAGATAGCGCACCCCCACTACGACAAGTCTAAACTCAACTCTGAACTTAATCCAATTCCAAAACCCACTCCCCTCATGACTACCAATACCCCCAGGCAATCACCACCAACCACCCTCCAAAGTGCCCTCATAAATGCCTGTTCCCTAGGAGCTCATGCTATTGAAATACACAACCTCATTATAGAATCACAATTTGACTTCCTAGTAGTCATTGAATCCTGGCTTCACCAAGCCTCGGGTCCTCTTTTGACTCTTGCTATTGCACCAGATTACACCATCATTAGAACTGACAGGACCCCCTCACATGGAGGTGGTGTCGCCATCATGGCTAAGACCAAATTCCAACTCAGGTCTTGCCCCATTGAAAACATTGAAGGCTATGAAATATTGCTAGCAAAAGTCCCCATAAACGAAGAAACTACCATCAACCTAGTAGTGATATATAGATCTCCAAATTCCAAAAGTCACCCAGAGGTTGACATCCCTTTACTACTAGCTCCACTCATAAAACCTAACCCCAAATGCATCATCTTGGGAGACCTGAACTAAGGCTTTAATGATAGCCATGACTCTAAAGCAGAAGCACTACATTCATCCCTGAAGGTTTTGAGCTTTATCCAATTAGTGAATGCCCCTACCCATATCAAAGGAAGAAAATTAGATTGGATCCTCTCGCTCAACACGTCTATAACCATTGACTCCATCTCTCCCCTTACTTGGATGGACCACTATAACATCAAGTTCACCCTTAGTCCCATTCAACCCCTGTTAATCAATCCGAAAATTACCAACTCCTACGAAACTAGAAACTCCTGTAATTTTACTCCTGAAAATCTAGCGCCGCTGCTCTCCAAAGCTTTAGACACCGCTTCAACCACCAGCGACAACCCCTGCATTATAGCAGACATTTAGCACAAGTGTCTCACCTCCACCATCAATGTTGTGGCTCCTCCTACCAAAAAAACAAAACGTTCTGACAACCGATCCTGTTTCTGGTTCAATGATGACCTAATCTCACTCAGGAGAACTAAACATGCTCTTGAACACGCTTTTAGAAATCAACCTATCATAGAGCCTAAAAAAACCACTCCAGGAGGCAAATAAATCCTACAAAACAGGCATCATCATCTACAAAGCTAATGCTTACAATGTTCGGATCAGCGATGCCGCCTCTGACACATAAGAATTGTTCTCAGTCCTAAAAGAAATGGAAAATCCCACCCCAGTCACCAATCCTACCAATGCCAGTAAAGAGTGGTGCACCACTATTCAAGACGCCCTAGCAGCTAAGATTGAATTACTCCAAAACAAAATTTCAACTAAAAAGCAACTACTAGTGGATAGATCCGTCTGTATCAATCAACCCCTGACATCTCAGGAGAATACCAATCCATCCTTCCACTTCACCCCAGTCTCTCACAAAACAGTGCTTGATACCATATCTAAACTCAAAGCTTCCAATTGCAAAGGAGACGCCGCCCCTTGCACAAGTAGTTACATCGTGTGCCAACCCTCTCACTCCCATCATTACCAACTTTGTAAATGCATCCTTCAATACCAACCGGGTCCCAGCGAGTATCAAAGAAGCCTTGGTCACCCCCCTTCTAAAAAAAACCTACACTTGATCCCACTGTGCTCACTAATTACAGACCAATAACTACAGTTCCGTTTCTACTTAAAATCCTTGACAAAATAGCCAATATTCAAGTCCAAGCACATCTAGAACAGAACCAACTCCTTGGAAGTAGGCCATCTGGATTCCGCCCAAATCACAGCACGGAAACTGACCTTCTGGGCCTTAAAATCCAGATGGACACCATAAGAGACACAGGGAAACTCTGCATCCTTCTCTTATTAGATCAATCCGCAATGTTCGATCTAGTGGACCATAACAAACTCTGCTCTACTCTAGCCAAAGACTTCAACTTCTCCATAAACACGACCACATGGATCAAATCCTTTCTTGCAGAATGAACCTCCAGGGTTTCCATAGGTGAAGAAGCTGCTGACCCTATCACAGTCCCCATTGGTGTACCTCAAGGCTCTTGTCTGTCACGAACACACTATAATGCATACACTAAGCTTCTCTTCTCAGCTCTAGATGATATGGGTGTCATCTACACTAATTTTGCAGATGACACCCAGATCCTCATCCCCCTTACAGGGAACTACACTCAAGACACTCAGACTATCAACAAAATCTATGCCATATTTCAAAACTGGATGGCCTTAAACAGCCTCTGCCTCAATGATGAGAAGACAGAGGTGCTCATTGTAGGACCCCAGTCTAAAATAGCTGCACTCCATCCCGACTACTCCTCCATCAATATTGATGGCACTATGATTCCGGTACTGAAACATGTAAAAACTCTAGGTGTCTACTTAGATACTAACCTCACCATGACCAAACACATCAACGCTCTCTCATCCTCCACTTCCTATATTGCAAAACTAATTGCCCTAAGTCACCAATTCCTGAACCCCACCAACTGCATCACCCTGGCTAGGGCACTGATCTTATCAAGACTTTACTACTGTAATGTATTGTTACTTGGAACATCCAGTTCTAACCTTAATAAATTACAGCTAAAACAAAATAAAGCCCTATGGGCCGTCCTCGGAATAAGAAAATCTGACCATATTTCCAAGACCAGAAGAGACCACCACTGGTTGCCCAAAAGAGCCAGTCATCTTCAAACCCTCTGCATCACCTTTAAATGCCTCCACAAAAATTGACCCATTTACCTTAACCACGCTTTAGCCAAAAAAGAACGTACTAGATCCCTAAGATCCAATAACCACACACTCCTAGCTATCCCCGGTACAAAAAGACGAGAGCAGGTGGCAGTAGCTTCCAATATCTAGCCCCCAAACATTGGAACACACTCCCTCTTTGCATTAAAAACAAGGAAACGCTCACAGGTTTCAAGAAACTCCTAAAAACCTGGCTGTTCAACCAATTCCAATAACAACCACTACTATGTTACTTGGAAACAGAACTGCACTTGCGCTGCACTTCTGGTTGCTATAAATAGCTCTGATTATGCATGCCTTCTTCTCTGCCTGTTTTGTTAATCCACAGTCTTCACTACAGCCATATGTACCCGCCGGGTCTACCGTTGTAATCCGACTGCAACTATGCCCGATCGGCCCCTCCAATTAATGTTTTAACAAGCTGTCTGTAACCTCGCCGTGATACCTAAGGGTCTGGGTGTGTAACAAATACAATAAATAAAATAAATAAATAAAATGCACTGGACCCCACTCAAGAGCAGGTGAGACATATGTGCACCCATCACCTGTGCCCCAACATGAGCAGGTGAGGCACCTATACATACATACAGTGGACCCCACTCATGAGCAGGTGAGACACATATACATACATGCACTGTACCCCACTCATGAGCAGCTGTGACACCTATACATACATGCACTGGACCCCACTCATGAGCAGGTGAGACACCTATACATACATGCACTGGACCCCACTCATGAGCACGTGAGACACCTATACATACATGCACTGGACCCCACTCATGAGCAGGTGAGACACCTATACATACAGGCACTGAACCCCACTCATGAGCAGCTGAGACACTTACACATACACACACTGGACCCCACTCATGAGCAGGTGAGTCACATGTACACCTACCACCTGACCCCAACATGAGCAAGTGAGACACATATATATATACATACATACATTGGGCCTCACTTGTGAGCAAGTGAAACACATGTAAACCTACCACCTGGGCCCCAACACGGGCAAGTGGGAAACCTATACATACATATACTGGACCCCACTCATGACCAGGTGAAACACCTATACATACATACACTGAACCCCGTTCATGAGCAGGTCAGACACATGTACATCTACCACCTGGGCCCCATCCTGAGCACGTGAGACACCTATACATACATGCACTGGACCCCACTCATGAGCAGCTGAGACAACTTTACATACAAGCACTGGACGCCACTCATGAGCAGGTGAGACATCTATACATACATGCACTGGACCCCACTCATGAGCCGGTGAGACACCTATACATACATACACTGAACCCCACTCATGAGCAGGTGAGACACCTATACATACATGCACTGGACCTCACTCATGAGCCGGTGAGACACATGTGCACCCACCACCCTGGCCCCAACATGAGCAGCTGTGACACCTATACATACATACACTGAACCCCACTCATGAGCAGGTGAGACACCTATACATACGTGCACTGGATCCCACTCATGAGCAGGTGAGCCAACTATACATACATGCACTGAGCCCCACCATGAGCAGCTGAGACACCTTTACATACATGCACTGGACCCCACTCATGAGCAGCTGAGACACTTATACATACATACACTGGACCCCACTCATGAGCAGCTGAGACACTTATACATACATACACGGGACCCCACTCATGAGCAGCTGGGACACATGTACACCTACCACCTGGGCTCCATCCTGAGCATGTGAGGCACCTATACATACATACACTGAACCCCACTCATGAGCAAGTAAGACACTTATACATACATGCACTGGACCCCACTCATGAGCAGGTGAGACACCTTTACATACATGCACTGGACCCACTCATGAACAGCTGAGACACCTATACATACATGCACTGAGCCCCACCATGAGCGGCTAAGACGCCTTTACATACATGCACTGGACCCCACTCATGAGCAGCTGAGACACTTATACATACATACACTGGACCCCACCATGAGCAGCTAAGACGCCTTTACATACATGCACTGGACCCCACTCATGAGCAGCTGAGACACTTATACATACATACACTGGACCCCACTCATGAGCAGCTGAGACTGTAGAACCTGATAGATTGGAGAGGCCTGATTTGTTATCATTACAGAACCATTACAGAACCATTACCCCGTTAGGAATCCAGTTATCTGTTTAGTAATCCATCATATATTCTGATTAGTACTGACTAGTAACATTACACTATCCACAATTATTCTGCCACATATAGGCAGCATTTGCATTTGCTTTTAGAATGACACACTGTCCTATTTTAAGTGCCATGTAGAGCCATTTAGAGGCATGTTACACAATTAGAGATATGTATATGTATTATATATGCATGTAGTAGAGAGACACGTATGTAGAATATGCAATGAGTTTGCATTATGTAGTGCTTGGGTTTGCGAGAGAAAGAGAAAACGCTAGAAAGCATGTAGCTGGCTCCTAAAGCCATTTCTGGAAGGAGACACAGAAGCGCCGCGGAGAGCGAAGTTGTTATGGTACACTGTGAAAGATTGAAATGCAAACAGAGATAACATGACCCTTGTCCGAGTAGAGAGGGATGCTGGCCTAATAAGCCTTGGGCTGGTGCTTGCAGAGAGAGAAAAGGTGGGAGGCAGCGCCATGGGCTCTGTTGCATGGTGAGAGGGAGAGTGTGCTTTTGCAGGGAGAGCTCTTGCACACAGACACGGAAAGAGGGATTTCGTGAAGCCAACAGTGGAATGAATAGAGGAATAGATGGTAGGATTGCAGGCAGGCGGACAGAAGGACATGCTTGTAGATATGACGAAATGTCACATTGACAAAGAACACGACCAGAACACTGAGTGATTGCAAGGAAAGTACATGCATACACAGACTTTCAGGCATTGCTCATATTTAGAAACGCTGACAGACGGAAAGAGACATTCTTAGTAGAGCACGAATGTAACCATAGGGATTTGAATACGTCATTGCACAGTATAATGAGAGGTGAGGCTTTTGGGAGTTCTAGTTGTTAGAGTGCTAGTTGTTGGAGATGGAGATGTTGATGGAGTTCGAGTTCGATGAGATCGAGAGCTTGGCAAACGCTTGAGGCAGTTTGAGTGACCTGACTGGCTGGTTGCAGAGTTAGCAGGAGAGGAGAGACTTGGCAAAGAGAGCTGGAGAGGGGAGGAATGCACATGCAAATGGTAAGTATGGTTCATGGCCTAAACCTAATTGATTAGAACAGAGACGCTCACAAAGAGCTTTGGGTTTGGGAAAGGGGAACTCAGACAGGAATTGTCTTAGAGAGTGAGTGTGAAGTATGGTGTGGAATGGAGAGGAATGCTGAATGCTGGCACTTTCCATATGTATATTGCATTAGACATGATGGATCCAGCTAATCACAGGCTTGCATTAGAAACCTGTAAGGCTTATATAGTGCATAAAGGCCCTAAAATACGAATGTAGGGGAGGCATATTGATCCACACCCTCCTAGGAGATTGGCCAGGGTTGTCTCGGATTGGCTAGAGTTGTCAAAGACCAGTACATGATGCCCAGGGGGGGCTAGACCATGGTAGGAATTGTTTTAGGACTACCAAGACACCTATACATACATGCACTGGACCCCACTCATGAGCATGTGAGACACCTTTACATACATTCACTGGACCCCAACATGAGCAGCTGAGACACCTATACATACATGCACTGAGCCCCACCATGAGCAGCTGAGACACCTTTACATACATGCACTGGACCCCACTCATGAGCAGCTGAGACACTTATACATGCATACACTGGACCCCACTCATGAGCAGGTGAGACACCTTTACATACATGCACTGAACCCCACTCATGAGCAGGTTCTCCTCCTATTTCCACAACCACACTTAGTCTGTTTCTTGGTCTGGTAAAGTCTCTCCTCTCCCTCTTCCATTTGGCATTCGTCAGGGCTCCATGCTCAACCCTCTTCTTTTTTATCCATACACAACCTCCCTTTCGACTCTCATTTCGTTTTTCGATCTCTTTTGTTATTATTACCTTTCCACATAAAAGTTCTCGATTCTGCAATTAAAATAGAGGACATCCAAAATAAATTCCTAACATGGCTAAGTCTATTACCTACCGAGAGGCAAAGTCCTTGGGAGAGACCACCAAATCGTTGGTAGCCCAGCAAGTAAATGAGTCAGATTTAACCCCTGAACAATCCTTGTAGATTATGGAAGAAGAGAAAATCTGTCTCCCGAACGAAGTGGGCTTGGATCTTTCACTTTTTTTGAACTCTCCTCCAGACATGGAGACTATTAAGGAACTCCTGAGGTGGGGGGGTATGGATACGGAGACAGAAGCCTCTGAATAATCCCGATACAAATTGACCAATCAGTGATGATGCTTGAAACTCCACATGTGGTTGTGAGTGCAGCAAACCAGGAGAAAGAACCTATTTACAGTAACAAAATACAAAGGGGAAAAAAACAAAAAGCTGGTAGTATGGATAGAGAAGAAAACTAAGAACCAAAAGACCAAGAAAGTGAATAGTAACGCTTCTAGAGGGTCTGTAAAAGCCTTGGTTGCGCATTCAGAAAAAATCTCCTCACAGACACTAAAGGAAAGTATGAATCCTAGAGAGAGCCTAAAGATGGCTCTGATATTTTTGAAACACAGAATAATCCTGGGAAAAAAGGCTCTCTGCAAATCTTCGTTTCAATATTCTTTAAATGATGTAGAGGGAAATTATCTTTTCCACGCAGATAAGGAAATTCCATCGCCCAGTACAGTAACGCCCATAGCTTTTCAGACAGGAGCTTTACTGAAAGACATGTTGGAGCCTTTGTTTGGCGAGACTCACTGCAATATAGTTAAGAGTAACAAGAAGTCTTCCGTGGAGGCTTTCACAAAAGGAGGGAAGCAAAGACCTCACACCAAGACTGAGTAAATAGCTTTTTAAACAGAAGACGGAGAGACTACATCCCCCACTGAAGGATAATGTATTGGCCTGGTTTACCCCAGCCTCTCAAGTCATTAAATCATATCTGTTAGGTCAGGTTATTCTACTTGAAAAAAGACTCCCCCGACCTGTTATCCAGGAGTAGGACCACCACCTCCAGCTAGGTTATCTTATTTGAATAACAACAATGACTTAAAGGGTTCAGGAAGTACATCAGACCTGCAGAAAATGAAGACCTTTAACGCTGAAGGTCATATGGCCACGATAAGGGAAGTGGGCAGCAAGTGGCCAGATAGAGCCTACACTCCAGCAGAGATGATGGCAGCCCAGTCTTTTGTTGAGAAGAGTGTAGCGCAATCACCTGAAAGGGTGAGATGGGTAGGGGGGACTCAAAGGCACTCTCCCTCTGAAATTGTTCAATACCAACTCCACCAGCCCAGCCATAATGCACACATGGGGACTTCCCTCCCCCTACAAAAGCTCTACCCCAGGACTTCATCATGGAAGCGATATTTACTGATCCCGACATTACGTTTTTCAATATCCCAGAATCTTGACCATATTTAAAGATATTCCAAGCCTAGAAAGGATCTCTTCTGGTGATATTGAGTGCATTGAATGTTGCGATTTGGAGAGATGGGATATGGCAAAGATCACGATTAGCTCAAGGCTAGTCATAGAAAGGATCCTTCGTGCAATCGATGAAATACACCAGAGAGGCTTTGATGTCTATGATACGGTACTAGCGATTGGTAATCGTTTAGAAAATACAGAGAACTGGAAAGCAGGCCTGACTAAACATGTTTACTCTAAGGGAGTCATAAAAGAAAGAATTACGACAAAAGATTGAGAAAGAAGGAGGAAAGGGTCGGAAAGAATTGAAGGAGCGCTCCATAAACATTGCCAATGGCTTGCTCAACTCCAGGGTTAGGGCCCTTCCGATAGACCAAAAAGCTAGTTCACATCTTTAGCATTGCTCATGGAACACAAGGGGTCATTATCCTCTTTTGGACTCAGGGGAATCTTAAGGGAAATGTGACTTCACGACCTGGTAATTCTGCAGGAAACCTTCCTTACCAAACAAGTGTCTATGGATGGCTATTCAATCTGCCAACAAAATGGCTGAGAGTGGGAAAACAGGAAGACCGAATGGTGGGCTACTGATTGGATGTAGAAACAAACACATCATAGAACTTAAAGTGGTAGACTATCTATACTATGGTGTCTTGGCAGCCTGTGTTACATTTAGAGACAAAAAGCCTGCAGTGCTAATTCTTAATATCTATTGAAATTATGTCGAATATGCCCAATCCTTAATAATTGACCATATTGACAAGAGCTTAATGGGATGGAATTGAGAGGTGGTCTGATAGCCTCATTCTAATTCCAGGAGACTTTAATCCGAACTGCCTAGATCCCCATAAATATGGTCAGTTTGTGAGGAAACGTAAAGAAAATCCATCCCAGGACCCTAAGGGGAAAAATGGTGGGATTTCCTGTAAGGATGGGATTTGAGGAGTTTGCTGGGGGGGGGGGAGGGGATAAACGGAACAAGGGATCCTTAACTGGAATACTTGGGGCAATGGCACCAAGGCTTCCCTTATTTATTTTATTTTCATATTGGAAGAATGGGAAACCCAGAGTTCTAATTTTGAAGTGAAATGTGGCTTAGCTAGTGATCACGCTATACTTTCAGTAGCTCTACTGTTCAACCTAAAGACGGGTACATCAATGAAGATGAGCAAAGTTATGATCTCTGAGGGGAAAAACAGAATAATTTGGGCTCAGAAAGACACTCTCGAGTTTAATGAGAAACTCGAGATAAATCTCTTTACGTCACAGGGAGAGCTTAATAGTCACATATGCTCAGTGCAAAGTTTTCCAGGACTTTTTGAAAACCTCCTATGCCCCAGGAAATTTAGGCAGCAGAACAGTAGGCCCAAGTACAACCCCCTCATACAACAAATAAAAAGGGAATTCAGACGAAACTCAAGAAGAGCTATTTGTGAGACTGAACCGGGCTTTCGACTTGAAACCAAAATGAGACGACATAGACAGGCCTACAAGCACAATTTGAGATCCATCAAAGCAGTGAACTACCAGAAGGAAGGAGAGATGATGCTCACCTGTTTAGTAGAGAAAAGTGACGTAAACTATAGGAAAATGGTGAAGCAGGGGAAAAACCTCCAAAACACAGCATAGACAAATCCTATCACGGAACATGGCTGGTCCTCCTATTTTTCACACAGGTATATAAACATCCACTGGTGGAGCTAAAAAAACTGGGATAGCTTAGACAATGTAGACTGGCCCTTGGCTTTCTCTGCAGAGGATATTGAAGTTATGATCCGCAGTAGAAGTAACTCCAGAGCCCCGGGACCTAATGGACTCAGTAATGAGGTAATGAAGGAAGCTCCCGAACTATTCTACACAACCACTTAAAGTAAATTATAGAAACAAAAAGTTCACCAGAATCCTGGCAGGTAGCGCACATAGTCCCTATCTACAACAAAGGAGATTGGGAGGCCCCAGAAACCTACAGGCCAGTGGCCCTGATGGACTCTGACTCCAAAATATTCAGAGGACTATTACTTTACTCATTAGAAGAATGGGCCAAACTAAGTAGCATCCTGAAACCCAACCAAGTGGGCTTCAGGTTGGATATAGGGACTAATTTGGCAGGTGGATGATTAACCACGTCCAACGCCTGGCATGGGAGGGAGCGTATAAAGAGGTGTATGTGGTATCAATGGACCTCTCCTCTTGCGTTCGACCGAGTCAATAGGGACATTCTTTGGAAGAAACTTGCAGGATGGGGGCTGCCAAAGGGACTGCTGGCGCCACTAATCCGCTTGCATAAACACTCATGCATCAGAGCTAGACTCAATCAGGAAGGAGTGCTCTCAGACAGGATAAACACTAATAATGGTTTACGCCAAGGCTGCACACTTTCATCATTTTTATTTAACACATATATGGTGGATCTGGGAGAATGGTTGACAAAGGTATCCTTCATTGCCCCCAAAGTCTTGGGCACAAATATTTCCTGGATAACATAGGCAGACAATATCATCCTTATGGATTGCACTTCGGTGGGTATGCAAAGAACGCTGAAGGCCGTCCACGCTTACTGTAAAGAAAATGAGCTGATCATAAACTCAAAGAAAACGACAACTACTGATCTGCTCAGCAGGGAAGCGCAGAAAGAAGAAATCGATTTGGCTACGTGAGGAATGAGTCGTGGAAGTGGACAACATCAAGTACTTGGGTTTCGCTGTATGCAACACTCTAAGTAGGAAAGTAATCTTCAAGGGATTTTACTTAAAGGCATTTAAAGCAGTAGCACAGATGCGAAATTCTAACCACATATACGGGCAGTTCTCTCTAATACCGCTCTTGAAACTATGCAAAGCAAAGATTATACCTATGCTGACATATGGAGCAGAAATACATCATAACCTATTGAAAGAAGATTTTTGCCACCTTGAGGGCCTAATTTGGAAGAAGGTCCAGAGATTTCCTCAGTCTATCCCAATCAGTCTAGTTAGGCACCAACTGGGTCTACTAACCCTAGAAGCTGACTTAGCGTGGAAGAGACTTCTGCCTAGCTCTAAGTTCATTTCTGCCCCAGCACACACTTTGTATGTAGAATTTAGAGAGGAGGAGGGTGAATTTAAAAGCAGCCTCCTAGCCTGGACCAAAAACAGACTGGATGAATCGGGGCTGGATATAATTCTAATAAACCATCCCCCAGAACATATAAACACAGGCTAAATGTGACAGAAGTGTTCTGCTGTGTACCCCACCAGCTGAAAGCTCTGTTGGATTGTTGGAGAGTACCTTTTCCCTTGTGTTTTCACTCTTCTTCGTTTGCTGGCTGGTGCTCATACTGCACCTTTAAGGGGGAAGGACTTTTAAACCAACAAGCTACGCGAAGCGTAGCGAAGTGTGGCAGAAGTGCTCTGCCATGTTCGGCAGTGGAGGCAGCACCTCAGAAGTAAGTGCTCTGCTCCTTTTTTCCATCTCCTTCTAACGGTACTTGCTGGCCTCCAATTGCTTACTGCTTGGCCAGCGAATGTTGGCACGACACAGAGCCAAACCTTTGACATAGTTGAAGACACTGGGGTGACTGTTGGTACCTGTTGCCTTTGAGCCACGGCCATTTTGTACCCTGTCTGGCCTGCGCTATCTTCCCTAAAAACCTAATGAGGTGCACGCTGGTCAAGAATAGCACCTCTTTGGGAAACTGTTAATTTGTCGCCACTACATGAACAGTTGGAGCATTGTCGGCGACTCAAAAAATATTCTTCAATCCTAAACTCTTTTATGGAAAAGCCTTCAAGCCGAATCATTTTCAACTTCATTCCGGCATGTGGATTCAGGATCCCTAGTTCCTGATATTTCCTCAGTTGAATAACCACTATATCTGAGAGCCCGCTCGGCTGACTTAATTGGCTAACTCAACCCGGATTTTTGAACAAACTTGGAAGGTGTTAACATACTCTGGTGTGGGGTATACTCAACAGTCCCCCATGTACAACTTGAGAAGTGCTGTGTATAGGGATTATAGATTGGCTATAGATGTAGATCACAAAGAGTCTGGTCCAGCTGCGTCAGCAGATGTCTTGCTTCATACTCCAGGAATCCCTCAACAGCCAGCTGCTAGCCCAATGACAACAAGCCTTCAGAGCTTGTTTTTTTGGAGCAAGGGGGCAAACGCCAATTTGGGAATTCATTAGATTACACCTTGTCCTCTTCATCGATCAAAAGAAAGATAAATGATTGTTAGCCACTCGTCAAAGAACGACTATTGGCTGAAGAAACACCCCATGAAAAGTGGCGATCCCAGCATCTAGACACTGAAATCCTAGAGGGCCCGGCTTCAATTACCTCAACAGGGAGGACGTCTTTAGCCTAATACCTACACATCAGGAGGACAGCGGGGTTCTGAGACTTGCTTCTTTGGACATTAGCGCATTACAACAATTGAGTCCACCTTTCTCATTAAAGGATCTGACTGGGCTTGACCCCACAGACCTGAAAACACCAAAGGATTGCCTGATGGATCCTTCTCCTGAAATCCTAGCAGGTGCCTCTGCACATTTGGACCTCGCCACTCCTTCCCAGTCAGTATTAGTGGCTCTTAATTTTGTACTAACGTCCATGGAATAAAAAATTGGCTGAGCAACAAGCCTCCTCACTAAGATGTTACCATTATGTCTATCTAACCACTGCTTATCTATGCAATTGCTCAATGCCTCCTGCTTATTTTTGCTACTGTACATTTTCTCCGCTTTCTGACCCACCTGTAACTTGGGTCCCATTCGTTGTCTCCTGACTTGACTGTAATGTACTTATTTCACCATGTATGTAATCTCCAAGCGCCCAGTTCCCTCAGGGTTTGGTGCGCGATATAAATAATAAACAAATTCAAACGGTAAAAGACTATGAGCTATTAAAAAAAAAAAACAATGTCTAACCAGGAGCCCTTTTGTAACTTATGAAGGAAGTGGGGGGATGTGAATCCTCCATGGTTGGGCTAAACTCTGCGGTGAATACAGTATTTGCAGAGAACCTTGCTACAATTAAAAGAGAGGCTTCTATTCAGTCTTCCTCTCTTGCTGCTCTTCAGGAAACGGTACAGTCCTTGAACCATCAAGTCATGGAGATAAATGAGAAAATGGACCCAATGTTTGACCTATTAACCACCTTGAAACATACAGGTCCAGCCTCCATATCGGTAACATATCCAGATCCGCTAGATGACTCTCCACTTTCTCTGTCTACAATGGAGGAGTTCATCAGGCTCGCTCAGATCCCACCTGAAATAGATTCTGCAGAATCGGGATCTCAGCCACAGATTGCGCTTAATGAGAACCAACCCTTAGCTCATCCCCTAATACCCACCAGGAACCTGTCTTAGATGAGATTCAACAGAATAAATCTAACCGGAAAGTAATTAAGGAAAAAGCAAGTGCCTGGCTGGAGCAGAAGAAACCTAATAACCAAAAATTGAAAAATTCTTGGAGAGCAGGGAATCGTCAATTTTTCACTGTTATGGATAAGGTTACTGGAACCCCAGAAGCATTGGATCTTCGTCCACAAACAGCTCTGCTGAAGGTCCAAAAAAGAAAGGGGAAGCCAAATCTGAGGAAAGGACTGGAGCCTAACGTGGATCTATTATGTCTGAAATCCAGTCTCATGTAATCCACATGGAGTCTGCAGCACAAACAGACAATCTTTCTGCTTCTGCTTCAGCTGTTTTAGTGCCTATTCCAGAGATTCCAAAAAAGATAATTAAGTTGGTTCCGATTTTCTGCAGGGGATGGAACTCAACTACGGGGTCCTCAGTTCCGGGCATCCCCCCTGCTGTGAAATCAACACAAGTATCAGCAGATTCTTTGGTCACAGGCTCTCAAAGTAATGCATCTGCACCTTTCTGGATTCCTAAAATCTGACTAGAATCTAAAAGATCCAAACACCCGGGGCAGGCTTGGAACAGGAGTTCTATCCTGCCTATTACCAAAACAATTGCATCGCTCTGTCTGCTCTCTACATATGGTCTTGAATATGTGTGCTTCCCATATGACATGAGAACTGACCTAGCTAAAGCTATATGGGCAGTGGCGGGTGATTTGGGGAAGCAGGGCCTGGTGGTTTTGAATGCATTACCAATAAATACTAAGATCAGCGATGAAGCCCCAAAGATGGAGCAGGTGGGGGCAGAGGGTGGGGAGTGTGGCCAGTCTGCACTCAAGAAGGACAATATCCTTGCTACCCTACCAAAAATCTTGGTGGAATTGATTGACAGTTTTGGATTGTCTGAGGAGCGGCTTTAGTTAAAAATCAGATTAAGATCCTGAGTTGGAATACACAGGGTTCCAGTAGCTTTAAGAATACTACTATGCTTCAATACTTATTTGGAGGCTTTGATTTGGTACTGTTCCAGGAAACCTGGCTATTGAATTCATTAATTTAGATGGCTTTAATACTATAGATCAGAAAGCAACACATCGGAACGGGGGTTGGCCGTCCAGTGGTCTGCTAATAGCCATTCGAAATTCAATATTAATGACTGTAGCGGAAATTCAGGTAAAAAATTACAGTATTTACGCTGTGCACGCTCACTTACGGTTGAGCGGGCAAACGCTTTATTTAATTGTGATCAATGTCTACTGGAACTCTGCAATCTCAACACTGTCTGACTTTTTTGCTGATTTATCTTCTCTCCTCTCTTTGCCAATGAAAGAAGGGATGCCCACTGAAATAATACTGGGCGGGGGGTGGGACTTGAATTCCTCATGCCTTACAGTTAAGACTCATGGCAATGTAAATATGAACTTGCTGTCGAATGGTGAAAAGTGGGTGGATTTTCTGTCCGAATGGAATCTCCACCTCACTGATGAGGCCCAACTAGGCCTAAACACGTGTTTGGGGTTGCTGTTGGTACTCTTGTTCAGAGGAGAATAGCCTAGCATTTTGGTGCTAGAATGCACCTGGGCAGGACAAAGACTGATATGCAGGTATATTTCTCCTCTGTGAAAGGGACAGTGAGCTAGAGACTTGGTTGAGACTCTCCCAGGGGCCATCCCCCAAGAACAGGTCAATGGGCTGTCTTCGTGCTGGTAGAGACTCCTAGAGCCCCCTTTGTTTGGCACCCAGGATGTGTCTTAAAGAGGGAGACCTAAACGTGGGACACCATGGGCACCCAGAGGAGACCTAAACATACACCACCACCAAAGACAGTGATGGAGATGCAGCAAATCCTGGGTCTTTGCAGTTATTGCAGGAACTGGGTGTTCAATTACAGCACATACACTAGACATCTTTTAAACAAGGTTAAGGAGGCTCAGAGGATGGACGGCAAACTAACGTGGACAGGGGAGATGACAGAAGCATTTGATGAGCTAAAAGGGGCAATTTGAATGGCTGCAGTCCTGGGGATTCCAGATTATAGTGCAGAGTTCTATTAGTTTTCACACAAGAAGGGAGCAGTAATGACAGCAGTGCTCACACAGAAGACTACCTTACGACACAAACCTATAGCTTATAACAGTGGACATTTAGACCCAGTGATGAGAGGCTACTATCCTTGCGAACAAGCACTGGCTGCTGCGGCATTTGCAGTAGAGAAATTGACAAGTGTCACAATGGGCTGGAGACTATATACACGACTGTGCTACATATACCGAATATTATGATGACATTTCTAGAGCACAAGAGAAAGGATTTGGGAGAGGGGAGGTACGCTTTGTTGTGAAGTTAGAACAGGGGGGGTACTTTGAAGTGGTCAAGAGTGCGAGATTATCCTCTAATTTTTCAGCACAAGCGGGAAAAATTAGTAGCAGTCATTATAGTGTTAGAGACACATGAGGACAAGGAGATCACAGTGTACTCCAACTCTGCCTATGTGACGTCGACCGTGCATGAAGAACTGTTACATTGGAAAAGGTGGGGCTTTTGATGTGCTGACTGCACGCCAGTGCAGCACACACCCCTATTGGATAGGCTCATAGGAGCACTACAAATCCCAGCAGCAATTTCAGCAGTGAAATGCCAAGCCCACACGAGGGCGGATGATGTGGATTCTTGCAGCAACAAAGGCGCAGATGCAGAAGCAAAGCGAGCAGCCTATTTTTTTAGAAATAGTCAAATTTGACACTGCATCTAATAAAAGCGCTCAGCATAATATTGTGAGAAGGGTATAGTTCATTGCCCATTACCCAGATAATAGAACTGCAGGGACAGGCACCAATAGAGGAAAAGGAGCTAGTGATAAGGAGAGGGTTTTTAACATCCCCCACAGATGCAATGTGGGACAGGAGAGCACTGGAAAGCCAGTGATGCCCCGAACATTATTGCAAGTGTTCTTACGCAGCTACACTACCTGACTCATCTGAGTAAATAGGTTCTTGTAGCACCGATTGCCGAAGACTGGTTCTGTCCCAAACTGGTGGAACACGTTGCCGCATTTATTAATAATTGCCTTGTGTGTCAACAGTTTACAGCTGGACATACGTTGCGTGTAGTGAGAGGAGCAATACCTCACTCTAAAGGGCCTTTGCAGCATCTCCATATAGATTATGTAAACATGATTTAAGTATGTAATTGCTACAGGTATATGCTTGTTGTAGTGTGCCTGTTTTCTCACTGGATTGAAGCTGGCCCATGCTCACATCCTGATTACCTCTGTGCGCCAAAATTCCTCATCAAAGAGGTTTTCCCATGGCCGGGGGTGTGCGAGGTCCTACGATCCAATAATGGACCTCACTTCGCAAATTAAGTTTTTGAGCACATCACAGCCATGCTGGGAACTAAGCACAATCACCTGCTTATCATCCACAAGTGAATAGGATTCATGAACGCCTCAATGCCTTGCTCAAAGAAAAAATTGCAAAGATAAAGACGACACTGAAAAAGGGATGGCTCCATTGCCACACATTGCATTATTCACATTGCACAATCAGACTGCATCTGACTACCATTTAACTCCCCATACATGATATGGTGACATGGCTATCACTTGCTTCTCCCATTAGCACGTTGATGGACGCCCAAAATGTTGCCCCTGTTCTTGGAAATGAAATGTACGAATATCTTGCTTCGATGATGGCTAGTACCTCTTTTATATCTCAACAGCTGGATAGGAGGCTGGGGTAGTTGAAGAAGAATGATGAAGATGACACACCAGTAGAACCACATGAATGGCTCAATATATTTTCTATATCCTGGAGACTGAGTATTCCTGAAAACCCTTACTAGGGCGTGGTGAAAGCCTCGCTCGCAAGATCCATACGCTGTAGAGCAAGCAACAGACAAGGCAGTAAAACTGGTAGGGAAAAAAACATGGAATTACCATGGAGATGTCAAGCCCTGAAGAGGTGAGAGCCCCCATCCCCAACCCATAGACGATACACCACAAGAAGAAGAAGTAACACACCAGCAGATACTGACACGGTCAAGAACCAGAACTAGACAGGAGCATATTGAAAGCTAGATTAGGCACACTGTCTTTTCTTCACACTAGGTGGCTACTGCAAGTACTCAAACTGATTTTCGCTGAATAATCTCACATGTGCACAAACACTGAAGAGCACTTCATGAACTCATAGTAGCCTTGGAGCAAATGATATTAGCAACAGTTTTTATTTATGCTTTTCTTCTCTACATTGCACATACCTATCCAATACTGACACAAAGTAGCGTGCCCATTATTACTTTGCTTGGTCACACAAAGGTCCAATTTATTTTTGAGCGACTGTTTATTGCTGCATTACCACAGTATTATCACAGGAGTGCCTGATTATACCAAAAACTTTAATGATTAACATTAAGAGTTTTGGTACGCGTTTGTGTTGAGTTTGTGGACAGAGCCAGGAGCGCATAGCTCTACAAGACATGGAAGCTGCAGCCAGAGCCATTGTGTTGAAATGTTTTGCATACTGCTGTCTCTATCTCTTTACCCTCTTTGCGTTGCAAAAGGTTGCATTGTCTCACACACAATGAAGTATATGTTAACACAACCCCAATTCCCGTTATCACCGAAGCGATATCTGAGCAAGTCACCAGTGCTGCCCGAGATGTAAAAAGTCTCACGCGAAGCACAGACATGGATTTTGAGCATGCAAATGCGTATTTAGCTGATTCAGCCCATGTATCTAGCATATGATCACGGTGGGGAGAGAAGCCATGAAGGAGAGCTGCTATATGTGCTCTCTCAACCCTATGCCATGAGTGCTTCCAAAACATTCATAGCCATAGACATTCTAGCAGCCAGAGCACAATGCCTTATGCATTTAGCGCTCTGCGCCAGAAGGGGGCGATATCAAGCAAAATGGGCCACACAGCAACGGATGTCACAGAAGACAGATATAACAAGACTCAGGCAATGGTAGATGACTACTGGAGAGCAGAAAAAACAATTGAATACATTTTGGATAGCCCAAATAGAGGAGAAGCAAGAGTTGTGACACAAAGGGAGTTGCAATGTCCAAAGACAGAGACAAAAGAAACAGTAGGGCTGCCGGGATGCTGGGAGAGACCTCAAACTGCTGTTGTATGGACAAGTGTTAACATGAGAAGGATGGATGGAAGGGATGATGGAGTGCAAAGCACAGGCACTCCTAAAGGTTCCAGTAGAAGTGGTACAGAAGGAAAACAATGACTGCCTCAAGGAGTGGGCGGCAAGTGCAAAGCTAATCACATGGGTGGAGAATGAAGCAGGCCCTGTGCCAATTATACCACTTGAGAATGCTTCCCTGTGTTTCCAGAATGATGGTCCAGTGTGTTGTGGTTTATTATGCGGTCACACTCTACTCAGGGAGTTCCTTTCCCGCCAATGAATGTGGCACACAATAAAGCATGATTAGTTTGTTAAGGTTCATTTTGGTAAGCCCTCCAACCAGTCTTGCACCCAACCCCAAGAAATACCTGGTGCCACAATGGACTAGGAACCGGGCCGGTGTGTGTTAAGAATATAGATGTATTTATTTAAACCAAATTTGACAAACAGACTAACATCAGCCACCAATGCTGTGGCAAAGCAAGAACAAAAATGACTTGTTTTGCCACAGCATTGGTGGCTGATGTTTTTTACAGAAGAACAAACTTGACTTCTGTAATGGCACCAACACAGAGATAATACTGAGATATGCTGTCACAATTTCACACAGCTTTCTTTTCAAATCACTCACCAATACAGAAAAATATCTATTCAAAGCATACAGTGATTGCTGATTTGGTTATAATACTTTTTCTCACAGCAACCACCACCCTCCAAACATCAATTAGACTTGGCCCCTCTGAATTGAAGGCCAGTGGCAGAGAGTGGGAACACAATGGGAAAATTGTTTTGGGATTCTGATTAAATGCACTTTTTGCGAAAGGGGATTCAAGGGGAAACCCCATTTTTTTCTCACTTACTACCACAGATGCAATATGAGGGAAAGAAAAGCAATGGGAAAATTAGTTTTGCCACACCTAAAAAGTACAGGCAGGGCTTTGTGGTTTTGGTCAGAGCACAATGGGAACAAGGGGGCAATTTAGTTTGGCACCCGGCACACTCACGTGGAAGCAGAGTTTTGGGATTCATTCTTTAGACAAATCTTTATGTCTATACCGGCTTAAAACACACTGGGAAGAGCGTGTTAGTTTTGAATGCCAACAACACACATCCTGTGATTTCTACAGGGGAATTAATTGATTTACTTTAATTAAATATGCTAAGAGTCTACACAACAAACAGGATATTTTGCTATGGGGAAATAACTAAAACAATGCTTGAAAATGCAGGGCCTACGCCATCTATGGCTTTGGGGATAGTTTTACTTACCGGAGAGGCCTTGTAATGAGCATCAGGGAACAGCTGGGCACCTCGGGGACAGCAAGGGTGTCAGTCCAGTATAGTCCCCTCTGGTTCCTCAAAGGGGTCCGAGTCAGCTTCTATGTCTCCTGGTCCCTGCCTGTAATCCAGGATTTGGGGCCTCTCTGCTTGAGTGTTTCTCACAAGAGTTCAGCAGCAGGTTACCTCCCGGAATAGGTGGAAAAAGCCCAGTTCTGATTGCAAACTAGTTTACTTATAGGGAAAATGACATCACAAACTTGTCATGATTCACGCAGAAGGGATTGGTTGGGTTTCTCTACACACCACCCACCTGTGTGCTAATAGGACAAGGAGATTAAGGGTGTGAGTTAGGAAAGCTGTGGGAGGAGAAAGCTTTATCATCCCAAACTGACAGTGGGCTCGGCATGTTCAAAATTCTGAAAATCCATCAACATGGCAATTACCCTAATTTTTCAAATGTTTATATGTATGAATACATTTTTAAGAACTACATTTTAAGGTAAATCAGATCATGCTAATCTGAAGTCTGCACACCCTTCCTATGCAGGGAAACATTTTTTCTTCATTTACTCAGGAGCCGTATCACTGAAAAATATGCCACTTCATAGTTCCCATGTCAATTTTGTCCTTCACCCTCACACCAACTTTCAAATCTCTCTGAATCGGGGGAAGGTCCAAATCAAATTTTCATTAATAAGTTTGGTTATATTTACCACACAAAAAAATACATTTTGGAATATACGCTGCCCTTTTTATGGAATCATACGTATTTTCCTATTAACTAAACTCCAGTTTTTACTTTATTCGATTTCAGTTTCATTTTCCCTTGAGAATGTGATCAGCCAGAGGCTGGCTCATGTTTATCTTCACCTCTCCCTTCAAGGCCTGTAATGGCCCTGGCTGCAACTCTAATGGACATTTTATGGGAATTGTGACCTCAAGGTCACTTCTGTTGAAAGAACAGGCACGGCCTTATCTGTTTTCACCGTGGTTTCAATCTAGACAGTGTATTTATTTCTATATGTTTAAGCAATGGCCCTGATTGATGTTTGACAACCAGACCTCCCTCTCCAGGATCATCAGAGAAAAGGTCATTGAGGTTACGTTTCATCTTTAGCCTGAAATGACCAGCAGCATGTAAAATCCTGCAAGCAATGGCTTTTAAACTCACACACAATATATTTTACATGACATTTTATAATGCACCTAGGCCTTATATCCATGTGTAATGTACTTCTTTAATCTCACAGTTGTAAAATACATGAATATCACTTCTGGATTATCCATATGTATAGGGCAGTTATATGAGAAAACCATGTTACAACCCTGAAAGTCTTGTGAGCACTTCTCTTAGCATACTGACATTTGGATGAGGAAAAAGGAAGTTTTTTTATTTCTTATAATTGTAATGAGCTTGGTTTCACTTGAGATGACTGGAGCACAATCTGGTATTACATTGAAGATAATGTAGGCACTGCTATCTGTCTCTTTATGTAAAAGTGCAGCTCTCCATGGATTTAGTAAAACAGCATTGTCAGCCACATGTCAAGGCCCCCTTTTCCCCTGATTCTTTGCTGTCCACCTTTTCCCGGAGACAGTCAACCAGCCCTGTTTGGGAGGAGGACCCCTCAATGCTATCAGGGTCATCTGGGTGACATTGTTGGAGTTTAAAAATGTGTGGCTCTAGGTCAGTCTCCATACTTAACCAGTCTAAGTTAGGGTCTGTTTGGAACCCATTTTTCCTTTGGAGGGATCCCTTGTCATGATGCCTACCCCCGGAGCACTAGGACAGGCCCAGCACCCCCGGGAGCAGGCATCATGCCCTCGGGTAAAAGCCCAGCGGCCGCTAATAGGGGCTCTTTGGACTTTGTCCTGGCACCTTTGGCGCCAGGCTCATGTTGGACATCAGTCCTGGCGCCATAGGCGCCAGGCTCATAAAAGAGGGTGTTTGGTGCACTTACCTGACGCAGACCATGCTGCATGAAGCCTCAAGCCAAATGAGGCTTAGGAGGGACTACTTTATCAAAGGAACTATTTTACTTGGGTGGGGACCGTGGAAGAATACTTACCTGGAACTTCTTCCAAGGCTATTTAAACCACGGCCGGACTGCCACACGTGCTTCGCGTTGCTCTGCATCTAGCAGCTGAACGCTCACCGTCCCTGCTCCTGCATCTTGCCTCCAGCCACGCCCGCCTCGATCTTGGGATACCTGAAAGGAAGGAAGGGAAGAGAAAAGGTGAAAACCAAGAACTCAATCTAACTTCCTACCTGTGTCCGGAACCAATCCGCCAGCAATCCTGAAGATAGACATTCTTTAAAAGCATTGCGCTACTTGTTGCAGCGCCGCGCATCACTCACCTGCCTCGTGGGCACTTCACTATCCACCGCGACCTTCTGGGCATTCCGCCACATCTCTGCACCTGCAGGGGAGAAGAAGAGACAAAAGGTGAGCAGGAGGAACAAATGAGGAAAGCCTGATTCTCCGTCACAAGACTTACCTGGCCATATTTGACGGAACCACTCCTCATTTCGGGTCGGCGCCACTTCTTGGCCTGGTACCGCACCCCGGCCCCTAAGGGGAAAAAAGAAAGACATTACTAGAGGGATTCAAAGACATTTAAAGGGATCATTTTATCACAAACTCACCTGAGTTTATCTCCGGCAATATCCCTCGAAGCATCACTTCCACTCTGCACCTGAAAATAAGGACATATCGCAGGTTAAGAAAAGCAAACAAAGAGAAGACTCTACTCTGGAACTTTTTAAACTGCATACTTACGGCATTTCGCCTTCCGAAACCAGTGAAGTAACTGGTCAAATACGCGCCCCTGCGCCAGAAGCAGGATGGAGAGCTCATCCATTCAAGCATTAAGGTGAGCCTTGATTGGGGATTTCAGAGGTGGTCAGAGAAGAGCAAAGGGGAGGTGGGAAGCAATCACAATACTCTGCAGACAGTTAATCCCCTTTCTCCACCTACAGAAAGATTTTTCTACGGGCCAGACAAGCCAGATTTGGGGGTCCAGTTCAGTCGGTGTTTCGAATCCTGCACATCACGCTTGAAGAGGTCACAGCAATCCAGACCAGGTCAGCGCCTCCGTGGGAGCCAGGTGAGCGTTACATCCCTCCATCCCTTAAAGAGAAGGCTTCCTTCCCTGAATCCTCCAGGGATTCTTCCCCTTCGATTGTGATGATGCGACTTCCTCCACAAAGTCGGTTCTCTTTGGCTCTTGATTTCTCCTACTTACCCTCTGTTCCCTAGGTTCCATCTTTTCGGGGGTAGAAGATTTGTGTTCAAATTCAGAGGTTTCCAGGGGTTTTGTTCTAGTGAGAAAGGAAGCTTCCTCTAGGGCTTTGCATCTCCCTTCCCCCTGGGCTCCCTCCTCTGGAACCTGTTAGTTGTCAGAGGTTTCTTCCCGTCATTGCTCCGGGGCATCAGACCCGGGTGTTGAGCTGTTCTTGGCAGCAATTTCCATTTGAGGGCTCTGCTGAGCCCTCAACATGCAACCCAGGTCTTGTGTTAAGTGTTGGACCTGGCGCTCCATTTGAGACATCATTTCTGGTTGGTAGGGGGGTCTGGATTCATACCTTTGCTGCTCCCGGAAAGGTAGCTGTCCCTTCTCCCGGAGTAGCTTGGGTATTGAGAATTTCCCTGATAACCCTCCATCCTTGGTCTCCCTTGCCCCTGATTTGGGAATCTATTGTCCTGAAAGCGGGGAGAGAGAGGAGGATTGTTCTGGAATATTTGGCGCCAAATTGTTCTTTTCCTGCCTGGGGCGCTGCCGCCACTAAGGCAGCACTGCCGAGCATGTGCTTGAGTGCACGTTGAGAAGAGGGGGCATGGCTGCGGGAGTGCGGATGTGACTGTAGGTCCCCCTCTGTTTACATAATGCCATTCCTGTGACAGAGATAGAGCATGTTCCTGCGGTTGCTCGTTTCCATGTTAGTTACCATGGAGACGGTCTGATCCTGGTCATGGATGGCCTCTGCATCCTTCTCCTTCCTGCCAGGTCCCTTGCATGCAGGGCATGATGTAAAAAAACCCACGCGCCGCCATGTGCATGGACATGGGTTCACCTGGCTGCATGGTGGTTGGAGTTGTGTTGTAAGGTTGGGTGCCCTTTTCTATCCTTGGTGTGGTTGATGGACTGCACTTGCATATGTTATGTTGACATACACCGCGCACCACTATCACCCAGGGGCAGTATCCAGGTGCTCTATCCCTTGGACACACCTGCAAGTCATTGCTGATTACTTCTTGCAGAAGCTGAATGTTGGAGGCATTTTTGGTTTAATTTTAGGTGTTTTTTCAACTCACCTCCTGTACCTCGAAACACCTTGTGTATAGGGGCATTATAAATACCCAATAAATAAATAAATTCTGCGGTTTTTACATTTACCAAACTAGTATGTACAGGATGCGGTGCTGTGCAAACACGGCATGCAGTAATTTGGACCAATCCTCAAACGGTGTTTATGCAGGGGGTAAAATGCACTCATGATTGTGATATTGGTAAATGCAGGTGGTATGTTTTACTGTTACCACACAACATGCAATGAAGCCGTTAGTGTGTAATAGCACCTTTATCTCTATGGTCGCATTCAGGTCCTTCCGTGGACTTTCAATAAGACATTCTAAGAGCGGAACAAAAGACTGCACTTCACACATGACCTGAGAGCAGGCATTCCTTTACTGAGGTTGACAGAGACCTTGGCACGATCATTAACTAATTGCCATTGATAGCCCTGGCAAAGCAGCCTGTGATCGGCCACCCCTGACTGCAAGTCTGGGCACAGCTTCTGCCAAATGCACGGTCCAGTTTATTAAAACTATAATGACGAGCTCGCTCGCTGACGTAATGGAACCAGAATAATTAATAGTTAATGGAAAGTCCTCTGCATAAACCGCTCCGGTCCTCCCCTTTGGATCCACCCCTGCTTTTCCAAACAGCAGCATCCCTTTCCTGGTTCAAGCAGGGCAGGGTTTCACATACACATCTACACATCACCATGGTCTTCAAACTTTTTTGACCTGTACCCCCCAGAGAAAAATTTGGGCAGGCCAGGCCCCCTCAAAAATGCCAAATGGACAGTATGTACAAATGACTATGAACTATTGCATGCCATCACCGCACCCTACTGCCAGTATATACCTGGGTTCCCCCAGCTGCTCCCGTCACTGTCTCTGGGCTCCCTCATCCCACTCCTACCCAGTCCCTGGGCTCTGCCCACCCCATCACAGACCCTGGGCTCTCCCCACCCTGCTCCCATCACTATCCCATGGCTCCAGCCCATCCTGCTCCCACCACAGTCGCTGTGCTCCCCCCACCCCATACCCAACACAGGCTGAGAGCCAGTGGCGGCTGATTCATTTTTGAAGTGCAGGGGCATAAATATTTCCCCAAAAAATGGCATAGTGACCGTGCGCAGCGAGGGAGCCCGAACCATTCAAGAGGGATTCGGGGGTTTTTCCACCTGTGAATATTTTTAAAATAATGGGTTAAAATGTTGCATTGTAGAGCATACTAAAAAAAATGGGTAAAAAGCCAAACAGTTTGCAATTTGTATTTTTTATTTTTTTATTGATCTAGTTGATAATCAACTTTTCAATAACAATTTATTTCCATGTCATTACATTTCTTAAATTTGTTATGCTCACAAACATTGTCAGTTGTTATCCATCATCAAATGTACATTTATACAGTTAATAAAAAGACAATCTAAAATTGGTAACCTATAAAAACGTACACTAAAGTACTCATATAAAATTCTCTGTCACAGGAGAGATTGCTAATTTGATACTGTCAAAATAATAATAATCATGATTACTCTACCTAGTCCTCAATTTCAAGCATAGCAATGAATTTGGCTGTCGCTATTTCAATCATCGTTATTTTTGTGTGGGTAAGGGCCAAAGTGCAGAATTCGCTTAGGTTTTAAAGTTTTACACTCAGTTAGCAGATGTTGCATGGTCTCTTTACATAGTTGGTTGCGGCAGAAACAACAGTAGTTCTCTGCTTCCTTTATTTGATGTTGTGGTTCTTATATTTGTTACTAAGTTCAGACGATATCGTAAAAAAATCTGTCTGAGTAGTGGATCAGGAAATTTCAACAAATATTGTTCATTGACCCAAAATGTCTTCTCAAGAAATGGATTATCTTTGTAGATCATATACTGCTTGCAATCATCTAAGGTGCAAATCTAATCTGTTCGCCATAGCTTGTTTTTGGCTTTTGTAGGATTGGAAGCCAGTGTTCCTGCTGTTATTTCCACCGCATCCATTACATTGTTAAAAAGAAGTCTCAATTTCTGAGGAAAATTATGGTCTGATGTGAACATATAGACAGCTAATTTATCTATAAGGAGATCTGCTTTAGTAACCATAAGTTTTCTATACAAACTCAACATCTTCCAAAAATACATTGCATAAAAAGACAGTAAACCAAACTCATATCTTATTGCACACATTGGTGAACTCTTCGGAAAACCTAGAAGTATCTTCCAAAATTTCCCTTCCAGTTGTGTCCAAAACTGCTCTGACTTGGGAGGTTTAGTGTCCGCTCCGTATAAGATTATTGCCGTTGCCTTTTGTAAATAAAAAGTGATGACAGACATTTTCCAAATTTACGTTGAATTATCAGCACTTACGATGTAGCTGTTCGCATTTTTGTTCCTAATTCTTGTAAATACGGTTGATCATTATGATGATTATTCACGTTAGTTCCCAAGTATTTATATTGGTAAACAGTTTTAAGCTCATTTCCATTTAGTCGCCATTTGAAGTTGCAAGATTTTGTTCGTGTCTTGGGATGACTACATAGAATTTTGGTTTTGTCGACATTAATTTCGAGGTAGTTATCAGATGCATATTTCTCCAGTGCTTTTAATAGCCTTTGCAGGCCGATAGGAGTCTTTGACATAAAAAGCAGATCATCTGCATAAAAGAGCCAAGCTATTGGAAACTCTCCAATTGGTGGAGGATCAGATGATACGAAGGAGAATAAATTGCCCATACCAGCTATGAAGAAATTAAAAATTGTGGATGCAAGAACGCATCCTTGTTTCAGACCAGGTTCAGTCTGAATCGGAGCTGAAGGTTTGCCATCTGACGTTAGTCTGACTTGTATCGATGTCTTTCTGTGCAACTGGGTGATTAAGGTTAACAAGTTCATGGGTCATCCAACAATTGAGAGTTTGTGAAACATTAGACCTCTGCTTACCGAGTCAAATGCTGACTTAAAGTCAACATAAGGCATGAATATAGGTTGTTTAGACTTGATGACTTGTTGCTGAATCGCCGTTATGGTGAGAAGATTAATTGATGTACCCATGCCAGGTATAAAGCCCGTCTGATTCGGATCAAAAAGTTTGTTCTGATTAATCCAGATAGTCAAGTCCCTCAGGATTAGCCTTGAAAAGAGTTTGCCCGGTGCGTCAAGCAACACAATCGGCCTATAGGTGCAAGGCTGTTGGCGATTCCCTTTTTTAAAAATAGGGACTATTATAGACTTGCGTCAACTTTCTGGAATTTTGGTGAATTTTCATTACTTCCTGAAAAATTATAAGGAGTATTTCTGCCCATTGTTCGGGATACGTTTTCACATCTCTGTTCGAAAGGCCGTCAGGACCACGGTCTCTGGAGAGGCTTAATTTGGCGATGTAGATCTTTATATCATCAATGTGAAATGTCAGTGGTGGATTCAAAAGTGCAAGAGTATTGCTGTTAAAGTCATTCCCATCTTTGATAGAATAAAGATCTGTGAACTGTTCAATCCAGCCTTGCTCTGTGACTGCATTTATTTGGAGAGATGACTGCAAAGTCAGTGGAATGCCATTAATGTTATGTTATGTTATGTGCCATTTATATAGCGCCTTATGTGTCATTGGTATGACCTCAAAGCGCTGGTAGGTTGAACGCCCTCAGAGTGTTGTATGGTGCATGGGCGCACCGGAAATGTGTGCAGCTGGTGTGGTTGTTGCATGATAGCTGCTTTTTAGCGGTAGGTGTGGTGCTGAAGAAATCGTTTGGATGTGTTCAGTCTGGAGGGTGGACCCCCAGACTGAGTTCTGACTGCATTAGGCCTGAGGAGATGCCTAAGCTAGCCGGAATGTGCTCAGCTAGCTGTGTTTTATTAGGATGATGAGGTGTTCGTGGGGTCATGTTAGCATGAGAACAGCTAGGCCGAATGTGTCATAGTATAGCTGTGTTGTAGTTGAATGATGGTGTATAGGAGAGAGTAAGCGTAGTAGTGTGATATGGTGGTTATAAGTAACATCAGTAACAGTTCATCCACTTTGTCCGTTCCATCCACTCCATCCGTTCCTTCTACTCGATCCGTTCCATCCATTTGATCCGTTCCATCCACTCGGTCCACTCCAGTCACTCCATCCTTTCCATCCATTCCATCCACTCCATCTGTTCCATTCGTTCCATCTGTTACATGCTTTCAATCTATTCAATCCGTTCTATCCACTCCATCAGTTCCATCGACTCCATCCGTACCATCTACTCCATCTGTTTCATCTGTTCCATCCACACCATCCGTTCCATCCATTCCATCCATTTCATCCGTCCCATCTGTCCCATCCGTTCCATCCACTCCATCCGTTCCATTCACTCCATCTGTTCCATTCACTCCATCCGTTCCATCCACTCCATCCGTTCCATCCCCCCATCTGTTCCATCCCTCATCCGTTCCATCCACTTCATCCATTCCATCCACTTTATCCTTTCCATCCACTTCATCTGTTCCATCCACTCGATCCACTCCACCCACTCGATCCACTCCATCCACTCTATCATTTCCATCCAGACCTTCTGTTCCATCCGTTCCATCCGCTCCATCCACTCCATCCGTTCCATCCACTCCATCCGTTCCATCCACTTCATCCGTTCTATCCACTTCATCTGTTCCATCCACTCTGTCCGTTCCATCCACTTGATCCATTCCATCCACTTGATCCGTTCCATCCACTTGATCCGTTCCATCCACTTGATCCACTCCATTGACTCCATCCACTCTATCATTTCCATCCAGACCTTCTGTTCCATCAGTTCCATCCACTCCATCTGCTCCATCTGCTCCATCTGTTCCATCCGTTCCATCCACTCCATCCATTCCATCCATTCTATCCGTTCCGCCCACTTCATCCGTTCCATCCACTTCATCTGTTCCATCCACTTCATCCGTTCCATCCACTTCATCTGTTCCATCCACTCGATCCGCTCCATCCACTTGATCCAGTCCATCCACTCTATCCTTTCCATACAGTCCTTCCGTTCCATCTGTTCCATCCGTTCCATCTGTCCCATCCGTTCCATCCATTCCATTCACTCCATCCACTCCATCCGTTCCATCTGTTTCATCACTTCATCTGTTCCATCCACTTTGTCTGTTCCATCCACTTTGTCCGCTCCATCCACTCAATCCATTCAATCCACTTGATCCACTCCATCCACTATGTCCTTTCCATCCAGTCCTTCCGTTCCATCCATTCCATCTGTTCCATCCGTTCATCCGTTCCATCTGTTCCACCTGTCCATCCGTTCCACCCGTTCCATCCACTCCATCTACTCCATTCACTCCATCCGTTCCATGCACTCCATCTGTTCCATCTGTCCCATCCGTTCCATCCGTTCCATCCACTCCATCTGTTCCATCCACTTTGTCCATTCCATCCACTTTGTCCGTTGCATCCACTCAATCTGTTCCATCCGTTCCGTCCGTTCCGTCCATTCCGTCCGTTCCGTCCGTTCCGTCCGTTCCATCCACTCTATCCACTCCATCCACTCCATCCGTTCCATCCGTTCCATCCGTGCCATCCGTTCCATCCGTGCCATCCGTTCCATCCGTGCCATCCGTTCCATCCGTTCCATTCGTCCCATCTGTCCCATACATTCCATCCACTCCATCCGTTCCATCCACTCCATCCGTTCCATCCACTCCATCCGTTTCATCCACTCCATCTGTTTCATCCACTCCATCTGTTCCATCCACTTCATCCGTTCCATCCCCTCATCTGTTCCATCCCCTCATCTGTTCCATCCCTCATCCGTTCCATCTACTCCATCTGTTCCATCCACTTCATCCGTTCCATCCCCTCATCTGTTCCTTCCCTCATCCGTTCCATCCCTGACCCGTTCCACCCACTTCATCTGTTCCATCCACTTCATCCGTTCCATCCACTTCATCTGTTCCATCCACTTTGTTGTTCCATCCACTTGATCCCTTCCATCCACTTGATCCACTCCATCCACTCCATCAACTCTTTCATTTCCATCCAGACCTTCTGTTCCATCCGTTCCATCCACTCCATCCGCTCTGTTCCATCTGTTACTTCTGTTCCATCCGTTCTATCCGCTCCATACGTTCCATCCACTCCATCCGTTCCATCCGCTTTATCCGTTCCATCCACTCCATCCGTTCCATTCACTCCATCCGTTCCATCCACTCCATCTGTTCCATCCACTTCATCCGTTCCATCCCCTCATCTGTTCCGTCCCTCATCCGTTCCATCCCTCATCCGTTCCATCTACTCCATCTGTTCCATCACTTCATCCGTTCCATCCCCTCATCTGTTCCTTCCCTCATCCGTTCAATCCCTGACCCGTTCCATCCACTTCATCTGTTCCATCCACTTCATCCGTTCCATCCACTTCATCTGTTCCATCCACTTTGTGGTTCCATCCACTTGATCCGTTCCATTCACTTGATCCACTCCATCCACTCCATCCGCTCTGTTCCATCTGTTCCTTCTGTTCCATCCGTTCCATCCGCTCCATCCGTTCCATCCACTTTGTCCGTTCCATCCCTCATCCGTTCCATCCACTTCATCCGTTCCATCCACTTCATCCGTTCCATCCACTTCATCTGTTCCATCCACTTCGTCCGTTCCAGCCACTCGATCAGTTCCATCCACTTGATCCACTCCATCCACTCTATCCTTTCCATCCAGTCCTTCCGTTCCATCTGTTCCATCCGTTCCATCTGTCCCATCCATTCCATCCACTCCATCCACTCCATCCACTCCATCCACTCCATCCACTCCATCCGTTCCATCCACTTCATCTGTTCCATCCACTTTGTCTGTTCCATCCACTTTGTCCGTTCCAACCACTGAATTCGTTCCATCCACTTGATCCACTCCATCCACTCTATCCTTTCCATCCAGTCCTTCCGTTCCATCCATTCCATCCGTTCCATCCGTTCCATCGCTCCATCCGTTCCATCTGTTCCATCTGCTCCACCTGTCCCATCCGTTCTATCCACTCCATCTACTCCATTCACTCCATACACTCCATCTGTTCCATCTGTCCGATCCGTTCCATGCGTTCCATCCACTTTGTCCATTCCATCCACTCAATCCGTTCCATCCGTTCTATCCATTACATCCATTCCATCCACTCCATCCACTCCATCCATTCCATCCGCTCTATCTGTTCCATCCGTTCCATCCATTCCATCCATCCCATCTGTCCCATCTGTCCCATCGGTTCCATCCACTCCATCCATTCACTCCATCCATTCCATCCACTCCATCTGTTCCATCCACTTCATCTGTTCCATCCCCTCATCTGTTCCATCCCTGATCCATTCCATCCACTTCATTTGTTCATCCACTTCATCCGTTCCATCCACTTCATCTGTTCCATCCACTTTGTCCGTCCCATCTGTCCCATCCGTTCCATCCACTCCATCCGTTCCATTCACTCCATCCATTCCATCCACTCCATCTGTTCCATCCACTCCATCTGTTCCATCCACTTCATCTGTTCCATCCCCTCATCTGTTCCATCCCTGATCCATTCCATCCACTTCATCTGTTCATCCACTTCATCCGTTCCATCCACTTCATCTGTTCCATCCACTTTGTCCGTTCCATCCACTCGATCCGTTCCATCCACTCGATCCATTCCATCCACTTGATCCACTCCATCCACTCTATCATTTCAATCCAGACCTTCTGTTCCATCCGTTCCATCCACTCCATCCGCTCCATCTGTTCCATCCGTTCCATCTGTTCCATCTGTTCCATCCGTTCCATTTATTCCATCCACTCTATCCGTTCCATCCACTCCATCCGTTCCATCCGTTCCATCCACTCCATCTGTTCCATCCGCTTCACCCGTTCCATCCCTCATCCATTCCATCCCTCATCCGTTCCATACACTTCATCCGTTCTATCCACTTCATCTCTTCCATCCACTTTGTCCGTTCCATCCACTTTGTCCGTTCCATCCACTTTGTCCGTTCCATCCCACTTTGTCCGTTCCATTCACTTTTTCCGTTCCATCCACTTGATCCACTCCATCCACTCTATCCTTTCCATCCAGTCCTTCCGTTCAATCTGTTCCATCCGTTCCATCCACTCCATTCACTCCATTCACTCCATCCACTCCATCCGTTCCATCCACTTCATCTGTTCCATCCACTTTGTCCGTTCCATCCACTTTGTCTGTTCTATCCACTCAATCCGTTCCATCCACTTGATCCACTCCATCCACTATGTCCTTTCCATCCAGTCCTTCCGTTCCATCCATTCCATCTGTTCCATCCGTTCCATCTGTTCCACCTGTCCCATCCGTTCCACCCGTTCCATCCACTCCATCTACTCCATTCACTCCATCCGTTCCATGCACTCCATCTGTTCCATCTGTCCCATCCGTTCCATCCGTTCCATCCACTTTGTCCATTCCATCCACTTTGTCCGTTGCATCCACTCAATCTGTTTCATCCGTTCCGTCCATTCCGTCCATTCCGTCCGTTCCGTCCACTCTATCCACTCCATCCACTCCATCCGTTCCATCCACTCCATCCGTTCCATCCGTGCCATCCGTTCCATCCGTTCCATCCGTTCCATTCGTCCCATCTGTCCCATACATTCCATCCACTCCATCCGTTCCATCCACTCCATCCGTTCCATCCACTCCATCTGTTTCATCCACTCCATCTGTTCCATCTGTTCCATCCACTTCATCCGTTCCATCCCCTCATCTGTTCCTTCCCTCATCCGTTCCATCCCTGACCAGTTCCACCCACTTCATCTGTTCCATCCACTTCATCCGTTCCATCCACTTCATCTGTTCCATCCACTTTGTTGTTCCATCCACTTGATCCCTTCCATCCACTTGATCCACTCCATCCACTCCATCAACTCTATCATTTCCATCCAGACCTTCTGTTCCATCCACTCCATCCTCTCTGTTCCATCTGTTACTTCTGTTCCATCCGTTCCATCCGCTCCATACGTTCCATCCACTCCATCCGTTCCATCCGCTTTATCCGTTCCATCCACTCCATCCGTTCCATTCACTCCATCCGTTCCATCCACTCCATCTGTTCCATCCACTTCATCCGTTCCATCCCCTCATCTGTTCCGTCCCTCATCCGTTCCATCCCTCATCTGTTCCATCTACTCCATCTGTTCCATCCACTTCATCCGTTCCATCCCCTCATCTGTTCCTTCCCTCATCCGTTCCATCCCTGACCCGTTCCATCCACTTCATCTGTTCCATCCACTTCATCCGTTCCATCCACTTCATCTGTTCCATCCACTTTGTGGTTCCATCCACTTCATCCGTTCCATCCACTTGATCCACTCCATCCACTCCATCCGCTCTGTTCCATCTGTTCCTTCTGTTCCATCCGTTCCATCCGCTCCATCCGTTCCATCCACTTTATCCGTTCCATCCACTCCATCCGTTCCATCCGCTTCACCCGTTCCATCCCTCATCCGTTCCATCCCTCATCCGTTCCATCCACTTCATCCGTTCCATCCACTTCATCCGTTCCATCCACTTCATCTGTTCCATCCACTTTGTCCGTTCCAGCCACTCGATCAGTTCCATCCACTTGATCCACTCCATCCACTCTATCCTTTCCATCCAGTCCTTCCGTTCCATCCATTCCATTCGTTCCATCCGTTCCATCCGCTCCATCCGTTCCATCTGTTCCATCTGCTCCACCTGTCCCATCCGTTCTATCCACTCCATCTACTCCATTCACTCCATACACTCCATCTGTTCCATCCGTTCCATCCACTCCATCTGTTCCATCCACTTTGTCCATTCCATCCACTCAATCCGTTCCATCCGTTCTATCCATTACATCCATTCCATCCACTCCATCCATTCCATCCGCTCTATCTGTTCCATCCGTTCCATCCATTCCATCCGTCCCATCTGTCCGATCCGTTCCATCCACTCCATCCATTCCATTCACTCCATCCATTCCATCCACTTCATCTGTTCCATCTCCTCATCTGTTCCATCCCTGATCCATTCCATCCACTTCATCTGTTCATCCACTTCATCCGTTCCATCCACTTCATCTGTTCCATCCACTTTGTCCGTCCCATCTGTCCCATCCGTTCCATCCACTCCATCCGTTCCATTCACTCCATCCATTCCATCCACTCCATCTGTTCCATCCACTTCATCTGTTCCATCCCCTCATCTGTTCCATCCCTGATCCATTCCATCCACTTCATCTGTTCATCCACTTCATCCGTTCCATCCACTTCATCCGTTCCATCCACTTTGTCCGTTCCATCCACTCGATCCGTTCCATCCACTCGATCCGTTCCATCCACTTGATCCACTCCATCTGTTCCATCTGTTCCATCCGTTCCATCCGTTCCATCCGTTCCATCCATTCCATTTATTCCATCCACTCTATCCGTTCCATCCCCTCCATCCATTCCATCCACTCCATCCGTTCCATCCGTTCCATCCGTTCCATCCACTCCATCTGTTCCATCCGCTTCACCCGTTCCATCCCTCATCCATTCCATCCCTCATCCGTTCCATCCACTTCATCCGTTCTATCCACTTCATCTCTTCCATCCACTTCATCTGTTCCATCCACTTTGTCCGTTCCATCCACTTTGTCCGTTCCATCCCACTTTGTCCGTTCCATTCACTTTTTCCGTTCCATCCACTTGATCCACTCAATCCACTCTATCCTTTCCATCCAGTCCTTCCGTTCAATCTGTTCCATCCGTTCCATCCGTTCCATCCGTTCCATCCACTCCATTCACTCCATCCGTTCCATCCACTTCATCTGTTCCATCCACTTTGTCCGTTCTATCCACTCAATCCGTTCCATCCACTTGATCCACTCCATCCACTCCATCCTTTCCATCCAGTCCTTCCGTTCCATCCATTCCATCTGTTCCACCTGTCCCATCCGTTCCATCTGTTCCATCCACTCCATCCACTCCATCTACTCGATCCGTTCCATGCACTCCATCGGTTCCATCCACTCCATCGGTTCCATCCACTCCATCCGTTCCATGCACTCCATCTGTTCCATCCACTCCATCGTTTCCATCCACTCAATCCGTTCCATCTGCTTCACCCGTTCCATCCCTCATCCATTCCATCCTTCATCTGTTCCATCCTTCATCCGTTCCATCCACTTCATCCGTTCCATCCTCTTCATCCATTCCATCCTCTTCATCCATTCCATCCACTTCATCTGCTCCATCCACTCCATCCTTTCCATCCAGTCCTTCCGTTCCATCCATTCCATCTGTTCCACCTGTCCCATCCGTTCCATCTGTTCCATCCACTCCATCCACTCCATCTACTCGATCCGTTCCATGCACTCCATCGGTTCCATCCACTCCATCGGTTCCATCCACTCCATCCGTTCCATGCACTCCATCTGTTCCATCCACTCCATCGTTTCCATCCACTCAATCCGTTCCATCTGCTTCACCCGTTCCATCCCTCATCCATTCCATCCTTCATCTGTTCCATCCTTCATCCGTTCCATCCACTTCGTCCGTTCCATCCACTTCATCCATTGTATTCCCTCACCTGTTCCATCTCTTATCCGTTCCATTCACTCTGTCCATTCCATCCACCTCATCTGTTACATCCACTTCATCCGTTCCATCCACTTCATCCGTTCCATCCACTTCTTCCGTTCCGTCCACTTAATTTATTCGATCCAGTCCTTCCGTTCAATTCACTTCATCCATTCAGTCCATTCTATCCGTTCCATCAACTCTATCTTTTCCATCCACTTTGTCCGGGTTATCCACTTCATCCATTCCATTCTCTTCATCTGTTCCATCTACTCCATCCATTCCATTCTCTTCATCGGTCCCATCCCTCATCTGTTCCATCCACTCTATCCGTTCCATCCACTCTATCGTTTCATCCACTCTGTCCGTTTCATCCACACTGTTTCATCGACTCTATCCGTTTCATCCACTCTATCCGTTCCATCCATTCTATCCGTTCTATCCACTCTATCTGTTCCATCCACTCTATCCGTTCCATCCATTCTGGGTGTTTCATCCCCTCTATCTGTTCCATCCACTCTATCTGTTCCATCCAGTCTGTCTGTTCCATCCACTCTATCCGTTCTATCCACTCTATCTATTCCATCTACTCTATCTGTTCCATCTATTCTATCCATTCCATCCATTCATCCGTTCCATCCATTCTATCCGTTCCATCCATTCTATCCGTTCCATCCATTCTATCCATTCCATCTACTCTATCCGTTCCATCCACTCTATCCGTTTCATCTACGCGATCTGTTCCATCTATTCTATCTGTTCCATCTATTACATCCATTTCACTTACTCTATCTGTTTCACTCAGTCTATCCATTTTAGGTACACTATCCGTTTTAGTCTTTCTATCCGTTCCATCGACTCCCTTTGCTCTTTTATTTTCTTTGTTCAACAACCTTGGATTTCTGTTTATTGTGGCTGTTCCTTTCATTTGTTCTAAGCGTCGATTCTTTAAGGGAAGAGCCACGTTTTCTGTAATTTATGGAAATACAGGTAGTCTTCGGTGAGTCGAATGTGGGGTGGAAGCAAGTTCCATAGAGTGGGGGAGTCAATGCTAAAATTCACTAGGCGGAGGTCTCCGTCAAAAATAAACGCACTCGTAAGTGAGTTTAACAATCATTTATTGCAATAAAACAAAGCTTCCGCGGAAGGGCCGAAAAGGTATCTGGATTCTTCAGCTATGGGTATGAAGAAAAAGGCATTTTTCAAATCCACGACACTGAAATAAGTAGCCGTGGGGGGGACCATAGTAAGAATACTAGTCACACTGGGGACAACTGGATACCTGGGGTCCACAACCTTATTAATTCTTCTGAGATCAATAATAAATCTGTATGGGGTCACTTCATCTCATGGACTGGAAGAACCGGAGAGTTACAGGGACTGTCATCACATTCCTCAACAACACCAAGCTGCATCAGGTCCTGTACAATCCTAACCAATGCTGCCTCCCCTTCTGGAGATATTCTGTACTGTGGGGTTCGGGGTAGAGGGACACCATGTTTTACCTTGATCACAACAGGGGGAATGTTCAAAACCCCCACATCATTACTACTAGTAGCCCAAAGCTCTGCGGACTACGGCTGTAATTCTAGCGGCAAAGGTTCAATCAGATAACGGCCACCAACTTTGCATTTACATATGGTCATTCGAACACCTGTCGGAGAACAATAAATGGTTGCATTTTGAGCTTTCAAAAGATCCAATCCAAGGAGATTCTCGGGACACCTGTTAGTAAGTAACCATTTGTTAGTCAATTTCACTCCACATATAGATGTCTCAACTCTCTGGGACACTGGAGTACATATGGGTTCCCCACCGAACCCCTACAGAAACCTTATTTTCACCCGATAGTGGAACTGAGGGGACGGCCTTGGCGTCAACCGAGCTGTTACCTGCCCCGGTGTCAACCAAGCATTTAACGGTGGGGTGCTGTCCTATATGCAATTTAACATACTGTCCTTTCTGGTCTATAGGAACAGACACCGCCTCCCCAGGCTCACTAGGGGCGTTTCAACTCATTGCTGCTGTGTTATCAAAGAACATCATTCCACTCAATTCATCCTCCGCAAACCCATTGCCATTCACTCCATTTGTCGCTGCGCCGCGCCAGTTGAGAATACATTATTTTCAGGGTTTACAAACCTTCCCTGTCCTTGGGGTGGTCCCGTATGAGGTCCACCTCGGCCTCTTCCTCTCCCACCCGCCGGTTGACCACCTCGTGCCATCAATGTGGGACACTCGTTTTTCCAATGTCCCGTCTGTTTGCAAAATGAACACTGATCGATTCGTGGGGGTGTCCATTGTGGGGCATTACCTGCTGGGCTTCTTACCTGGGGTTTCTGCCCCTTTTGTTTACTAGAAGATGGTTGTACCAGCTGTTGCATTAGCACCTTATTTTTTAAGTTCCTGTCTGCCTGTTTCTTACCTTCCATTTCTTCCTCCTCCTGCCGTTCGTAATATTTAGCCATCTCTAGAACCTGGGACGGAGTGCTTGCCTGCCAAGTGCTCTCGCCCAATTTAAGTGGTTTCTTAAGTCCTTTACGAAAACCCTTCACAAAGCCCATGGCGAAATACCTCTGACCCCCAGGGTTGCTAACAGACTGACAACTGTGTGCCTTAAATGCACTTTCAAATGTCAAGAAATAGTCCCCAACTGCTTCTACAGGGCTCTGTGTAACAGCATCCATTTTCTCAACATTCACATCTACCTCTGGCAACACGTCACTTAATGCTTTTAATATTCTCGTCCGTAGTGTTTTCAGGCCCTCTGGAATGGGGTCAGTTGGTTTCCGGTCTGTATCCTCTTATTCTAATGCTGTCCAATTGATGACATGCCCAGGAGGGTCCTGAGATCTAAAGGGTTCCCATACATCAGCCGGTGTCACGGCAGACATCACATGATCAATGTCCTGCAAAGTCAAGGTACACATTTTGAATAGCGCTCTTAGCTCCCTATAGAGTCCCGCGGTATTAGTCCTAGGGTCTGGGGTGCTTTTTATTATACTGAACAATTCTGCTCTAGTGAGGGGTACATAGACATATTTCTTGGTTACAGTGGGGTCTTTGGCTGGGTCTACATTTGCTGTAACAATAGGCTCACATTCCCTCAGGGGTGCCATCATTGGGGTTCTTGGGAGAAATATTTCTAATAATTCTTTGAACAATCTGCGCGTCCTAAGATCCTCTACTTCCCAATTAGGTTTATACGTTTTTAACTCAGCCTCGCACTCTCTCACCTTTTTACAAACTTCCTCCCGCCCCCCTGTTGCACATTCCGATCCTATTCTGTTCAAAAGTCCTTTCAGACATACCAGTCGAGTTGCCTCGCTATGGGTGGCAAATATCTCCATCCAATATTCTAACTTCCCTGGCTCCTTTTCTTTAAGTATCCCTTTAATCAAAGTGTTAGCTGTTGGTTTGGCATCATGCAAGGACTGCGTTCTTCTAAAATGTTCCTCCTCTTCCCACATCAGTTGGTCGTGGTAATCTTTCATTTCCTTAGTTACCCGGTCAATTATCTGGTTGTATTTATCCCATAGAGCTACCTGATCTTTTTTCAGTGTCAAGGTCCTTATAAATGTTATGCAAACCCGCGGACCACGGGCGCTCGGCATCATCTCTCAACCACTTATTAACAAGGTCGCAATGTATTCTCATTACCTGGCGAAATTCCTTCTTTTAGCAGGTGTTCAATTTCTGTTTTACCCCTCCAGCCGGGTTATCAAACAAGTCGTTTGCTATGTATTCTAACCTGGCATATTCGACCGGAGTGAAGAAGGGAGGCTTTCTAGGCAAATGCCTTGCTTCCTCTTCCTCAGTACTATTTGGATCCATGGTGCCGATCTGGGTACCATATGGGGGTGGGGGAGGAGGTGCAGAAGGCACTTGAGGCGCAATATTAGATGGGGATATGACAGGTACTGTTAGTCGCAAAAGATTCTCTGTTAATATGATTGCATCCTGATCAGCTTCGATATTAAGACTGGCGATTTCCTTTTCTGTTTTAGGGACAAGTGGGTACATGCCTTTACTATATTTTATTAGGGCAGCCCGATCCTCTACATCTAGCTGGTGCTCAAATTCTTTATTATCCAACTCACAGGCCTTCTCCTGCAAGGTTCGTTTTTGTTTCTTTCTATCCTTTTTATCTTGGGACATTTTCTGCTTTATTGCTTCTGTTCGCCACTGGTGAACAGCATCATGCTGGGCGGGGCGGACCTTCTTCCTTAATAATACTAATTCCAGATGCTTGATTGTCTTAACATCAAAAGTCCCGACTTTAGGAGGCCATCTAAATTGAACAGACTTTTTTGTGTAGTCCTCACAGTTTTTGCAAAACTGTACCGCCCCAAGCCCATAGTTAGTTAGCATAGTATAACACGGAGTGCATTCAGCAGGTGCATGCATAGGTTCCTCATTTTTATTTCGGTCACACAATTTTCCCATTATTAATAAAATACCCTACCAAACCCAAATAATACGTACCATAAAACTGATACCAATTGTGGCTTACCGTCCACCAATACAATTTCTGCAGATACAATCCACTCACCGCACCAAGGAGACCTCCCTTCTGTCTGGTTCGTCTGGTCCTTGGCAGAGCAGTCGTCTCTCCTTCTTCCTGATCTCCGTCTCTAGATGAGGACTTGCGCTTTTGCAGAAAAGGTGCGATAGAATTTGGGCCCAGTAAGTCGTCCGCCGGAGACAGGAGTTCAATGGAAGGCACGCATCAAAGCGATGGACTGCATCTGCAAGGCCACCAGCCAGGGACGCCAATTAGTCAATGCTAAAATTCACCAGGCGGAGGTCTCCGTCAAAAATAAACACACTCGTAAGTGAGTTTAACAATCATTTATTGCAATAAAACAAAGCTTCCGCGGAAGGGCTGACACATAACATCATCAGAGGGACGCTGCTTCTGTGTGCTGCCAGTATTACGGTGAGCATGCTTTTTATAGGGAAATGATTACATTGAGTCTTATGCCTGGCTCAGAACCAGACATTTCCAAACATACAAATTCCTGTCGAAACACTTTTGGATGTATTCCCAGACATTGCGCTGAGATTTTACAAAGGTCGGACATCGCAAATGGTCATTACTCATATAACTTATCTAAGCAAATCATAATACGCTTCAGGATGCAGATATAACCTTTAACATGTATGATCGTATAACGAGCTAGTTCATCACACTTGACACAGGGGGGAATTTTGCAAGCTACACATATCCTGCTGCTGTAGTGATAATGATGTCCATTTATGGGCTGTTGAACAAAAGCAGGACATATCTTTTACAGAGTGACGCACGAGCGCCTGACACAAGTCTCCTTCACGCATATCTCAGAGAATAACAACTCCAAATATAGATACGTTTATGCTTATGTCTCGGGAAAGAGTGTGGATGCTAGCAATCATTTATCCATGAGAGAGAAAACCCAGGGTCAGTGAACACATGCTGACTTGCAAGGCCGCTTTCTGTGGAAGGGAAGTGTAAACGTGCTAACAGACGCCATTTATGTAGCTTTACGGGAAAGGAGAGCAGGGGGACATTCCTAAATCTATGAGTAATATGTGTTCAAGGCGAAAACCCTGGGCCTCGTGCACGGACACAAAAGCAGTTGGTTTAACATGGACATAATGCTATAACATGGGCAATGTTTTAAGTCTTGCTGAGGCAAAGAAACATGGCAATTACATGATTTTGGTATTTACAGAGGCTAAGGCTGAGAATAATGATCCTCCGAACCTGACTGAGTTGGTGTTTGGTATCACTAAAAGGAGGGCAGAGCTTGATCTTAGAGTGCGTGATGGGTGGTAGGGTTTTAGCTTGTCCTGTAGGTATAGAGGGCCGGTTTTATGCACTGCTCGGTGGGAGATGCATAAGGTTTTGAAAGATACCCTTCGTCCAACTGGGAGCCAGTGGAGGGTTCTGAGAGCTTTAGTGGTGTTGTCTCTTGAGCCAAGTGCTAGAAGCAATTTGGCTGCAGCGTTTTGTGCTTTTTGTAGTTTAATGAGGTGGTATGCTTGGACCCTGAGCTAGAAGGAGTTGCCGTAGTTGAGTCTCAACATTACAATAGATTGGACAGTGGCAAGTCTTTTGGGAAAGGAGAAGTACAGAAAAATGTGTCTTAAGAATTTTGAGGTGGTAATGGCAGGATTTAGAGACGTTGTTGATTTGGGGAGAGAGGGTTAGGTCAGAGTCGAGAGTGCGTCCAAGGTTTTTTACTATGGACGAGGTGGTGGGTGGATTGCCCATGGATGATGGCCATGGTAGAGGGCGTGGGAGAAGTTTGGTGTTGCCGCACACCATGATTTCGGTTTAAGTGGGGTTTAAGAGGAGGTGGTTTGTGGTAATCCAGCGATCAATGTCAAAGAGGCAGGCTGTGAGGTCGGGCCAACAGTTGGGGTTTGAGTTGAGGAGTTTTAGGATTAGTTGGGTGTTGTCGGCGTAGTTATAGCACAGGATATTGTGCGGGCGGATTATTCCTGGGAGGGTGGACATATAGAGGTTGAACAGGAAAGCTGATAGGCACGCTCCTTGTGGAACTCCGGTATTGACTGGTCAGGCAGCGGATGCAAAGGTAGAGGGGGGGTTATTTGTTTCCTATTGTTGAGGAAGGATGCTATCCACTTGAGAGCGTTTCCATGGATTCCTAGGGAGTGTAGGTGGTCGAGGAGGATTGAGTGGTTGATTGTGTCAAAGGCGGCAGAAAGGTCTAGAAGGATTAGTGCAGCGCATCCTGCAGAGTCAGCAGTGATCTTAAGGTCGTCCCAGATTGAGGTCAGGGTGGTTTCGGCTCTGTGTCGAGGTCTGAAGCCTGATTGTGCAGGGTCTAGGAGATTGATGGATTCGACAAAGGCATTTAGTTGGGAGTATACAGTTTGATCGATGAGTTTAGCAAGGAACCTGGTGTTTGAGATGGGGCGGTAGTTTTTGGGGTCGAGAGGGTCGAGGGAAGGGTTTTTTTAGAAGACGCTTGACATGAGCAGTTTTGAAGGCATCGGGGAAGATTCCCGAGGTGAGGGAGTCATTTAGGATGGTTCTTGCGTACTCTCCTGCGCAGGTGGATGAGAATATTTCTTTGAGGATTGAGGCGGGGCAGCGATCTAGGGGGGAGCCAGATGGTTTCCGGGCAGAGAGAAGTTTGAGAAATTGGTCTCTCGAAATTGGTGTGAACGGGTCGAGGGTGGGTTGGGTTGTAGTTGCTGTGGCAGGCGGGGAGGGGTCACTGGTAGGGCGGGTGTATTACGTGGCGGGACATGAGGCCCAGTTTGTTGTTGAGAGAGTTTGTTCTGTCGAGAGCAGTGGTGTACAAGTGGAGAGAGAGTGAGTCGTAGAGTGACTGAGATGGGGTTGATTGGGTGGTGGTAGAGGCTGGTTTGGTGAATTCAGAAATGGTTTTGTGGAGTTCTTTGCTGGGGTTTTCACAGTTGAGAATTCAAGAGTTGTAGTGGACTTTTTTTGCTTTCCGGATTTCAGCTTTGTAGTGGCGATGGTGCTGGGGCAGGGTGGATCTATTCAGGTTGGTTTTATTTTTGCGCCATTTACTTTCGAGGGATTTAAATAGTTGTTTTGCAGTCTTCAGTTTGGGTGTAAACCATCTGGGAAAAGGGCCACGGCGAGCGGAAGATTGGCAAGTGCGGGAATCTAGGAGGTGAGACAGGCAGGTTGGTCGATGGTGGTTGGGAAGAGTAGGCAGGCGGAGGAGGAGTTGGGTGTGGGGAGGATGCGTGTAAGAGGGTGGTCGGATGGGCAGACAGATTTGCGGTGGGGGATTCGAGGGTGAAGCGTAAGGGGTTAGGGGTTCTAGGTGTGGTTGATGAGAATTCAAGGGAGAGGGTTTCGAAGAAGGGTGAGGAAGGGGAGGAGGGTGGTGATGGTGGAGATTGAGGTGGTGGTCGAGACAGGGGGGGCGAGGAGTAGTGGGAAATTGGGAAAACAGAGAAAGAAAAGAAAACAGAGCAGGTCTGTTTTCTTTTTTCAGGGTTTTAATGCAGTTGGTGAGTGTGAGAGAGGGTAGGGGGGGTCAGAGGGCGATGGGGATGTGGCCACTGTTCTTGCCAGGGCAAGCCATGCAGTTTTTAGGGAGGGGAAGAGATGAGGTCGGTGGAGGGTGTTAGAGGGAGTTGATGCGAGGAAAGGGCAGGGGGTGGTGGCAGGACAAGGTGGGCCTGGGAGGGTGGGTGGTCGATTTGTTGGTGGGGCGGGGGGTGCAGCCGTGCTGGTGTCGGGACGAGGTGGGTCTGGGAGGGTGGGTGGGCGGTTTGTCGGTAGGGCAGGGGGTGCGGGCGTGCTGGTGGTGGGACGAGGTGGATCTGGGAGGGTGGTGGGCGGTTTGTTGATGTTGTAGATGGTGCGGGCGTGCTGGGGGGCTGGAGGATGGAACCATGGTCGGCGCGCCATCGGGCTCCTCTGGCTTGATGGTTGGATAGGGGGTGGGGTGAGAGCGTGGTGGATGGTGCATTGGTTTGGGATGGGAGGGTTCTTCTGGCTCGAGAGTTGGATAGGGGATGGGCTGAGGGTATGGTGGATGGTGGGATGGGAGGGGGAGGGAGTTAGTGGTAGGGGGGAGGGAGTCACGCCAGAGTGAGGCTCTTTCTCTGGACCTAGCTGGGCGGGACAGTCTCATGGCGTGGCGAGCGCAGAGTTAGGGCTTGGTTGTATTATCAAGATTCAACATACCACATTGACGCTAATTAGGCACACTTTCTAAATTCAACTATACTATAGTGAGATTGTTAGGCACACTTTCTAGATTCGTCTTTAGCACAGTGATGATATTAGGCACACTTTCTAGATTAAACTTTATCACAGAGAAGATATTAGGCACACCTTCTAAATTCAACTATACCACAGTGACGCTATTAGGCACACTTTCTTGATTAAACTATACTATAATGAGATTGTTAGGCACACTTTCTAGATTCAACTTTAGCACAGTGATGATATTAGGCACACCTTCTAAATTCAACTATACCACAGTGACGCTATTAGGCACACTTTCTTGATTAAACTATACTATAATGAGATTGTTAGGCACACTTTCTAGATTCAACTTTAGCACAGTGATGATATTAGGCACACTTTCTAAATTCAACTATACCACAGTGACGCTATTTAGGCACACTTTCTAGATTCAAATTTAGCACAGTGACGCTAATTAGGCACACTTTCTAGATTAAACTTTAGCACAAAGATATTAGGCACACTTTCTAAATTCAACTATACCAAAGTAACGCTATTAGGCACACTTTCTAGCTTAACTCTAGCACAGAGATAATATTAGGTACATTTTCTAAATTCAACTATACCACATTAGGGACGCTTTCTAGATTCAGCTATACCACGGTGACGCTATTAGGCACACTTTATAGATTAAACTTTAGCACAGAGATGATTTTAGGCACACTTTCTAAATTCAACTATACCACAGTGACACTATTAGGCACATTTTCTATATTCAACTATACCACAGTGACGCTATTAGGCACATTTTCTATATTCAACTATACCACAGTGACGCTATTAGGTACCCTTTCTAGATTCAACTATACCACAGTGACGCTATTAGGTACCCTTTCTAGATTCCACTATACCACAGTGATGATATTAGGCACACTTTCTAAATTCAATTATACCACAGTGACGCTATTAGGTACCCTTTCTAGATTCCACTATACCACAGTGATGATATTAGGCACACTTTCTAAATTTAACTATACCACATTAGGGACGCTTTCTAGATTCAGCTATACCACGGTGACGCTATTAGGCACACTTTATAGATTAAACTTTAGCACAGAGATGATTTTAGGCACACTTTCTAAATTCAACTATACCACAGTGACACTATTAGGCACATTTTCTATATTCAACTATACCACAGTGACGCTATTAGGTACCCTTTCTAGATTCAACTATACCACAGTGACGGTATTAGGTACCCTTTCTAGATTCCACTATTCCACAGTGATGATATTAGGCACACTTTCTAAATTCAATTATACCACAGTGACGCTATTAGGCACATTTTCTAGATTCAATTTTAGCACAGTGACGCTATCATGCACACTTTCTAAGTTCAAACTTTGCACAGTGATGATATGAGGCACACTTTCTTAAGTAAACTTCAAATTGCTCCCGAATTTTTGGAAGCTAACACTCAGAGCCTTATTTCTCTGTGCTGTTAGTACAAGAACGATCTCCTGGAAACAACCCAATTCTTATGTTTCGACTTTAAGGTTTTCAGCAGCAGATCTCTATTTTCATCTTTTAATGATATTTTCCGTATTTCTCTTTGAAGTAATGTTTTTCTTCTCTTAAGCTCGATGTCATATTTATGCTTGTGTTTATGAAATGTACTTGTTTTTTCTAGGAAGAATTGCAAAGTTGATGTGTAACATTCGTTACTCAGTAAAAATGAATTTGTGTTGTCAATATTAAATTTTAATAGTTGATATAAATCTTGGAGACAGCCTGGATTCCAAAGTAATCCATTACGGCCACTATTCACCATCAATTGATCACTCAAGTGTTGCTCTGTTCCATCAACTATTAGAATGGGCCATTTCCATGTTACTGTAAGCGGATCATGATGACTTTCGATCTGTACAGATGTAATCACTGGTGGTTTGTTGTTGTTGCTGATGCCACGTTGAACGAGCCAGCAGATCTCCTCCCACTGCCCCATTGAGCATCACCATTTCTTGGTTATCCATGAGGCTGGTCCATCTAGTTGCTCTTGCAGTTTGTTGTTGTTTAAAGTTGAATAGACTTTGTAAATTCAGGCCATCTGCTATTATGGTGGTTGTAATTGTTTGATCTGCAGCAATTAAGTCAAATATCAGTTCCATATCATTAAAAAAGTGTCATCTTTGATTGCTAGATGATTCCAATATAAGTGGACGAGGGCAGTAGAATATGGATGTATGGTTATGTTGACTAACTCAATGTGTGGATTCGGTTGTGTCCACTTTGTGAGAGTTATGCCCATTGCGTTTTTGGTTGCGACAAGTAAACCTGCCATTGGTCTTCCTTTCGTTTGTGTTATGGCAGGTATCATTTGTATGCTGTGTTCATCCCAGACTGGAATCGTCGTCAGCCACGTCTCTTGTAAAATGATAATGTCATAACTATCAAGAGCGTTATTTTGATTGTTGAAGAGATGCATGTGTCCACGAGTATTCCAAGAGGGAAGCTTAAAAATGTGGTCTTTCGATGGCCTTAGTGGTTATGAGTTGGTAATACATCATGTCTCCGAATGGAGGGGTTTATGTTTGGATAATGTTGGGAGATACTGGGTTGGCTGGTGTTGATGAACTCTCTGGTTTTGGGCAGAGTGGCATTCTATTTCTCAAATGATTCATAGAGTAGTGTAAAGCCCATCTTGAAAATGGATGGTCTCGCTTGCCAAATCAGATTTATGATGTCAGAAGATGATATATCTTCTAATATTGATATTTCTGAAAAGATATTCAACACTGATGTTCGGTTGGGATCATATTTTCCCCCTGAGTCTGGTCGGCATTGTATTAGTAATGTGTGGAAGTGTGTGTTGTTCGATCCACTCAGCTATGAGGTAATTTCGGTATCTAGGTCTGGTTCACTATCTTGCTTAATTTCAAGCATTGGTTTTTATTCTTGCTGGGTTCCTCCAGTTTGCATGTTATTTGTTGCGTGCGATTCAGGAGAACCGCCAAAGCCCTTGATATCAAGACAGCGATGTGTCAACTTCTCTATGTCAGTAAGTCTTTGATCAAGTATTTTAGATACAGCTTCATTCAGCGGTTGAGTCGGCTTCACAGGACGAGGTTCGTCTTTCTCTGGAGCATCTTTCTTGGTTGATGTAGGCAATTGGTTCTGGGGGTCCAGGGGGCAGGCATGACATTTTTTTACTGGACCTCTATGATAGATGTCCATTCAAAAGATACCATCCCTGTCCCCGGGCCCCACTGGCCCTAACACAATCAACATGATAATGTGTGTATGCAAGGTGCTGGAGGGTCTCAGAGGGAAAGCTTGGAATTTTTCACTGGACATCTTTGATAGATATCCAGTAAAAAGATGCCATTCCTGTTCCCTGGGCCCCACAGCACCTCAGAAGGAGAGCTGATTTTGGCAGGTGGGTAGAGGGATTGTGCAACAAAAATGCCTTTTTGTACAACCCTCCTGGCACCCCTCTACCCCTCTCGCCAAAATCAGCTCAACGGACCAAAACAAACACACTCATTCACACAAGCACTCATCACCCATGCATACACGCATCCATACATATATTGAAATAAAAAATAAATGAATATAAACTTACCTTCTGCAGGGGCCTGCACGTGGGTGCTGAAATGCCCCGATCCAGGCTGCTCTGTCCGTATGTGCGAGGAGGCGCAGGAGCTACCGCTGCAACATACAGACATGCAGTGCCCCAGCCAGCATTTCCAATGAGCTATGCAAGGCTGGCAAAGCAAAACGCCCCCAGCCTTGCATGGCTCAGTGAGCATGTGCGGGTGGGGAACTGAATTTGAACTGTCAAGGGGAAACAGTGTTTCCTTTTGGCAGTTCAGCCTGCCCAGGAGCACTCCCTCAGCTGGAAAAAGCAGCTGAGGCAGTGCTCACTGTTTCACTGGGCTGGCTCCTCCTTAATGGGTGAGGTGGCCAGTGGGTGGACGCCCCCTTGCCCATTATGGATGAGCCACCAGGTTTGGACTGGCCTATATGCTAGTGTAGGCCAGTCAAAATCGGCCACATTTTTGGCCAATGTGGGCCAGTTTGCTGAGTTACTTCACTATGCAGCTGGTCATTTTGACCGTCGTTGCCGAATAAATATTCTTTAAATATCACTATTTGGTTGCATTTTAATAAGAAACGCCCCCTTGGGTACTATTCAAACAGTCTGTGACTGAAGGAATGAATACCCATTTGCAACTGCGGGTCACTTTTTCATTGATGCCTGAGACAGTTTCATGCTCCAGTCCGACCATGTGAGCCACTGCTGCCCATTTGCTCCAATCTAAAAAAAAATGAATATATATATATGTATTTTTTTTTTTTTTTTAACATTTCATGCTGGGCTCTCGCGCCCCCACTGGGATGCGCCCCACAGTTTGAAGACATCTGCCATATGGTAATAATTAGCAGGACTAAGGATACGAGTATTGCTAACGCTATTAGTTATCATATATATCAGTATGTGTTTGTTATATAAGGACTATATGGTCACACAGGCTCTGGTTTTATATCTGATCTTTTCGGTGCTTTATAATTTGTTTCATGCTGCCAAGTATCCTCTGCTTTTTCTACTCTTACAGTCCGTTAACAATTCCTGGGGACTGCTGCCACCTTCTGGCTGAAAGACAAACTGCGCCATGAGAGGAACTTCGGGTAGAGAGCATGAGGGTTGGTGAGAATTAACGTACGTGTAATTCCGTTTACTGGCTGGTTTCCGCACTGGCAAACTTGGGTGGACAGAATTACCTCCAGCTAATTCAGCAGGTAATTCCGCCAGCCCATCAGAATAAATGCTGGTATTCCCAGCACCGGTTACAGGTAATCCCGGCAGGCCAAGTGCCAATAACGTTAATTCCATTTGGTGGTATCCGGCGGGATAGCACCAAACTTGAAATGAGGCCCTAGACCGCATGACAGGCTGGGACTAATTAAGTGCAAGAGTAGGCAGTGAGACCACGCAGTTTTTGCCTCTCTCCCCCAGAGAATGCAAGGCACCAGTAAAGCCAGCTCGCTACCACCGCTCCATGCAAGACAAGCGCTTTGAAGCAGGAAGGGAGGCAATGAGCCGGAACAAGACGACGCTGCACCTTCAGAAAATTGTCTTGCTTGAGCGCTGTTCCATGGAGGCAGAGCTAGGTCCAAATGTGAGAAGCCCACACCTGGGGTGACCAGACGTCCTGGGTTTGCCAGGACCGTCCTGGAATTGGACCCTCGATCCTCCTTGTCTAATGAGGTTTTATTTACAAAACCGTCCTGGTGTGGGTGAAAGAGCGGTGAGCACAGACAGAAAAGGTCACTTCTCTCATCTTATCAACAATAATAAACCACGTAAACGGTGCCATTAACAGGTAAACCATCCAGCGGTGGGGGGGCTCGAACCCCCAATCTGGCAGGTAACAGCCACATGAATCACCCGATTCTGCCACCAAGCCTGCTGGGGAAAAGATTTATAGAACAGGCTTCAACAGGAAGCAAAGCAACGGCTCCTTTGTTTGAAAAAAGCTTACAATCTCAGCCACATCCGCTCAGTTTATATCCAGGGGAGTGACTGGAACGCCCCCACCGCACACCCCTTTTCCCACTACTCCATTGCAGTCATGGTAGTCGCTGTCAAACTGAAATCCTACTTTTATGTTGTTGGCCTGTCGTGGTCTTTTATTTTTTAAATCCGACCACCCCGTCCCACGAAGGTTGAGCAGTAAGTGCCCAGGGTAAATTCTGTCCATTTCCAGCACTGCTTTGAAGTGCATCTGGTAGGCGTCAGCGCTGTATAACAATACATATCTAACTACATACCATGCACCGTTCACAGCAGCCCATGGGTGCACCCCGCAAGGCTCCTTTGGTCGCGACTTGTGGCACTCCCACTCTTTCAGGATGATGAAATGACACAGAAGCAATACACCACATTTAAAAAGAAAAGCTTTATTGACATGGGAACTGATATTTCCGGCTGAAGATGTGTCAGGACTCGTGGGGGCCCTTGGAGTAGGTATGTACCGAATAGCATATTTATTATTCGGCCGAATACCTGTGGGGGCCCTTGGAGCAGAGATGTACTGAACAGCATATTTAGTATTCCGCCGAATACCCGTGGGGGCCCTTGGAGCAGGGATGTACTGAACAGCATATTTAGTATTCCGCCGAATACCCGTGGGGGCCCTTGGAGCAGGGATGTACTGAACAGCATATTTAGTATTCCGCCGAATACCCGTGGGGGCCCTTGGAGCAGGGATGTACTGAACAGCATATTTAGTATTTGGCCGAATACCCGTGGGGGCCCTTGGAGCAGGGATGTAATGAACAGGATATTTAGTATTCCGCTGAATACCCGTGGGTGCCCTTGGAGCAGGGATGTACTGAACAGGATATTTAGTATTCCGCCGAATACCCGTGGGGGCCCTTGGAGCAGGGATGTAATGAACAGGATATTTAGTATTCCGCCGAATACCCGTGGGGGCCCTTGGAGCAGGGATGTACTGAACAGGATATTTAGTATTCCGCCGAATACCCGTGGGGGCCCTGGGAGCAGGGATGTAATGAACAGGATATTTAGTATTCGGCCGAATACCCGTGGGGGCCCTTGAAGCAGGGATGTAATGCTACAACATATTTAGTATTCGGCCAAATATCTGTGGGGGCCCTTGGAGCAGGCATGTACCGAAAAGCATATTTAGTATTTGGCCGAATATCCAATAGTTCGTCAAGTATTCAGCTGAAGCCAAACATGAAGTGAAATGGAAATCATGTTCTAAACTGAAAAATACACTTTAAAAAAAACTATTTAAAATATGTTCCCTTGTTTCTCTTTATTTTGATCAACATCTAATCCTTATTTAATGCACAGAGGCCAGAAAATAACAGATTAACTAAAATGAAGGGATCATGTGTACAGAAACATGTGTTATATGCAAATCCAGCGCTACTGAAAGTGGCAGTCTTCACAAATGCAAAGTGCTAGATGGCAATGAACAAAACTGCAATTTACACCTTCCCTTGCAAAGTGCGCACACATTGCAATCCCTTGCGAGTTGCAAGGCCAGCTTACGTGGAAAGAGAGTTTCGATCCTTCCTTGCAGCTCGCACAGAAATGTATACATGGTTCCTGCCACTTATTGCAGGACACACACTGAGGGCACATGTGAGGTGAATGTACTCATCTCCCTACTGTTTCTAAAGAGTGGGCGCCCCCATCCGAAGGCCAAACATAGGAATGGACTCGCCCAGAGAGGCTGATAGGGTTGGGAGCAGCGACAATCACACATAAGTAAAGTTTGCTTGCGACTGGAATGGTCAAAGCTCTAGGAAAGCACTTGCCTGGTGGCTTCATTCTATGTAATCACAGTCCACGTCCACTAACCCCACACCCGCCCCAGCACAGCAGAGGATGGAAAGGTCTGTGGCTGTTTCTGTATCTGTCACTCTTCAACCCTCCACACCACAACACCGGTAGGTGCAGCGCAGTGCTCGCTGCCTGCCCCGCGTCCACTAACCCCACACCCGCCCCAGCACAGCAGAGGATGGAAAGGTCTGTGGATGTTTCTGTATCTCTGACTCTTCAACCCTCCACACCACAATACCGGTAGGTGCAGCGCAGTGCTCGCTGCCCCGCGTCCACTAACCCCACACCCGCCCCAGCACAGCAAAGGATGGAAAGGTCTGTGGCTGTTTCTGTATCTCTCACTCTTCAACCCTCCACACCACAATACCGGTAGGTGCAGCGCAGTGCTCGCTGCCTGCCCCGCGTCCACTAACCCCACACCCGCCCCAGCACAGCAGAGGATGGAAAGGTCTGTGGCTGTTTCTGTATCTCTCACTCTTCAACCCTCCACACCACAATACCGGTAGGTGCAGCGCAGTGCTTGCTGCCTGCCCCGCGTCCACTAACCCCACACCCGCCCCAGCACAGCAGAGGATAGAAAGGTCTGTGGCTGTTTCTGTATCTCTCACTCTTCAACCCTCCACACCACAATACCGGTAGGTGCAGCGCAGTGCTCGCTGCCTGCCCTGCGTCCACTAACCCCACACCCGCCCCAGCACAGCAGAGGATGGAAAGGTCTGTGGCTGTTTCTGTATCTCTCACTCTTCAACCCTCCACACCACAACACCGGTAGGCGCAGCGCAGTGCTCGCTGCCTGCCCCGCGTCCACTAACCCCACACCCGCCCCAGCACAGCAGAGGATGGAAAGGTCTGTGGCTGTTTCTGTATCCCTCACTCTTCAACCCTCCACACCACAACACCGGTAGGTGCAGCGCAGTGCTCGCTACCTGCCCCGCGTCCACTAACCCCACACCCGCCCCAGCACAGCAGAGGAAGGAAAGCTCTGTGGCTGTTTCTGTATCTCTCACTCTTCAACCCTCCACACCACAATACCGGTAGGTGCAGCGCAGTGCTCGCTGCCCCGCGTCCACTAACCCCACACCCACCCCAGCACAGCAGAGGATGGAAAGGTCTGTGGCTGTTTCTGTATCTCTCACTCTTCAACCCTCCACACCACAACACCGGTAGGTGCAGCGCAGTGCTCGCTGCCTGCCCCGCATCCACTAACCCCACACCCGCCCCAGCACAGCAGAGGATGGAAAGGTCTGTGGATGTTTCTGTATCCCTGACTCTTCAACCCTCCACACCACAATACCGGTAGGTGCAGCGCAGTGCTCGCTGCCCCGCGTCCACTAACCCCACACCCGCCCCAGCACAGCAAAGGATGGAAAGGTCTGTGGCTGTTTCTGTATCTCTCACTCTTCAACCCTCCACACCACAATACCGGTAGGTGCAGCGCAGTGCTCGCTGCCTGCCCCGCGTCCACTAACCCCACACCCGCATCAGCACAGCAGAGGATGGAAAGGTCTGTGGCTGTTTCTGTATCTCTCACTCTTCAACCCTCCACACCACAATACCGGTAGGTGCAGCGCAGTGCTCGCTGCCTGCCCCGCGTCCACTAACCCCACACCCGCCCCAGCACAGCAGAGGATGGAAAGGTCTGTGGCTGTTTCTGTATCTCTCACTCTTCAACCCTCCACACCACAATACCGGTAGGTGCAGCGCAGTGCTCGCTGCCTGCCCCGCGTCCACTAACCCCACACCCGCCCCAGCACAGCAGAGGATAGAAAGGTCTGTGGCTGTTTCTGTATCTCTCACTCTTCAACCCTCCACACCACAATACCGGTAGGTACAGCGCAGTGCTCGCTGTCTTCCCCGCGTCCACTAACCCCACACCCACCCCAGCACAGCAGAGGAAGGAAAGCTCTGTGGCTGTTTCTGTATCTCTCACTCTTCAACCCTCCACACCACAACACTGGTAGGTGCAGCGCAAACCCTCCACACCACAATACCGGTAGGTGCAGCACAGTGCTCGCTGCCCCGCGTCCACTAACCCCACACCCACCCCAGCACAGCAGAGGAAGGAAAGCTCTGTGGCTGTTTCTGTATCTCTCACTCTTCAACCCTCCACACCACAATACCGGTAGGTGCAGCGCAGTGCTCGCTGCCTGCCCCGCGTCCACTAACCCCACACCCGCCCCAGCACAGCAGAGGAAGGAAAGCTCTGTGGCTGTTTCTGTATCTCTCACTCTTCAATCCTCCACACCACAATACCGGTAGGTGCAGCGCAGTGCTCGCTGCCTGCCCCGCGTCCACTAACCCCACACCCGCCCCAGCACAGCAGAGGATGGAAAGGTCTGTGGCTGTTTCTGTATCTCTCACTCTTCAACCCTCCACACCACAACACCGGTAGGTGCAGCGCAGTGCTCGCTGCCTGCCCCGCGTCCACTAACCCCACACCCGCCCCAGCACAGCAGAGGATGGAAAGGTCTGTGGCTGTTTCTGTATCTCTCACTCTTCAACCCTCCACACCACAATACCGGTAGGTGCAGCGCAGTGCTCGCTGCCTGCCCCGCATCCACTAACCCCACACCCGCCCCAGCACAGCAGAGGATGGAAAGGTCTGTGGCTGTTTCTGTATCTCTCACTCTTCAACCCTCCACACCACAATACCGGTAGGTGCAGCGCAGTGCTCGCTGCCCCGCGTCCACTAACCCCACACCCGCCCCAGCACAGCAGAGGATGGAAAGGTCTGTGGCTGTTTCTGTATCTCTCACTCTTCAACCCTCCACACCACAATACCGGTAGGTGCAGCGCAGTGCTCGCTGCCTGCCCCGCGTCCACTAACCCCACACCCGCCCCAGCACAGCAGAGGAAGGAAAGGTCTGTGGCTGTTTCTGTATCTCTCACTCTTCAACTCTCCACACGACAACACCGGTAGGTGCAGTGCTCTCTGCTACTCACTGTCTCCTCTCACGCCTTTCCCTGAGAGTTGGAAGGACCTGTAATGTTATTCAAGAGATTATCCAAAAAGCAAGTTCTCCAAGAAGTGAATATGGGCTGGGAAATGGCAACTGTATCTTGCACTGCCTGGCACGTAACTGACTCTTCCCCAGCCCTATTGGCCCAGAAGAGGCAGCCCGCCTGTTTGGGAAGCCTTGTGATTTCCAAATATCCTGCACTCCTGCCGTATTCACCAGCAGAGCACTCACACCTGTCTCTCTAATCGCCTTCTATCAGACTGGCAAACGGGTCCACTGCAGAGATTGGCTATCATGCAGTCTTTCTAGGGGAGGGATGGGCTGGGGCAGGCCACGCTGCATGACTGACTGCCTCAGCTCTACAGGTCAGCATTGCCTGTCATGAATTCAAGTTCCTCCACATGCATTTCCCATAGAAACTAACCATGCCACGCCCACACCTTCTCTCCAATTCATACACACACGCGCCATAGTTTTCTATTCTCCCACGTCTGATTCCATGCCCTTTTGCAAACTCCACTCCATATGTACCCCTGGAGTTGCTGGACTGAGTTAAATTGAGAAGAGAAAGCATTCAGCTGGCGCTGATAGCAAGTCATTATTTGATCGGAGCCAAATAGCTTTTTTCAGCCAGATTTCAGCCAAATTCTTACTTGAAGCCAAAGTTCGGTACACTCCAAGTTAGGGGTCCCCTTGCCTGCAGCTGGGAAAAACAGTCTGAGGCACCAGTGGGGTGTTTAGATTGTAATAGATGGATAAAGGAAAGCAGGGAGGGTGTGAATTGCTGCAGATTATTATGGGAAGGGCAGCCAGAGGAGAGCTGAAACACTTAATGTCCACCAAACAGCTACTAATCCCTATTTGCCAGCAAGGCGCTAAGGTAGTTGAAACCAGTTAAACGATGAAGCCTTAACTGAAATGCTACTTACTGATGATATATGTTGTAATAATCTGAGTACGTCAATAAAACCAATTTGAAGAAAAAAAACAACAAAAAAAAGGCAACACAGTGATAAGAATGCTGCTGGATACTGTAAGGCCGGAGGGAGGTGATGACCTGGGGGTGTTAGGAAAGACGGGTTGCAACCTGTGTGCTGCAAAGAACACATGTAATGTCCTGAATTAAGGAAGTATTTTGCTTTGTCAGAAGTCTGCCATCAAGGGGCAAGCGGCTCAAGTCCCTTTTCAACCGATAAAGTTGAAAGGCCCTGTCGCCGTCCCTAGGAACTGAAGTTAGGGTGCACAGAGAGCCACACAGGGTCCAGCGTTCGTGATCAGGCGCAGCGTGGGTGCGTTCTATGACGTCTGACGTGGGTCCATCTGAAGCACGTGAGTGGGCGGGACCTGCAGCTCAGAGGAGACCTGAAATGACAGGACAGACGTGGGCGTTAATGGCCTTCCAGCTAGATTTAATACACCCCACCCTACACACCGGGGAGTGTGGACGCAGCAGGGAGTTATATCGCTCAATCCGAACACACTGCTGTCCTACAAAAGACATTTACAATCAGTTATGTTGCACCATTTTATTTCAATAAAAACGACAAATTCAAATCACATAGAAAACACTATTTTCTAAGTTCTAAAATTGTGCATAAAATTCACACAACATTACATCATAATTTAAAAATGAAGATGAACATGATACGACTAATCTTTTCTGCCCAGGACTGTACAAAGACCTCTAGCGGCGCGCTAGGAGTTTTTATAAACCTGCTAGCGCCCCCTTTCAGCTTCTAATCTGAGACTGGACCTGTCCAAACAGGCCACATGTTGAAGTAACACTCCCTGAGTTCAGGCTGGATCTAGGCTCCCTTAGCATGCTTGATTGCATGTCGGGTTTTCAGAATATCCCTCAGTAATATTCATGAGATAAATTAGCATACAATGATTCTAAACGTATGCACATTTTTCCTCATGAATATTAATGAGGGATATCCTGAAAACCTGTCAGGTTGCCGGCCCTTGAGGCCTGGACTTGGACAACCCTGCTTCAGACAGTCCCCGGCACCTTCACGTTAGTAGCCATTGTGTCAAGGTGACAGGGGCATGCACTACCCTGGTCCCTCCATCCAGGCTGCTGACCACATCCCTGCAGGTAAGTAATTTTTTGGGTGCAAAGTCTCCACGGGTGAAGCTACCATCTTGGATTTCAGAACGGACATCGCACGGATAAGCCTGACCCGGCCGCATCTGGACATGTGGATCATGGGTCATACTTACCTTTTAGGTTGCTGGTAGCTCCTTAAAAAAGTACATAGAGGTTTTGCTTAAATTGAATATCTATGTGCCATCCAAAAATAAGTTAACAAGTTATTTCTTTCCTTAGTCTCTGACTTGAAAAGCAACTGCAATGCAATATTACACCCCAAGGTCCAATTCCCATAGAATAACTGTGTTATCCTAAATCAGAGTTATAGGTGTTTACTTTTCCTAGAATAAGTGTTCCACTATTCAAAAATGTTTATTGTCCAGTTGAGTTACTATGTGATTTCTTGCTGAGCGTCACGGTACAAATGCTAAGGTCTAAGACCCTGTATTACTGTAAGTAATCCCAAAGTAACTATTGGTTTTGACTTCCCTAGAACTCCTGTTAGGTGTTCCAAATAAGGTTACATGCTTTGGTCGGTGTACCTGCAAGCATAGTGGTGTGTTTTTTATAATGTGTTTATATGATATGTGATGGTACTTATTTCCCCCAAGATTTATCTGTGCCTACCTGTATCTAAATAAACCATTTATTTTTCCAATACATAGTGTTTCAGTGTTTATTTGGACCATATGTGTACTACAATTTCTTTGTACTGTTTCTACAGCCCTCTCTCCCTCCTAAGATAAGCTTGGCTGCTCTGTATATGCTTCCATATACTCAGGTGGTACAGCCTTATACTAAGAGTGGAGTATTGTACTGCCTCAGTTGAATGGGTTTTCCAAGCCCTTAGTTGGACTTCAGAAGACCTGTTGTAACAGTCGGCCCCTCCGGTCTCACCTTGGAGTTGAGGTACTGATGGAGCAGAATGCGGAGCTCAGAATTCTGCTGGGCCAAGCCGTCCGTCTCATTCACCAGCTGCGATCTCGCCATCAAGACGTTACTGTTAGAAAGACAAAATGGGCAACCAATTGATCAATACCTTTGGTAATAGGGAGGGTGATAAAATAAACATTCCAACGATTCTTTGAAGCAAAATGTTATTGCCTATACTAAGCCAGATACGGTGTATTATATAAGATAGTATGTTATGCTGTTAGCGCGGTGAGCTGTGGTTAATTATCCGTCAATGCTTTCAGATCACAAATATGAAGAAAGACTAACAGTAAACACTAGATTTATGTATAGAGGTTAATGACTGGTCTCTATTGTGTGCACAATGGGCCACATTTGCAAAAGGTAAGCCAAAAAACCAATGATTAGAGAATGCACATGATTCATTTGCTTCTCTAATGTGATTAAGGTAATCTGCGATTTTGTAACGGGGTAGGCATGAGGAAATGATGTGCTTGTCGGCCCCCTTGCTGACGTCACTGGTGTATGTACCCATTTAGGCATTTAAAAAGCCTATCATTGCAAAAACAGCATTTCTATCATTGTTTAAGGGGTAGAAATACAAGTGGGATAGCAATCGTCTACCGCTGCTGCCACACCTAAAAATGCATGAAAGGGTAAAAAAAAAATCCTCCTTACATGCATTGTTATGTTATGTTATGTTACTTGCCATTTATGTAGCACTGTCACATCACGGAATACCTGGCGTTTGTGGAACCGATGGCGACACGAACGCTAGTTTTGTTTTCATTTACCTCCGTTTTGGCCACGCCCCCTTTCCTACGTTTTTCTTCCCTCTGCCCTGATTTCATTGGTTGTGACGCTCCCCGACTCGGGCTCTTTACCAGCTCCTTCCGGGTCGGGGATGCGTCGCAACGCTTCCGGGTTTTTCGTATCCCTGAGCCTTGCTGCTAGTTTCCCGTTTCGCCTCCCCCGTGCCAACTACTACTTCCATTCCTTTTCATTTTTGTTTTGTAGTACTGCGCCTTTCTAGGCGCCACTTTTTTCCACCTATATTTCCTATTTAACTAGCCTTTTGCTGTTTTCCCTTTTCCCGTAACTTTTCTTACACCTACCTTCTTCGCCTCCTTCCAGTCTGTTACCCCCCTTCCTTCCTTCTACGTTCTACCCTTTTCCCGTCTTCCCCTTCTTGTTTTCCTTATCTTTATTATATCTTTTTTACCAGGTCTTTCCTTCCTTTTTCACTCCTTGTTCCTTTGAGTATCGCTACCATTGCCCTGCCGTGTACCAGACCCTTGCCTGTACTCCGGATTACCTATTCTTGCCGCCTAAAGATACCTGCCTATTACTCACCGTGTACCAGACTCCTGCCTGCATTTGGACTGCCGTTGTTTATCGATTTGAATTCAGACGCCTGTGTTTGTTCCTGGTTGTCTGTGGACTACCGCCCTTCCAAGGTATCACTCCACGGAATACTTCCGGTCTACAGTTCTACCCACCTTTCCGGAGACCAATCTACGAACAATCTAAGATTTAGGGGTTTTTTGTGCCTTCTAGGCTTTTTCCCCTCCTAGGCGATTCCGGGAGAGGAGCCCCCTGGTCTTCCTTATTGGAGACACGGTGGCTTCCTTTCGGGGCCGTCCTTACCTCCATAAAAAAAAGGAACCTTCCAGGAGAAGAGAAAAGAAGGGTACCTGGAAAGAAGAAGAAGGTGAGGAGTTAGGGGAGGGGGTAATTTCAGAATCTGATTCATCTGACAAAGAGAGCACTGATTCAACTAACAGACCTGACAGATTGCGACGCCAAAAGAAAGTGATGGCCACCCAACAGCAGGTACAAGAGCTAGTAGCTGCCGTACAAAACTTAAATCTGGAAATGCAGAACCTAAAGGCTGCTAATGCCACCCTACAACAGCGACTGATGGACCGAGAAAGACTCTCACCGGACTTACCTCCGCTCCCACTGGTGTCAGGGAAATTTGACGGCTCCCCAAAGAAAGTCAAAGAGTTTCTGGATGCATGTAATTTACATTTTTCTTTTCGCACACAGACCTTTGCCTCTGACCACGCAAAGGTAGGATTTATGATTACACACATGACCGGGAACGCCTTAGCCTGGGCTACTCCACTTGTTAATCTACCGGATCCGGTACTTCAAGATTTCAATGCCTTTAGAAATCTGCTACAACAAACTTTTCTACGAACTGAAAGTACTTTTCTTGCCTCAGAAGATCTGCTTGACATTAGACAGGGTAGCTCAGATCTCCTAACCTACATTACTACCTTTAAACAAGTGGCCGCCGAAGCGGGTTGGCAAGAGCAGGCCCAGTATGCGATATTCCGGAGGGGTTTAAGGGAAGATCTCAAGGACGAGCTAGCACGAATAGAAAGACCTGGATCTTTTGCAGAGCTCCTTACCGCGACCCTGCGGATCGATTTCAGAATATCAGAAAGACGTCAAGAGAAGAAAAGATGGAAATCGAACGCACCCCCTCTCTGGGATTCATCATCCTCATCGGTACCCTTCCAACGACCCACTAAAGAAGAACCCATGCAGATCGGAATGGCTCGAGCACCACTTACACCAGAAGAGCGAAAAAGGCGAAGAGAGAACTCCCTGTGTATGTACTGCGGGTCGCCTTCCCACTTACTCAGAGATTGTCCTGATGTACCAATCAGAAAGTCGGGAAACGTGCGCCCTCGGTAAATGTTGGGACACATAACCGAGGGGCCGTTTACAGTCCCTATGCTCCTCTCTCAGTATCTTCAACCGAAGTCTCTGAAGATTCACGGTTGATGGTACTTACAGTCACTCTCAGAATCGACTCGAAGGAAGTCACCACTTTAGCCCTACTTGATTGTGGGGCTGCAGGAAATTTCATGGACATCCAATGGGCAGACAGACAAGGAATCAAGAGGATTGCTAAACAAGAAAATCAGAAAGTCGAAGGGGTGGATGGCAAGCCCCTGAGTTCGGGCATGATTACTCACACCACCATAGCTCTTACCTTGTCTGTCCAAAAACACGTTGAAAGTATCACATTTGATCTCATAAGAGCAGCCCACTTCCCCATTATTCTGGGTATCTGCTGGTTACGCAGACACAATCCCAAAATCGATTGGTCTGGTAATCTGTTAGACTTTCAATCTTCGTATTGCAAGACGGAATGCTTGCCTGAACCCGAATTCGAGATGGTAAAGACCTCCAACAGCTGTGAAGTACGAACAGTACATTGTCTACCACGCTACCTTGAAGAGTTCAACGAGGTGGTAACAGAAAAGATACCCATCGAACTCCCACCACATCGCCCTGAAGATTGCTGCATAGATCTAACCCCAGGAGCTTTGGTGCCTTTTGGGAGGATGTTTTCCCTGACTGTAGAAGAGAAACAATACCTTCGAGAATATCTGGATCACAACATGGAAAACAGACTCATCAGACCTTCAAAATCACCCGCCGGAGCCTCACTATTTTTCATCTCTAAGAAAGGATCTAAGGAATTGAGGCCGTGTATAGATTATCGCGGTCTCAACCAAGTCACCATCAAGGATAGATACCCCATGCCTTTGATCACCGAAATCCTACAAGCAGTTCATGGAGCCAAGATATTCACTAAACTTGATCTAAGAAATGCCTACCACCTCCTTCGGGTCCAAGACGGGGACGAATGGAAAACGGCGTTCCGGACACCATTCGGCCTTTTTGAGTACAGAGTAATGCCTTTTGGGTTAGTTAACGCTCCATCTATATTCCAACGATTTATGGACCGTCTATTTTCGGATCTTCTGTGTCAAACCACCTTGGTATATCTAGACGACATTCTTATCTTCTCCAAAACTCCGGAAGATCATGAAAGGCACGTCAAAGAAGTTTTTCATAGGCTTCAAACAAATCATTTGTCTGTCAAACTTACTAAGTGCGTATTCGCAGTCTCCTCCATCCCTTATCTCGGGTTCATACTCTCGGACCAGGGAATCGCCATGGATCCCTACAAAGTGTCTTCCATCCTGGAATGGCCTTCTCCGACTTCTGTCAAAGAGGTCCAACGGTTTTTGGGTTTGGCTAATTTCTATAGGAGGTTCATCCCAAACTTTTCTCAAAAAATCCTACCTATCACTTCTCTTCTAAAGAAGACGACAACATCATTCAAATGGTCTATCGAGGCCGAAAAGAGCTTCAAGACCCTCAAGAACGCTTTCTGCTCAGCCCCCATCCTACAGCAACCTAACCAACACCGGCCCTTCATTTTGGAGACGGATGCTTCCTCAGCAGCTATAGGAGCGGTCCTACTTCAAGAGATACAGAATGTTGAACATCCAGTGGCTTACTTCTCCAAAACCTTAACCACTAGTCAAAGGAATTATTCAGTCATAGAACGAGAGTTGCTAGCCATGAAAGCTGCATGTTTGGAATGGCGTCACCTCCTCCAGGGAGGAGTGTTTCCATTCACCATTCGGACGGATCATAAAAACTTACAGGTCCTAAAACAATTTGAGTGCTACAACACCCGACAGGCACGATGGGCACATTTTTTCGCACAATTCGATTTTCGTATCACCTACATTCCAGGCAAACTGAACTTGGTAGCAGACTCGCTTTCCCGCCGAAGCGACTACCTGTCAGAGACAGAAATTTCTACCGAATACATGTTCCCCAAGCCAAAAACCATTGGTGTGGTTTCATCATTCCTCAGACAAGTACAAGAGGACTCTGGAGGTCGTTTCGAGTTGGAGAAACACCCCAAAAACGTGTCTTATGAAGTAAGAAAAGGTCTGTATCTAGTCAAGGGAAGACTGTACCTACCCACACAAACTTTCCGCAAAATGGCACTAAACTGGTGCCATGACTCCAAATTAGCGGGTCATCGAGGAGGAACCAACACTTTCGAATATCTCCAACGACACTTCTATTGGCCAAAGATGAAAGAGGATGTAGATCAATATGTTCAGTCCTGCATTGTCTGTCTTCGGAACAAATCTTCACGCCAACGACCGATCGGTCTCCTCAATCCATGTGAAGTGCCCAAGAGTCCCTGGAGCACCATCTCTACTGATTTTATCGTGGATTTACCCCCATCTCAAGGTTATACATGTATTATGGTAGTAGTGGACTCATTCACCAAACTAGCTCATTTTTCTCCACTACCAGGGGTTCCCACTGCGGATAAGATGGCAGACATATTTCTCCAAGACATCTTTCGGTTGCATGGTATGCCAAATAAGATAATATCGGACCGCGGTAGTCAATACACCTCCCGGTTCTGGAAGGCAGTCTGTACCAGACTAGGGATCGAAAGAGCTCTCACTTCAGGTTTTCATCCACAATCCAACGGACAAACAGAACGATTGAACGGAACGCTAGAGCAGTATCTACGGTGCTTCATCAATTCCCAACAAGATAACTGGAAAATCTTGCTCCCACTAGCAGAATTCTCCTATAATAATTCAGTACATTCTGCTATCGGGTATAGTCCTTTTTTTTGCACCTACGGATACCATCCTCGTTCCATACTTCCTATCTCTGATCTTTCTTCTAATTTACCCGCTGTTGATTCATCCCTCTCTCTTCTCAAGGAAACCCATAAGAAGGCACAGGAAGGCCTTCGATCGGCTCAAGCGCGCTATTGCGTTCAAGCCAATAAACATCGTCGGCCAGTTCCGGGGTGGGAAGTAGGAACTAAAGTAATGCTTTCCACTAGATATCTCCCTCGCTGGGTTCATCCCTCCAAACTTTCTCCAAAGTTTCTAGGGCCATATGAGATAATCCAAAAGATCAACCCAGTGGCCTTTCGTTTACGACTACCCACTACACTAAAGAGGGTTCACCCTGTATTTCATGCCTCTCAACTCAAGTCTTTTCAGTCTGACCCTTGGGCACGTCGGGCTAAACAAAACCCGATCCCTCGGGGTTCCTCACAGACAGAGTTCGAAGTGGCCCAACTCTGTGACTCAAGATATCGCAGGGGTAGATTGGAGTATTTAGTCAAGTGGAAAGGCTATCCATCCTCAGAGAATTCTTGGGAACCCATCACTCACATTAATGCACCGTTCTTGCTTCGCAAGTTCCATTTTTTTCACCCGGGGAAGCCAGGGGGTGGAGCTTATCGGAGGGGGCATACTGTCACATCACGGAATACCTGGCGTTTGTGGAACCGATGGCGACACGAACGCTAGTTTTGTTTTCATTTACCTCCGTTTTGGCCACGCCCCCTTTCCTACGTTTTTCTTCCCTCTGCCCTGATTTCATTGGTTGTGACGCTCCCCGACTCGGGCTCTTTACCAGCTCCTTCCGGGTCGGGGATGCGTCGCAACGCTTCCGGGTTTTTCGTATCCCTGAGCCTTGCTGCTAGTTTCCCGTTTCGCCTCCCCCGTGCCAACTACTACTTCCATTCCTTTTCATTTTGTAGTACTGCGCCTTTCTAGGCGCCACTTTTTTCCACCTATATTTCCTATTTAACTAGCCTTTTGCTGTTTTCCCTTTTCCCGTAACTTTTCTTACACCTACCTTCTTCGCCTCCTTCCAGTCTGTTACCCCCCTTCCTTCCTTCTACGTTCTACCCTTTTCCCGTCTTCCCCTTCTTGTTTTCCTTATCTTTATTATATCTTTTTTACCAGGTCTTTCCTTCCTTTTTCACTCCTTGTTCCTTTGAGTATCGCTACCATTGCCCTGCCGTGTACCAGACCCTTGCCTGTACTCCGGATTACCTATTCTTGCCGCCTAAAGATACCTGCCTATTACTCACCGTGTACCAGACTCCTGCCTGCATTTGGACTGCCGTTGTTTATCGATTTGAATTCAGACGCCTGTGTTTGTTCCTGGTTGTCTGTGGACTACCGCCCTTCCAAGGTATCACTCCACGGAATACTTCCGGTCTACAGTTCTACCCACCTTTCCGGAGACCAATCTACGAACAATCTAAGATTTAGGGGTTTTTTGTGCCTTCTAGGCTTTTTCCCCTCCTAGGCGATTCCGGGAGAGGAGCCCCCTGGTCTTCCTTATTGGAGACACGGTGGCTTCCTTTCGGGGCCGTCCTTACCTCCATAAAAAAAAGGAACCTTCCAGGAGAAGAGAAAAGAAGGGTACCTGGAAAGAAGAAGAAGGTGAGGAGTTAGGGGAGGGGGTAATTTCAGAATCTGATTCATCTGACAAAGAGAGCACTGATTCAACTAACAGACCTGACAAGCGCCTTATGTATCATTGGTATGATCTCAAAGCGCTGGTAGGTTGAACGCCCTCGGGAACCGTAGTTCAAGTTAGTAGAGAGAGAGAATGTGGTATGGTGTGTGGGCGCACCGGATATGTGTGCAGCTGGTGTGGTTATTGCATGATAGCTGCTTCATAGCGGCAAGTGTGGTGCTGAGGAAATCAGTTGGATGTGTTCAGTCTGGAGGGTGGACACCCAGACTGAGTTCTGGCTGCGTTAGGCCTGAGGAGACGCTTAAGCTAGCCAGAATGTGCTCAGCTAGTTGTGTTTTATTAGGGTGGTGAGGTGTTCGCGGGGTCATGTTAGTATGAGAACAGCTAGGCCGAATGTGTCATAGCATAGCTGTGTTCTAGTTGAATGATGGTGTATAGGAGAGAGTAAGCGTATTAGTGTGATATGGTGGTTTATCAGTGAAGCGCTAGCGGTCAGGCAGGAGAGCGGGACGGGGTGTACATAGCGGGATACGTATATAAAGCGACAGGATGGATAGGGTAACATGGGGATACAGGTACATGGCAGTCGTTCAATCTGCTTCATTTGTTACATCCGCTTCATCCGTTTATCCAATTCATCTGTTCCGTCCACTTACATCCATTCCATCCACTTCATCCGTTTTATCCAATTGATTCCTGTCATCCATTTAATCCGTTCCAACCACTTCATCCGTTCTATTCACTTCAACCGTTCCATCTACTTCATCCGTTCCATCTACTATATGTACTCTGTCGCTCGTTCTATCGACTCCATCGTCCGTGCCAGCCACTTCCTTCCACTCCATCATTTACTCCATCATTTTCCATCCGTTCCATCCACTACGCCCGTTCCATCCACTTTGTCCGTTCCATCCACTTTGTCCGTTTCATCCACCTCGTCCGCCCCATCCACCTCGTCCGCCCCATCCATCCCATCCGCTCCATCCAACCCATCCGACTCCTTCCAACCCATCCGCTCCATCCAATTTGTCTGCCCCGTCCACCTCATTTGCTCCATCCACCCCATCCGATCCATCCACACTATCCACCCTGTCCATTCTGCCAACCCGACCAGCTCCTTCCACTCCAAGTCCCTCTGTGCCTGTTCAAACATACATAGCGGTCTGGTTCTTTTTATTGAACATTCGAGTTTGTGATTCTGGGTTGCACTTTAAAATGCCCCCTTCTTTAGATACATTCAGATGCCTTTTGTGAATGGCAACACAACATTTATGGGTGATGAGATGGGCTATTGCATCCCATCACGTGCGCCAAAAATGTTTTGAAGGTCTTATTATTCTGGCCAAATGACTGGGGTGAAGGCAGCTCCATAACTAAAGTTCATCCAATCCACCCAACTCATGCGTCTGCATAAGATATGGAAGACCTGACTATCTTGCTGCTTTGGCAGATACAGAATAAGCAAAATGGCAACACTACTGCACACGGCGTGGGGGGCAGAAGCCATTGCTGCTTTCCAAGAGTCCTGGTGCAAAGAGAGTCTACAGAACGTCACCCTCATATCAGGATGCTCTCTGGGCCCTCTGTTCCAAGCGAACAAGTGCTTTGTGGCGTTCATGCCTTACCTCCCCAGGCATATTTTGTGACATTTTGGCAGAATTTAAATTGACTGCAAGTTTAGAAAAGTACAAAACTTGCATCCTTTTCTCGTATGCAGGTTTATTTGGTGTTGGGAGAGCTTCTAGCTTTGCCAGGATTAGGCTCTCTGTGCATTCTATGGATGGAAACTTTGTCGGTTTCATCCACTCCGTCCGTTTCATCCACTCCGTGCGCCCCATCCACCTCGTCCGCCCCATCCACCCCATCCGCTCCATGTCTTGAGTTAGTCTCTCGACTTTGGAAGTTGGTGAATCTGTACCAGTGTCTTTTCTCCTCGAGTTGAGTCAGCCATCTTGAATCCCATTGGGACTCTACTCGATCTCTTCGGCCTTAAGCATAGAGCTCTTCCTTTCTCTTCGCAGTGTCTTTTCCCCTCGAGTTGAGTCAGCCATCTTGAATCCCATTGGGACTCTACTCGATCTCGTCGGCCTTAAGCATAGAGCTCTTCCTTTCTCTTCGCAGTGTCTTTTCCCCTCGAGTTGAGTCAGCCATCTTGAATCCCATTGGGACTCTACTCGATCTCGTCAGCCTTAAGCATAGAGCTCTTCCTTTCTCTTCGCAGTGTCTTTTCCCCTCGAGTTGAGTCAGCCATCTTGAATCCCATTGGGACTCTACTCGATCTCGTCGGCCTTAAGCATAGAGCTCTTCCTTTCTCTTCCTAGTGTCTTTTCCCCTCGAGTTGAATCAGCCATCTTGAATCCCATTGGGACTCTACTCAATCTCTTCGGCCTTACGCAACACGCTCTCTACATGCAGCTCTTCCTTCCTCTTGGCCGATTGCAAGGGTTGTTCTCCTTCACTGGTTCTCCTGCACTGAGTTGGTGACACAGAAGAATCTCAACTTACTTCTCTGGATAACTTGTCTTAATCGGTACCCCGGCGGTAGGTATTTGGAACAGCTGCATCTCAACTCCCAATAGGGAGTTGGTCCAATTCACTTTGTCAGATTCTCTACGCTAATTCCAATAAGCAATATTTCTCGGTTTGACTTATTGTTCTCAGGGCGTCCTGATTGTTCGCATCACAGTTCCCAGAAAGCAAATGCTCTTTGTGTTAACTTAATTTTGTCAGCATGGGAGGCGTAGCCAGCCATCTCACAAGAGGGACAGTTTTGGAGGTCTCCGTGTCCATGTCAGTGAATTTGTGAAAAGAGGCACCGTTGTACCCAAGAACGGGACAATTCCTTCCATTGTGTGGATATGCAAGGCTATAGGTGTTACCATGGTAGACTGGTGGTGGGGTGGTGACATTTAGCTATCTTGAAGGCCCTCGTAAATCTCACAGTCTCTTTTGCAGACAGGAGTGTGCCATCGCCAGTCCTTGTCCCAAGCTTCGAGCAGCCACACACTGAGAGGCAGTGGTATGGGAAAGTCGCTGCTCGACATCTCTGAGTAGTGAAGAGGGAAAACGTCCCTTTTTATCCTCTTCTGAAGGGTGTCTCACTGGAGCTAATATGGCTAAAGTGTGTGGCACGAAACACTGTCCCACCGCAAGGCGAGGGACGATGAGCTGACCTATGCGCTAGCTTGGTGGTACTGTAAAAGGAACCCTGTGTTTGTTTCTGGATGGAGACAATACTTATGTGTAGTGTGAGGGGTGTGAATTTGGACCGGACACAAGGTTGTCATGTTTTTGTCAAAGATATTTATTGAAGGCCAAAGGGTTGGGAAAATGCCTCTCTGACTCTATGCTCAAGAGGGGTTCCCCTACCTATAAACCGAGGATCTGTCAGGATATTAATAACTGAAAAGCCGTCCTTGTGTCCAAAACCTCATATCCTGACACTCACACTACAAACAAAACAATACAAATGTGTAAGGATAATATCTTCAACTTGTAACTGGAAGAAAAAAAATCACAACTGAAGTAAGAATAATTTCAACAAAAATGTTCTCCACGGTGGAAGCCCTCGCTTCCAGAGGGTGGATCCCTTTCCCTGGATTCTTAAGTAGCGGGAAGAAACAGTCACTTTTGCTAGCAGATCCTTTGTTTCCTGCTTTGCTTCGCAAGGTTCACGTTTAAACAATAACTTCTGAGACTGTCTTTCTTTAATGCAACTTTCTCCTTGATTCAAACAACAAACACAAATCTTTCCTTGGTTCATCTAACATGCTATTTCTTTAACATTTCTGGGGCTTGCAAATTGCCTGGTATACTCTCCTGCCAAGTTCCCTTATCCATTGTCCACTGCCTGGTGTACTCTCCTGCCAGAGCTCTTTCTGCAATGTCAACTGCCAGGAGTACTCGCCTGTCAGGACTTCGGTTTATGGATTTCGTTTGCCTGGTATATTCCCCTGCAAGGACTTTCTTAAAAACATCTCTCAATTGGCTAGTATCTTGCTTGCCAGGATTTTTCATGTGTTTTACAGTTCTCAGTGCTACCAATATTGTGTGTATTGTTCTTGGTTTCATAAGTATGTTTGTGATAAGGTTTGGTCAAGGTTTACCCCACATTTGCACTTTAAGCATTCATAGTTTATTGGGGGTTGTACTTTCACTTTTCTGCATTCAAACAATTCTTCAATGGCATTATGTTCAAACTGCTGTTGGTGTGGTTGCCTGGAATGCCCCGAGGTCCCCACTGGCAGACACACCGGCTTTCTCCAGCATCTCCGGACCAGTTTGCGTTTCTGCGGCATGTTGTTTTCACCCGCTTTCCAATCTGGATGGCATAGATGTTCTGCCAGCATCCTTCGCAGCTCTGCGGTCACACAACTGCTTTCCTGAAGTTTCTGAAATGGAGAATGCCACCGTCTTGACTTGCTGAATGCCCAGGGCCATTCCCATGGCTCCCAGCATCTCCACAGCACTTTTGTCTCTGGTACAGCATCATTCCCTCTCATGAGGTGGCCTCCTCTGCTCTGCCACACCGGTACGTAATCATCGCTTCTCTGAGCTCGGGGACTGCAGCCAACGTCTCCTCTTGCACTGCCTCATCGGATAGTGTGCTCACCAGGTTTAAATGTGCTATCCACAAGTGCTTTTGAAAAACTAAAATGCGCCTTGGTTTTCAGGCTCTTGGTACTTGGTTCAAACTCCTGCATCCTCCTCATCTCAGAACTTGGGGAATTTTGGGAGTTGAAGTCCATGTGATTTATAATATGATATGATAGGTTATTTATAATGCGTTTAATACCCAGAGGTTTCACGCGCGGACCCGGGGATCGAACCTGTGCTGCTCCGTGTTGTCTTGCTTCCAAGGTGAGCACGTTGCTGCTGAGCTATCCCTCCGGGAAAAGTTGGAACAGTTCTTCTTACTAATTTTATAAAAAGGTACTTTGGAAGAAAAGGATGTTGTGTTGGCTTTGTGTGTGTTTGTGTCGTAGTTAGGCACTTGACCGGAAAGATATGAAGAAGAGGTTGGCATATGATAAGAGAGTCTTTTGCAGTAGAGGGTCTTCTTCATGGAAAAGGGTCTTAGGTACTAAAGGGTCTTCCTCATGGGAAAGGGGAAGATACTGTGTCTTGTTCAATGAAGTCATGACATCTCCATGGTAGTTGTCTCCTCCCATGTGATCCTCCCTCATAAAGCTGCCCCCAGGGTCAAGAAGCGGTTGCTGTCCCCTGGCCACATGGGACGAGGTCACTGCTGGGGAATCTGTGATGACTCCTCTGGAGTCATCAGAGTAGCCTACCTGAGTAGTGCGTAATAGCCTACCTTACAAGATACCTCTTCATCTATTCGAGCCCCTTTAACTGTGGAGGGGGCCCTGGCACTATAAATAATATGGGCAATACGAGAGGCAGGAAGGCATCTAAAGAGATGGACATAGACTTCTTAGCCCCTCAAGGAGGACAAAGTAAACATAACTCCAGTGGATATTCATCCTCTGATAGGAAAGACATCTTAAGAGGTGGACAGAATTCTTAGCCCAATGAGAAGGACAAAGTAAACCTAACGTGTGTATGGGCACGTTATAAATGCCATATCATATCATACCATATCATAGCTCTAGTGGATAATCATCGCCTTTGGTGATCTCTTGGTCTCGGACCAGGCTATGTCAGCCATCAGTTGAATTAAGAAGTCAATGTTGAGCCCTGCAGATAAATCTAACAGGTTGAATGAAAGAGTGGTACATCTGGCAACTGGTCCCCTGGGTGTATGGACGTGGACCTGGAGAGAAAGCACGAACAGACAATGCTGACCCTCCCCAATGTTGACAAGAGATGTAGTATAATCCTGAGAAAGAACAGGTCCCGGTCTATAAGAGTTGGGCAGCCGGAGAATTCATTGTGGACGAACCAGATTAGACATGCGTCATAGCCAGCTGGGTTATGGAGGTGTTAGGCTTGGATGTTGAGCAGGACCGAAACGTCTTGGACAAAGGTTAGAGAATCAGAGGGTGAAAGCTATGAGAGAAGAAGATGTGTCAGACCCTCATATTCCAATTGACTGAATTAGGGGATAAAGAGAATGAACACATTGAGGCAGGAGGGGGCCTTTGAATATGAGTGAAGAAAGATGATGATGTTTCCAGACTGGGCATTATTAATAGGGCTGCCCTAAATATCACTACAAAGACATGTCAAGTAAAATGATATGATATGATATGATCGTTTATTCATATAGCGCCTATACACAATGTGTTTCAAAGCGCTTCAAGGCAAGGGAAGGAACAAGGGAAAATACAACCACATTCTTATAGGCCATGAACAGTAAGGATGTGAAATTAACTATCGTACTCGGCCTGATGACATTTCTGGTAGAGCTGGAGAAAAACAAAAGGTTAGGGAGAGGGGTGCAGAAAGGGAGAGGAGGAACAAAACAAGCGACTATCACACTAGGCCCGACGACATTTCAGATAGTGCTGTAGGGGTTGTGGGGAGGAAAAAATCAGTAATGGGAGGGTGGAGGAAACAGACGAGGTTGCTATCATATTAGTTCCAGGGACCATTCTGATAGCGTAAGTGCATAGAAGAAAGTAAGGGGAGGAGATAGGAAAAGGGAGAAGGGAAAGGAGGAGAGAAAAGAGAGTAAGCAGTCAAAAAGAGTGGAGAAGCAAGAGTGGAGAGCGAATACAATTGCAGAAGTCAGTAGTAACACATAATGTGGCAAGCCAGGATACAAGATGAAGATGGGAACAGCATGATTCAGGGCCACCATGAGTACAAGATGCAAAGGAAGTCCAGCATGAGAGTTGCGAAAGAGCGACGCACCATGAATGAATTTAGTCCATAAAAGTCAAATCCATCATTGGCCACAAGACGGTGAAGGAAGGCACCAGGTGGGCGGGGCTTGCTAAGTGGTGAAAAAGAGCAGCAGGCAGGAAGGTACCAGGTGGGCGGGGCTTAGGCCAGGTGACCTAGATCCACTTGCACCTGCTCCCCATCTGCAACGGAAAAGAAGCTGGAGGGCTCCTTAAGTAGGGAAACGGAGCGGCAAGCAGGAAGGCACGAGGTGGGCGTGGCTTGCTAAGTGGTGAAAAAGAGAGGGAAGCAGGAAGGCACCAGGTGGGCTGGGTTTACTTAGTGGTGAAAAAGAGCAGCAAGCAGGAAGGCACCAGTTGGGAGGGCTTAGGCCAGGTGATCTAGATCCACTTGCACTTGCTCCCCATCTGCAAAGGAAAAGAAGCTGGAGGGCTCCTTAAGTAGGGAAACAGAGCGGCAAGCAGGAAGGCACCAGGTGGGCGTGGCTTGCTAAGTGGTGAAAAAGAGAGGGAAGCAGGAAGGCACCAGGTGGGCGGGGTTTGCTAAGTGGTGAAAAAGAGCGGCAAGCAGGAAGGCACCAGTTGGGCGGGGCTTGCTAAGTGGTGAAAAAGAGCGGCAGGCAGGAAGGCACTAGGTGGGCGGGGCTTAGGCCAGGTGACCTAGATCCTCTTGCACCTGCTCCCCATCTGCAAAGGCACCAGGTGGGTGGGGCCTAGGCCAGGTGACCTAGAGCCACTTGCACCTGCTCCCCAAAGGTGTAAAGGCAGGTTTATTAACTTCCGCCAATGCTAAAGTGTTCCTCATCATGGCAGGTCTGACTTGGCTCTCCCCAAACCCTTTCACCTAGGGAACCGATTCATGGATTCCCAGCCCAATTCCTGCACTGATGGCGGGCAAACATGTTGGCACCTCAACATGGTGTGCCTCAGCGTTCACTGCAAGCAGAAGTGCTGCCAAAGACCCCAGTGGGTCTTGGAGAGGGCCCATGAACCCTAGATTCATGCTTTCTGGGAGGTTTTGGGGGCATGTTCCCTTTGGAGAAGGACACTGATAGAGTTCTGGCGCATCCCAGAGTCAAGACCATCTTTCCCTCAACCCAATGCCCTCTCTGTCTTTTTGTCTCCTGTAGGTCAACCTCTGGCAAAGTGGTGTGAGGCACACAATTTACAATACATGGTTACATGCAGAGTTCACAACTGGCTCACATCTTACCCCTCAAACAGGTACCGAGCCGTCAAGATGAGCAACTTGAGGTCAGACCACTGCCTGATCACCTGCGAAGTCCCACAAGACCCAATACTCTGTCCAGTGATCATTAAACTATACATGGAGCCATTCATCTGTACATTACTTCTCAATGGCCCTCACATCTCGCACCAACAATATGTGAATGATACCCAATTCTACCCACAGTTGTGATATGATATGATATAGCATTTATAACGTGCCTATACACAAGTGTTTCAAGGCGCGAGTTCAGTGGTACCCTGGCAATCCCACTCCTCAGGAATTGCCTTGTCTCCATCCAAGCCTGGATGAGAAGCACATACCCGATGCCCAAACCCTCAAAGACAGCATTGGTCCTTCTCAGACACCCATCTAAGCAGGATACCATTCTAGTATGGCTAAAAGACATGCACCTTGACTACTTCTCTCCTCACCAGGTGCTGACTGTCAAATCACTCAACATGTCAACAAAAAGGCCCAAGGCCCCTGCTACTAACTAACCATCCTCCAAAATATATAAGCCTTCCCACTACCCAAGGACCTCACACTACAGTCACGGGCCCATGCCCCACATCAATGGAGGAAACACCCTCCTCACCGGGGTTGCAGTGGCACACCTGGCCCCACTTAGGATCACCCTATATGCCACAGCATGACTGATAACAAGAAACAAGCAACCCAACCACATTTCTCAGGCTGCTGCACTGGATTCCCATCCAAGCCGGAATCTGCTTTAAAACTTCATCCTCATGTATAAGCCAAACACAGCTTGGGCACCTGCCTTCCTAGCTGCACGTCTCTGTAGCTCAGGTTGGGCACCGGGCCATTACTAGACTTGAGGCAAAACTGGCACGCAAGGAAAAAAGAAGTAAACAGGCTTTCTCTTAACTAAAGTAATGCCTATTAGAACGCCATCCTGATGCCAATCCGGATCACACAAACACTCTAAGACTTCCTGGAACAAACATGGGACCCTACTCATCAGTCAATACCTACGTACCAACTACAAGAAACGCAGGAGCCTACTCGACAGTCAACACCTAGGTGCTGACTACAAGAAACGCAGGAGCCTACTCGTCAGTCAACACCTAGGTGCCACATACAAGAAACACAGGACCCTACTCATCAGTCAACACCTCGGTGTCAACTACAAGAAACGCAGGAGTCTACTCGTCAGTCAACACCGAGGTGCCACCTACAAGAAACTCAGGAGCCTACTCATCAGTCAACACCTCGGTGCCAACTACAAGAAACGCAGGAGTCTACTCGTCAGTCAACACCTAGGTGCCACCTACAAGAAACTCAGGAGCCTACTTGTCAGTCAATACCTAGGTGCCACCTACAAGAAACTCAGGGTCCTACTCACCAGTCAATACCTAGGTATTACCTACACAAAACCCAGGAACCTACTCATCAGTAGTCAATACCTAAGTGTTACCAATACGAAACTCAGGAGCCTACTCATCAGTCAATACCTAAGTGCTACCAATACGAAACTCAGGAGCCGACTCATCAGTAGTCAATAACTAAGAGCTACCTTCAAGAAACTCAGGAGCCTACTCATCAGTCAGAACCTAATTGCCACCTACAAGAAACTCAGGAGATTACTGATCACTCAGTACCTAGGTGCCACCGACAAGAAACTCAGGAGCCTACTCATCAGTCCATACCTAGGTGCAACCTGCAAGAAACTGAAGAACCTACTCACCAGTCAGTACCTAGGTGCCACCTACAAGAAACTCAGGACCCTACTCATCAGTAGTCAATATATAAGTGTTACCAATATGAAACTCAGGAGCCTACTCATCAGTCAACACCTAGGTGCTACCTACAAGAAACTCAGAAGACTGCTCATCAGTAGTCAATACCTAAATGTTACCAATATGAAACTCAGGAACCTACTCACCAGTAGTCAATAACTAAGTGCTACCTCCAGGAAACTCAGGAGCATACTCGTCAGTCAATACCTAGGTGGCACCTACAAGAAACTCAGAAGCCTACTCATCAGTAGTCAATACCTAAGTGTTACCAATATGAAACTCAGAAACCTACTCATCAGTAGTCAATAACTAAGTGCTACCTACAAGAAACTCAGGAGCCTACTCCTCAGTCCATACCTAGGTGCCACCTAAAAGGAACTCAGGAGCCTACTCATTAGTCAATGCCGACGTGCCACCTACAAGAAACTCAGAAACCTACTCATCAGTAGCCAATAACTAAGTGCTACCTCCAAGAAACTCAGGAGCCTACGCATCAGTCAGTACCTAGGTGCCACCTACAAGAAACTCAGAAGCCTACTCATCAGTAGTCAATACCTAAGTGTTACCAATATGAAACTCAGAAACCTACTCATCAGTAGTCAATAACTAAGTGCTACCTACAAGAAACTCAGGAGCCTACTCATCAGTCAATGCCTAGGTGTCACCTATGATCCTTGTACTCCCGTCTCACATCCCACTGCCATGGCTGGACCATCCCATGGCACATATTGTAACCTCCTCCCCATCCCAAATATGTTACCACCATCCGCACGCACAGTGCTCTGTTGATTCCTAGCTGGGCTCCTGCTATACTAAATATATTGCTTGCTGACCTCTTGCCTCGACCGGAAGTGCACTTACTAAAGGGAGACGCCTTAGTCAGAAGAGAGCTAGAGAGACACACAGGGTAAAAACATACAGGAAATCTCCTTCATGAAACGAAAAGAAGGCTCCCACTGTCAAGAGATTATTGGGAGATGCCAAGTTAAGAAAAACATTCTTTTAAATCGGTGGCTGTCCTACCAGAGGTGGACGCCAGGACAGAGAAGGGAAGTCCCTTTGAAACATGTTTAGTTTTTTTATTTATACCGCGCGCCGAACCCTGGGGTAACTGGGCGCCGGAGACATAGAGGAAGTTACAGCAGAGTATATCCATACAAGATGATAACAGTATGTGCAGTTGACCGGGTTACATGGTGGCCGTGAGAGAACGCTAGTACATTAAGTAGAGTGTCAGATAGCGGTAGAATTCTTGTTGGCGAGCCAAGACTTTGTTTTTGCTCTGAAGGTCCAAAAGGAGGGTTCTGCTCTAAGGTTCAGCGGTATGGCGTTCCATAGTTTAGCGGCCAGGACAGGGAAGCTGGAGCCGCCTGCTTTTTTTTGGGAGGATTTGGGGATGGATAGACAGTGAGAGTACACCGTTCTAGTTGGTCTGGAAGAAGTGTGTTTGGAGAACCTGTCTGCCAGGTATTTGGGGGCGTCATTGGAGAGGCATTTGTGGACGGTGACGAGGGATCTTAGGGTGATTCTATCTCGTACAGGGAGCCAATGGGCATCTTGACTAAAGCTTGAGATGTGTGAGTGTCGTGGGATACTCGGAGCGCATTATTCTGTAGCACCTGCAGTTTATTCGAACTGAGTTCTGAGGAGCCAAGAAAGAGAGTATTGCAGTAGTCAATTTTTGAAAGCACTAGCGCTGTGGCTAGTGTAATGCAACTGGAGGGCGAGAGGAAGGGTTTGCAGGCACTGATGAGCTTATTTGTACAGTCTGTGGAAGAGTCTGTGGCATTCACCTGTTTTTTGAGCGATAGTGTGGGGTCTAGATAGACTCCTAGAGTTTAAATTTCTTTGGCCACAGTGATTAGGTTACCGTATATGTTGATAGATGCGTAACGGGGGTCCAGTTTGTTTAGCCGAGGTTGGGAGCCGACAAGGAGCTCAGTTTTCTCGTTGTTGAGGCATAAGCCGTGTTCTGCCATCCAGGCTTGGATCTCCAGGTATAGGTTGTTGATCCGCGTGGAGTCCTCTTCATGATAGGGTGATGAGAACCTGGGTATCGTTAGCATAGTTTGTGTATGTGACACCCAGGTTATCAATGCAGTCGGACAATAGCTTGGTGAAGATATTGTATAGGGTCAGCGAGACGCATGACCCTTGTGGGATGCCACAAAGGATGGGGATGAGGTGGGCTGAAGCCCCCGGAGAGAAGACCCGGGTGGTTCGGTCAGCTAGGAAGGGTTGGACCCAGGCAGTCGCCTGGTTGGAGAAAGCAGCTGAGGCTGTCAGATGTTCCGTGAGGATCTGATGGTCGACGAGGTCAAAGGCTGCTTAGAGGTCAAGCAGCAGGAGAATGGCTAATTTGCCCTTATCCTTTGCCTCGTCCATCTGGATTTTTAAGTCCAGGAGGGCTGTCTCGATTCCGTGCCTTGGTCTGAAGCCAGATTGTCTAAGGCCCAGGAGGTTGTTCACTTCCAGGTGCTTCTGGATTTGTAGATAGGCCACTCTGTCTAAGATCTTTAGGATGTAGGGGACAGTGGTAATTGGCCTGTAGTTGGTTGGGTTATTAGGGTCTAGGTTTTTGTTTTTTAGACGGGGCATGACCCAAGCCTCCTTGAGGCTGCTAGGGACTGAGCTCGATTTGAAGGAAGCATTGATAAGGGCTGTTATGAAAGGGGCCAGATTGTTGGCACCTTCCTGGATGATGGGAGCTGGGCAGGAGTCCCCTTGGCATCTGGAAGGCTTGAGGCCTTTGATGATGCTTTCCACTTCTTTTGTTGACACTGGGGTAAAGGAGAAGGGGAATTTCAGAGGTGGGTGGGGGTGGAGGGTTGTTTTTTTTGGCTAGGCTGAGCTTTTTCTGTTCGGTTCTGGATTGAAGCATGGCGATTTTGTCTGCCAAGGCTTTTTGGATCCTCTCAAACCAGTCTCCGTCTTTCATGCATGTTTCTGGGGGTGTGCAGGGGGACTCGAGTTCTCTAAGGATGTTGAAGAGCTCTTTTGTTCCAGATTTGGCACTTTCAATTCTATTGTCATAGGTCTCTTTTTTGGCTCTTAGGATAGAGGTTTTGTAGGTGGTGGCTGCTATCATGAGTAGTGTTTGTTGGCCTGGTTAGGAGTTTTTCTCCAAGTGGCTTCTGCCGCTCTTTTGGAGTTCCAGAGGATTTTAAGCTCCGGGGTGAACCATTTGTTCAAGTGGGCTGCTGCTTTAGCTTTTGTGAGTTTGATAGGGGCAATGATACATACTGCTGATTTCAGTGTTTTATTATAGAGGTCAGCAAGTTTATCCGCATCTAAGTTGGCGTAGTTAGCGGGCGTAAGGATGTGGATTAGCGGACGAAGGCTTTGCAAGGTGATGTTGTGGTTATTCCTGGTGAGGGTTTGCGGAATAGTTGCTGGGGGGGTGTTTGGTTGAGTCTTCCCTTGGATGGAGAAGTAGATGGCGTGGTGGTCTGACCATGCGATTGGCTCATTTTGAAGGATGGTTGTGGAACAGTTGTGGTCCGCTAACCAGTCCAAGGTTCTGCCCTTGCTGTGTGTTGGAGCTGTGACCCTGAGACTGAACCCTAGTTGGGATTGGCATCATTGGGATCCCCAAGGCCCAAGTTAAGGTCTCCTAGTAGGATCATTTGAGATCCTATTTTGGTATTGGTGGACAGGAGGTTGGATATCTCTTCCTCGAATGAGGAGAGGAGACCTGGGGGTCTGTAAATGAGATGCAGAATGACGGTTTGTGTGGCCAAGAGTTGGAGCTTAGCAGACAGGAGTTCAGCAGACAGGAAGCTGGATGGAGGGGTCATTCTGGGGCCAAGGGATGTTTTGGTGATAAAGGCTACTCCTCCTCCTTTCCCTGAGTCCCTGTCGTTCCTTAGAATTGAGTAGCCTTCTGGGATGGCTAGGGATAGAGCTGGGCCTGTTGCCTGATGCAGCCAGGTTTCAGTGATGGCCAGGAAATCCAGATTGTTAGCGGTTATGAGGTCTGCGAAGTCAAGCGCATGGGCGACCAATGAGCGGGCATTGATGAGAGCACTTTTGATCATGGGAGGCTCAGTTGTGTTGTTGGGGGTTTTTGGGAGTTGCCCAGAGTTTGTGTGGTGCTGGTTTGAACTTGGTTATGATAAGAGTGAGGGGGGGAGGAGGGTGTTTTTTAGTAAGCGATCTGGGAAGTAAGAACTGTGAGCCAAGTCTCAGGTTTTAGTCCTTCACCGGGCAGGGGTTCCAGGGTGTGGGAGGAGCAGCAAATCAGCAGATCCATTCTAATAGGAAAGAAAGAAAGCGGTTGACTAAGTGAATGGCCACTGGACATGGCGCTTGCCACCATGGGGCACTTACTGGTACTTCAGTATGGCTGCTTCCAGAGCTTCCCATTCCTTCAGCCTGGTGTCGGGAATGACGTGTGCCATGGCGTCCCAGAAGCCGGCATCTCCGCTGCTATCCCGCGCCTCAATTGGCCCCAGCTTCGAGCGCTTATCACTAGATGCAGGGAGGAAGGGGCACTGTTAGATTTCATTGCCACACTATTGGCACCTTACACACTGAGACACAATGAAGGGAAGAAGAGCTGACAAATAGGAACAGACAAGTTAAGAAGCGACCATGCTGGAGCACACCATAGACACAATGCAGCGCCTTGCCAAAGATGACCGTTACTCATGTGTTACCAAGGCTTTCTACAAATGGCGCCACTTCCTGATCAGCAATCACCTAGGTTTGTGATATAAAGGCAGGGTAATCCGTTACTGTTGCTGTACTGCCAGTCCACATATTCCTTGAGATGCAGGAGCATATTTTTATTCTGAGTTTAGCTCTTGTTGGTCTGCATTTAATCCTCCATCCATTCGGGTGTTCTGTCCAATTTCTGTCAATATCCTGGCAACAGTAGTGTTTACACAGCACGCTATACTTATGTGAAATATTTAATTAGTCAACAGGTGCGATACCTGCCGCCAGCAGGTAATTACACTAAAATTAATCTTTAAACCAATAGAACAATATATAATCCTAAGTATAAATAGACAAAATAGTGCACTCTTCCCCCTTCTAACAACATACATAAACCATGTATCTGTGGAGAGGAGAATTTCCATGATCACGACCACTCTTCCCCTACTTCTGATGCAATTGGTAAAAGCCCCACCCCCCAATCGCATTTTGCATTTAATTTGTATTTATTTGATAGTTAGGCAGGAACCTCTACCAGGAGTGCCACATAGCAATGCAACAGTATAGCTATAGGGGGCAATCATTGGACAGGACACATATTGTACAGGTGAGAACAAGCCACCTGTTGGCAGAAAAGTGTAACTGTAAATATAAAGGGAACCGTTGAATACAATGAGGACAAGCATGAATGGGGGACATGATGGGGCTTTGGACTAGTAATGAAACACCAGCAAACATATGGTAGGGCGGAAAGGTGAAGCTTGTGGACATACATTGTTCCCAACATTCTATTGCAAATAACCTTTGACTCTCTGGACAGAGTTGGATGATATTTTCCAAATAAACAGTTTGTCACGCCCTACCGCCCCATTGTAAATTATGGGTACAATCTGTTAAAAGAGGAGAAAGTTATTTTAAAAAAATGCTGTTTTTCAGCCTACACCCATTCATCGAAGCCGAGCAGCGAAGGCCGAGGGAAAAGGCCACCTGAGCTCTCTGCGCGGAGGCTGCATGCTGTGAGCGCTGTTGCTGGGACAATGGAGGAAGGTAAGCGTCCCCCTCCTGCCACTATTCTGCACAATGCCCAGTAAGATGTCGCGGGGCGCCCCCCCCAGCCCATAGCCCATACCATGCAATCATTTCTCACCGCGAGGGCTAAGCCGCACAGAGCCCGCACAACAAGCATTCCTTTTGCCGCCTACAGCCCAAGCAGCAAAGTCAGGAACCAGCGGCTGGGTGTGCGTCTCTTTTATCCGCCGTTTGCACTCCTGGCTCGATCCCGCCTTGTCTCCCCCCCCGGCCCTACTGGCCTCATTGCCCACTCCCACCTGTGCCCTGCTCCCCTGGCTCCAGCTCACCAGAGAGCAAGGCTCTCTGACCACACAGCACACGCACAATACTTGAAGAGTCGAGCTGGTTGGCAACCCCATTCCAAGGCAGAAGTCAGCTCTGCCACGCCACCGTACCCCTGGCAGGGCTGGCCTGGTCAGGGATCACACTCAAAGGCATTACCCCGCCTCACAAAACCACCCCTGCCCATACTCACTGGACTGGATTAAAGATGCCTAAAACCCTGCAATCCGCCTACACCTACGTGCATATCTCTAAGATGCCTGTGACTTTGCCCACTAACGCTGCCGATATGCCCAGCTACTGCCTGTAATTGTGCCTTCTGCCACTACCAATATGCCCAATGCTAATGTGCCTATGATTGTTGGCCGTTGAGGCCTGTCTGCAAAAGAAGGACGCACACCAGCTTTACAACTATGTCTTCTTTATTAACATGCATAATACGAACTAAATTTCTTTCTCCTCCCCCTTCGCTCCTTACACGTCACACAGTCACGTGACCTATTGTCTGGGCCGCGTCTTAAAGCGGCAGTGCTTTGTAACAACACCCCCGAACAAATGTCCTTGCTTGTGCTCAACATTTAACTCAATATTCTTCAACCAGTGTTGGTGGTTTCTTAATAGTCCTTTCAGTTGCTCTAGTGGCTCGCGACTTGAGCCACCATCGGGATTGTCAGGCAGTTCCACTCCTTGTAGAGCCGGGGGCTCTGGAGGCATCCATAGTTCATCTCTTGCGTCGTGATCCTCAGGGTCTAGTTCATGAGGCAACGGTCTCTCCTCCTCTGTTGGCATGCTTAAACCGTGAGCTGTTTCTGGTTATCTCCTTTTCGTCATCTGCTGCTGTCACCATTTTTCCTTTGACAGCAGTCACCTGAAGGGTCTTTGAGGCAAATTTTGAGTCTGTTTTCTTGTTCATGCTCTGTTGGACCCAAACTTCGTCAGCTATGTGGAATTACTTTGGTCGAGCTCCTCTCCTTTCGTCTGTCTCGATTCTTGCTTTTTCCTTTTCGCTCGGCATCTCTATTTATGACCTCCTGATCTGCTTTCGGGTTGGTTTGTTGGGTTCCTGACAATTCTGGTGCGTACCTGGTATTTCATCATCAGTTCAGCCGGGGTTCTGTTCGTAGCCTCATGGGGTGTGTTGCGGTAGTCTCTCAACATTCGGCAGAGTACTTTGTGTGGATCTGCGCCTTCGATGCAGGCCCGTTGCAGTATCTTCTTAATTGAGGCCATGAACTTTCCTGCCATCCCATTGGCTTGGGGCCAGTGTGGCGTGATCTTTTGATGGCTGAACCCCATGTGTCTTGCGAATATGCCGAACTCATGTCCACTGAAGGGTGTACTATTGTCCAATTTGATGGTGTCTGGGATCCCCCATTCGCTTATGACTTCATCAAAGGTGGCAGCTACGTGGGCGAACGCTGTGGATTTCACCTTCTTCACAATCGGGAATCTGGAATGTTCGTCGATGAACAGTAGCAGATATTCGCCAGTCTCGAGGGACCCGTAAACGTCTATGGCAACTCGCTCCCAGGGGTGTTCTGGGATCTGGGTCGGTCGGAGTGGGATTGGAGGTTCTGCTCTGGCTGTGCATTGGCAGGCTACACAGTTTTTCACCCACCGGTCCACCATGGCGTCCAGGAACGGGAACCAGACGTGACATCTGAGTTGTCTCTTGGTGTTGTCTGCTCACCTATGGCCTTCATGGGCTGTCTTGATGACACCTGATTGGAGAGTCTTCGGGATGACCAGGTGACACCCTCTTAGGAGTATAGTCTTGTCCTGCACGGTCAGTTTGGTGTGCACCTTGGCTAATCTTTCAAGCTCGTCCTTGCAGACACCTGGATGTCGGAGGACCGCACGGCGTAAATCTTTCCACTTGTAGTTTTCCGTGAGGCTTATTGCTAGGGCCATGGAGGGGTCCGCTGCTGAGGCTGACGCAATGGCCTCGAGTGAGACAGCCGGGGGCAGTGCGTTGGATGTGACATAACTGATATATTCCGTGTCTCCCGGACTGGGGACTGGCTTGCCAGCAGGATGCCTTGATAAGTAGTCTGCCGGGTTGTTTTCGCCTACCGGCCGGTGAATTATTTTCAAAGTCGGAGGGGGGCGTGGCTTGGAAGCCATGTGAGAGGACGCGCTCTTGGAAGAGCTCCTGAAGATCCTGCATTTATCCTGTGTAAAAGTGCATTGAGACTAACTTTCGCGAGTCAGGAACGAAGGAACCCGTCCATGAATGTATGCTGCATAAATATTGAGGAGCTGAATCCTTCGTAAGCCCGGCAACAACAGAAAAATTGCGATCGAAGATCCGGGAGTCACGGCCCGGACGGAGGGAAGATGGCGGCCATGCCGGACAACGGAGGAGATACATGCGGGGCGATGAAGAGGCATTCTCGTAGTGATCGGTGGCAAAGTAAGCTGTGAAGTGTGAGAATGGCCTCTGGGAGAGAACCGGCGAGTCTCGGTGGGCACCGATTACTTATCACGGGCTTTGGACAGTGACGGTCAGTGGTCGGCACTAGGACCCACCCGAGCTGACCACCCGCCTTGGGTGCCGGAGCATCGCGTGCTGGTCAAGCGGCAGCCTTGGGACGGAGGGCCCACATTGTGTAGGAACTCGCTGGTAGGGACCCAGTCGAGTGGCGGAAGGAGTGACTGCGGAGGTACACTTGGTGCGGGAGAAGCGACTCGCTCCATTGCGAGCGGAAGGTGGGCTCCTCTCTCCCGGGGTGGGGGTGAGGCGGGAGTGTACGGGCCCGCGACATACAGTGGTGGTGGAATGGCGAATAAATCCGTCAGACAGAAAGTGAAACAACCCACATTGGATGAGTTTACCAAGACACCACCAGGCCCAGAAAGTGCTCGGAGCAAGGAGAAGCCATCTGCAGGCGGCATGGCCGCCGCTAGCCCAAATCAGGACGTGTTAGTTGCGCTCGCAGAATTGAAAGCGGATTTGAAAACCGCTTGGGAAGCCAAGCTCGAAATGGTGGTGGCGGACCTGAAAACAGTGCTTGACCTCAAAGTGGGAGAAGTTCGGGAGGAGGTGAACCTACTTCGACAAGATGTGAGGACTCTGTCGGAGCGCACGGAGAGCCTGGAAAAGGAGGGGAGCGCCAACACGGCAGATTGCGCCTCACACAAGGCCGACCTGCATGTCTTGGAACAGAAAGTGCGCAACCTGGAGAACAGGGCCGAAGAAGCAGAAGGGCGCGCCCGGAGGAATAATATCCGTGTAGTGGGCATCCCGGAAGGATTGGAGGGTCACAACCCCACGGACTTCATTGAGAATATGTTGCTCCAAGAGATCACTGGGGGAGTGCTGTCGCAGGGTTTTGCGGTGGAGCGAGCGCATAGAGCATTGGCCAGGAGGCCTCCGCCGGGCGGTCCGCCCAGGCCAATGATAGCCAAAATCCTTAACTACCGAGACAGAGAGAGGATTTTGGAGCATTTTCGCAAAGGAGGAACCATCAAGAGGGGGGAGGCCACCATAACGGCCTACCCAGACTACACCATGATGGTGCAGAGGAGTCGGATGAACTTTGCAGCGGTCAAAAGGAGACTTAGAGAGGCGGGGAAGAAGTATATGCTCCTCTACCCGGCCAAATTGAAGGTGATCCACAACAACAGATCCTTGTTTTTCGAGTCGCCTGAGGAAGCCATGGGTTGGTTGGACATGCAGGGCAGCCCCCAGGAGCCGGAGGTCCAGGCTGATGAAGGTGGCAATAAGAGTTAAGTGCGCTACGACGATAAAGAGTGCAGCCAGAAGACTATGGGACTTGAATATAGTTACTGTTATGGCCGGGGGAGGTCGGGCCTGGAACTGAATGATCAATGCACTGTTTGCACCGTACCTGTGGTTATACGAAGGAGCCTTTCGGGGCTAGTCCATTCACCCCCATTTAGTGTTTTTTAGTTAAGTGGCCGTTAGGGCGACTTTACCCTACTGGGCTCTGTGTGTAACAGCCAGAACTAGATGTGGGGGGGCCTGAGTTCCCGAGGTGGAGCTGGGCAACAGTTGGGGAGGGTGTTGGGGGGACGGGTGGGGGGAATGGGGGGTGCGGGGAAAGTTGGGGTGTACATAGCGTTGGGGAGTTTAAGTTTGACCGCGAGCCCTGGGAGTACATTTTGGATGAGATATCTGGACGGCACGGATGAGCGGGGTGGGTTGGGGGGGAGTGGGCAGGATACCAGTGAATTATGGGGGAGCTAAAATTGCTAACATGGAACGTCAGGGGTCTCAATAGCTATCTAAAACGGAATAAAGTCATGCTATACTTGAGAAGGCAAAAGATAGACATCGCATTGTTGCAAGAAACGCATTTGACCCGAGATAAACTGGAGCTGGTAAAGAAAAAGTGGGGTGGAACGGTGGTGGGATCCACGTACTCGGCTTATGCCAGAGGTGTACTGATCTGGGTGGCGCCACATGTCCCGTTTCAACTGAGGCAGGAAATCTTGGATACTGAGGGGCGCCTGGCTATGGTAAGAGGGGCAATCGAGAATAAAGAGATGTGTGTAGTGAACACGTATGCCCCGAACCAGGGCACGGCAGAGTACTATCGGACTATGAGTGCCAGCCTGAGCTGGTGTGTTGGGAGTGCGGTGTTCTGGGGAGGGGATTTTAACTGTGTGTTGGAGCCGGGGATGGATAGATCCGACGATAAAGTGACTAGGCCCGCCCCGGCAGCCCGGGCGCTGCGGACGCTGCTGCGAGACTTCGAGCTCGAGGATGTGTGGAGGACTAAGCACCCCAATGTGAGACAGTACTCACACTACTCGGCCCCGCAGCAGTTGCACACCAGGCTTGATTATATCTTTGCCACATCGGATGTCTTGACAGAGGTGTCCAGGGCGGAATATAAAGCGAGGGTCCTATCGGACCACTCGCCATTGGTGGTGGGTTGGCAATATGGCCGCCCCAGAGCGCGGATCCCGACGTGGCGTCTGCGCGCAGAGGCGCTTAAAGACCAGGTTTTCAGGGAAGATATGCGGGAGGAAATAGCTAGTTATTTCGATACCAATACTGGCAGCGTTGATTCGGCGGGAACTCTGTGGGAGGCTTTTAAGGTTGTGATGCGAGGGGTGGCGATTGCCAAATCGAAAGGCTTGCAGAATGGGGTCCTGGTTGATTTACAGAGGGCAGAAAGCCAGTTGGAACGGGCGTTGAAGAGCGAGCCCATAGACAACGAGCTGGTGCTTAAACTGCAACAGCAGTGTACGGAACATTGGGGGAGGCTCTGTAACCTAAACTATAAAAAATATATTGAGAGACAACACGCGGGAGGAGACAAAACGGGCCGTCTCCTGGCATGGCTATATAAGAAAGAAACCCCGAGACCCCCGATTAGGACGATTACTAGAGAGGATGGGAAGCAGATAGATACCCAAGAGGGCATAAACGAACAATTTGTGAATTACTATAGGGAATTGTACGGGGATCCGGGTGGCGGTGACCGGGAGGATATGCTGGAGACCCTGCAAGATATTGGGCTGCCCAGGATAAGTTATTTTTAAAAATATAAAATAAAAAAAAAAAAAAAAAATTTAAAAAAAAAAAAAAAAAATTATTTTCAAAGTCGTACTCTTGTAGCCGAATGCCCCAGCGCTCAATCCTAGGGGGCATCTTTGTCCTTTGTCCGAAAAGAGACAACAGAGCCTGGTGGTCCGTGATGAGAGTGAACGTTTTCCCAATTACAAAGTTGTGGAGGTGTTTGCATGCCCAGACGGCTGCCAGACTCTCTTTCTCGGCCTGGGAGTAGGCTGATTGAGGCGGGGCCAGTGCTCTGCTAGCGTAAGCTACTATGTTTCTTGGGTTGGAATCTTCACCGCTCGTCTCTGCCAGGATGGCACCTAGCCCCACTGGGCTTGCGTCTACTACAATTTCTGTATGCCGTCCGGGTCAAAATAGGCCAGCCTTCTGGCTTCCGCTAGTACATGCTTGATGGTGTTGAATGCGGATTGGCATTCATCAGACCACAGTAATGGGACATCATTTTGTAGCAGTTGCCGTAGTAGTTAAGTGATGGTGGTGAAGTGGGGGAGGGTCAGGCCTCATGCCTTTGGCTGAGAATATATGGCCAAAGAATTTAAGTTTGGATTTGCTGAAACAGCATTTCTCCACATTGAGGGTCAATCCTGCTTCCTGGACGGCCACGCAGGCAGCACGGAGGGCAATGTCGTGTTCTTCGCGAGACTTCCCGAACACGAGGATGTCATTGCTGTAATTGAGTGTTCCTTGCACAGGCGGGATGACTTGCCGAATGGCTTCATGGAAGATTTCAGCCGCTGAAAAAATACCAAAATGTATCTGTTTGTACCGGAAGAGTCTGTCATGGGTGGCAAAAGTGGTGATCCCTCTGGAGTCAGGGTGGAGTACCATCTGATGATAGACCTGGTTAAGATAGAGCTTTGAAAAGAGGACAGCCTTATTGAGCTGGACTATCATGTCCTCTAATCTAGGTCCAGGATGCCGTTTTCTCTGGATGGCCGTATTGGCCATCCTCATGTCTACGCACAATCTTAGGTGGCCTCCTTCTTTTGGCACGATTACAAGTGGCGAGATCCATGGAGTCAGGCCTGTGGTTGGCTCTATGATGTCATCTTTCAGGAGTTGGTTGAGTTCATTGGACACAGCCGCCTGGAGGTGAAAACCAACCCTGCATGGATGTTGCGGGACTGGGCGGACCGACAGGTCAATGTGCAATTTGACAGGGGGACCCTTCTTTTTGCCCTGTCCCTGGCACAGAAGTGGGAATTCCTTCAAAATGGTGTCTTTCGTGATAACAGGACTTGGTGGTGATGTGTGTTCCATGCTGCAGATGCTATACTGCATATTGGGTATGGGGGCCGTTGATCGTAAGGTGTCACCCTCTTGTACATGGATGTCCTAGGCCTACGCGTGAGGCGGTCCTGTAGCTCAATATGCATCTAGCTTTCGTTGGACTCTGGATCACGTGGATGACCGTTGTCATGATTTGACTCTGATGCATGAGTCGTCGCTGGAAGGATCCTATGCTATGTAGTGGGCTATCAGTGCCCAATTGAAAGATTCTGGAGGTTATTGGTGTAAACGTTGGTTTGGTCTGGAGTTGGAGAAATTCTTTCTCCCCCATGATGTGCACCGTGGCTTCTGAGTCTATGAGGAAGCAGAACTGTTTTCCGCATATTTCGACTGGTATTCGAGGTGCTTCTCTTGCTTCTTTGTCATCCATGATGATGTTCACAAATTCATCTTGTGAATATAGATCATATTGTTCATTTTCATAGTCTTGGTTGTACGATGGCATGGTGTAGTGACGGGCGGTGGCAGTCTGTCGTACTAGTCACAAATTTGTGGGTTCATGTCTTGTGTTTCGAGTTCTTGAGGTTCGTCATCCAGGTAAAGTTCCTCGACCACCCTTACATACCTTCTCGACCCTTGTTGATAGGGGTGCATTTGGTACGTTTGATTGTGTGGTGGCTTCTGGTAAGACTTGTATGGTGGTGTTGAGGGTGTTTGTGGCGTGCGGAATGGTCTGCCCTCTCTGCAGACCGACTGGAAGTGTCCTTCTCGTCCACAATTTCCACATTTCTGTGTGAGTGCGGGGCATGGGCCTGCGTGGGGAAAAGCCATCCCGCAACGGTAGCATTGTCGTTGCATCCGTGGGGTCGACAAGTAGTTGGGTCCGTTTTCCCAGTCTCCTCCTCGTGTGGCGTTGGTGTGGATTGCAGCTATTACATCGCCCCTGTCCTGCTTGGGTGTCATGTTACTGGTCATCTGGGTTGCTTGCCTATCTACTCTTTCAAGTATTCTGGCCATTTCGCTGACTTCTTCGATGGTGAGGGATTTCCTAAGGAGTTGTTTCTTCAGTGTAGGTGAGAGACACCCTTCTATCACTCGTGGGCGGATGGCCTTGTCTAAGGAAAATGCGTAGAACTGGCAGTGGGCGCATTTTATTTGTAATCTGGTGATAAATTCATCAACGGGTTCATCTGTTCTTTGGGTGCATTGATTAAACGTATATCTCTCGTAATCTCTGTTGGGCTCTATAACCAGCCTTCTGTTGAGAGCTGCGATTAGTGTTGCGAAATCAAGGTGTTCCGCTGCTGGGATGGTTTTAATTAGAGTCTTGATTTCAGTGCCAGCAGTGTTGAGGAACATGTTGCGCAGTCGAAGGGATGTCTCTTCACCGGCGGCAGCAATAAAGTTGTTGAAGTCCTCAAGCCATTCCACCCACTGGGTGCCCTTGTCAGCTTGTGTGGTCATTAAGAATGGCGGAGGCATACGCCATGCTGTGGCGGTTGATCTGGTGGCAGGCTCTGGAGGCGGTGGGGCTTGCCCTGCTTGGTCAGGGGAAGAGCTCATGATGATGGCGTCTCCCAGGGCTGTAAGGCATTGGCTTGGGTGTGCCTGGCACCATGCATTATGGAGGTGTGGGTTCGGGTTGATTGGTGGTCCGGGGCCTCGCCGCGCATGCTAGTTCTCTGTGTGCAGCTTATATGATGTGCCCTTGTCGTCTGCTGAGCCCAGGTGTCTTTTGATTGCTGCACGGGCCCTTATCCTCTTCTGGACCCACTTGTCTTTTGGTTGCTGCAGCGTGTCGCTGTGTAAGGCCCTTTCTTATTCTGAAAGGGCGGAGCGTTGTTAGGCGGTTGCCGCACCTCGCGTGTGAGCCGAGGCAGTGATTAATGTAGCGGGCTTCGTAGTGGAGGGGCGGCACCCACCTGTTTCTGTCCTCGGAGGTGGTGTCACTCCAACTGCTGGCGGATTGCCACACAGAAAGGGGGGGATGACGCGTGGTCCTCTGCGCACCGTCCGAGCTGTGTCTGCAGCTTCCGTGCAGGGGGGGCAGGGACCAGGATCAGGTTGCACGCCGGCTGGTGGGGATTCCATGCAGCTTCGGGTCACAGTAGGAGGGGGAGAAAGCGGGTCCCGGGATCGGCCATGGGCCTTTGCACATCAGAATCGCCGGCGTAATCAGGAGGAAGGTGCTGGTGCGCGAGGGAAGTACTTTGTTGCCAGTTGTTGGCCGTTGAGGCCTGTCTGCAAAAGAAGGACCCACACCAGCTTTACAACTACGTCTTCTTTATTCACATGCATAATACGAACTGAACTTCTGTCTCCTCCCCCCTCCCTCCTTACATGTCACACAGTCATGTGACCTATTTTCTGGGCTGCGTCTTAAAGCGGCAGTGCTTTGTAACAATGATTGTGCCCCATGCCATGATTGTGCCCTCTGCCACCACCAATATGCCTAATGCTAACGTGCATATGATTGTGCCCTCTGCCACCACCAATGTGCCTAATGCTAATGTGCCTATGATTGTGCCCCATACCATGATTGTGCCCTTTGCCACCACCAATATGCCTAATGCAAACGTGCCTATGATTGTGCCCTCTGCCACCACCAATGTGCCTAATGCTAATGTGCCTATGATTGTGCCCTCTGCCATGATTGTGCCCTCTGCCAACACCAATGTGCCTAATGCTAATGTGCCTATGATTGTGCCCCATACCATGATTGTGCCATTTGCCACCACCAATATGCCTAATGCAAACGTGCCTATGATTGTGCCCTCTGCCACCACGAATGTGCCTAATGCTAATGTGCCTATGATTGTGCCCTCTACCATAATTGTGCCCCCTGCCAACACCAATGTGCCTAATGCTAATGTGCCTATGATTGTGCCCCATGCCAACACCAATGTGCCTAATGCTAACGTGCCTATGATTGTGCCCTCTGCCACCACCAATGCGCCTAACACCAGTGTGCCTACGATTGTGACCCATGCCAACACCAATGTGCCTAATGCTAAGGTGCCTATGATTGTGCCCCATGCCAACACCAATATGCCTAATGCTAACATGCTTATGATTGTGCCCCCTGCCAACCCTCGATGTGCCTAATGCTAATGTGCCTATGATTGTGGCCCATGCCAACACCAATGTGACTAGTGGGCCAGTAAAGCTGCCTGCGGCCCTTACGGTGATGTCTTGCCCCACTGCCCCTCTGACTGTTAAGCCCTCTGCCACCACTACTGAGCCTGGGCCGGTGGCCCCGTCATCTAAACCTAAAAAAGGGCTGTCTGTTACCTCCAAACCTGGAACCCCCCACCCCTTTACTGCGCACTTATCAACGCCTGCTCACTCTCAGCCCATGCCCTTGACATTCACGACCTCATCACTAACCAGGACCTCAATCTTTTATTCATCAGCGAAACCTGGCTGCATGAAGCGTCAGGGCCAGCCATTTCACTAGCCCTCCCTCAAGGCTACACCATTGTCAGGCAAGATCGCCCCCTTCAGAAAGGAGGAGGGGTAGCTCTCATAGCAAGAGAGACCATCCTTATCAGAAAAGTGCAAGGTGGTGACGTGGGATCCAACAGTGATTACCTCCCCCTAAAAATGCAACCTTCCCCCAGCTGCACGATCACCTTCCACTTAGTGTATCGGCCTCCAGGACCAGCCACAGACTTCCAAGACAGCCTCCTACACGCCATTTCCAAAAACCTAAAGAAAACCTCCAAAGCCCTCCTGCTAGGTGACCTCAATCTGGACCTGCTCGATCTGTCAGACTCCCATGACACCCACCTCAACAAATCCTTATCCCCCTAGGATTCCAACAAACAGTGAAACTCCCCACGCACTGCAAAGGTTGCACCCTAGACTGGGTCGCCCATCATAACTGCTCCCCCTACATCTCAGCCATACCCCCCATCCCATGGTCAGACCATCATGCTGGCTAAGCATCAACAAAGAGCCACCCTGGCCAGTCCAACCACTCTAGCCAGCCTTTTGCATGAGCTCTAGACAGCTAACTAGGGAAATGTTCCTGCCCTCCAGGCTCCCTCTTCGAAGGACCCGGATACCCTGGCTGCGACCTAAAACACCATCATCACCAATGCAGTCAGGGCCTTGCTCCCCTGACTCTCAGGAAAGCCAAAGGGAATAAACACACTAATGCCTGGTTCTTTACTGATCTCCTAGAAATGCGTTCCAGAAAAAGAGCCTCTCATACGGCATGGGTAGCCAATCCTTGTCACGCCACTGAAGCATCTTTTAAGTCCTTATCCAAAGAATTAAAAAAAGCCATCACCACAGCCAAAAGCAACTCATTCAACACAAGAATAGCTAACTCTAAATCAGGATCCAAAGAAATGTTCTCTATTTTCAGAGAATTAGAATCACCAGCTCCCGCTCAACCCTCTACTCCTAAACATGCTGAATGGTGCAATAGTATCCAGTCTGCCATGATGGACAAACTCAACCTACTTCAAAGCAAGATGATTGCCCATCAACAGGCCCTGACCAAACATATCGATGACTTTCACCACAGTACCTCTCACGACTCTCCCATCCATATTCCTTCAAAAAAAATGAACGAACTGGAAGTCATTGCCCTACTCAAAACTATTAAGCCAACCAACTTTAAAGGAGACGTCTGTCCCGCAGTGATCATCATTGGCCCCATTCTTGGACCGCCTTCATCAACGCCTCCTTTTCTACAGGGACTGTCCCAACGTATCTTAAGCAAGCCTGGGTACGCCCCATCACTTGACCCTTCCACCCCTGGGAACTACAGGCCAATCACCACAGCCTAAAGAAACTAGACGAAAGATACAACTCCTTGTCCATTGACAGCACGCCTATCCCAGTGCTGCAGGCAGTAAAAACACTAGGGGTTTACCTATACTAGAATCTCACCAGGAACAGACAAGTTAATGCAATTGCATCAGCAGCCTCATACCATGCCAAATTGATTAATGCAGCTAGACCCTTCCTGTCCAAAGACAACTGCCACACTATAGCTAGGGCTATAATTAGATAAAGGCTAGATTACTGCATCACCCTCCTGGCTGGCACCTCTGGCAAAAACATCAAGAAACTTCAGACCATACAAAATAACGCCCTCCGTGCAGCCACTGGCATATCAAAAAGGGAACGTATCTCTACCACTAGGCAACAAGTCCGCCGGCTTCCCGTCAAGGAACGCATCACATTCAAAATTCTCACCATCTCGCACAAAGGCCTGAACAACAAAGCACCCCTGCATCTTGCCCAGAGATTTACCAAACCCATCTCTGACAGGCCTACTAGAATGGCCTATTTTAATATGGTCACTGTTCCCAAAATCTTCTGGTCTCGCGCAGGTGGCTCAAGTTTCCACGTAATCGCTGCCTCTCAATGGAACTCCCTGCCCACAACCATTAGGAGCATTGAGTCTCACACACCTTTCAGGAAGGCCATCAAAACCTGGCTTTTTTGTGTAAACCGCCCCTGCTGGGGCCAGCCGCCTGGCCATCTCAAGTGGCGTTTCCTGTGCTGTTTATGATGTTTGCTGTTTTGTCCATTTGTAACTGTTCTCATGCTGCTCACTATTTCCTATCCGCTCCTTGTAACCCTTGAGCTCCAGGAAACTATAACTACGTCCCTTGCCTGCAACAGCGCCTCGATGCCTTTGGGCTGCAGTGCGCTTTACAAATTCAAAAAATAAATTGTTCCATAGAGAAAAAGTGTATTTTCTTAACCAGCCATAATGGGAAGAACTGTGGGACACATTTGGCCCCAATAAGAAGCAAGTTGGGCACAATTTCCTTTTTTGGTTTGAGGTAAATCTGAACAGTAGTTTTAAAAATAATAGACGAAGGGGGTGGCCTCTGCTCCCAAAAACATTAATATATCTCCCATGGTGCTTTGCAACAGAGAGGCTTTCCATAAGTGAAAAGCCACATTTTTTGTAACCTGATGCAAATTACTTCTTTACGACACCACTCCAGCCTATGCCTTAGTGGGCTGGACTACTGCTCCAGCCTCCTCCCGGGACTCCCACTGTACCTCTTCGCCCTGCTTTACGATTGTAACAATCACTTATATGAGATCGTGGGGTGATGAGCGGGCGTCTTGTGACCAGGTGAAGCCCCCAGCTCTGTGATGCAACCCTTGGAGATGGTTGATGTAAGATTGCCAGAGCTCCTCTAGTCCCTTTCCTGGGCCCTCAGTCTGTGACTTGCCATATCCACTGCATATGCAGAGTGCTGATGTTCCCCAAAATCCAGTGCCTCTTATGAGAGGATTAACACTTTATTAGGGGCTATGAGTTGGGGGCGGGGTGGGGTGGAACCCACATAAAATCCACACCAGAGCATGAGTTAATCGATTGACTCAACCATAGAGAAAATGCAGATATATAACAGGTGAGCAGCTTGTGGGAGAGGGTCTTTAGGGGTAGTCACAGCTTTAGAAGTTCACAAACGACGATCCACCAGGGGGCGCAGAGATGTGCTGAAGCATCTCAGCTCGTCTCGTCCGATGGGCACCGTTTGAGGGTCTTGAGCCCCCCCCAACACCCCCGGAGTGAGGAGCAAACCATGCCCCCACTTTGCCAACGTTGGTGGGCACATCAACCCGAAATTTGAACTTCCGCAGTGGAGCCGCTGCGAAACCGCGACCCGTTGAAGTTTGGAGGGAGAGTGACCACTCCCCCCTTCGGCACCGGGCTCCACAAGAAACTACGCGGAGCCCGGGCTAGAGAGCGGCCTGTGACTAGGCCGAGCGATGCTGGCTGGTGCCTTCCCCCTTCTCCCCGGAGGGAGGTAGTGGTGGCAGGGCGCACCCTGGATGTAGCTGGACCCGCTCCCCCTGGGGCAGACGCAAGCCCCCTGCAACGTCTGGGGAGGGCCCCGAGCGGCGCCGCCGGGTCCCCCTGTGCTTGGAGAAAGGCGGCGGTGAGGCCCCCCTGAACACACGCTTTCTGGAGGCCGACCCCTCGAGTCAGAGATGTCCGGGGGGGCCTATGAGCTGGAAGGAGGCACTACAGAGATTTCGCCGCCCGTCCCCGGGCCCCCAAGTACGTCCTGAAATGGCGGCACAGACACACCAGGAAGCGGCGGACACCAGCACTGTCACCAGGGGCATGGCGGCCCTCCTGGAGGAAATCAGAGGCTTCAGGGCAGATATAGCGCTGCGACTGGACACCCTGGACAAGAAAGTTGACAAAATAGACGATAGAGTTCTTGCGCTCGAGAATAACACTGCCTCCAACGATATCTTCGAAACCCAATTCAATATGCGCCTGGCGGAGCTTGAAAGGAGGGAAGAGAAATGCTCCTTGAAGTTGGATGACTTAGAGAACAGGAAACATCGGTGTAACTTGCGGTTTCTAGGTTTCCCGGAGCACGAAGGTGAAACGCAAGCGGACATCAATAAAGCCGTCAGCGCAGTGGTTGGTCTGCTGTTCGGAGGGGCCAACACGAATGTGCTCACTATTGACAGGGCCCACAGAGCGGGCGCTTCCTCCAGAGGCCCCAGGTCCGTTCTTGTTCGCTTTCACTATTTTGCTGAGAAAAGTAAGATTCTCGAATTGGCTCGCAAGACAGGCCCAGTGGAGTGGGAAGGGGCCCAGATCTCATTCTATCAGGATCTGTCGGCTTTCACACTGGCAAGGCGCCGACTATGCGCTCTGCTGACACAAAAAATGCTCCAGTCCAAGGGGGTCCGGTACAGGTGGGGATACCCCTTCTCACTCTCTTTCGAGCTTGAAGGCTACAAGTATGCCCTGGTGACGGAGGACGACATCCAGAGAGTGTCAAGCGAACTATTGGCCGGTCCGAATATGGAGCTGGGTGACCAGGAGGGTGAGCGAGCTCCGACAGGCCCAAAAGGGACCAGGGCCCCAAGGGAAAGACGCAGGGTTCGAGGCCAAAGGAAATTCAGGAGACTGGCCCCGGCATCCCCGGGGCTCCCGGACACATGAAAGGGACCGCAGTGATTAATGAATAAGCCTGCAATTGACTTCGTGAGTGGATGGGGGAAACAATTGTTTATACCTAAGGACGACCTTGGGGGCGGGGGGGAGCTTGAGTTGTTGTTAATCAAGAGTTAATGAGCCCGGAGGGGGAGACAATGGTGGCCTGGTTGGCGATAGGATGACACCAACGACCTGCCAGGCGATCAGGGGGGAGGGGGAAGGAGGGGGGAAAGTAAGGGGGTTGGGATGTTGGGGTTAAAGTTATGGAATGCCAAGTTTGGGGGTCTACTACGCACCCCCAGGGCTTTCACAAGCCTCTAATGGGGTAGACAAGCACTGTGGGAGCAGGAACTGTTGCTGTTTGTTGAGGGGAGCTACGAGCTTTTATCAGTGTATTAATGGATGATTTGCTCCAATAATAGATAGTGGGATCGCTAAATGTGCGGGGGCTCAACTCGCCTACAAAGAGGTCGTTGTTGGTGCGGGAATTTGCAGGGCTCCGGCTTCACTTCTTATTTGTACAGGAAACTCACTGGGTTCGGGGCAAGGAACCAAAGCTCAGGGCTAAAACTATTGATCAGGTATTCACGGCATCTTCTCAGGCAAAGAAGCGAGGAGTAGCCTTGGTGGTATCCCCCGTGGCCCATTTTGTGCTTAAAGCTTTGAAATCAGATCCAGATGGATGATATCTCATGGTTAAGGGGGAGGTGCGGGGTCGGCTGTTTACACTGGTGGGTATTTATGCCCCGAATGAAGCACAAGATGCCTTCTGGGTTGGAATGAAAGAAATAATAATATCATTCTCAGAGGGTACCCTATTGGTTGGGGGAGATTTTAATATGGTTCTATGCCCCGAGAGGGATAGGAAATCTGCTAAACCCTGCCCGAACATGCGCCTTCACGAGAGACTTGCTGTGGCTTTTCGCGAAGTGAACAGGGAACTGGGCCTAAGTGACACATGCACCTGCAAGCAGGGTCGGAATCCCGACTATACTTTTTACTCAAGGCCTCACGCAGCTTTCTCTCGTATTGACTACATTTTGGTTGAGACCTCGCTTCAGAGGGAGGTCACTGACTCGGGAGTGGAGATTGTCCCTTGGACTGACCACGATATGGTAAAGATTAGATTGGGTCTCCCCCCTGCCCCAGCAGTAGGTTCCCGGTGGAGGTGTAACGACCTTCTTCTGCAGGACAAAGAGGTCCGCCAATCCCTTCTGGTGGCCATTGAGGACTACTTTTCCCTCAATGATAACGGTGAGGTGGGGGTCATGGGAGTATGGGAGGCAGAGGTACCCTCATTGGGATAGAGTCGGGGAAAAAGAGGGAAAGAGCCCGGGAGGAGAAATCACTAAGGGAGAAGATAGAGGCAATACAACCAGGGGGGAAATTAAAAACTCAGATGTTCCCTGGGAAATGGGAGGAATTGCAGAGGTTACGAACCAAATTAGCAGACCTCCTTGTGGGACAGACGGAGAAGAAACTCTCTTTCTTAAAACAGAAATATATGGAAAAGGGGGAAAAGGCGGATAGGATACTGGCTTGGAGGCTCCGTGAGTTCAGAAGCAGCAGGGTTAATTCCATCCACACCCCGGAGGGGGACTCGACAGTGCGGGATAGTAAAATCGCGGAACAATTTAGGCGATATTATGAAAGGCTGTACAGCTCGGAATACGTGGGTGATGGGAACGAGGTTGACAGCTTTCTCGACTCCCTCCCGATACCGGGCCTCCACCCCGACAAAGCTGAGTTATTGGAGCTGCCCATAACCCCACAAGAAATAATAGATACCATATCCTCGCTGAAAAGCGGAACAGCCCCGGGGGACGATGGCTACACAGTCAAGTTTTATAAAACATATAGGTCCACGCTTGCCCCATTCATGGCTAAGATGCTGCGCTGAATCAGGGCTCCCTCCCACCCACGATGATGTCGTCTTTGATTGTAGTGCTCCCTAAGGAAGGAAAAGATCCCGCCCAATGCCAATCATATCGCCCCATTTCCCTTCTCAACACTGATGTTAAAATCCTAGCTAAAGTCCTAGCAAATAGATTAGCGAAACTCCTTCCTTCCCTAGTACATGGCGATCAGGTGGGTTTTGTTACGGGGCGCCAGGGATCAGACAACATTAGGAAAACCCTCGATCTCATGCATGAAGCTTCAAAACAAGAGGTGGAAGGCTACCTTCTTTCGTTAGACTCAGAAAAGGCCTTCGACCGTGTCGAGTGGCCCTACATGGGCAGAGTTCTCCGCAAGATGGGGTTGGGAGACAACTTCTGTGGGTGGATCGCAGCACTTTACAACGGCCCTTCAGCGAGAGTATTGGTCAACGGAGGCACCTCAGAGCCGTTCTCCCTTTCCAGGGGCACCCGACAGGGATGTCCTCTCTCTCCCCTTTTATATGCTTTGGCGATGGAACCCCTGGCTATAGCAGTCAGGACAGACCAAGAGATCACAGGGATACGGTGTGGCGACTGCGACTTTAAACTATCCTTGTTCGCAGATGATATCCTGGCTACCTAACCAACCTCCGGGTCTCCCTACCACAATTATTTGATCTCATACACTACTTCGGCTCCTTCTCTGGGCTGTAGGTAAATACGTCCAAGTCTAGCGTAATGCCCATGGGTCCAGGGGAACATGAGATTGAGGGCAGCACCGAAATACTGGGGGTAAGAATAGAGCGGGAATCCACCAGATACCTGGGCACCACCATCCCCAGAGACCTCTCCCAACTATACCAATGCAACTTCCCGGGGATATTGGCTCAGGTTAGTAGCGACCTTCAACGATGGGCTCCCCTTACACTCTGTTGGCTAGGGCGCATGGTTACGGTGAAGATTAATATTTTGCCCTGCCTCCTTTATCTCTTTGCGGCGCTCCTGGTGGTGATACCCGAGGCCTTTTTTGAGGTTCTCCAATCCCGGGTCCTCCAATTTATCTGGAATGGCAAAAGGACGAGAATCAAGACTTCCACTTTGACCCTACCAAAGTCAGAGGGTGGATTCGGTCTCCCGGACCTCAGGCTTTAATATAAAGCAGCCCAGCTCCGAGTAATGTTGGAACATATGAGGGATGACATGGGAACATATAGGACATATATTGAGGACATTCATGCCCACCTGAGAAAAGACCTTTTGTGGGCCCCCCTTAGGGTTCTCCCCCCACATCTCAGAACTCATCCCACCCTGGCGGCCCTCTGGGTGGTTTGGAAGCCTAACGCTGCTAAGAAACAACTATCCCCTTGGCCATCCCCCCTGACTTCGCTTTGGGGCCCCCCTATTGATCTGGGCTCCAAGGGATTCCGAGACACCCAATCTTGGTCAGACATGGGCCTGGAGAGAATCTCTCAATTGTATCGTGAGGAGGGTTTTATAGAATATGACAAACTGACCGAAGCATTGGTGGACAACCCTCCCTCAGTCTTCGAATACCTATGAAAACCTACGCTTGAAGGGGATCTTGACCCACCCTCGCTGGGCCGATCGTCTCAAACGCCCCCTCACCCCTTTCGAGACTATCCTGGCCAAAAGCACAACGCGGAGGGGCTCCTTATCTATGTTCTATGGCGTCTTGATTACAGCGGACCTGGAGGGTAGACAACCTTTCAAAAAGATCTGGGAAACTAGGCTGGGCATGCCTCTGGATGATCATACGTGGAGGGCGATTTTTAAATGCATTTTCACGGGTTCTCTGTATACGGCTGCTATGGAACATAACTTCAAAATTCTCCATTCATGGCACCGCCCCCCGGCCACCCTGTCCAAAATGTTTAGGGACGTGTCCCCCTTTTGCCCCAGAGGGTGTCACCAACGGGGCACATGGTTTCATTTGTGGTGGGAATGCCCAGTCATTCAGGTCTATTGGTCGGAACTACTTAGCTGGATTAAGGAAATCGAGGGGTTCTGCCCGACCTTACTGCCATTGGAAATCCTCCTGGGCACGCCCGCACCCGAGACAGAACTGAATGCGTTCCCTAAGGTCATTGGGGCCATGTTGAGAGCGGAGAGGCTAGCGCTCGCCCAAAAGTGGAAAAGTGCATTGGCCCCGTCCAAAGAGGAATGGCTCTGCAAGCTCAGGTCGATTTTCATATATGAAAAGCTTACCACAATAACTAACGACACCATGACAGACTTTGTGCAAGAATGGACCTCAGTTCTTCTCCACGAGGATTGTATTTCTATGCGCCTGTAGATTGTATTTTAGGTTGCCTCCACGTGATGCCTATCTCCATTCTTCCTTGATACTGTGATTGTTTCCTTCAGTTTAATTCACAAGCTGAACCCACTGTGTCAAGTGATTCGTCTAATTGGTACTTGGCAAGCAACTGTTCTCCCCAGAGCTATTATTGTTCGTGAACTCTCAAAACTTGGTATGTTGACATTGGGTTAGGGTGGGAGGGAGGAGGGTGGTGGGAAGGGAGTTAATATTGGAAAAACTGACAACCTGTTTCTTTAATTTTTTGTGTCTCACTGGTGGAAAGGAGCGTTTCGTTCAGCCCTATATGTATGTTGTCAATAAAACAAATTGTTAAAAAAAAAAAAAGTTCACAAACGTTCTTAACGTCCAAGTTTAAAGTGCCTTTCGTGAATGGATCTAGAACCCGTTCAATTCCCAATGTTAACCAACTGAATAAACCCAAAAGGAAAGTGTGCGGTCATGCTGAATAGGTGCTATGAATCTGGGGGCAGAGTCAGCACAAGTCATGCACAGCTTACGCCCAGTGCTTGCCTATGGCCAGAGAGAGAGAGAGAGAGAGAGAGAGGCGGAGGGGGAGAGGGAGAGGGAGAGGGAGAGAGAGAGGGAGAGGGAGAGGGAGAGGGAGAGGGAGAGGGAGCAGGAGAGGGAGAGGGAGAGGGAGAGGGAGAGGGAGAGAGAGAGAGAGAGGGAGAGAGAGATGGCCGTTGGGGACTGCAGCATGGGAGCAGTAACTGAGAAGATGTACCTCCCTGATACTCCAGACAATCTTCCCACCTACTGCAACAATAAAGGAAGCCTTCATTTTCTACTTACCTGCTCTAGTGTCTTACCTGAGTCTTCTTCCAAGTGACAGAGGAGACATCACCAACTGGTTCAGGTCAAAGACTCATAACTATGAAGAAAGGGAGCTGTCAAAGTCATGGTTCAATTAAGAAGGTGCAGGGTTTTCAAGCCGCAATCCCACCTGGCAATGCGAGGTGAGAGGCTTGTGGAACTTCCGGGGCACGTGCTGAGGTAGGGTGGGGTTCTTGGAGAGGTCACCCTCCCATGCCACTGCTGCACTGAGAGTGCACAGGTTTTCCTGTTTTGCTTTGGAAAACACTAGCCGCTCAGTTCATGGAGTCGCGCTGTGAGTGTACGCTCCTCGCAGAAATAGGTTTCTGTGTCCCGCACCGAAAAACATGTGGGACACAGCAACCCATTTCTAGTTTTTGCAAGAAGGTGTCTTGAAGCGTAATAAAATCAGCACCACGTGATTTGACAAAAGAGTTATTCTGTTGGGAGGGACATTAGAAACCATGAGTGTTCCAACAGAGCATGTCAAAAAACAGGTCTCTTGATTCCAAGGTCTGGATTTCCAGTTGGTGAAGAAATTGTAATCCAGTACCAGTCTTCAACTACTGTCGCCATCTGCACGTTGTTGTTGGTCATGATCAATCTTCTAGACAGGTTAGATCCCAGTGAACAAATAAGTGATCTTGCAACGTAAACACGAAAGTCATAACCTCTCATTCTTATCTCATCTATTGATCTAAAAGGATGCTCTTTAACCAGTGGAGATGGTATATGTAGCATCGCCACACCTAGCCTATTTTCCAGGATAAGCTCAACTTTCGTTATGTCTTTCTATGAGATTTTCCTTAGTGTTGGTATATCATACAAAATGGGCCATGATTGTACCACGACTGATAGCTTGATATGATATGATAGGTTATTTATAACGGGCTTAATACTCCGAGGTTTCTAAGCGTGGACACGGGGATAGAACCTGTGTTGTTTCCTGTTGTCTTGCTTCCAAGGCGAGCACGTTGCCCCTAAGCTATCCTCCCGAGACTTCATTATCATATTCGTTTTCAGCTGCAAACACTGGTTTTAAAATTAATCAAGTTTGATCTATTGTATTATCTTCCCAAAATGATGTTCCATTTAATTTTAAGGACGAACAACATCCTAAAATGGTTTGTCTAACCAGTGGATCTCCATCCTGTGCTGGAGACTCTCGGAATGGCCTTTGGCCATTATCCGGCCTTGCTAACTCGTTCAAGAAGACATGAGGGGATTTGCGCATATCTCTCATCACCCTAAAATCTTCTAATTCAGCATCTGGGATTATTGAGTTTGTTTGTACCAGTGCATGGACCCCACTGGTGCAATCTCCAAAGGGCACTAACTTTCAATAACAATTGTGGGATCAGCCACACAAGGCCTCTTTTCGCCTACATGTTATTGATTGTGCATGGGTTCTTTTGCTTTCTTGAGTTTGTATAAATAGGGGCGATCTTAACCACTCAACCACTTGCACCCGCTTTTGGTGAGGAATCTAGGTCAAGCCTTTTCAAAGGGTGGAGAAGGAGGAGACTGGCACACAGGTGGCATGGTAATTTAATAATATTACTATGAGGGATTTCCCTACCTCAACTAAAATACTAAAGGGGTCTGTCAGAATGTCCTTGTAAACTAAAGAGTCCACCGGCGTGTGTCAAAACCTCTAATTCTGTCCCTTACACTTATAACTAAATTAGAAGGTTGCGTCAATATTCCTGGTCCAGGAGAATGACTCCCTTCTCCTGGGCTGGATGGCAGAGTTCTGATTGCAAGTTCTTAACCAGGTGGAATTACTCTCTTCCCCTGGACTGCCAATCCTATAACACTGTGTACCGGAAATTTCACAGTTTCTTTACTCCAGGGGGAATGACTCTCATCCCCTGGACCATTTGTTCTGAACACAGTTCTGGTATTGCCAGGGGAACGGCTCCCTTCCTCTGGTCTCTTGGTTTTGATCCTTTTGGCTTTACTATTGAACATAAAAAAGCAGGGGGAATGACCCCCGGGTCTAATGTTTCAGTGTTCAACTTTCTTACTGGTGAAGAGAATAACTCCCTTATCTTGATTGTGGCCTTTTTTGTCAACCTCGGGGAATGACTCCCCTTCCCCAGGCTTCTCGGCCCTTTTGAACCGATTTAGCACTACCAAGGGAAGAACTCAGTTCTCCTGGTATCTTGGTGACACAGTCAATTCACACTCCACAGTCCCCCGGGGGAATGACTCCCTTCCCCTGGTGATCTTTGTTTTTCATTTTCTTGCTTTCCCAACAGTATGGTTTCTTGACACAGATTTCCCCAGCATGGCTCATTTGAATTTCTGGCTTCCGGAATACTGCCACCAGGAAGAGGGTTGCCTTCTCTTGACTCCCTTTATGTTGGGTCCCAGACCCGTATCTGTCTCTCTGGAATGCGTTGGAAAGACATGGTTCACTATCCTGCCAGGTACTGTCACGAAGAAAGGTACTGTCATGAAGAAGATGAGTTACCAAGTCCTTCTGACTCTCTTTCCCTTCATTGTGCCATCTTGGTTCACTAACCTGCCAAGTATTGTCATGGAGAAGATGACTTGTAAAGCTACATGGGTCCCAGACCCTTATTGGATAGTTAATGGTCTCTTCTTGACCACTGGGATGAGCAAGATGACGTTGATCTTTCTCTTGGGTTCTCCTTTCTGGGTCTGGGGTTCCAATATTACCCCTAGTATCTCTTGTTATGAATGGGCTTCTCTTCTTATCCCTGTACTGAGGATTCTTGCCTCCGATATATCTTTTCTGGTTGGCCACGACCCTGCAATGTTCCCTACAGTCTGCCCGGGAAATCTCGTAACTTCCGTACTTGTTCTGGCGGGCTGCGCCCTGTCTCAGTTTCCGATTTCTGCTTTGGGCTTCCTGCGGCTTCTGTTGTCTTCCTCTGCTTTGCGGCGGCTCTGCAGTCTTTGGTCCTTCACAGTACTCAGGTCTTCACCTGACAGCGCGGTTCTGCCTCCTTCATGTTACCGGACTTCTGCTTCAGCCAGCTCTCAGGTAGGCCCTACAGCATCGGACCGTTCAGTAAAGTCTCCCTCCTCCCACAGGTGAACCCGCCTGCAGTCTCTTCTCGCACAGCACCTCTGGCCTGCTTGATGCTCCTCGAGGGATGACTTGACTTTTTATGTCGGATGTTGCAATACTTTTCCAAGGATGAATAGAATGCTCACCTATGTTCCATGGGGCATTCTTCATAGTTCTGCGTCTTTTCCTTGTCTAAGTACTTATCAAATAAGTATCCCTTGGGTAGTCCAAGCTCTTCTTCATCTCAGTAGGTGTTCAACTTATGGTCCTACATATATACATGGGGTTGTTAGTTATGGTATTGAGGTGTATTCTGTAGGGCGGGGTTGTGAGTGGTGATGGTCTCTCAGAGGTATTCTGTCTTTTCTCTCCTTCCCCCAGAAGCTCACTGTCTCTCGAGCTCTGGTTCTCTCTAGGCTGGATTATTGCAACAGCCTCTTTCTAAATCTACCTGCTTCTACTCTCCGCCCTTTGCAACTTATCCAGAACAGGACTGCAAGACTTGTCCTTGGCCTCAAGCCCTGGGATTGTATCTCTCCAGCCCTGAAATCTCTCGAATGGCTCCCAATGGCTGCAAAGATACAATTCAAGACCCTTTGCATTGTCCATAAGGCTTTCTGGGGCCTGGGCCCAAAATACCTTCAGCTCTTCCTCCATAAATACCTTCCCTGCCGAGCTCTTCGCTTCTCCACCTCCAACTCCCTCAGGGTCAGTCGTTTTTCTAAGAAACGAGCTGGGGGTAGATCTCTGTCTTCGGCTGGGGCCTCCCCCTGGAACAGTCTCCCTGCCTCTCTGAAACTTGAGGAGAACCATCTCCGGTTCCGGAAGCACCTCAAGACCTTCCTCTTTGCTTCTGCCTTCTCTCTCCTGCTGATCTGTTCTGTCTCGGCATCGTGTACCTGGTCACCCTCTGACTTTCGGGGCCATGTACCTGCTCAACCTGCCACCCACCCGCACTGCCTCCTTGCTATCCCTTGCACTGGGGTCTGTATATGTAACCCTACAGCCCCCCCCCCCTGTTTTTATGCACTTATCAGACACTCAGTCTGTTGCCTTAAACATAGCACTTGCCACGTGCTGGCTGCACTACCACTGTTTTTATGCTTTTATTATTTATTTATTTATTTATACCTTCTGCTCCTCACTTTCCACCTCCCCCGCCCTCCCATGCACTTCCCCTTTTTCCCTGTCCCATGCACTTGCACGTTCTCAATGTCACTGGGCTAGTAATATCGTTGTTTGTTCTCCCCTGTTCCCCTCCCTTGCCTCGTCGCGCTCTGAAACACTTGTGTATGAGCGTGATACAAATAAAATATCAATATCAATCAATATCCCCATCTGATCCTCCCGCTGTGTACCACCCCCAGGGAGACTATCTGGTAGCAGCCTCATGAGAAGGGGTTCCCGCTAGGGGAGACGTGACGACATCTAGGGATTCATCGAACTTTCTATTTCCGGTGACTCTGGTATAGTTAATACACGAAAAACATTTTTTGGAAGAGCTCTTATTCGGTCATTTAACTTTTTGATGTTTTGTTTTTGTAGGTTCTGTACCTAATTTTCCTTTTCCTTGACTTGTTTTCCTTCGGCCTATTCTTCTTCCAAGGGCTGTTTCACCAGGTCTCCTGATGGAGATATCGAGAACTCCTCGTTAACACAAGGAAGTCTGCTCAATCTAGCAACCTCCCCCAGTATCTCTCTTGAAGGTGGAGCACCAAATTTCAGAACTAATTGAGGTTCCGCATTTTGGATCAGAGAGGTATTACTGTTTTCCTGGCTGCCCTTCAAATCTTCAAGTATCTTATCAAGGGATTACACATTTTCATTTATTTCCACTAGCATTTGCATATATGGTAGAATCTCTTCCTTAATATTCCCATTCATCTATTCTTTCAGGTTGGTTTCAAGCGAAGCTAGTTTGATCTTATTTTCAACAAGCATTTGTGTAGTAGATTTGATCTCCACCTTAATAGTTTCAAAGTCTTTCACTAAGGAATTGAGAACAGACTTCAAATCTTGTAAAATTCCTTCTTTACTTGCTGACATTCTAGAAAGATGAGTTGATGTCTCAGTTGAACAGGATGTGGATGATAATCTAACTCTGTTTCAGGCCGTATAGGACGTTGTGAGGCAAATATGGCTGGACAACAGACGTTCTGTCCTCAAAACAGGGGCTACGTTTTGCAGGGATCCCCTTTCTTGATTTTCCACGTCAGGCAACAACCCTGATTGTTAATTCCTTTGGGTAATATCATTTAAACCTGGGAGATTCAATGAGGAGGTCCCCTGTAGATCACCAAAACTTGCACTTTTTCCTCGATGGAAGAAATCTGTGATCTTCTTTTTAAATGTAGTCAATGAAAGAGTATACTCTTTACATCGTTACACAGCGATCTGTGTGTGAGGGGGGGGATTGGTCTGATGTGTCTGCAAGGGTATTACTCGGTGGCTCAGCTGGGGGCAGTGAACTACTGGCTGCATGGGGATTCCGGGCTACCACACATTGCAGCAGAACTGGTCTGGATGGCGGTAGGTCCCAGATGCAAGTGCTATATGGGAGGAAGAGGGGAAGGCCCGTGCTCCCACCCATAATGCGACATGTGCAAATAAGTTGGGCTGAGGCGCACAGGGTGTAGGAGTAGAGACCCACCCTTAGTCAGCCTCTTTGGAACAACTTGAATCTTCTGGAGCTCCTAAGGAGGGGTCATTTCAAGAATTGGGAGAACCTCAGGATCTGAACCCTGGCGGATGTTGTGGAGGAGGGTAGCCTCCTCTCTTTTGAGTCATTGCAGGAGAGGTTTGGTCTCCCGGGAGGTTATGGCTTCAGATACATGCAGTTGGTACATGCACTAAGGTCGCAGTTCACTGATCTGCAGGAGATACCGCAGGGTTCCGCTCTAAAGGCTCACCTACTCCCTAATTGCAAAGACACCAAGGTCGCCTTGACTCTCAACCAAGTGATTTACGCTTTTGGGGCCCAGGAATTATCCCATCCCAAGGACAGGTGGGGAGGTGATGTGGGGGCATTGGACCCAGAGCAGTGAGTGGAGGCATTAATGTTCCCTAGGGAAATTGGAATGCCTGCCAAGTTACGTCTTGTACAATACAAGACCCTGATTCGAGACTACAACTCCTGCACGATGTTATATAAATGGGGAAGGGTCGAGAATGATGATTGTGTGCAGTGTGGGAGGCCCAGAGGTACGTTCCTTCACATAATGTGGGGGTGCACACAGGTGCAACTCTTTTGGGGTAAATGCACTGATAGACTGTTGGCAAAAATGGGGTCCGAGGAACCTAGACACCCAAAGTGTGTTGTTGGCGGTATGGGGGTAGGTGGGATTTACTAAATATGAAAAACTGTCATCAGTGGTCCTGCGACAGAGCAAAGAGGTAATTGTGTCTCTCTGGGGGGCCCCGGAACTTCCGTAGACTGGTCGGTGGGCAGCAGAGGTGGACATGGGCATGGCCCTGGAAAGGTGGGTGTATAATGCTTAGGGGTGTCTGGGAAAATTGACAAAGTTCTGGGGCAAATAGGAGGGTGGGGGCGGAGGATAGGGCAGCACTCCTTGGGTGGGAAGTGGATGTCGGAAGGGACTTGCAGGTGGCCCTCTGGGCTCTTAGTCATAGGGTTGGTAATCTTATTTTTTTGTCAACTTGCACGCTTAATGTCAAGCAATATGTTTGTGTTGGTAATGTTTGTATCAAAAAACAATAAAATGCTATATACAAAAAAACCAAAGAGCTTTATTTCGCCTCCCAACCAAACTGCCAAACTGTGTGCACTTTCCACATGCACGTTTCCACACTCCACACGCACGCTCACGCGCTGTGCCACCTTTTAAAAAAGACTTTTGGCAGGCAACATCAATTGTGTACAGTGTTTGGTTCCAGCAGAAAAACCAGACAAATGCCACTTCAACAATCAATGGTGGCCCCGGCACTAAACCATTCTCTGGTAACCAGATTACTGCCAAACTGTGTTACACTTTCCCATGCACGCTCTGGCTTTCCTAACTCTTCACACTTCTCTCCCCTCATGCCTGACTGCAATCCAGCAGTGGATGCACTCTCAGTTCCTTCATCTGAACCCCTCTAAGACAGACATTCTCTTCTTTCCTTCTTGCTCTTTGTCCTCCTGTCCTTGCTTTCTCTTTAACTCCTGCTCAATTACCCTTCACTGAATCTACTCGCAAATCATGGCAGAACTTTCGATTTTACTCTCCTTCTCTCACCACATTTATGCTACTGACCACATCTGTTGGTTTCACTTACTCAATATCCGGAAGAGTCCCCATCTCTTGTCCACTACTAAAGCTCTTATTTCTGCTATCATCTTCTCTTGTCTTTTCTTCTGTTTGGACTTCCTGCTCATTAGCTAGCCCCACTCTGTCTACAATCCTTCGCTTTGTACCCTTCTCTCCCTTCCTCCACTTTCTTCTATTTCCACTACTGTCCTCTCGCTGTCTTGGCTTTCTTTTGAATCGCATCTTCTTTTTGACTTCTTATGGATTGTTTTCAAATCTCGCCATGGTCTTTCTCCACCCAATCACTCCTCTCTCATTTCCTTCTATACCCCTCCCTGTTCGCTTAGTTCTCAGTCCCTGTGTCTTCTTGCTTGCATTAGCTTCCTTATGCTCCTTCCCGTTTTCGATCTTTTGACTCTTTTTGCTCAGAAGTACTGGATCTCCCTCCCTCGTTTAATTTGCTTTTCTTCCGCCCTGCCTGTCTTCCGCTCTAGACTCAAAACTTTTCTTCTGTCTTCTCCCTCATAATTCTACTTTGTAATCGTATTGTAATTTTGCATCTTTACTCATGAATGTGTACCGCTTTACTGCTTTGTCCTTTTGTTCAGCATGTAGGCATACAGGCTTTATATATAAATACAAATACACATGATTTTTTAAAGTATTTTTAAAGTCATGCTGTCCACTCCTGTAAATGTGAATGTATATTTACACTGTAGCTATTTTTCATGACACTATTTATCCCTGAACAGTATTGTCTTGGAAATTCTTGCTCAAATGTATCTTGTAGGGTTGCCTCTGATTCTGTTTTTGAGTGGTTTCCAGCCCTCTAGAGCCATTATTGAATTTGTTGTGTGCATTTGTATGTTCCTAAATACTGTTACCAAGAGGTCTAGAAATTCTGTAACATTGTTAGTGTTGCATTGGGTTCCTGTATTACTTTTTGAACTGTGTTTTAATGTCTTTTCCGCCTTCTTTTCACATTCCTTGCCTTTATATGTAATGTGGACCTACAATAAAGTGTGTTGTTTCTTTATGCCATTTGCTATTTTTATGATGAACTGGGTATGTTTATAGTATGTGTTTTATTGCTAAAATACATATTCATTTAAAGAGCTCTGTCTATGTGTAGCATAGTGAATGTGTGTGTATGTATGTATTTTATTTTGTATAGCGCCGGTAGCCCGCGGGCATCAGGGCGCTTGCACTTACAATACAGCAATAACAAGACAGACATAAAGAAACGAACACTGCGGCCTATTAGGGACCCCGAAACATTGCTTTCCTCAGCCTCTTCATCTGAAAAGGTATGTCTTCAAGTGCTTCCTGAAGGTAAGGTGGTTTACCTCTGACCTCAGCGCTTCAGGCATGCTGTTCCATAATTTGGGGGCCATCACCAAGAATGATCTGCCCAAACCAGATTTCAGCTTGAAGTTAGGGACGGACAGCAGACATTTTCCCTCCGAGCGTAGACTTCTCCTCGGTATATAGGGCACTAGGCTTTTTTTCAAATAAACCGGCGCAGAGCCGTAGAAGCACTTGTGCACCAAGCAGAGGGCCTTGAACTTGATACGCTCCTCTACCCTGAGCCAGTGCAGTGATAGTCTATCTGCCGTGGTATGATCTTTCTTCTTTAAGTTCTTGACAAGCCTGACCGCATTATTCTGGATCACTTGGCAGCTAGATAAGTCCTTGGAAGAGGCCCCCAACAACAGAGCGTTCCCATAATCAAGCCGTGATAGAATAATGACTCTGGCTATCGTGGCCATATTACCTTTGTTAAGGAACGGCTTGATAGCTTTCATTACTCTCAGGTAATACGCCGTGTTTTTTTGCAGGTAGCTGGTCTGGGCATGGGAGTCGACCGCAGAGTTGACCATCATACCCAGTGTTTTCACTTTAGGTGCCACCAGGATGGTGGCATTTTTAATTTGAAATGAATTGTACTCAGGCCCCAAATTCGCCAGCTGGCGGCTGGAACCAAACAGCATCAGTTCGGTTTTTGAGTCATTCAGGCACATCCAGTTTGCCTGCATCCAGTCGTCTATTGTCTTGTAAATCCTGGCGATCAGTTCGCTATCCATGGCGTGATGTCTGCCCCCCAGTTCCAATATGAGTTGGGTATTGTCTGCGTAATTCATGAACGACACACCTGCTTCCACCAATAAGCTGCACAAAGTGAGCATATATATATTAAATAGCATGGGAGATAAACTGGCACCTTGGGGAACTCCAAATAGGATGTCACAGGGATCAGAAAAACTGTTACCCCAGTGGACTCTAGCTTGGCGGTTAGATAGAAATGACAAAAGCCAGTCCAGGGCTCCTTCGGAGCATCCCACGTTTTCTCTAAGTGCCTTGATGAGTAGATGATGGTCCACTAGGTCGAAAGCGGCACTTAGATCAAGGAGCATTAACATCCCTAACTTGTTCTTATCGAGCAAACTCAGCATCTGATTCTGCAGGTCCAGCATGGCTGTCTCTGTACTGTGAGACACCCTGAAGCCTGACTGTTGCTGGTGCAGAACTTCCTGGTTCTCTACAAAATCTTGAAGTTGCTGTGTTGCGACCTTGTCTAGGAGTTTGAGTATGAAGTTCGAGTTAGTTATCGGACGAAGGTTAGCTGGATCCTTAGGATCCAAGTCAGCTTTTTTTACAAGCGGTGTGATAGTGACTTTCTTCAGATCTCTAGGAACTGTGCCCTCTTGGAAAGATGCATTCACTATTCTCCGAAGGACAGGAGCAAAAATGTCATTATGTTGGAGGATAATACTAGGAGGTAGGATGTTTTCTACACAGGTAGTAGAAAGACCCCCTGTGTTGGTTCAATGTTCTCTAGCATATCTGCCTCTGAAATGGGGTCAAATTTGAAATGCTGTTCTCTGACAGTTGCCCCCATTTGTGTGGTTCGCAAATCCTGTTTAGCGGAAGATCTAGCCTTAATAATATTTTGTCTGGCTTTTTCCGTTTTGGCTTGAAAAGCATTTAGGACCGTATTACAATCTGCGTCTGTGGGCATAAAAGGAGGAGTGAGGGACGCAGCTTTTTCAATACTCTTCAGAATATTGAAGAGTTTGCTGGTCTTGTTGTCTGCATGCTCTATTTCAGAGTTGAAGAATTCAGCCTTAGCTGTCTTAATTTTGTCCCTATATTCCTTGTCTTTGCTTTTCCATTCATTTTTGCTAACCTCAGATTTATCTATGGACCATTTTCTTTCCAAGGACCGTTTTTCCTTCTTCAGAGAGTGGAGCTCTGGGGTAAACCATGTTTGGCTGTTGTTGTTTTTCCTAGCAAGCTTTGTAGTAAGGGGTGCTTCAGACTCCACCAGCTCGAGAAGATGCTTGTTATATTTGTCTAGAAGAATAACACATGTGTCATGATCCTGAAAGGAACTCAGTATTTTGTCAGTGCATGTCTTTAACTGTGGCTTATTTAGCTTTTTGAAATTTCTAGTAGCTATTTTAATATGCGGGTTATACTTATGTGCGTATGAAGGCAATTTTAAGTTAGCCGATATCAAGAAATGATCACTCCAGATACATGGTGTGGTTCTGCAGTCTTGCAGGGATATGTTATATCCACACAACCAATCTAACTGGTTACCCTGAGGGGTAGTGGGATCCTTGTTGAGTACATTAAAATCTAGGTTGTTCAGTGCTTTTTCCAGAGCGATGGCTCCTTTGTCCTTCTTATTTCCTCGCCATAGATTCAGGTCTCCCATGATGACCGTCGATACGTTAACAGATCTTAGCGTGTTTAGGTATGAACAGAGTTCCAGTGAGAAGTCTGAGACCAGTGCCGGTGGTCTGTATATAGCTATTAGATTGAGGCAGTTATTAGGTGAAAACACCAGTTTCAGGTGCAAAGCTTCACATCCACTGAATCCCAGTGTCACTTTAAAAAGTTTGAGGCTATTTTTTGTAATGATTGCCACCCCACCTCCCCTGCCCTGCAGTCTGTTGTCAAAGTAGATAGTATAGTCATCCTGTATGGCCTGCTCGCAGGCAGGCCCCACTGGGTCTTTAAGCCAAGTTTCTGTTACACAGAAAATGTCAAAATTGTTGGAGCTAATCATGTCTTTGATGTCAATCGCGTGTTTAGTTAAGGAGCGTGTATTGAGTAAGCCAATAATGTCCAGAAACTTCCCCAAACCCCCCTGTGTTGGTTCAATGTTCGTTTTCCCTTCCATCTCGTTAGTTATAGCCCCCACCCCTTCCTGCGATCTTGCTTGCATATGCAGGTAGAGACCTTCCTTAGCTGGCTGAGTCTTTAATATAAACCAATGACAACACTTTACCTACGTTGCTCCCAATGTTATGTAACAGGTATATATAACAGGTAGGATTCCCCTATGGACCCTAGCTGCAAGGCGATAAAGCCACCCTAAAAATCACAATAAGGAATGACTGACCAAAAGGGCGAAAATACCCCCGAACGCCGACACGTCCGGCCACGGACCGGCACAGACCGGCTTGCCCCCATCGCGCCGGCGCGTTCGCGCCGGGTTTCAGGCTATGTAACAGCTGGGACTACAAGGCTGCTGGGAGATGTAGTCTGCTTCCCAGTCAGCACAGCAGCCCAGCAAGACCCTGATAAAAACACTGTTCCCTACTGCAGCAGACTTCAAGTACAAAATTTACTCTGGCACGTTACTGGTAGGCACTTGTATGAATTCTAAAAGTGATTTACAAAGCAAACCAAAATGCAGCTAACAATTTAAAATAGGAGTTAAAATGTAATGACGACGAAATACGGCAAGCGGAGGCGGCGCTTGGTGCTAAAGATACTTGTTAAAGATACTTGAGGTACTTGCAGGCAGAAATGGACTTTATAGTCCGGCCTGACCGGCACAGACCGGCTTGCCCCCTTCGCGCCGGCGCGTTCGCGCCGGGTTTCAGGCTATGTAACAGTTGGGACTACAAGGCTGCTGGGAGATGTAGTCTGCTTCCCAGTCAGCACAGCAGCCCAGCAAGACCCTGATAAAAACACAGTTCCCTACTGCAGCGGACCTCAAGTACAAAATTTACTCTGGCACGTTACTGGTAGGCACTTGTATGAATTCTAAAAGTGATTTACAAAGCAAACCAAAATGCAGCTAACAATTTAAAATAGGAGTTAAAATGTAATAACGACGAAATACGGCAAGCGGAGGCGGCGCTTGGTGCTAAAGATACTTGTTAAAGATACTTGAGGTACTTGCAGGCAGAAATGGACTTTATAGTCCGGCCAGACCGGCACAGACCAGCTTGCCCCCTTCGCGCCGGCACGTTCGCGCCGGGTTTCAGGCTATGTAACAGCTGGGACTACAAGGCTGCTGGGAGATGTAGTCTGCTTCCCAGTCAGCACAGCAGCCCAGCAAGACCCTGATAAAAACACAGTTCCCTACTGCAGCGGACTTCAAGTACAAAATTTACTCTGGCACGTTACTGGTAGGCACTTGTATGTATTCTAAAAGTGATTTACAAAGCAAACCAAAATGCAGCTAACAATTTAAAATAGGAGTTAAAATGTAATAACGACGAAATACGGCAAGCGGAGGCGGCGCTTGGTGCTAAAGATACTTGTTAAAGATACTTGAGGTACTTGCAGGCAGAAATGGACTTTATAGTCCGGCCAGACCGGCACAGACCGGCTTGCCCACTTCGCGCTGGCGCGTTCGCGCCGGGTTTCAAGCTATGTAACAGCTGGGACTACAAGGCTGCTGGGAGATGTAGTCTGCTTCCCAGTCAGCACAGCAGCCCAGCAAGACCCTGATAAAAACACAGTTCCCTACTGCAGCGGACTTCAAGTACAAAATTTACTCTGGCACGTTACTGGTAGGCACTTGTATGAATTCTAAAAGTGATTTACAAAGCAAACCAAAATGCAGCTAACAATTTAAAATAGGAGTTAAAATGTAATAACGACGAAATACGGCAAGCGGAGGCGGCGCTTGGTGCTAAAGATACTTGTTAAAGATACTTGATACATAGTGAATGTGTACATTTTTCAGTATAACTTTGTGGTGCATTTTCTATGGATATGTGTTTGGGCTAATTGTAACGTTGTGTTAGCCAACTTCCTCTTTCTTGAGTTAAGCCTGACTGCTCTGCCACGCTACCATTTTAAGAGAGGCTTGGCTTCCCCCTTTTTGGCTAGGGGGTCAACCCCATCTTTAGGTTAGTGGTTGTACAGCCCTCGTCAAAGGCCTGTCCAAAAACCGACTTAATGCACATTAAGTTTGAAATTTAGAGACCATTTATTGTAATTGTAAGTAAATTGCATCCATCATACTGCACTAGAGTTTCTAATTAAGCATATATAACTTTTAACATTGAAAACATCCCTATTTAAACATTGACAGTTAGGGACAGAGTGATTGGGCCTCATTACGAGGTAGGAGGTAGCCATGGTGCTATTAGCACCATGGCTACCCCCTTACCGCATTCCGGGTCCTGGTTCCCGAAATAGGGACTTACCGGGTCATTCCAAGCTTGGAGGACCCAGTAAATCCCCATTCCGGGAACCATTCCCCATTCCCATTCGTGCCCCCACAATTTGCGGTACCGTTATTAGCTCTGAAGTCCCTTAACGGGTCCTATCCATAACGCAAAACCAGGCGTTAAGGAAGGGACCCGCTAAGGGACCTCAGAATAGGGTGGTAAGGGATAACCGGCACCGGTGTCCTTACCGGTGCCGGTAATCCCTCACCACCTACCTCGTAATGAGGCCCATTGTCTTTGTGTATACACACATTTGTCCAATGAGGACAGAAGAAGGATGAAGGGGATGGTGGGAGAATGGAAAACTGGGTTCAGAATCAACACCACTGAATTTTAGGAGAAAACAAGTGACAAAATGCATTAAAAAAATATTTGTTTGCAATGGTGTGTAGATTTTTATATCACTTTGTTTTAAGTTAATTTAATTTTCAAACAAAAGCCTTTTCACATGGTGATATATATTTAACAAAAGCCTTTGCACATGGTGATATATATTTCAAGTCAAATGATTCCATCCGTTAATTAGTGCCGGATGCATTTTCTGCCAGGTAATGCCCGACAAACGTGGTAGATCCATGGACATTCACTGTGTTTGTGTAGACACTGCGTTGGCAGCCATTTCACATCCTTACCCTCTAATCTAAGAAGGCAGCTAAAAACACTGTCAAAACCCCTAAGATACATCTGCGAGTCACCCTCACTCAAACCTTGCCATCCGGTGGGCCATGACGAATTCGCGAAGGGCTTTCAACACAACGTTTGGGTGGATGAGCTCACTGGTGCTTGATTGACGCAGTTTTGTTCCTTGTCCAATTTTACTTCCATTTTCTCCATTCTACAAAATATTACAAAAATGTATCAAAGTTAGAGAAATCTTCATCAGCCAACATGCAACAAAATCGAATTAATTATGATGGCGTGTATTCCTGCTACAGACTGGAGAACCATATGAATCCATTCAATTACAACTTCTCAACTCTCCAACGCAGACCGACAACCCTGCAGAATCTCCTGCACCTGGCAGTAAATATATAAATCTATAAAACAAATCTGGATGTTGCTACAAAATAAAGCATGTATGACCTCAATCAGGACTCAAAGCTGTGACCTGCATGTTGAATACAAATCTTAGCAGTGAATGATGAACTCATCGAGATAACCCTACTCAGCTATTTAGTTCACAATCACAACAAATGCAAAGGCAAGCAAGTGGAACATGCCTGAAGGCCGAAACCAACAAGTGATTTGCTAAACATCGTGCTATATCAAGATCAATATTGGCGAAATGACATCCACATACAGTAACTATCATAGGTATAGGAAAGGCTGTTTCCACGACAACAAAAAGATAATTGACAATAAATTCCTAAATACACCCAGACATTTTACAGGTTTTAGATCTGTGTTGTTGCATTTCTAAATTTCTAAATATAATGATTGACTTAACTAATTGTGCTAGATGTAAGCTTCCTGATATTAAAGTGCAACTATGCTATTTAACATATTCAACATTTTAATACTAATGGTCATAGATTCAGAGTAGAAATCTGGTAAATTATAGCAAGCTCAATACAGCTAGTCTCCACTAGCCCAAGATTAATCTAATTGGGTATATGAAGGACCATGCCTTCATTTGGTTAGTGTAATCGATGAGGCCCTTGTAAGGGCAGACACTGGGAATTCATTGTCATGTGCTGTAATGCCCTCCTATACGCGCTTCCAATGTAGTAGGTGTATTGAAATAACTACTGTTTTACAGGAATCCCGGGAAGAGTAGTGGCTAAATCGCCTACTCTGCCCCACACTTCTACTAAACCAGCAGTGATCCCAACGATAAAGGGTAACCGAGCACAGCCCCACAGGTGTGCCTCCTTTGCCTCTTTTATTAGCGCACGCCGAGGGCAGGCTATATCTTCAGGAGGGGAGTGAACTGATAACAGTAGTAGCCAGCGTGGGGGTGTTGGGTTGCTTGCGCCTGGCCCTTTTAGTTTAAAGCAGGATTTCCTATCACTGAATAAAGTATTGTATTGGTTTTGTACCAAAATAGATTCAAACTGTTTAGAAAGTTCTGTTTTTAGAAAGTGCCAACATGCTCCCTTTGGAGACACGTGCAATTGTTTCGCCCTTAGCCAGGCTTTCTCAAGGCACAGTTATAGTGACAATGTGTGCATGCACGTGTTGTGCATGTAATTCATATAGTGCATTCATGTACCAATTTAACATGTAATACATATATCCCATGCTTTGAAATCTAAGTCTCACAATTGTCATACAAACAATTCCATACATCAATGTGCATCGTATCCTAAGCAATTGAGATTCAATAGTTAAGTTAAAAGGTTAGAGTTCAAGTCGGAATCTGTGTTTCCTGCAGAATGTCTTGAGACCTCAACTCGGTTGGCAAGGCTTCTCCCAAGGAAGCGTCTAGGACAGCTCCCATGAATTGGAGCCTTTGAGATGGTATCATGTTCGATTTACTGAAGTTGAGGGAGAAGCCAAGTTTGTGAAGGGAGTGACAGGTGGAGCTGAGATGTTCCAGGGCCTGTTCGGGGGAATGTGCCCTGATCAGCAATCGTCCAGGTAGGGGTAGACGTGAATCCCCCCTCTCCTGAGACTCGCTACGACCACCGCCATCCACTTGGTGAAAACCCTCTGGCGGAGGTCAGCCCAAATGTCAGAACTCAAAACTAATAATGAGAGCCGACAACAGCGACCCTCAGGTACTTTCTGTGCCTGTGCTGGATGGGCACATGAAAGTAAGCATCCTGAAAGTCCAATGATACCATCTGGTCCTGGAGCTGGAGGACCTGAAGGATCTGAGAAAGGGTTACAATCTTGAATTTGTCCTTCCAAAGGAACTTGTTCAAGTCTCTAAAGTCCAAGATGGGTCTCCATCCTCCGTCCTACTTGGGGATTAGAAAGTAAGGGGAGTACCAACCCTTGTTTCTCTCCGCTACAGGTACCGGTTCTATAGCACCTTTCTCCAGCAGGGTCAAGATTTCCTGCATAAGGAGCGGATCCTGAACTTTGAAAGAGCCGTTCCATGGTGGATGATCCTGAAGCCTTTTTAGAAAGGGAAGACAGTAACCCCGGGCAACTGTTTCCAATCCCCATGCATCTGAAGTAATATAGATGCTCTGAGTGTCTGCCTCCCACTTTTGGAGTAAAGCCTCAGAGAGGTTTTGAGGTGGCTGATGCAGCTGCTGAGGTTAAAGCAGCCGTTGCCTGGCCGGTCTTAGCACCTCTTCCCGGTTCACCACGGGGGAATCTTCTCTGACCTCTTTGGTTCAACAGTCCCCTCCCTCTTCCAACTGATGAGTAATAGTGAAAGGACCTACCCCTCCAAGATGTACCGGTGGGGACGGGGGGGGGGTTGTGGCTGTCTGATTGCTGCACCAAGGGATTTGGCTGCAGCTTTGGAGGTCTGCAGCTTCTCCAGGTTCTCGTCAGCCTTGCTGCCAAATAAATGTGTGCTGTCAAAGGGCATGTTAAGTAGTCTAGATCTGGAGCAAAACCAGACTTTCTCAACCAGACAAATCTGCGCATTACAGTGCTAGCCGCCATACCCCTGCTGATACTGTCAGCAGAGTTAAGACCAGTCTGGAGGGATTCACACATTGCATTTTTCCCATCCTTTACAATGTTTAAGAAGCCGTCTTGGTCGTTCCCTTCAGGGATATGTTCCGCCGCCATCTTTATGCAATCCCATAAGGTGAAAGTGAACTTGGCCAGTGCACACGTGGCATGTGCCAATTTAAGGGCCATACTCCCCGCAGAGAAAACCTATTAGCCAAAACTTCATAACGCTTGTCATCTGTGACTAGGGGGTTAGTTGGGTATGCATTCTGTTTGGATGTAGAAGTGGCAGCCTGAACTACTAAACATTCGGGAGTTGGATGCTTTGTTAGATAGTAAGGGTCACTATTTGCTTGTTAAGTTTTTTGTACACTGCTGGAATTAATTCTGGCGTATCCCAATTGGCACTAACTCTCCTTTGTAAAGCTACATGGAAAGGAAGAATAGGGTCCTCCTGGGGTCCCTAATCTAAAATATCAGTGAGGTAGTCCTGCTCAAAAAGTGGTGCAGTCCTTTTCCATCCCAAATATTCTATGACCCTAGACATCAGCTGTCTGTAAGATCCATTGGCATGGTCTGTGGGATCTGGTCTGCCAAACTATCTCTGGAGAAGTGTCCAACCCACTTACAGATTGCAGGTTTTCAAGAAGGTCTTTTATTCTCGAGTCCTCTGAAATTAAGGACTCTGGAACATTTTGTGTCCCATACTGGGATGTCATTCAACTGACGATGGCTCATCATCCACATAAAATGAAGAAAGAGACTTAAAACAGTCTTTCTTAGGCATTGGGGTAAAGGTTTTCGCAACATCCTTTGAGGGTTAGCTATTTGTGTCGACAATGGGGTCGAAGTCTTTGACGCAGTCGATGTCGAGGGCTTCAATGGCTGTGGCGTCAAGGCTAATTTAGGCATCGACTTGGAGTCTTTTGGTGCCAATGGTATTGATGATTTTGGCTTCGAAGGAGTCTTCTCTACTTGAGGGAACATTTGAGGGCTCCTGAGGAGTTTTCTCCTGGACGCTCGGGCCTGAAGGTGCACAGGATTTGTCCTTTGCCTTTTTGTCGTGTTTGTTGACATGGGCATTGCTCTTATCTTTCTTCGAGGGGGTCGAGGCGGATTCTCGAATACTTTGAGCTTTTTTAGTCTGAAACTCGCCCACTCAGCCGGTGAGACCGATTTGGTCAGGCACAAGACCAATTCCGGTGGAGGAACTCGACGATGAAGACAGGCAATCTATGGTGCCTTTTCTTCAACCGTCATGAAGATGATGATGAGTGGTGTGAGCACTGCGTGATCGGGACATTCTCGCTTTCTACCGACAAGGAGAGTCATCTCTTGGCTCGTTGGAGGATCGCTTTTTTGACAGCGGTGTTGAATAGGATTTATGAGACCTACCTGCAGCTAACTTCCCTCTATGCTCTTTCACAGCTTTCACTGTCATCGATAGGCAGGACCCACACTCTGATGTTAAATGAGTCGATCCTAAGCACCACAAACACACACGATGGGGGTCCATAAGGGACATTTTTGCCCCACACAAGTGGACATTTTTTGTAATCTTGAGTTGAAGATGCCGATGACGATGTCATCTTTTTCACTAAACACGAAAGGTTTCTTGACAAGGAATGGAAGGGTGCCGATATTCCGAAGTGATAGCTCTCGCACAAAAATTTAACTGATAGGTCGCTGCGTGCGCTGTATACCATCAATGAAGTCGACACTGAGACAGAGGCCCTCGACGTTCAGTGCCCCTTGCTGGAATAAAATACTTCTGAAGCAGCCAAAGCTGGATATGAAGATATCATAAGATAAGGAATACCTGGGAGGACACAATCCATTCAAAGAATGGCTTTAGACACACTACATAGATCAAATCAAGATAGGGGGCTCACAATCCCAGATTTTGATATCTATTTCACGGCAGCTCAGTTGCAGATGGTGACCAAATGGAATGATTCTCTGGAGTGGGAATAGAGGAGGTTCATATCAGGGCTTCTGGGGAATAGGGAAGGGATTGAGTTGTTATGGGACCCAATGGGCATGGTGGGAAAGAGTACAATATACGCTGTTCCAAGGGAGATATGGCAGGGCCTCCTGAGGGAATAATGTAAATCACAGATGTACAGTCCAAACCTCCCATTGGGGTTTGACCCGATCATACGAGAGATCATGATAACCTTCGATATTGGTGAATTACACAGTCATGGCTGCACTCGGATAGGAGATCTCTATATGGCAGGGAATCTTCTATCATTCAAGCAATGGAGACACATGTATGCAATGTCTCAGGGAACCTCTCTGGGTTATGCTCGGTTGGTTAGGAGACTGACTAACATGTGGGACGAGATTTCAGAGGAACCGGAGACAAACCCCTTACTGCAGCAGATGCTGGATTTGGGTGGAAGCAGAGGAGTTATCTCTGGGATGTATAAGAGAATTTGGGAACAGAAACTGCATCCCATGTTGGGGGTCAAAGGGAAGTGAGAGAGGGATATGGGCTATGAGATTACGGATGCTCAGTGGACAAGCATTTGGGAACAAGTGACAAAGGTATCCAGGAACGCAAAGTCCGGTCTAATCCAATAAAAAAGTCCTACACAGGGTACAAATGAATCCAGATTGCATGCAATTAATCTGCAACACACACATGGATGGCCAAAGTGTGGGGAGCATCAGCAGAATTCTGGCACATGGTCTTGTACTGTAGGGTAATCCAGGCATATTGGGGGATGTTATGGGAAAACTGAACACCTGGACATATAGTACGTAAAGTGTACTCTGGAGATATGTTTGTGGGGACTGGTGGCAGTTGGGAAAAAGGGAAAGAAGAAGAAGAAAATAGGGAAATTCCTGCTCATATTAGCAAAACACAGGATAGCGATATCCTGGAAAAACCCAGAAGGCCCCACAGGGCAATCTTGGGATAGGGATGTGCAATGATGGGGGAAATCCTGAGAGGGAGGGTGGATTTAGAGGAGGATGAAAGGGGGCACTCAACTGGGCACAAATGCTTAACGAACTAATGTCGATGCTAGATTTGTGCCCACCTTGAAAAGGGGCAGTTAGAGATACAGCAAAGTTATGAGGGATTACTAGGGAGTGACGGTGGGGGGAAAGCAGGAGGAGTGGAGGGGGGTGTTTAGTTGGGGAAATGTTTATTTACTGCAAGCCTGGCTACTATGTGGACATCGGTCAGGATAATGTGCACTGTTGAAAATGTTGACTGTTGTATCAATTGGAGTAAAAAGAGAAGAAAACTTTGAAATAAGTAAATTCAACATCAAAAAAATCAGTTACGTTATACATATACTTAACTGTTTCACCTTGTGAACTGGGCAATGTTCCCTTCCCCACATTCAAAGCAGGAATTTGTAGCAACAGTCAATACAGGAAAGTTCTGTTTTATAACAAAGTTCTGGTAGTCAGGTTCTTCTTTCTCCAACAGTCTCTCAATAGGACTTTCCAACAGTTCCAAAAGGAAATAACAAATCTCGATTTCTCCACTTGTAACAAAGAGTTAAACACAACTTCTTTTTAAGAACCATAAACACTTTCATAGTTCCTTGATAGCAACATAAATAGTTTGTCAGGATGGTTCCACAATGATTCACAAAATCATGTAGTAGCCTTGGCACTTCTTCTGCACTGTATTTATCCACAAAACAGTGCTTCAACTTAGTAAAGTCTATTGACTTTCAACCACTTCAGTAATGAACACTTCTTCTGAAAAGACATGAACCGCATTGGTGCTGTTTATGCCACATGTAATGCAGACTATGCGCCTCTCCTCCTGAATGTTGGCTATCAGGAGGGCAGCTTGTCTGCCACACTTGTTTTCCCACTCCTACATCAACCAAATGCTGATCATGGCTTTTTATCACACTTGTTCTTCTTTGGCTTGGAAAATGCTTGTTTCGGTCTTTATTAACTATTGCCTCTTCCGCTCTGGGACAATATGGTCTGCTTCTTAATGGCCCTCTTCAGGTTTTGGCAGTATTGGTTGTTGTTAAGATCTTTTAATATTGCCCTTTCCGCAGCTTTAGTAATGGTGGTTTATGTTACCTGTGAAAGTACAATTGTCTCCAATGCTCTTATTCAGAATGATCTGCAAAGTTATTCTTAGTCTGCCAATTCCGCTTCTTTACATTAGTTCGGCATTCAGTACTGTTAACAAAGGCTACCATGAGATTACAGAGCACTCCAGGGTCACAGACAACTAGTGGACTCACCGGGCGCTGCATACACGTCTGCTTGCTCCGCTGCCTCCGTGTCTTCTGCTGCCTCCGCTTCCCGCTACAAGGTAAGTTGCTTTCTTCTGCCTCCCGCGGCCTGTGCCGGTCAGGAAAGGAGCGTGCTTCGCTCAAGGAATACTCCGGTGCTTGCCTGTTACCAGAGCTCACTTTACTGGGGAAAGCATTTTGAATTCATGCTTACCGCCATGCAGCCTCTGCATACAAGATTCTTAAGTGTAGAGACCATCACAAAACCGGCAACCGCTTCACAATCAGTGGCGGCTCCGACAGCTCTGCTTCCATTCAACTTCTGCTACAACTGCAACGTGGAGTCATGATAATTACTCGAACCTCTACTTCGTTTCTTGCTACCTCTTGTGGCTTGGACCTGAGGGGTTCTTTTTTACCCACTAATCCCTCTCATGTGTGGGTCATTACAATCACTAGACTGCACCTTGCAGTCCAGTGCCTCCAAATCACTCGTCCCCGTCCCAGTATTTTGGGCATTGTGGGACTTAAAGTCCCCAATGTTACAATTAGCTTTTCCTGCTACAGTTCCAATTTTACAATAGGCCATTAATAGTGTATGGTCTCTGGAAAAGTTAGTAAAGCTATTATCCCATTCCTCCTGACCTGATTCCCACCCCATTTGATCCTCCCACAGAACACCACCCCCAGGGTGAGGATCAGAAAGGGTCTGCCTTTCCCTGGCCACCTGGGAAGGGTCCCAGGCCAGATGTTCGGTGGGAATCATCTCTGATTCAGCACAACATCCAGGGCATGCAGACTACTGGACCACCAGTCTGGTGATGACCTCAGGGGACTCTCAAGACACAATGCATATGGCGAGAACTTGAAGAAAATGGAGGCAGGCGACCCTAGGGGCAGAAACAAAGATGCTGGTGTTGCAAGACCCCTCTTCATGGTGGAGAGCATAAACTTGAAGCGAATTGTAAGGGTGCATAAGAAGGACTCTGACACGAAGATGGCATATTTGGAGCTATAGACTTTTATTAGTAAAAGTAAAGAATGAGGAAACCTATTTTTCCCTATTACTAAGAGGCATTTCCCTGCCTCATCTAAAGATCTAAAGTGCCTGTCAGGATGTCTGTTAAAGTAAAAGTGTCCACCGCCCTTTGTCAAGAAAGCCCTGCTTCTGGCTATTACACTATAAACTAATAAAAAACTAAGCAGGATTATTCTCATGGATTATTGTTAAAGTGCCACACAATGTCTCCTTGGTGGGCCAGGAGAATGCCTCCCTTCTCCTGGTGTTTGGTTCCAGTCTCAAATTAGCCCAGGGGAATAACTCCCTTCCCAGATTTGTTGGACCATCCTCCAGGTCCACATTACCAGGAGAATGACTATATTCTCCTGTTAGTTATGACACAGTCTCCTACAATCAGGGGGAATTACGCCCTTCCCCATCACTTCTCCCTATTAGCTTTTACACTTACAACACCCAACTCTGAGTGTTGTGAGGGTCTGTGACCTTAGTTTCTCTCTTCTTCTTTGGTTTGGCCGACTTGGTTCACTTCCCTGCCATATACTGCCTGGTGGAAGATGACTTGTATCACTCACTGGGGTTGGTCCAACAGAGGCTAACGAAACCTGTTGGAAAACCTTACAAAGAGTCTATAGACTCTCAATCTTCGAAACCAAGATAAACCTTTTCAACACGCAAATTGAACTAGCTAATACAGATCGAAGAAGCTCTTCGAGATTCTTAAAGGTCTAAAAAAAAAAAAAAATCATGCCACCTCCTTTACCCCTGCTAATCAGACCGGTCTCACAGTACAAATGGCCTTTGAAGCAAAGATTGCTAAATCACGTGCCAAGATCAGAAGTGAACTGGTAAAAAACAAGTCTGCTTCACTGCCAACAGTACTTCCATCCCCCTGTATAGGGCAACGTGAATTGAAATGTTCACGTGTCAATACTGTGAGAAACCTGAAGGTGTCTCCCTATCCAAACCTTGAAAATCCCTTATCCAGTTGGCCAGAAAATAGCCATCCCTATTGGATCCAGTTCCTGGGGATGGACCAGTGAGGGAGGATCACCTGGATGGAGGTGGGGGGGGGGGGTCCTTGAGGAGTGAGAGTGGGACACAGATGGGTTAGAAGCAGTATCACCCTTCCTTTGACAACTTTTCCCCATCCTCTCAAGTAGGACATTCAAAAACACTTCCCCCGTTTTGAAACACAAACACCTTCCCACCACACAATAGACAACAGACTAATGTTAACCTGTGTACCTGGCATGTCCCAACCCGAGGGTCAATCAATTGACTCAAATCACACACACCTGATGGCCCTTCCTTTTCCCCACAGGGATAAAAGGTGGAACAAGAGAGCGCAGAATGAGCAAGGCGAGCACAGCTGACAGCACGATGAGGCGGCTACCACGCAGCAGTTCAAGAGTAGGAGAAAGGTGGCAGAAATCGAAAGGGTGGCGAGGAGAGAAGTGGCCTTGCCCTTTTCATCCCAGACCCGCAGAACCTTCATGGAAAAGATCCTAAAACCACGAACAATAACCCAAGTGTCTTGCAGCAGATGTCAACAGTACACAGGGCAAGCCTCGCCAATAAGCAGGAGCGAGGGAAGCTCCAGTGCCCGTGGTACTGGCCTTGACTCCAGAAAAAAAGGCCAAATGGATCATCACAGCCGGTGAGTCGAAGGGAGAACTGATAAGAAACGGGCTGTGTTGAATGAGAATTGCAGTGGTGACAAGTTTGTACCAGGTTCAACAAACTTTCAATGTACTGTAAAAGTGTGAAGGGGAAACCAGCAAAAGGGGAAATCGGCAGCACGTAGGTGCTAACTCAGGAGACTCTGGTCGATCCCCATCTGAGTGAAACTACGATTACCAGAAGGCCGTAGGAGGGCCAGCGAAATAGGTCAAAGTGGTCAGAGGGTCAAGCAAAATCCCTGTACAATTGAAAGACTTGGATCAATAAGCAGTGTGAAAGCAAGGGAGGCGAATCCCACAAACATTGAACTGTGTAAAAAGAGAATATTGAAAGTCAGAGGGGTCAGCTCCCAGAAAAGGGGGACCCAGGTGTGGGCCACTATCACCCTGATCGAGAGCCACAGTAAACCTGGCAAAGGGAAGGTAAGAATCGTGAGGGGGTCAGGGCCAGGCAAAGGGGGATCCAGGGGTGAAAGTTGTCACCCCAAGAGTGAGAAAAGTGAAAGCAAAAGTTAAGAAACGGCAAGAGTGAACTCGAAGGAGTGATGCCAGAGAAGAGGGGTCCGAGCGCGGCAGAGGGAGATCCGGAGATGAAGCTATCACCCAGGTACTAGCAGTCAAGAGAGGTCCGAGCCCGACCGAGGGAGATCCAGGGGTGAAGCTATCATCCAAACTTCAAGTAAAGAACTGAGATACAAATTAAGGAGTATGATACGAGAAGGATCAGCACCCAGAAGGGGGAGACCTAGGGGTGAAACCATAACCCTATCTGAACTGTGGATTACAATTTAGAAGGGTCAGCGCCCAGAATAGGAAGACCCAGGGGGAAACCATCCCCCTATCTGAACTGTGGATTACAATTGAGAAGGGTCAGCGCCCAGAAGAGGGGGACCCATGGGGTGAAACATTTTCACACTAATGAACTTTCATTTAGTTAAAGGAACTTTTGTTTTGGTTATTTTTGAAGACATCAGGCCGTAAAGGCAAGAGACTTTTCGGAGTAAATGTGACTTGGCCATCGACAGTCCTGAGAACGGCCATTGGAACTATTGTCTCATGCTGGAGAAGCCCGGGACTGTACTGTGCTCCAAGCTTGCATCTTACCCCGTGCACAAAATGTGGGTAAGGAAGGCCTAGGCTACTGCATTCTGACATATTATTTGGGAACATTTCTTTGCTTTCTTAAAAACTATCCCACACCCTTTTTTGAATTAGTTGTAAGGTTTGGCAATAGGGTTCTTAGTCTAGGCCCTTTTATTTTGACACAACGTCTTATTTTTCATTTCATGGTTGATGCATGCTCCCATCTTATATATAAGTTCACATTAGGCATTTTTCCAACTTGCATACAGCGTTCATTGTTCAATAAACACCCTTGAACGTGGTCATTTGTGTCTGTCTTACTTGTTGTCACCATGAGTTCCTCACAATACATCGGGCATGATTGACATCTTGACCTCCTTACGCCCTTCTGCCTGCCCAGAAAATGTTCTTCTGCCTAAGCTGATTCTCGAGAACAAAGATATTGCTGCTCCTTTCTTTGCGAGATTCGTTAACTCTTCATTTAGCAATAACCAGGTGCCTGACTCCATTAAGGCTGTCACTGTTACACCCCTGAGAAAGAAGGCTGGACTTTACCCTAATTACACCAATAACTGAAGACCCATCACTAACTGAAATTTCCTGCTAAAGATACTTGACAAATCAGCCACACTCCAACTTCAAGCGTTCATTGAATCCTTCAACATCTTACACCCCAGACAATCTGGCTTCCACATCACAGTACGGAGACAGCACTCATAAATCTTCAAACCCATATGCTTGGAATCATGGGCAATGGTAAACCTGTCCTACTAGTACTGTTGGATCTGTATGCAGCTTTTGAGCTGCTAGACCACAAGCTCCTCTTAAGAACATAGGACAGTGCAGTCAGGAAACCATCGACTGGATACAGTCTTTCCTTTTGCACCGAATTTCTAGAATCTGCTGTGGGGACGCCACTGCTTCCTCAGCTCCAATCAACCGGGGTGTCCCTCAGGGTGACTGTTGATCTCGGCTGCTCTTTAACCTATACATCAGACCTCTATGTAGTCTCCTAGAGGAGAATGGTGTCTACTTTACCAGCTACGCGGACAGCACTCAGTCCTACAATTCCCTCGGAATTATGAGCTTGATTCAAAGAAATTGGAACACAACAATTACAAGACTGAGTCTTGGATGAACTCAAACTGGATGTGTCTGAATGGAATGGTTGCCCGCCTCACCGACGTGACACCACGCATGCGCGGAGCACGGTCAGCGACACAGCTCACTTCAGGAGCTCTCCCCAGTACGAGAAGGTAAGCAACTCGCCCTCTCCTTCGGGGTGTTACAAGTATTAATACCAAAGTGACTATAACAGTCTATTGACATCCCATTTAGGATACATTGTCTATATATTATAACAGGAGACATGTGTCCACGCACAGCTAACTACACTCTGCACCGGCCAATAGTAGGCTAACAGCACTTTAATTTCTCACGTGCACAGTGTCAATTTCATGACACAAATAGGACCCATGCATCTAACACACGCTGTGTCCTATATATTGCAGCGGAGACCTCTCCTGCAACTCCAGAGAACAATCACCACCTGGTCTGGCATACTCGGATTCGCCATTCCCCACGCACCATCCTGCCCTGAGACAAAATACTGTTGAAGACAGGTATGTCTGAGCTTAGCATCATGCTTTTTTAGTTTCTTATTCTATAGAACCCTTTTAAAACAGCACATGTCCCCCCCTTTTTTCTTGTTCCTCATCCACAGCTTGGTCAGAGAAACACACACAAGACTACCCGATTTCACAGTCCTGAGGAAAGCTATAGAACAACCCACCATCTACATCTGCGTTGTTATATAGCTGGAAACACATCTAAGTGTCGACTCCTTCTCAGTGCATGTACAATAATATTGCATTTGATAACCTTGTTGTATTAATGACTAAGTGTTGTTGACATTATATGCCGATACAATATAATGAAAATACAATTTGTGACAATGGACTTTTAGTTTGTCTATGTTTTTTTAAAAAATCTTTTGGGGTGTGTCCCAAATAAAAATTCTTAAGCACCCGTGAAAAATTGTTGTTGGGTTCTATTACAAAAAAATCACAAGTCTTACTAGCGTAGACTTGGTCTCATGTATGCTAGCGCGACACCTGTTAGTGTCTCAGAGGAAGAGGCAGCCAGAGTCCAACCCCCTCTTTTTGCAGTGTAAATTCGTCCTCCAGACTCAGGCCCCTCTATAAAATACAAAGAGGATCCCCCCTTTCCCTTCCTTATAAACCTGAATGGAAGCAAGACTGAACTGTTGATATTTGCTTCACCTCAGACAAGGCTTAAACTTGATCCCAGATACCTATCCTTCGCTATTCAAGACTGTGACATCAAGGTATCGGAAAAGGTGAAAACATTAGTCCCTTAGTTCCGAGATTCATGTCAACCAGATGGTTAAAAACTCTGCCTACTGCCTCTGACTGTTGAAAAACATCTGTCCTTTCATCTCTGAGCCCAACAGTACATCGTTTGCACAGGATTGATTATTGTAATGCTCTATTAATAGGAGCCAGCAAAAAATGGCTACAAAAATTGCCAGTTACACAGAACAACGCTGTCCGCATTATCAAAACAAAATCAAGACGGGAGCACATCTCCAGCAGTCGACAAGACCTGCAATGGCTCCTGGTACATGCAAGGATCCACTTCAAGGCAGCTGTGCTCATTCACAGATGTCTATACAGGATGTTGCCAACCTACCTTAAAAAAATGGTGACCCTTTACGAGCCTAGATGAACTCTGTGCTCAACCGCTCAAGCACTGATCACTAATCCAAGCTTTAAGTGGGCCAATAGACTGGGCAAACCTTTCCCAGTCCTTTCAGCCAAACTCTGGAATTCTCTCCCCCTGGCCTTGAGACAAGAACAAGGCCTAATGCCATTTCGACAAGAGTTTAAAAACCTTTCTCTTCAAGTAACCTTCATTTGTGATCCGATCTAGGTCCCGTTTTTCTTGTGTCAATCTTTCTTGGCGACACGATGCCTGCGCACTTTCGGCGCCATACACACAAAAAAACACACAAAAAAGTAATTAAACCATGAAAGAGGGAGTTAGACCATTATTCCAGAGAATTGGTTTGTCTGCAGAGAACGAGGGTAGGGGAAGAGATAGAGAGAGATAGCAAGAGAGAGAGAGAGAGAGAGAGAGCGAGTGAGAGAGTGAGAGAGTGAGAGAGTGAGAGGAGGAAGGAGTTTTCTAAGCAGTGTAGCTTAGTTTGTGACCCTGAAAGGGAGGCCCCTGGCACAGGCTTGTCTGGGTCCAATGCCAAGAGCTTTGCAAAGGTTCAAGACCAGCAGAACTAAGAAGGAGTTTGCCAGCCTGCTGGGAGTCACAAACCCAGGCCCAGCAAAGAACCGGACAGAAAGGAGAACCAAAAACCTTTAGAGAGCTCCTTCCCAGAAGAGCAACCACTGCCTGGAAGATACCCTCAGGCTGAAATTCACCCAGGCAGGAGGAGAAAAAGTCATGCTTAAATTGGTAACGATGCCTGCTAAGGCAAGAGGGGGAGCTTGAATCTCATAAAGTGCGCCCTGCGCAAGATGGGGAGCACAGGGTCTTGCCCCAATAGGAGACACTGAGACTGTGAGTAAACTGAATGGCACCCCCAGAGTGCCATAACCCTGAGATATGAATGTTTAGAGTAAGGAACTAGACTGGGGCGTTAGGTCTACTTAGACTAGACCGTGGCACTACGTTTATTTACTCCTCCATCCTGACACTGTTCGCCATAGTTCCCCTTCTTAAGGTTTAGAAGACTTCACTCTAGGTCCTTTATTTATTTGCTGATTTGAAAGTTGCCAACAGCAATAATGTCCCGTGGCATCTTAGGCGGCCATCAGGGGGGAGGGGAATGGTTAGAGCATGAATGGGAAGCTCCAATGACAGAGGTAAGGAAAAAACAGTTAATGAACCGGGAGTTGTTTTACGTTTGTTCTTAAAATGGGACATTTTCCTCAAGCCTCAGATAAAAAGTGAGCACATGCCGAACGAGGGAGCCAGAAAAGTCCAGAGTTTTCCCTGCATTATGGGCTGTCTCGCCCTACACAAACTATAAAGGACCCTGAAGGCCAGAGACCCCTTGCCTTGTAACACAGAAACACCGGAAGCATCTCTGGTCAGAAGGCCTGCTACTTTTGAGTCCTTGCTACAGTGTAGACTTCATTATCTGGAAGAAGGTGGAATTTTGGAGAGACTTTTGGCACAGTTGAAAGGTACCTTTTAATGCCAGTGACAGCTCATGGGCTGTTTCCATAGGAGGCATAAATGGGTTCATAACACACTGAGGTCATCCATGTACAGTTCTTCTTTTGATTATTCATTAGCTGTGTTCTTCATTTTATTTGTGTTTATTATTTGAAAGCAGAGGATTGTGATTGCGTCTTCATCTCTTCGCAGGGAGCCCTGTATGGCAGATCTATAACCCAACGTCCAAGGTCAATACTATATTAAAGGGCGAGTACTTCAGCTTCAGTGCATGCCCTGCACCGCCTGGCATAGTGACTGGTCAAGCATCTCAACCTCCCAGTGCATTCTCCATACCATTTTTCGTTATAAAGAATTTGATATATGTTCATTCTTTATAAAATATTCAATATACAGACTGCATACCAGCCTGGGTTTCGACAAAGTAGCTGCACATTTCTAGAGGGGTAGAGATGGAGCAGTTGTCGCAACTCCCTCCTGCACAAACCCCCACTTTCTGAAAATCCTTCCCAGAACTTGTTTTAGTCTGGCTTAGTAAATGTAATTGACGTCCAACGTATTGTAGACTGTGGCGTAAGTGCGTCATCTCACCTGGTCAGGTGACTGGTGTTCTGCCTGGTACTTGAGGAAGAAGTCCACAAGGTTGTACACATCGCCTTCACTGTCGATGCCCAAAGCCTGGAGGGAAGCAGAGAGGTTACTCAAGCGGTTAGTATGCAGGGTCATACACACACACACACACAACTAACTGCTTGTAGCAAAGCCTCGACCAATAAATAAAAAGACAAGTTTTAGATGTAATATAACATATTTTAACATCTAATGGTTACATGATCTAGCTATTGAGCTCACAACAAATAACACACATTATTTCAATAGGCCTTCTGATACACTACTTTAAATGGCTGAATATGTTACGCAGATAATGTTCTAATTGGTTAGCCATTGCAACATGTTATACCAGTGCAAATATATGAATCTAAGTATGATGGGTGTTCTCCATTCATGATGATAATAATAATACTGCTAATGTGTGTTTCCATAGCGCTTGATATCAAATTCCTCCCGCTTCTACGCACTGCAATAATAAGGTTACCACACTACTTAATGCTCTCAATTAACCAACTTCTGATGGATGAAGGGCTGAGGAAGGCGACATGCCAGGAAATAAACTTCCCAAGCGTAGACTGGCCCCACGGCAGAGGTGAGCGCTTCACTCGCTGAGCTATGAAACACTTGTGTACAGGCGCGTTATAAATGCCATATCATATCATACTCCGGGTTGTCAGATTAAAAGGACAGAACATATCCCAGCTTTCAAAAGTGCACACTATGCAGAGGTTGTCCCTCTGCCAGCAAGCAGTTGTTACTGCATAGAGACTAGGTGAGCACATACATCTGGTACCTTTGCAAGGTTACTGGCCTCGAGGTTCTGGTCTTACAAATTGTGGAAATTAACCTGAGCAGTCCCAAGCGATAATCGTGAAGATTTAAATAGACTGAATAGGTGTCTAGAGACATTCTTTCAAACACCTTTATAAGAAAGAGAGGCAAAATATCTCTCACACTTTAACAGGTAATTTACTCCAGCACTAGCTGACAACAGAGCGATAGGTCCCCTAGTAAGGGAAACGGATGATAAGCTCCTAGTGCGAGCGATGTGGTGTCCTAGTAGGGGAAACAAATGAGAACCTCCTAGTGTGAGCAATGTGGTCTCCTAGTAGGAGAAACCGATGAGAAGCTCCTAGTGTGAGTGAAGTGGTCTCCTAGTAGGGGAAAGCCGATGAGAAGATCCTGGTGAGAGCAATATGGTCTCCTAGTAGGAGAAACCAATCAGAAGCTCCTTGTGCAAGCGATGTGGTATCCTAGTAGTAGAAACGGATGAGAACCTCCTAGTGTGAGCGATGTGGTCTCCTAGTAGGAGAAACCGATGAGAAGCTCCTTGTGTAAGTGAAGTGATGTAGTCTCCTAGTCATGGAAACAGATGAGAACCTCCTAGTGTGAGCGATGTGGTCTCCTAGTAGGAGAAAGCCGATGAGAAGCTCCTAGTGAGAGCAATATGGTCTCCTGGTAGGAGAAACCAATTAGAAGCTTCTTGTGCAAGTGATGTGGTATCCTAGTAGTGGAAACGGATGAGAACCTCCTAGTGTGAGCAATGTGGTCTCGGAGTAGGAGAAACCGATGAGAAGCTCCTTGTGTAAGTGAAGTGATGTAGTCTCCTAGTAGGGGAAACGGATGAGAAGCTCCTAGTGCGAACGATGTGGTGTCCTAGTTTGGGAAACGAATGAGAAGCTTGTAGTGTGAGCGATGTGGTCGCCTAGTAGGGGAAACATATGAGAAGCTCCTAGTGCGAGTAAAGTGGTCTCCTAGTAGGGGAAATGGATGAGAAGCTCCTGGTGCGAGCAATGTGGTGTCCTAGTAGGGGAAACGGAGGAGAAGCTCCTAGTGCGAGCGATGTGGTGACCTAGTTTGGGAAACAAATGAGAAGCTCGTAGTATGAGCGATGTAGTTTCCTAGTAGGGGAAACGGATGAGAAGCTCCTAGTGCGAGCGATGTGGTCTCCTAGTAGGGGAAAAGGGGAAACATATGAGAAGCTCCTAGTGCGAGGGAAATGGTCTCCTAGTAGGGGAAAATGGATGAGAAGCTCCAAGTGCGAGCGATGTGGTCTCCTAGTAGGAGAAACCGATGAGAAGCTCCTTGTGCAAGTGATGTAGTCTCCTAGTAGTGGAAAGAGATGAGAACCTCCTAGTGTGAGTGTTGTGGTCTCCTAGTAGGAGAAAAGGATTAGAAGCTCCTAGTGCGAGCGATCTGGTGTCCTAGAAACGCATGAGACGCTCGTAGTGTGAATTATGTGGTATTCTAGTAGGGGAAACACATGAGAAGCTCCTAGTGCGAGTGAAGTGGTCTCCTAGTAGGGGAAACAGATGAGAATATCCTAGTGCGAGCAATATGGTCTCCTAGTAGTGGAAACGGATGAGAACCTCCTAGTGTGAGTGATGTGGTCTCCTAGTAGGAGAAACCGATGAGAAGCTCCTTGTGCAAGTGATGTGGTCTCCTAGTAAGGGAAACGGAGGAGAAGCTCCTAGTGCAAGCGATGTGGTCTCCTAGTAGGAGAAACCGATGAGAACCTCCTAGTGTGAGCGGTGTGGTCTCCTAGTAGTGCAAACGCATTTGAACCTCATAGTGTGAGCGATGTGGACACCCCCACCACCCCCGCTCCCCTTCTACGGTATTATGTGATTCATCATTTTCATTCCTGCCGAATGTGCAGTAAAAGCGCATTCAGCATTTTTCCCCCATTATTTTCTTGCAATACTCTTACAGCTGTCATCCCTTCTTGATACATGCGCTGTTCTTACTGTTCAATCTGATTTTTGGTCTCTCCAGTCTACCGAAGCTACTCTGCTCTATGTTCCCAATTCTCTTCTTTCAGCTTGCCAAGGGAATGAGGGGGGGATACTCGGGTGCCAGATGGTGTGGTGTGTGAAGTGTACTTTGAAGGGTAGGTCGTCAGTTGTTTTCGGAATTGCAGGGTACAGTCTGCAAGCCTGATGTGGGGCGGGATGTTGCTCCAGATCCGATGTGTGTAGTTGGAGAAGCAGGTTTCCTGATTTTCTCCTCATATTATGAATTTAGAGTCTGGCTGTGTCTTGTCTCCAGGTGCTGCATTGAGGTCTAGTGATCCTGGGGGTTCCTGCCAAGTAGAGTGGTCACTTGTATGCAATGCAGCAGATCATAAGGGGGTGCAGGAGGGGGGCAGTCAGCGTGGGTATGATCTACTCACATTTCTTTAGCCCTTCGAGGAGGCATGTGGCTGCACGTAGTACACTTTTCAAAGGGGGCAGAGTGCAGTAGGAGATGCCAGCCCTCAGGGCATTACCCCGTACAGGTGTGATTGTAACTATGGCTTGGACAGTGTTCCTTAAGTGTACGCCTAGCAGGTATGCTTTGAATTTGTGGAGCAGTGAGAGATGGTACAACGCTGTCCTGATTTTCCTGGTAATTTTAGTTTTGGAGGCTATTTTTTTTTTTTTTTTTATTATTGTTTCGATAGTAAATTTACTTTACACCTTTACAAATATTAATAAACATAAAAATACATTAAAAGAGCCTATTATGTACATAAAACGAATACAACCAAATTTCATTTACTCTAAAAAGACATTGAGATAAAACCTTTCAAGTATACCAAGACACTGTGTGTACAATCATAAGACCTCTACAATATACTCTAGACGTATACATCATAACAGGCCGACGTCCACTCAAAACACCGTTACAGATAATAGGGCAAAAGAGAAGAAGGAAAGAAGAAAGACGCAACAAGCAATCAATCAAAATTCAACAACACAAAAAAAAACAAAAACAAATACGGCAGTAAGTACAGATACCAACCAATTATAACGTTCAAAATTTCTTACCTATGCGGGTGGGCCAAACCTATGCTGTTAAAACTTACATAATTCATCGGCAACAGCTGTTCTTCAATCAATGTAACAAGTCTAACAGTTGCTAAGATAATGGCATTCGAGGATCCCTGCATGCATCTTATCCATATTAAATTGGCTTCAAAGCTCGAGTAAGAAAAGAACAGAGAAGCCAAACAGTACAATCTTTGATTCGCAAAAAATTTACAGTAGATAAATAGATGTTCTAGCGTTTCATTTTCAGACCTATTCAGACAAAATCGACATCCATGCCTCTTTGCCAACTCCCCATACCCGGCCCAAGACCAAATGCGCGCTCCCGTGTGGATAAGATCCAAACGGAAGCGCATATAAGTCTGTCTGGCCCTTTTTTCCGGAAAACAAAGGATATAGGGCAACCTTGGAATAACAGCGTGTCTAAACATTGCATAGGTCGTGAAGGAGGAGTAACCCCCAATCTTGTCAGAATTATGAGCCCAAGAGTTGCAAAAGAAGCGAGTTCTAACTTTACTTGGAGTTCTAGTCAAGTCTTTCATAGTCATATTAAGCGACTCCAGAGTCTCCATTATTTCTTCCTTTGCTTCCCGAACCGAAGCCGGGCAATTTTTTTCCAACATTATCTGAAACTCCTCATAGAGTGAGTTAGTGGGAGGCAAAAGAACTTTACAAAAGGCATTTACCTTCCTCCAAAGATATTTGTCGGCTAAAGAATAGAGTCCCAACTCATGTAATATAATGGAATTTGGTAGATAACTTGGAAGCCCTAGAATTTTCTTCCAGAGTTGACCTTGAATCTGGTTTAACAAGGGCCCCAACTTCAGCAGGCATATATCAAGAGTATAAAGCAAGATGGGCTCTATTTTCATCGTGTAGAATTGAATGAGGGGCAAGAGAGAAAAGCTACAGTATTTGGCGTAAATTATTCGCATTTGTCCCATTAGCGGGCCAAGCTTCGCTTTCAACAAGGCCCGCCATCCCTCAAGTGAGTTCCCGTTAGACAAGTGATAGCCCAGGTAGATGACCGCATCCTTCCTAGCAATGGACTGCTGATTGATAGTGAATGTAAATCTAGGCAGTTTTTTTTTAGCCGTGAAAATCATAATATGGGATTTCGCCGGATTAACTGTCATGTTATTCAGCAAACAATATTCGTAAAATGTATTTAGTTTGTTCTGCAGACCAAAAGGGACTCTATCGAATAGAATAATATCATCAGCAAAGGCTAACCAATGCAAACGCATGGTACCCAGTATTACAGGAAATGAATTAATCTCTTTCCATAGATTCTCAATATCTGCGAGATATAGATTGAATAGAGTTGCAGCCAGATTACATCCCTGTTTGACCCCTATTCTCGTAGGAATATTAGCAGAAAGGAGCCCCTTAGCATTAATCCGAATTTGACATGAGGTGTTTGTATGAAGGGCAGCAATTAGGGCCACCAAGGTGGATGGAATGCCATAAGCCAACATCTTGAGCCAGAGGCGAGCTCGAAGGACATTGTCAAAAGCACATGTGAGATCAATGGCAGCCATATAAATGGTGCCCTTGGATTCTCCGTGCACAGCTCTCCTTAAGTGTACTAAGATTGAGGCGTTTAATTGGGTACCCATTGCCCTACGAAAACCTACCTGTGCTTTAGACAAGATATTAAGGTTCCTTATATGATTTTCCAAATCAACCAAAATTAGTCGTGTAAAAATTTTCGCTGCGGTGTCGATCAAAGCAATAGGTCTGAAATTCGCGGGATTGCTTAACACCCCCTTTTTATGTATGGGAATGATAATGGCTATAAGCCATGATGCTGGAATAATCCCGGTGTGATAAATCGACTGATAACATGACAGTAAATACCTAGCCCAAAAATGGGGATCGGATTTGTACACACAAGGGGGCAGCCCATCAGGGCCGGCAGCTTTTGATGGATTTAGCTGCTCAATTGCCCATATAATATCCTTTACTTCCCAAGGACAGATCACCGGAAGAGACAAGTGCACCGGAATGCACTCTGATTCAATATACCTATCAGGTAGAGAGAATTTCAAACTAAAGAACCCCTCCCATTCTGGGCCTAAAATAACCGCCACCATACGAAGATCGGCTTTTCCTACAGGATTTCTTAAAATGGCCCATACGTCTCGGACTTTTTTTTTACACAGCAGGCCAATCATGTGTTGGTTGGCCAGAATATGGGCTGCCCTACGCAACAGGGTTAGCTGTTGCTTATAACGCGCCTCGATCATGTTTTTTTGGCGATTATAAGCATACTGACATATGATGCGCTTCCTTAGTATGCGAAGATCGCAGTTTCTTTGCTTTTTTAGACATGCGACCTGGATAGCATTGATCTGGGCAATCCCAATATTCGACTTTCCCAAGGGATCTTTCGCAACATCTACCAAATGCATATGGATCATTTTAGCATTAATTGCGTTGATTTTGGTCGCATTCTCTGTAGAAACTTTAGCGTCCCAATTCACTAAAATATCCCTACTTACCAGAAATGACACCTTCCTGCAGCTGGCAGGATTCCAATTGACAGATATTTTATTTCTGTCACATGACACTAGGGCTGCAGGGGCCGAAGCTACATAACATTCCCCCCCCATATGCAAGCGAGAATATAGCATATGATGATCACTCATATCCAGATCTAAAATCTGTATGGGTTCAAGCAGCCCAGAGCATGCTTTCGAGGCAAATAAATAATCAATAAGTGAGGTGGATAGGCCTCGCTGCCAAGAGAACTGAATGGAATGAGAAGCCAATTGAATTGGATAAATCCCCCATGAGTGGAAGAGCGATAATATTTTCTGGCCTCTGTCCTTGGCCTGTTGCGTATAGGCCGAACTACTAGAAGAGGGACGTGTTGTATTCTTTAGATATAGATAACAATTCAAATCACCTCCCTAGCTGCATAAGATAGGATCCGTTCTAAGTCCTCCAGAAATATATCTAACGAAACGGCTTTGGGATTCCAATATATGGATAATAGGAGCAGGTTCAAATCCTTAAGCGTCAATTTTAGTTTTGGAGGCTATTGATAAAAACTAGATGTGTAGCTTTGGAAGACAAGTGGGGCAAGAACCCTTCCAGTTGCGTCAGCGAGTCATTCCTGGACTTGGGCGGGCTTGGGGTCCTGCTGATGAGCAATGCTGCTTTGGCAGAGATGAGCTTTAGGTGGGTCCTAGAGATGAAGGATGGATAATGGTCGGACATTCCTCGAGTTAAATGATGGTTTGGGTCTATTTGACCTAATCACATTTGATTGAATTTATTTGACCTTAATTTGGTCTAAAATACAGGGGGAGACCCCCACAACCCCGCTCCCCACTTCCCCTCAACCTGATCTTTACCCTTACCCACCCCCATATATATATTTAATTACATTTGACTGATAAAAAGGTCAAAGAAATTCGATCAAATGTTTTAGGTCAAATGTATTTAAGTCACTTATGCTAATACCTACATTATGCCTCTGATGATGTGGATTAGGATAGGTTGAATGCATTGTAGTGTCTTGTACTGTGTTTTACTATATTGTATTTTGTTTTATTTTAAAGCGCAACCTTTGCCAATAGGCACCTTGCACTATAGTGTTGCAGAGAATTGTGCGTCGAATGATCTGAGTGGAAATGGTGCCTTCAAGATCTTTTTTTCCATGTTTGCAGTTTCTTCTGAAGCTCAGCAAATTGCTGTCTGTATGCAGCTTCAGAAGAGGGGCGTTCCAGATTTGACTAGCCTAGATGGAAAATGCCTTACCACCTACTGTTCTTTTAAATATTGGAATGCCCAGTCAGCATGCCCTTGATGAGCATAGTGTTCTTATGGGAAAGTAGACGGTAAGTCAGTGTCATTGAACAGCTGGTTTCTTAACATGACATGTATAGCTTTAGGTGCAAGACACATTGATTTAAAAATTGCTTGTGATCTCATTGGCAACGAATGCAGAACGACTATGCCTGGTAACGTATGTTAAAATGTATCGATCTTGAATAGCACCCTGGCTTTTGCATTCTGGGATAGATACTGTTTGCATAAACCAATTGTGATGATATGATATGATAGTTTATTTATAATGAGCTTAATACCCAGAGGTTTCTAAGCGCGGACCCGGGGATCGAACTTGTGTAGCTTTGTGTCGTCTTGCTTCCAAGGCGAACACCATGCCCCTGAGCTATCCTCCCTGACACAAAGGCATTTAATTGCCAATATTTGACATGAGAATGACGTGTGTAAGAAGATACCCACCTTTCCTTAAAGGGTAGAATCATATCTTCCCCACTGTGCAACTTTGATTAGGGAGTGGGAGTGAACGTGCAGCATTCATTATAATATCCAATTCATCACACATTATAATACCCAGTTCCTCACAAATGTTTGCAGGGCTTTCTCTCAGATGTGGATTCAGTTTTGAATCCAAACACCAATCACAAATAGGTCATATCTGGTCGAACAGTTGCAGCCCTTGCTCTCCGAGGCAGGCAGTAGACTTGACCATATATGGTAAGATTCATCTTCCATCCAGTCTATCGTAGAGACAATATGTGTGCTTAGAAATTCGAAGGGGTTGGCCTGATGCACAAATACGAGATACAACAGGCTGTAGCCCGCTGGAATCAAACAAACTCTGAGGGACATAGGATTGCGCTCAGGGGCGCAAACAAAATTTGTTTCCTTCCTAGAGAGGTCTTGGATGAAGTTGAGTAAACCAGTTTCAAAACCTTTCTCCAGAGTCACTGATTTCTTCTTCTGTCTCCCACTGGCACACGGTGATAGACGCCCGAGAGTGGCTCTCTCTGGAAAAGGTAAATTGTCTGGCATGCCTTCTTGGCAAATAGTGTGCTTTCATCCCACACCTTGCCTTCAAATCTGGATATACCATCTTAAAAAGATGCCGTATAGTTGAACTTTTAAATGCCAAAAGAGTAAAATCCAGCCAGATTTCAAGAACAACCACAAGGACTAGATATCAGAAAACTGTATGTATAAAGCATTTGGGCATGGACCTGCATTTGTTTTCTAATCATTCTGAAAATCCAAGTGATGCTTCCTGTTTAGTAGTCAACATGTTTTGTCCTTGTTGACTTATAACAACATGGTCACTCCAGAATGACTGAATAAGATGCTGCCACATTAACTGGTGCAAACTGGAGGTGGTGGCAGGACCTTCTCCTACAGCGAAGCTGCCATGTCTCTGCTAACAAGGCAACGTTGGACTTGCTGCAGACCAAAGCAAATGCACAGCTCAAGGCTAGTACAGCTCTGCTGACAAGCCAATATTAGGCTTGCTGCAGATTGAGACTGTTGCATCGCTGAGGGTTACCACATCTCTGCTGATAGGCCAAGGACAGGCTGTCAGCATATTGAGGCAGACGCACTGCTGAGGGCTTCCACATCTCTGCTGATAGGCCAAGGACAGGCTGTCAGCATATTGAGGCAGACGCACTGCTGAGGGCTTCCACGTCTCTGCTGATAGGCCAAGGACAGGCTGTCAGCAGAGTATGATATGATATGATATTTTATTTATATTGCGGTCATACACAGGTGTTTCAGAGCGCGGCCAGGCAAAGGGAGGGGGAGCAGGAGAGAAAACAAAAACAAACGATCTTCGCGCAAGTGCATGGGAAAGGGAAAGGGGGAAAGTGCAAGGAAAAAAGAGGGGGAATGAGAAGTGCAAAGCATAGGAGAAACAAGATAAATAATGAGTTAGTGGATAAATAAATGAATAAATAAAGGTGATCAAGAGCAGTGGTAGTGCAGCCGGAGAAGGGTGCAGTGCAGGGCAGGTCAGATAGGGTAACATCTGATAAGTGCAGGAGAGGAGTGAGTGGGGGGACTGAATGGGTACAGATAACAGGCTCCAGTGCAAGGATGGCCGGGAGGCAGTGCAGGAGGGTGTCCGGGTGGGGAGGTAACTGAGCCCGAAGGGCCCAGTTGGCAGGTGAGGCAGTGCCGAGAAGAGAAAGCAGATCAACAGGGGAGGAGAGTGGCAAAGGCAGATTGCAAAGAGGAAGGTGTTAAGGAGCTTCCGGAACTGTAGATGGTTTTCCTCAAGTTTCAGGGTGGCAGGGAGGCCGTTCCAAAGGGAGGCCCTGGCCAAAGACAGCGATCTGGCCACTGCACGTTTCTTTGAAAAACGGCAGACCCTGAGGCAGTTAGAGGAAGAGGAGCGAAGGGCTCGGGAGGGGAGGTATTTACGGAGGGATAGTTGAAGGTATTTTGGACCCATGCCCCAGAAGGCCTTGTGGACAATGCAAAGGGTTTTAAATGTAATCCTTGCATCCACTGGGAGCCAGATTGAGGCAGCCGCACTGCTTAGGGCTTCCACGTCTCTGCTGATGGGCCAAGGAAAGGCTGTCAGCAGAAGCACTGCTGTAGGCTACCACGTCTCTGCTGATGGGCCAAGGACAGGCTGTCAGCAGAAGCACTGCTGTAGGCTACCACGTCTCTGCTGATGGGCCAAGGACAGGCTGTCAGCAGAAGCACTGCTGTAGGCTACCACGTCTCTGCTGATGGGCCAAGGACAGGTTGTCAGCAGATTGAGACAGATGCACTGCTAAGGGCTATCACATCTCTGCTGATAGGCCAAGGACAGGCTGTCAGCAGGAGCACCACTGTGGGTTACCTCTGCTGATAAGTCAAGGACAGGCTTGCTACAGATTGAGGCAGAGGAACAGAAAAGGGCTACCATGTCACTATTCACAGGGTGAGGATAGTCTTCCTACAGATATAGGTAGATGCAGAGCTGAGGGCTCTGTGCACCATGCACAAAGAGTTTACAGGGAAGGACTGCATTCATCAAAAATCTATTTTACATTCTTGCAAAATCATTCTTAGCACTATTAGTATGGATCTGCTTTGCAAGTATCATTGCTTCAGTAAACGATTGAAACCATTCTCTTCAAGGAACTCTTTGACCCTTAGGACTGAGCATTAAAATCTGTGGCTCTTTGTCGTTGCAGCCGTCTCCCCTTGGCTCTTACTGTTTTCTGCAAGTCTTAGCCCACACTGCCTTCAGCGATCCCCTGGCTTGCCCTTGCTTTGCTCTTAGCTGGCTCCTGTTAGTTGAGTACCTGCATGGTCCTTGCATTTGTCCCGTTTGTATCACAGGTGCCTGCATACACAAGGACTCTCTTGACTTGGCCACTGCACTTACCTGATCTGAATGTGACAAGGCTGTGAAGTTCAGTCTCTCCCCTCCCCCTTAACCACTTCGGGTGCTCTGAAGTGGATATGGTTTACAGAGGGCACCCTATAAATCAACTACATATAAATGAATGACTGTACTATCAGTTAGCACACATCTCATGAATTTTTTGCAGAACTTCGATGTGATTTAGACCCTTTCCCCAGTGCCTATCCTGCAATGCAACCCCTTCATATGTATAGCCCACAAATCGGTCTACCCATGTGATAAAATGGGTAGACGGATCTCTGGGTTTAGCAAAAACAAAGAGATGTTGGTACACAAAATGTATCCGGGGCAGTATTTTATTCTTGTGCACGAGTATAAAGGGTTCTCCATAGTCAGAACAGCTGACTTGGAGAGCCAACATGATTGTTACTCACAAAGCCCACTTCCAGATTCTTCAGTTTCACTGTAATAAGCACCAAAGCACTGTTTAGACCCTAAACCGCCTGGGTTTTCAGCTTGTTGACAAGGTTTTTCTGTGAGCCCACACCCCCTGGCAAGAAGAATCCAACAATTCCATCCAAATGGAATACATGAACAACGTGCAACCGATTTATGGAACACGGCGTGTGCTCCTGTACTATGTTCTAGTGGACCTTATTTCATATGAATCCCTTCCCTCGAACCTGTGGAGCACCAGGGACCGGCTAACAGATACACCACTTTTTAGAGAAAGACGAAATGTGCTCCCATAGGAACCACCACGCTTTCCCAGCAGTGATTTATGAAGGAAGCAATGAGAGTAGAACAAGGCTGACCGTCTTTAACCTAGGCCATTGAAGCTGCAGCCATGTGTACTGCTCACAGCCGAGGAGCATCTCAGTGGAATGGCCTACTCCAACATGTGTACCAAAGAAAGAGCCAGTGTTCAGAGTCGCCATGCGTCCATGACCAGGCCAAGTGCCGAATGCTCCTTCACTACCCACACCAGACAACAATCTTCTAATTTAACATGCTTTGAAATAGCAGCCTCTATTAAAAAATGTTGCATGACCAAAGGAGTCCAAGCAACATCCTACAGCTGGGAAAGCAGAACATTTCCTGGGAAAACAAGGATTACAACCGTGGCGAGAAGAGGCCCTGCTGAGTAAGATACAGCCCAAAATGGCAAATCCCATGCAAAATGTTGGTTGGTGTCTAGAAGAAGGCAGGTGCAGACATGCTATGGGTTATGAATCCCGGGTTGAGCTTTCATGTACAACTGTTAAGTTATCGCCAAGACATGGTGAATTAAATTGAAAGCTAAGAGGCGCATTTCAGTATTGGTTGAGTTCATGATTTTGCCGCATGGGGGATGGGGAGAAGAAACCGTTAGGGACTTGGGAAGTAAATTATAAAAAATATGTAAAGTCTATACATCGCCCACTGGAGGTTTCACAACATTAACTCCTGTTGTGCTTATATAACAATTTCAGGCAAAACAAACTAATACAAAGATTTCAAATAATAATAAAAGTGTCTCAATCAAAGGAGTCTGAGCTCACCACAAACACCGCTTCCAGCTTCATCAGGGAGCCCTCGTCTTTCTGTAGCGGCGCCAGGAGTTTCCGTAGCTTGCTCTCGATGAGAAAGCCCTGCAAGTGAAAAAGGCATGAAGCACATTAACCTTGACCACATCCTCTAGCAATTCAACGTGCTCATTTGCTGATAGAGCACCAACATGAAGAAGGCATCCCCCACCACCAGTCGAAAAGAAAGGCTGTTTGCATCCTCTGATGCCTGAGAAATCCCCAGTGATTAAGATGGGGCAAACAGCTTCATGTTTCTCCTAGAGGTTACTGCTGTGGGTCTACATTAGTCCTCCTCTCATGTCTAGAAAATTAGCCACCTTCATCAAAAATATTTATCTTAAAGCACGTCAATCAAAACAAAGAAGGTGTTAAGTCAGAAAGTCCTTTCTGGCAAGCCGTTGGCTAACTCAACCCTGTTGTCTTTCTTTCTGGCTTTTTGAAATCCAGACTTATTTTTGCCATCAGAGAGACTGCTCCAGGGGTCCCACTGAAGGGCACAACTGTGTCAGGTGTGCTGCCCATATAGCTACCAGGACAGGGGTACTTAAAGTGCCCATTTTGTTCTAGGGTGAGTCCCCGTACCCTGAAGGTATTTCAGTGCCACAGGCTTCCTTTCTATCTCGTTCACGCAGTGCACATCTTTACAATATTCGCAAAGCTACGCCTTTTCTTTCTTTCCATGCATCTGAGCTCTGAATATCCCCTCTCATCTATTCACACCTCTTCTAATGCTCCTGTCTTCTCTTTGACCTTCCTGTCTTGCGCCCAAGTCCTCTCAGATCCATCTATAACTCATCTATTTGTCTCTTATTCTCACTCTTGTCTTGTCTCTCTACTCAATCTCACCTGCTCGCTCTTCCCTTCGTTGGCTTCCCTTTCATTCCCACCTGCAATTCAATTTCATTTGTTTAGTCTAATGAGCTCGTTTTCATTAATTGAGTAATTTGGCGGCGGGAGCAGTTACGTGTTGACATACACATAGGTGGCTCCACGCCGTCAAAATGTCGTCATTTGCATGGCAGAGTGCAAAACTGCAGGGCAAAAGGCGACATACACACATGTACGCCGCCTTTGGCCCTGCACTTTTGGCCTTGGGGACCAAAGGCACAGCAGTATAATACGTAGCGACCTGGGGGACTTTGATTCGTCACCTCCCTTCAGCGAGCTTGAGCTGTTTTAAGCCCAGAGCTATGAGGGCGATTTTCCAGAACTCTATCTATGGGTGTGCCTAATTGTCAGACTCTGATAAGTGGCGGGTGATATGGGACCCCAGAAGTGTGATGCTGGTGTGGTATGTGGGATGGTGAGGGGAAAAGGGGGATTGTTGTTGTTTGTTGGATACTATGAAAACCCTAATACAAATATTTCAATAAAACAAAACGATCAGTGAGAAATGTTTTAGCATCTGTGATCTGACAGACCAGGGAGGGTAACTTTCAGAGAACTCATGGAGAGAGAGCCACATCTTAATATGGATGGGTAGGCGATCCAGGGAAGTGGCACACATTTTCTCCTCCGAGGAAATCTCTCAAATCTCATATCATCAAATTTTGATTTGCGAGCCTTCCGTTCTTTTCCATCAGCAAGCCAGTGTGTTCCGAGCCTCCAACAGAAAGTGGCTAATCAGAGTTGCTATGAAAACTCTTAGGGGATAGACAGATCCTACTCTCTCACCCAGCAAAACCCCCAATGGGTCCATTGGTAACTGTGACCCAGTAATCTCTTTTAGTAGGGCCAAAACCTCCTTCCAAAATGTACGGACCTTCGCAGAAGTCCACCAGAGATGTAAAAAATCACCTCTGAACCCATGACGTCTCCAACATTGAGGGGAGATAATAGACGGTTTAATCTTATTCAGATGGGTTTGATACATGTACCACCTGCACAAAATTTTATACGCGTTTTCTTTACTTGTCACACAGTGGGATGCTGTGGCGGACCTTGCCAATATCCTTCTCCAAGACTCCTCAGACAGACCGTTCCAAATCCCTTTCCCACAATGTGACATGTAAGAGAACTTCACATCCGTATCTGATCTATCTAACAATGTGTACAATTTGGTGAACTTTTTCTTAAAACAACCCTCTCTCATGGAGAGCTCAAGTGTCGTGGACAGGCACGTTCCAGCCCCACGTGTGGCAACGTTTGTCACCCAATGTCTAAATTCACAGCATCGGAATCGTACAGTCTTTCATTCTTCAAAAGTAGGCAGGGCATCACCACTCCACAAAAACCCCAGAGGTTAAGCCAGAGGAGAAGCCTGGATTACCAATGACCAGTGACAGGGGACCCTCCCCACTTGGTACCCCCCACAACCTGACAGCCTTATCCTAATACGAGAGCAATATGCATGTGGAGGACAGGAGAGCATCAGTGCTAGTTCAGAAGGTCCTGCTGAGGTGTGGCAGATCTTGAAATGCCAGCTTAGTGACCAATGGCTGAATAGGAACCCAATGTGCCCTACCAATATCATTCCGTCACTCTAGTTTAGGTGATAAATTGGCTGGCATAACATAGTTATCGAGGACAGCATACATGCCAACATTCTGTGACCAAAAATCTGTAGGAATCTTAAAGTTTCAAAAATAGTCAGGCGAGGAGGTAATGATAGGAATAGGGTGCGTCAGCAGCCCATTGTCATTGAATGAGCCCGCCGCCGCGCGTGCATTCAATGACAATGAGGCGCCTGCCACGTCTTCTGCCATCACGCCAGCTCGGGGGAGTCCTTGAAAGACTCACCGGAGTTGACGTGGTGGGGGGCTAATGGCGCCTTTTGTGAAAGGCACTCGCGGCGGAGGGGCGCCCTTAGCCCACCGCGTGGGCGCCTTTTACATCAAAGGCCTGCATGCTGCGCCTTCTCCCGCTACGCCAGCTCGGGGAAGTCCTTGAAAGACTCCCCCAAGCTGGCGTGGTGGGGGGCTAATGGCGCCTTTGGCCAAAAGGCACCCGCGGTGGAGGGGCGCTTTTAGCCCACCGCCGTGGGTGCCTTTGACATTAAAAGCCTGCATACTGCGCCTTCTCCCGCTACGCCAGCTCGGGGATGTCCTTGAAAGACTCCCCCGAGTTGGCGTGGTGGGGGGCTAATGGCGCCTTTTGCCAAAGGCACCCGCGGCGTAGGGGCGCTTTTAGCCCACCGCCGTGGGTGCCTTTGACATTAACAGCCTGCATGCCGTGCTTCTCCCGCTACGTCAGCTCGGGGAAGTCCTTGAAAGACTCCCCCGAGTTGGCGTGGTGGGGGGCTAATGGCGCCTTTTGCCAAAGGCACCTGCAGCGGAGGGGCGCTTTTAGCCCACCGCCGTGGGTGCCTTTGACATTAACAGCCTGCATGCCACGCCTTCTCCCGCTACGCCAGCTTGGGGAAGTCCTTGAAAGACTCCCCCAAGCTGGCGTGGTGGGGGACTAATGGCGCCTTTAGCCAAAGGCACCCGCGGCGGAGGGGCGCTTTAGCCCACCGCCGTGGGTGCCTTTGACATTAAAAGCCTGCATGCCGGGAATTCTCCCGGTACGCCAGCTCGGGGGAGCCCTTGAAAGACTCCCCCGAGCTGGCGTGGGCAAAAAAAAAAAAAATGTAAAAAAAAAAAAAAAAATTTTGTCAAACAAATTTGGTGTCAAAAAATCGGTAGCCGGTAGGACTGCTTAAAAAGCGGTATCCTACCGCCTAAATCGGTAGGGTTGGCAAGTATGGGACAGGAACACCCACGCCTCCCCTATATTTATCAGCATGCAGAGCCTGTCTGCTCATCCGCAGCCTTCCATTAGACAACACAAATGTCATTATCATTTGCTGTAGGGCCTGGATAGAGGAGCGGGTGGGTTGTCGCATGATACAAGGGACTATTGGCCTGATTTAACTTTGTGAAAGTCGGTGTCCATTTACCCCCATGTAATCCAATTCACGATCGCTCCACTTAAATGGGAACTCACTTTTGATTATAACCATTTCATCCGAAGAGTCAGAGACGTTCAGTCCCATGGATTCACCTTGATTGACCACGAAACCTGAAGCTCGTTCGTACTTCCCAAGTTCTACCATCAAAGCAGACAGCGATGAGGGAGTGTGGGACATCATTAATAATATGAATTCTGCATATAAGGCTGCGTTAGGTTCAGTGTGCTCGGTGGGAATGCCCATAATACCTGCACTGGTTCTTATACGACTGGCCAAGGGTTCCATTATGAGAGCAAAAACAAGGAGGGGCAAAGGGCAAGCCTGTGGTGTACCTCTGGAGATCGGTATATAGCGTGAATAGTGTCAATTAATGCATATACTAATGGTCGGAAACTCAGAACAGGCCATGATTCAGGCACTAAAATTAGGACCAAATCCGAACGCCCCGAGCATCCAGTCTACCCTATCAATCTCCCCAGACGAGGTTTTTAGACAAGTCCGATCTATGAAAGTCTCCTCAAAACTGGTTCCTCCAAAACCATCAAGGACCACATTGACACCATGGCTGCTCTAGCCGACTTCTGCAACCACTCCTCCGCCATTGGAGTCTTCCCTCCCCCCCCCCCCCCCTGAAGCACTCCCTTGTACACACTCTTCTTAAAAAACCCTCTGCCGACCCGTCCTCCCTGGCTGTTCAACCAAAGCCTGGCACTTCTTGCCTACTGCATTGCCGCTCTCTGCCCCAACTTTCAGTGCTATGAGGATGACACTCAACTAATTTTCAGGCTCCCTTCAGCCACCTCTTCTCCTTCTCTCATCTCTGACTGTCTGTCTGCTATCCAGGCGTGCCACCAATGATCTCTGCCTTAATGCCAGTAAGAATGAGATTCTCCTCATTGGCACACCCGCCCCCTCCTTTCCTGTTTGTCTCTGGCCAGCCTCTCTTGGCCCTCTTCCTGCTCTCACCTGTGAGGCTAAAAACCTTGAGGTCATCTTCGACTCCACACACTCCTTCTCTCCTCACATCTCGGACGTCTCTAAGAGGTCACACTACCAGCTGCACCTCCCCAGAGGTATTATTCCTTTCCTCTCCTTCCCCCAGGGGCTCACTGTCTCCAGAGATATAGTTCTCTCAGGCTGGACTACTGCAACAGCCACTTTCTAAATCTGCCTGCCTCTACTCTCCGCCCTCTGCAACTCATCCAGAACAGGACTGCGAGACTTGTCCTTGGCCTAAAGCCCAGGGGTCGTATCTCTCCAGGACTGAAATCTCTGCACTGGCTCCTAGTGGCTGCGAGAATTCAGTTCAAACCCCTCTGCATTGTCCATAAGGCTTTATGGGGCCTGCGGCCTCCATATCTTCAAATCATCTCTCTTCTTAAATATATTCCTTCTCGAGCTCTTCGCTCATTCGCCTCCAACTCCCTCAGGGTCAGTCACTTCTCCAAGCAACAAGTTGGTGGTAGATCTCTTTCTTCGGCTCGGGCCTCCCTCTGGAACAGCCTCCCTGCTTCTCTGAAAATTGAGGAGAACCATCTCTGGTTCCAGAAGCACCTCAAGACCTTCCTCTTTGCCTCTGCTTTCTCTCCTCCTGTCCCCTGCTGAACTCCTGGCTGAAACTGCACTGGTCTCCTGGTTACCCCCTGCTCTCGGGCTCAGGTCCCGTCCCTGCCAGTTGCACACCTGCACTGCCCCCCTGGCAACCTTTGCATTCTGGGGCTGGCTCTGTATCTCTACAGCCCCCTACCAGCACTTGACACCTGATGCCTGCACTTACCCGTGCACCTGCCACCAGCTGGCCGCACTTCTTATTATTGTTCCTATTATTGTTTTCTATTTATTTACTGTTATCCCATGTACTGCACTTCCCCTCCTCCTCGCACTTTCCCCTTCCCCACCCCCCCTGCACATACGTGATCTCAATTTCACCTGGCCAGTATGATCATTGTCTCTCTTCCTTCTGTTCCCCTCCCTTGCCGTGTCGCGCCTTGAAACATTTGTTTATAGGCGCGTTATAAATGCCATATCATATCAAAGGCCTTGTTGGTGTCGAGTGCCAGCAACGTCATTGAGATTTTACACCTATGCCAGATCTCAACTACATTTATGGCATGCCTAATATTGTAATGCGTACTTCGGTTGACAATGAATCCGTCCGATCTCGGTGTACCAGGGATGGAAGAGCGCCCGCTAGCCTAGAAGCCAGAACCTTTGAGCAAATCTTGGTGTCTGTCTTAAGGAGTGAAAAAGGGCGATACTAATCGCAAAATGTGTCATCCTTAGCCGGCTTAAGTGTTAGAGACAGCACGGACTCCCCCATTGTTTCTGACACCACCTCCGACTGTGGAATGGAATTAAATAGTGCAGTAAGGGGAGAAATCAGCTGGTCTTAAATGTTTCGTAAAACATTGGTGTGAACCCATCCGGGTGCTGGGGCCTTTTGATTGAGACGTGAGTTAATTGCCATTTCAGTTTCATCTTTCGTGACAGGAAGCTCCAATTAGTTGCGGAGCATCTCGGAGAGCTTGGGAAGTGAAGCAGGAGTAAGGTTAGAGCCCTGCTCTATAAAATCCAAGCCCTCAGAAGTCATAAAGTGATCATAGAAAATTCAAGGAAGTCTCTCTGAACCATAAGATCCTGCAGTCATTCCTGATACCTGTTATGGGATTTCTGAAGCTCTGTATTTTCAGTTTCTATGCCAACAGCTTGTTAGCCTTATTACTATGCATGTAATGATATTGTTTCCTACGCAATAGGGTGTGGCGGTATCAGTTGCCATCAGCATTTCCAAATTTGACCTAGCCAATCTCAACTCCCTATAAGCTTTTGGGGATTTTGTCTGGACATGATGACCCCTCTGTCTAGTTCACGCACCTGAGTCTCCAGGCGCTCCCTTGCTTGTTTTCTCGATTTGAAGTAGGCCACTGAGAGGCTAATGATTTCTCCCCTTATGCCGGTCTTCACAGCATACCACTAAAACCCAGTCTTGGTCACATCTATATCATTATCAGTAAAATAGTTACCAATAGCCGTGGCAATTACTCTACGAACAACCGGGTCCTGGAAAAGCGGGTCATAAAGCTTCCACTTACGCTTCAAAATGGAGTGAATCCTATCTATGCGTAACGTAGCTGAAACTATAGAGTGATCGGAAAATAGTCAAGGGCCATTATCAGAGCTCGAAACAAAAGGGACCAACGAGGCTGGTAAGAAGAGCAGATCAATTAAAAAAAAAGCCCCTATGTACACTTGAGTAATGAGTATATTCTCTTTCACTGACATGGGCGAGCCTCCGGAAATCAATAATACCCAACTCCTGCACGGTTCTCAGCAAGGCGAGTGCATTTATATAATCTCTAGGAGTGGGTCGGAGCCTATTATACGCCCCCCAGATCCAGAAACAGATTAAAATCTCCCCCAATAATAAGCATGTCCTGTGTAAGTATTGGGAGAAGTGTTGATAAACAATCATGCTGATTATCACTCGGAAGATATCGAGAGGATAATGTTACAGGATGACCAGGTAGGGTTCCTTTCAATAGGAGCTGACTCCCCAGGATCTCTCAGCAAGCCCTTTTTAATAAAAAGGGATATCTCTCGCTATCAGGATTGCCGTACCCCTATTTTTGAATATGGCTGAAGCAATGTATTGGGCAGGGTAAGCGCTACACCTCAGCCTGTGCACATCCTGTCAAATCAGGATGTGCCCCTTGAAGCGTGTTGTGGACATCGTAGCAAACCTAGGTGTGAAGCAGCTCAAAGACCAACAAAGGGAAATCAGGGTAGGTTTCTGATGTGATAACGACCCACAGGCCCAATTCAAATCAGAGAGAAGATCAATCCCTCAAGATTCTTTTATTGAACCAATCAACCCCCGTGGCTATGACGGCTCTAAAACCAGCAAGAGAAGATCAATCCCTCCAGCTCCTTTTATAGAACCAATCAACCCCCGTGGCTGTGTCGGCCATGAGGCCAGCAAGAGAAGATCAATCCCTCCAGCACCATTTATAGAACCAACCAACCCCTGTGGCTATCATGGCCATGAGGCCAGCAAGTGTATCCTCAGGTGGAGCCCTTCATAAGTGAACAATAGCTATCTTTGTTCCCTCCACCGCCAGTGCAGGGGCTTACCTGCCACCAACAGGTCACTCATAGGAGCAAGTAGACAGCCGAAGACAGAATGGGGACTGTAAAAGGATCAGATGTTGAAGCAGGCCTTCTGTTGGTAATCATTTCACTGTGCCAGTCCACTGGAGGTGAGGGGTCATCATGCTAAGAGGTAGTCCCTGAACCCACAGCAGTGTCTTCAGTGTTGCGAGAGCTATGGAGGGGAGGGTGAAGACGTAATCTCCACAATAAGTATCTGTATCCCCCACTGCCAGGGGAGGGTCACCTCAGCCAGTCTAGGTCCCTCCTACAGAACAGCAGCCAAGCGTCAACCCCCCACTCACAAGGGGAAGGGACATGAGCCGCACTTATAAGCAGGCACAGGGACCACCGCAGGAAGAGGAGTGCTGACTCCAGAGCGGGCCCCGGCATCAGGCGCCATCTTGGATGGCTTTGTGGAGCCGGTGTCGCAGCAGACAGAGCTGCATTCCTAGAGGCACCGCACCCAGGTAATGAGACCACTAGAGCGCTCCAGTGCGGTACACAGCAATTCGAAGGTGGTGTGGTTCAGCAGCAGGCCCTGGATCGCCCGCGGACCACAATACTCACATCGAGCACATCCGATACCATGCCGTGCCTGTCTTGGCCACACACCCTTGAATACTGGTTTTGACTGTGTTTAGGGACTTGCACAGACCCTTTACTGTTTTTAAAATACATTTGCCTAACTTTGGTCCTTAGCAATAAAACAGTACATTTCGGAATGCTTTTGTGGAATCTTGTCCTCCCTGGATGCCTGAGCGGGTAATGCCACTAGAAGAATGTTGGGTGAGTGCTGAGAATGATTGAATGGGAAAGGGGTTCCACGGCCAGGCAGTTGGAGATGTGAGGCTTGGTGGTGGGAGCCAGCGGGCCCCTGTCCTGTACCCTCTGACCCTGATGTGTACCTGTCATGTTCCTGACCTCATGTAACCTGTACCTGAATAAAGGAACCTTTTGAAAACTTACCTGCTGCCCCCAGGAGTCTCACCTCATTACAGCTTTACTTTCAACTAAAGAGTATATTTTTCAGCTAGTATACTCTGTGGGCAATCATTTTATTGTGTGCTTGTGTGTTATCAAACTCTTCTTTAGGACCTCCTGGCTTCCCTCTTAAGAGTTCAGTAGCACAGGGAGCGATCTGCGTTACCACTGTCAGCGTGAGGAGTTACTTGCTAGAAACCCTTGCCTAACACTGAAGTTTGCTTTTGCAAAACCCTCAAAAGAGGACACTTGAAAACGATCCTTAACACAAGACTTGAGAAGAAAACAAATAAACGTTCCATGTCTGAGGTCACCCAACATTGACCTGGCGTGCCTCTATCTGGGTCATAGTTCTCAGCCCATTCTTTTGGGGATGCAAGCTATGTTGAGTCAGAGTTGTCCTTGACACCACAGATGAATGTTAAGGCATTCCTCCATCCAAGGTCCTCAGCTCAGTCCCTCATGTGCATCACAAAGGCATAAGGCCATGGCATTCCTCCATCTGGCTTAAGGTTCCAAGCCCAGTCTCTCATGTGCATAACATATGTATAATGCCATAGGATTCCTCCATCTGGCTCACGGATCTCAGCCCAGTTTGTCAAGCAAATCATGTAGGCATAATGCCATAGGATTCCTCCATCTGGCTCATGGATCTCAGCCCAGTCTGTCAGGTGCATCATATAGGCATAATGCCATGGCATTCCTCCATCTGGCTCACGGCTCTCAGCCCTGTCTATCAGGTGCATCATACTGGTAAAATGACATGGCATTCCTCCATCTGGCTCACGGCTCTCAGCCCAGTTTGTCAAGCGAATCATGTAGGCATAATGCCATAGGATTCCTCCATCTGGCTCACGGATCTCAGCCCTGTCTATCAGGTGCATCATACTGGTAAAATGACATGGCATTCCTCCATCTGGCTCACGGCTCTCAGCCCAGTTTGTCAAGCGAATCATGTAGGCATAATGCCATAGGATTCCTCCATCTGGCTCACGGATCTCAGCCCAGTCTGTCAGGTGCATCATATAGGCATAATGCCATGGGATTCATCCATCTGGTCAAGATTCTTAGCCCAGCCTCTCAGGTGCATCACATAGCATAATGCCATGGGATTCCTCCATCTGGCTCACGGATCTCAGCCCATCATCTCAAGTACACCACATCGGCATAATGCCATGGGATTCCTCCATCTGGCTTAAGGATCTCAGCCCTGTCTGTCAGGTGCATCATACTGTTAAAATGCCATGGCATTCCTCCATCTGGCTCACAGCTCTCAGCCCAGTTTGTCAAGTGAATCATGTAGGCATAATGCCATGAGATTCTTCCATCTAGCTTAAAGCTCTCAAACCGGTCTCTCAGGTGCATCATATAGGCATAATGCCATGAGATTCATCCGTCTGGCTTAAGGCTCTCAAACCGGTCTCTCAGGTGCATCATATAGGCATAATGCCATGAGATTCATCCGTCTGGCTTAAGGCTCTCAAACCGGTCTCTCAGGTGCATCATATAGGCATAATGCCATGAGATTCATCCGTCTGGCTTAAGGCTCTCAAACCGGTCTCTCAGGTGCATCATATAGGCATAATGCCATGAGATTCATCCGTCTGGCTTAAGGCTCTCAAACCGGTCTCTCAGGTGCATCATATAGGCATAATGCCATGAGATTCATCCGTCTGGCTTAAGGCTCTCAAACCAGTCTCTCAGGTGCATCATATAGGCATAATGCCATGAGATTCCTCCGTCTGGCTTAAGGCTCTCAAAACGGTCTCTCAGGTGCATCATATAGGCATAATGCCATGGGATTCATCCATCCGGTCAACGTTCTTAGTCCAGTCTCTCAGGTGCCTAACAAAGGCATCATTCAATGGGATTCCTCCATCTGGCTCAAGGTACTCATCCCAGTCTCTCAGGTGCAACATATGGGCATAAGGCTATGGCATTCCTCCTTCTGGCTCAAGGATCCCAGCCCAGTCTGTCAGGTGCATCATATAGGTATAATTCAATAGGATTCCTCCATCTGACTCATGGTTGTTAGCCCATGTGTGCAAGGTAAGGCCAACTCAGAGTCAATCCATAGGTTACGTGCCTGAGAGATTGGGACGAGAATCTTGAGTGTGTAACCTACGCAAAGAGTCTTATTTCACTTTGAACCTCATATCAATGCTATGGGTTTCCTCCACCTGGCTTAAGGTTCTCAGCCCAGTTGCTCGGGTGCGTAACATAGGCAACATGGCAGGGGTTCCTCCATCTGGCTCAAGGTTCTCAAGGTGTGTAACAAAGGCATAATGTCATGAGATTCCTCCATCTGGCTCAAGGTTCTCAAGTCAGTTTCTCAGGTGCCTAACAGAGGTATAATGTAATGGGATTCCTCCATCTGGCTTACAGTTCTCAGGCAAATCTCTCAGATGCATCACATAATCAAAATGCCATGAGATTCCTCCATCTGGTTCAAGGTTCTCAAGGTGTGCAACAAAGGCATAATGTCATGAGTTTCCGCCATCTGGCTCAAGGTTCTCAGCACATTCTCTTGGGTGTGTAGACATTGAGTCTGACTAGTGTTTGCCCCTCACATCATTGCTATAGGATTCCTCCATATGCCTTAAGGTTCTCAGCCCAGTCGATCTGGTGCATGGCATAGGCAACTTGCCATGAGTTCCCCCATCTGGCTCTAGGTTCTCAAGATGAGTAACACAGGCATAATGTCATGAGATTCTGCCATCTGGCTCAAGGTTCTCAGCACATTCTCTTGGGTGTGTAGGCCTTGAGTCTGACTAGTGCTTGCCCCTCAAATCAATGCTATAGGATTCCTCCATATGCCTTAAGGTTCTCAGCCCAGTCGATCTGGTGCATGACATAGGCAACTTGCCATGAGTTCCCCCATCTGGCTCTAGGTTCTCAACCGAGTCTCTCAGGCAGGTAACCTGGGTAATGGCTCAGTGTTGTCCTTCAAATCTCAGATAAAAGCCATGAGGTTCCTCAATTGGACTAAAGATTTTCGGCTCAGTTTCACAGGCACATAACCTACACACTGACTAGGAGTTGCCCAGGGCACCTCATATTAACACACTGGCCAAGAGCTGTTTTTCTCATCTACACATATTGCATCCCAGTGGGCCGGGCCCTGATAGTATGGAGGAAAGGGGACAATGGACTAGGAGTACAATAGTTACTATGGTGAGCAACAGTTTCTTACCCCAATGTCCGGTCCCCTTTCCTCCATAGTGATGTGAGTCTGTCCCATGGGGACGGGACCGGAGCCTTTTCCACCACAAAAAAATCAACTTAACATTTAAATTAGTTGCACGCAGGAGGTGTCTGGGTGAGCCCAACCATGTTGACTCCTCCCACACCAGCCTCGCCCGTCAGTCCCGCTCGTCAGCCACTACTATGTAACAGAGTTACAGAGGACAGAGCATGGGTCGTACGGAGGAAAGGGGACTATGGACTAGAAGCACAGTAGTCACTACTATTTCTTACCCGGATGTCCCATCCCTGTTCCTCTATACTGATGGGGGGATTTCACAGCAAGAATCAGCTTTGGGGAGGAGACAGCGACTATTGGCTATCAAATAGGTTACGCAGGACAGCCTGTTCAAAACTAGCCCTGGAACTAGTGTCCATACAGTAATGCTTACAGAATACCGATGGTGAAGACCATCTGGCAGCCCTTCTGATGACAACCCCAGGGACGTTGCGCTGGGAAGCCACAGCTGTGGCTTCAGCCCTGTTGGCATGGGCATGAATGCCTTTAGGAGTCTCGCGCTTTTGCATGATGTACTATTGATTGAAGCCTGAGACCAGCCACCTGGCAATAGTGAGCCGTGGTCCACCGAAAGTAATGAAAATGGCATTTGATCTTCTCAACTGCTTAGTTTGATGCATGTAAAACTTAAGCGCTCTGCTGGCATCACATGAACAAGGACACTACTTAAGGCAAACAGGCTGTGTGAGTACGTAAAACCACTATGTCCTTGTGGAAAACGGTATAAGGCACAGAAACCGATCTACACACAGATGTGAGAGCCCCCAAAAGTGCAAAGTTCCACGTCAGAAACTTCAATCCAGTGGAGGCTAAAGGGTCAACGGGTTTGAGCGTTAACAATGAAAGAATGACACTCGAATCCCAAACCCGATGCAGTCTTTTGATGCAGTTATATCTGTGGTCGCAGCTAATGATTGCTGAGGTGGCAGGACCTCTGGGAGAGTTGCGTTTGTGCCGGAGCAAACAGAGCATTTGACAGAGTCGCATAGGCAGCTTTAAGGGTGCAGGTTCCAGGGTCTTGGGGAGGCTTGGTGCTGTGGTAAACATGGTTGGCATAGGCTTACTCGTGGTCAGCGTAGGCGTGACTTGAGTCAACGTGGTGACAGGAGATAAGGGCGACTGCAAGATCATCTCACTAATACTCCCATTCAAATACTATGTTTTGGCTCTGAACCGCATCACGGTTTAAAACCTGGTGAAGAAACGGTCTGCAGGGCTAGTCTGAGACTGGGAGGCTGTCCTCGGAGTCCACATGGCTGTTGGCGGTGCAGGAGAAGGAGGAATCCATGACAGTACTGTGAAGAATCCTGCAGATCCCTCACTAAAACCCACCTAAAGTCTCCTCGCAAGTGGCCAGGGAAAGGCTGTCGCTTCCTGAGCCTGACCTTGGGCGTGGTGCTCGGCGGGAGGATCACCTGGGAGGAGAAAGGGCCCAGGATGGTGAGGAGATCCCGTGGGATGAGACACTGCATTTGTCCGGTGACAAGGAAACCGCTCTAGGTTTCCAACACAGGTAATGGCTTATTGTCATTGTGGTGTCCTTAAACCACATATAGAATCTGGGGTTACGGACACAAGTATTATAAAATCTAAGAAAGCCTTACCAATAGAAAGATCTTTTAAAGTTATTCAGGATACATACCTCCCTTACTCTCAAAGGTTTAGTGTAAAGGAATTCGGAAATGTTGTCTTAAATGGATTGTCTTCCCCTGTACCAACACATTCTAAAGGTTTACTTTTAAATAATCTTAAGGGAAGTAAACCTACAGCTAAAGTAAAGCAAACCACTAAAAGTACTAACTTTGTTGGTGGGGACTACATGTCCCATAATACCATAAGTACTGGGACGAGGAATAGGGCTGAAGAGGCATGTTGTCAGCATAGTCAGGCAATTAAGGCTAACAGCCAACACCTGACAGACACTGGGAGGCATAAAAGGCCCCCACAGGTGTAGGCAAAAGAGAGGAGAGGAAGAAGCTGGAAATGTGACTGCTGTGCGTGCAGCAGTACCAGCAGAAGGAGAAAGAAGGCGGCACAGAGCTGGCAAACCAAGCAGAAGTGGGAGAACCAGAGGGACGTCGGAACATGGATGCAGCAGATTTCACCTGCTTGTTCTGAGAGGGTCCTGTTCCCCCCAAACTCTGAAGTGAAGAGGCTGCACAGCGGAAGATGTGCAGAGAGGCTGTCTTTCACCATGTGAGCCTGATTGCCATGGTTGCTGGAAGAAAAACAAGTCGGAGACCGAAGCAAGGAGCAGGGGGCAAGACGCAGGTCTCAGGAGCAAGAGGGGCTCCTTAATCGAGTGGCCGGACCAGAGACACCTGAGCAGAGAAAGGGTGTGGGTCCCTGAACAGCCAGAAGTTATAGACGTGGTGCCTGAAGTCGTGTAATTCGAGCAACCCACAGAACAAGGATACCAGAAGCCGGTGAGTCAAACCTGGTGTTCTGACTGCACGAGTACTGCCAGCAATATCCAGTCTGTCTTTCCCTTGCGTAATGAGTAGAAGTGAGATGAAGTTGTTTGATGCATTCGCTAACCAGGGAACAATGGAAGTAAGGCGTGCTAGTGAATGAAAAGGTTTACTTTTACTTGCATTGAAACTAAATGTTACTGGAACACCATTGTTAAAACCCTTAAAGTCTTTAAACTGTATGAAGGAATGGTCGCATATACCTAATTTAGTTTCCGAAAAGGAGAGTGAACATAATAGGTTGTGTGTCTTTCATTAAGCAGAACGACTGTTATGAAATCCCATGTTTAAATACTTAAAGCTTTGAAACTCCATGAAGAAGTGGTCGCGTGTGACTAATTTTGTTTTCAAAGTTGAAAGGGAACTTCATCTCTATATTGAAGCAAGCAATCATTGTTACTAAGATAAGGCAAGTGTTTAACTTAATATTTGAAGTTGGAGTGAGAGAAAGCATCGCCCAATCCAAGAGTATTCCTCTATTAAGAGTAATGCAGCCTTTTCTCAAAGCCAGAAACTGTACTAATGAACATTGTGAGCCTATAAAAGATCAAAATTGCCTAAAATACAAGAGTGCAAGCATTACCTAAAGCCAAGAGTGTGGCACCAAGGCTTCTGGGTAATTGTGTGGCCAACATTGGCACGGCTGACATTGGCAAAAGAGGTGAAGAAAAGGTGGGGAAGGCAAACCTTGCTGCTCAAATACAAGACTGAAGTGGTTGTGGGTATAGAAAGACAAGAGAGGCAAAGAAGCTGCCCCTTTTGAATATATATTCAGAGGAAGAGTGCCTTATCTACTTTAGGGTGTTGCAGTGCCTTAAGGTTAATCTCGTCCACACTCGTCTTTGAAATTCAAAGTGCTGAAGCTGTGGGGGTATATTTTTGTGGATGTAAGACTTCAGTAGTTCAATTGAAGCGGAATGCTATGGGGTCAAGGAGAGTGTCCTCATGGTAAACTGTGGTATAAGTGAAGTAGTTGAAGTAGAAGCTGACAAATGTACCTACTGTGATTTCTAACCTGAAGAGGGGAATAAGCATTGTTAACCAAGACTGTTGTACCATTAACTTTCTGGAAGTTATATTTCTTTTTGAACTGTGTCAAGTCTGGACGTGGTAAAAAGGCATCGTGACAGAGAAAACCATTGATGCTATTCTGAAGAAGTGGAAGCTCTTTATCTCAGAAGAAGAGGAACATTTTGTTGTTGTTGGAACTGTGGTTAACAAATGTTTACCTTGATACTGACTTTTCGAGAACTGATATCGACTTTTCAAGAACTTGACACTACTACCTATGTCGGTTTTCCTTATACTCTTTTTGCTGAAAGTTGAAAAGGAATACATCTTGAATCCTGGGGACGGGAGTTTACCCAGGCTGTTAAGATGTTATCAACTGAATTGCCATATATTTTCTTTGGCATTTGAGGTTTATAGTTGAGGGCCAGCATTCCTGTGTTGCATTGTTGTCCCTTAGTTTTGTTAGGTAGGGAAACACACAGGAGAGTAGGGCAAGTGAGGTATTGTGATAATATTTTTCTTCTACTGAAATGGCATATTTTGAACAAATATCAAACAGTTGTCCACCTCGCATTGCTGTGACCCATCACAGTACCTAGTACGGTTGTCTATGTCGAGCTGTCCAAAGAGTCCATGGAGGAAGTGCAGATGATGAGGTCGGATATGAAGTGCTTTCATAGTTGGATTGCCAGTCCGAACAAGGCATAAAGGATCCTTGAGGTACTGTTGGCAGCAGGGGCACCAGTGATGTATGACCTCACAGCCATCTCCTCCTGGTCAAGAACTAACTGCTGATGCTGGGTCATAGACACGGCATCTTGGGAACTGTGCGTGATTGCTCCCTTGACATACCAGTCTGCTCCTTATTCACTGTCTTATTTTGGTTTGTCATTTTGTGAAGTCTGCAGCCTGCAGAGTGGGGGGCACGAGGGCTTTAACATAACAACATCGGGTCAAGAGAAAACCAGGGTGGATCCCAGTAGCAGAGATGGGAGGCTCAAGTGTAGGCCTGGGAGAGACCCAAGTACCCTCAGCGAGAATGTCGCTGGTAACTACTGCCCCCTTGAAACTAAATTCAGTGCTGAAGAACCCTCAGCCCTAGAGCCAGTGTAGCTGTTACGGCCTCCAGACCATCCCTGGTGGTTTTTGGAGGATCAGAAGGACACCTACCAGTTGGGGGTACCAGGAAAGGAGCTGCCGTCCCAGCGTGCCTGTGAAAAAAAGACTTCTTATCTCGGCAGAGCGTGACGCCCTCAGATGTCGATCTCTGGAAAAATCCTTCATGGGAAGTGATGGGCAAGTGCCCAGAAGATCCCTCCACCGACATAGTCGATTAAGCATGCAGGCGGTTAGTGCCGAACACAGCCAGCAGGAGTTCCAGATATGGTTAGAGCCCAGCTACCTCTAACAGAGACTGTGTGCGCCTGAGGCCAAGAGTTTCCTGACACAGGAGGCGCAAGAGGTAAATCCTGTTATCAGTGGCATACGGCAAACATGTGGAGGTGAAACAGCATAAGGAATTTAAAAGAAAAAATCTTTTATGAGGGGACGCTATAGCAACAAAAAGCAAAAGTTGATGCAGTGCATATAGCGCCCAAACCCGTTGAACAGTAAATAGGACTAACGGACCAGGACAATGGGAGGAGTCAGCGTGGGCGGACACATCTAGGTATGCCATATCATGCAACAAATTTAAAGAAGAAGTTGTTTTTTTTGTGCTGAAAAAAGGCTCTGGCCCAGTCGCCATCGGATGGACTCCCCATCAGTACGAAGTAAAGGGGATGGGATGTAGGGGTGTAGGGGTACCATGGCAACATTACATATCTACTATGTACTAAAAATGAGGCGGAACATTCCATCAAGAATTTAATGATAAGTGAATTGGCCAATCGAGGGTCTCGCCTTTGGCTACCCGTGGCAAAGCATATAGAGTTACGGCCACGAAGTACGAAGCCTTCAACTGTAGTGGCCCCCTGCAGTGCTACCTGTGCCGGGTCCCTTAGAAATGATGCATATTCTGTCTTTGGACAACTCATACTGCTGGCTCCATGCTTATGTAAACTTCCTTAAATGCCTGAAGGCAACGATGATGGCTGGGAAAACAAACAAAACACAAGATTTCAGACAATGAACTGATTATCCGGTGAATGGCACTCTGGGAAGTGGGAAGGCGGGATTCTGGTTCTCTGGTGATCCAGTCCACCACCACACATCAGGATCAAGCTCTGGGAGTTTATCTGCACACAACTCTATCTGGCACCTGCACATCCTTTCACCCTGGACTGTTTGAAGCAGTGGAACGCCTAGTCTGTATCACAAATGATCTGTACGTTGACAGCGTGCTGCAAGTGCTTCTTTCAGTACACCTGGTCTCTGGCGGCCTTGGACTAGATGAGGGTAATGTGGTTGCAGTCCAATGCATCAACCACATTGGGAAAGTCTGTGATGGCATAAAATGTGCATATAACACCGTTGACAGGGCATAGGTCTGCCCAAACACAACATTGATCCCAGGATCAGCTTCAAGATCTTGGGGATGGTGGACATGCACCAATGTGGGAGATGGTAGTATGGATTCCTGGTCATCATAAATGTCAGTATTGATTCAGTTTATGGCTTCCATGTATAACCTTTCATTAGAATGGATGTGTTGCTATGATGTGTTAGTGCAGGAAACACTAGGCCAGTGCATCACCAAGGCCAGCCTCCTATGCAGGGTCAATCGGTGTGCATCCTGTTCTTTATCCTTCTACTTATTCAGGAAGCCTGCAGGAAACCGTACAGTGCTCTGCCTGATGGCAATGCAACACACTCCTCCATGGTGACCATTTTTACTGTTTGAGATTGTCTTTTAACTGCACCTCAAGGCAACTGCGTTTGCTGTGTGTGCTGTACAGTCATTAAACATAAACATATGTGCAGTAAATACACGTGAAATATAATGCTGCAATGTTTACAATGGGTGGATGGGATATGTTTCCAGATGAAAAGGACTGCAACAAATTGAGCGTGCTTATATTTGATGTCATTCATTCCCCTCATTTTGAGATTATTCTGGAGAAAAAAGCCCAATAAATTGGGTAAATCATATGGTGCAATTAGCCTCAAATGACTGCCAAAGGACTGGTTAAGAAAGTTGTTTTAAGACGCCACACATAAGGTCATTCTTTCCCATAACCTCTAAGTACATTCTCATCAGGTTGGTGTAGATGTTGTCAAGTGTGACGAAGTCCTTCGCCTAATCTTGGAAGCATGACAGTGGGGTGGTCAAAGAGGTCCAGAACTACTGCAAAGCAGTGGATGCTGAACTCCGAATGGTACAACGGGGATCCACAGGCCCCCCCAACGAAGGCATGGAGAAATCATAGGGGCACCTGCATCCGTCCCTTCCTTACAGATGCCCATGGCCATCCGAGGGATAGTGCCAAGAGGCTTCACATCTCCACCACTACTAGTTATATACAGAGACCCCAAGGGGAAGGTCGCAGAGGGATACACACTTCTTCCCCTCATGCAGATATACAGCACATGGTCCTTCATTCCAGCACTGCTTATATTCCTATGCTACTTCACAAAAGGGATAGTCACAGGGACCCTCATACCCCTGCAGCCCAAACCCTACCTGATGCCACCATGTAGAAAAGAGGAGACCCGTAACCCTTCGAGATGTCTTTCCCATAAAGTAAGTGCCTTAAGAGAGGCATTCAAGCTCCCGGGCCAGAACCAAACATCTAGCATAAAAAAAGAAGCTCTCCCTTGAAGAGATCAATGTTGCAACATATTAAATTCCCAGATGCTCGAGGAAGTACATATTCTACCACTTCGCATTATGGCTCATAAGCGCACGGCTCTCAGAGGTTCTGCTTTTACACAGAATCGCTCCAACAAATAGAAGCTGCCTCGCACAAAATGCACGAGCAAGGAAACACATCTCATCCTCTTAACTTTGCAGAGGACCCACACTTGCAAGTTTCCCATTATTAACAAGACATTTTCCAGCTGTACATTCACATGCAGGGCAGCAGATGGACCCAGCCGCAAAAGAAAGCGATGAGAGCAGGGCTCTCAGGAGGACAGAGGGAGACTCCACACATGCCCATGACCCCTGTAGGATCCAATATGGCAGCAGGCCTTCATGTATCCTGAGACCAGCCCACCTTCCAACTCACATGACCACCCACCTGTGGCACAAACACCTAACTGCACAGCTCTGAGTGCACAGTAATTCTCAAAAGCATCAAATACCATGCCAGGAGATGGGAGACAGCAGATTCAGAAAAGAGTTTGGTGGAGGGTGGCGAAAAAGACAATTCCTGAGAGACGAGAAGGAGGAGAGTGCGGAAGGCTGGATGGCGAGTTGAAAGGAAGCTGCTGGGAGGGATTGATACTATCAGAGGGAAAAAGGAGAGGTGTTGGGAGAGGAGGAAGAAGTGGTTTTCTGGTGGAGGTTGAAGGAAGAGATAGTCACCAGCAGAAGGCTGCGATTAGTTGGGGAGTGGAGGAGGCGGACCATCAGAGCGAGCGAAGGTTGGAGGAAGAACATCAAGAAAGTTGGAGGGAGTCGCTTACATCAAGGAGGAAGCAAGACAAGAGCTGTAAGGAAGCTGGTGTCATCTAGGAAGAAAGAGGGTGGGAAGGTTGGAGGAACTGTACCACTAGAGAGACAGCAGATTACAAAGAAGGAGGAAGTGCAGGCCCTTAACAACAGTGACAAAGAAAAGCGAATTAGATGCAAAGACACAACCACTAGACCCATGTGGTTGCGGCCCAGGGATGAAGAGTCTGGATTAATCCATGTCTCGGGAGGATAGCTCAGGGGCAAAATGCTTGCCTTGGAAGCAAGACGACACAGAGCACCACAGGTTCGATCCACAGGTCCGCGCTTAGAAACCTATGGATATTAAGCGCGTTATAAATAACCAATCATATCATATATCATATCAGAGAGAGAGCGAGGGGGAGATCATGGAAAGAGCCTTGTTGAAGTAGAGACGGGCTCTGTATGTCTGCGTGCCACCACTTCTCTCCCCTGCCGCAGGGACCGGGCCAGGCACTGTGAGATTCAGAATCTCTGGAACCCCGTCCCCACTGACAGCATTGAGGGTTTTCAGAAGATTCTTTTGTGATCCTCAAATGGCAGCAGCTTCTTTGCAGCAATTGTCCTCTACAGGAACCAACGCATCTGTCTGGAAATGATGTCCGTGCGCCTCGAAAGTGCTACTCTGAAAGGCCAAGTGTGGCATATCTAGCACCCTGAAAAACTGTCAAATACATTGAGAAATACAATAAATACAGAGAAAAGACAACAGGGCACAGACTCTGTAGGCAATGTTTAAATCCCGGAGTGGTATTATTTTGGGTTGAAAAATACAGCTAAAAAATAGGGTAGAGTTTTCCTTTATGTTTAGTTTTCGAAAAGCGCATCTTTTCCACAATGTGGCACAAACGTGCTTGTAAGGGTGGTGGATCCTCTTCAGCGATTGTACGGCTGAAGAGCAGGTGACCACAATGAGGGCAACTTGAAGAGGCGATAATCCCAGCTCCTTTTTCTTAGAATGCAATATGAGAAACAAATAAAGTCTACATGATTTTCTAGCTCTGTTGTCTTGCTCAAGCTTCGTCTGTTTGTAGCAGCAGAAAGACTAGATTTCCGAACATTATATTTACCAAAAACAAATCGAGTAATGTGTCATGTCATTCCGGATTCAGCTGTCCAAAGGGGAGACTCACCGACTCATCGCTTAGAATTTCCAGGATCCGCTTCACAGTCTGTGATGAAAACTGCAGCTGGCCCATTCTACGAGCAGTGTCTTTTGCGCTCACGTCTACCTTCTCCACAGATTCAGCATCTTCCTCGTTATAGGTCTGCTTGCCTTCTAGAGCGATAACAGGGGAAGAAATGTTGGATATTAAGTTATGTTAAATATCTTTTACAATGTCTGAAAGCACTACCGTTTGGGTCTCAATGCGCTGAGGCTTGTCTGGATTTTAGTGTGTCGTGCCCTCGCCTGAAGTGTCCAGACTCTGCTATGCGGAGGAACGGAAACAGGAAGGGGTAAAGCAGTGGGGGAAAGAGGGTGCAGGGGTGGGGGAAGGTTAAAGGAAGGACAGTGTTTGTGATAGCTTTGGCGCATGTCAATCCGTCCAAAGTAGATCATTGATCAGAAGAACAGAAATGAGGAGGGTCAATTCAGAGGTGCCCGAGGAAGGGAACATTTACATGAGGGCAGTTTCAGAGAGATACAAAGATATTAATACAAGTAGTGTATTCATACAATCTCATGTACCACCAGAAAGCCTGGCAGTACATGAAAAAGAGAGCAACATAACCGAGAGAGAAATATGGCAAGTAACTACAAGATGGCGGAGGGATCCATACACCAAACCGTCTATCCAGACGCTGTGTGACACAGACTGCAAAATTGATCGTATCTTCAGCGGGTCCATGCAGAGGTCTGCACATCACACTGGCAATCCAAATCCTCACTGTGGTCCTGATACGAACGCAGGACGGAACTACAACTTTAGCGAACTGCCATCACAAAACCCTCGTAGGCACACAAACTCTTAAATTGACAATTCTTTGTTCAATGGCAGCAGATCCTCAAATGAAAAGGGCGATTGATTTAAAGCCTGTTATATGTTTTTGCAAAGCTGTAACCCAGCCTCTGGAGGGAAGGAAGCCAGCGGTTGGCCCGGGGAACCCACACTAGAAGCAAACCAATGCAAGGGGAAGGGGGATGATGTAAAGGGACGCAGGAAACCAGGCGAGGCCAAGGGCGGAGAAAAAGGACCAACATACTAAGTAGGTGAAGAAGGGTTCAGAGGAGTATTTAGCAGGATTGCTCAACGCTTGTGTAAGCTGATGTATTGGTTGGTAGGAGAAAATGGTGCTTGGGTGGGAGTGCGTGCAAGGTGAGTGAGACTAATAGAGAGGTGACTGGGAGGGTGGAAGGAAGGTGAAAGGAGGGTGACTGTGGGACAAGGTGTGGGTGTAGTGCAGAGTGTGGACAGGGGATAGATGTGTCGAGAGGGGAGAGCAGAAGTGAGGAGAAGGAAGAGTAGCAGAGCAGAGGGGGATAGTAGTAGAGCAGCGTGGGGAGATTAGTAGAGTGGAGAGGGGAGAGTAGTGCCAGAGAGTGAAGGAGAGTAGGAATACAAATGTTAATGTTAAAGGATATTTGTAACGTGCACTATCACCACCGGTCCCCTGTCGCTCTGTCGGCTCTGAAAAAGGGAGAAAGGGGGGCGGGGGTTAGTTAGTGGGAATAAGCTGGAAAAGTGCAAGAGAGCAGTGATGTGCTGTTGGCAGCCTCAGCCCGGTGGGTCCATTGGCTGGGCTTGGGTTGTTTTACGGTCGGTAGTTCGTCATGTGCTGTTGTGCAAGTCTATGTGTGGTTTGTTTTACTGTTGCAATGTAGTGAAGTTTGTGCGGATTGCTGTGTTTAGGCTTGTGGTTGTTTGGTTAGAGTTTGAGAGGAGTATGCAGAGGGCTGAAGTTGTTAGTGCATTGGTTAGTTGGCATTGCTGTCCTTGCAATTGTGTCAAGGTGTGATGCCCGCTATCATTCACTATTCCATCCAAGTGTGGCACTTGTCATCACTCACAGTTTCATTCAAGTGTAGCACATGCTAACATTCATAACCCTGTCTAGAAGTGACGGAAGATAGAATTAAGGATGACGTCTAAGTGTGGCACATGCTAACATTCATATTCTATCTAGATGCGATGAGGGCTAAAGTTGAGGATGACCTCAAAGTGTGGCACATGCTAACATTCATATTCTATCTAGATGCGATGAGGGCTAAAGTTAAGGATGACATCTAAGAGTGCCACATGCTAACATTCATATTCTATCTAGATCCGATGAGGGCTAAAGTTGAGGATGACCTCTAAGTGTGGCACATGCTAACATTCATATTCTATCTAGATGCGATGAGGGCTAAAGTTAAGGATGAAATCTGAGTGTGACACATGCTGACATTCATATTTCTATCTAGATGTGATGAGGAGAAAAAAAGGAGAAACTCAGAGGGAGAGTGATTGGAAGAGGAAGGGAGAGAGAGAGAAGGAAAGTGGGAGGGAGAGACTGAGTGAGAAGGAGAGTGGGAGGCAGAGAGGGAAGAGGGTAAACGACAGGGAAAGGAAGGATATGACATCAGGGAAAGGAGTACGAGAGCATGAGAGAAGGAGAATAAGAGAAACTGGAGTGGTTGGAAGGTAACATTGGGGAACCAGGCTAGGCTCCACCTAGTTTGTTCCCAGGGGAAGTGAGAGAGATCAGGTATTTGCCTTTGGGACATCACGACCAGTTAGGCAGATAAGAGACAGTAGGGGTTACCAATCTTTAGTAACCATCTTGGGAGATAGGGATGCCTGGACCAGGAAGGGAACCTCCGAGGGGCGGCAAGAGAAAGCGGGTGGCCCATAAGGAGCTCCTTCGCAATCATTTCAATAAAAGACATTGAACTGTCTTCAAGAGTTGGTGTGTTCTTGACAGTGCGTATGACCAATGCACAAGGCAATAAGCGATCAAACAAACTTCACTTATTCCTTAGGCCATAAACAGCCAGGCTCTATAGACAGAAAGCTGGGAGGAAATACGGGCACTCTTAAATGTGAGTGGGGTTTCAACTGTGGACCGTCTGGGAGCATTATAGAGGGTGGGCTGGTTGGAAGATCTTGAGACCTGCAAGAAGCTTTATGGGGATGGTTATATTAGTTTGGGGAGCTGGATTCCCATTGGGTTAAGGCTCGGATATTTTGGGATTTTATCTGCATAATCCAGCCTTATCTACCATTCTCAACCTGGGTTTAAGTTATCTTGTCCTGATAAAGAGGACAGCCGGAATGTCTTAGGATTATCAGAGGTACAGACCATGCTTACCAGCTTACATTTGCATGTCTAGTTCAAAGTTATGGCCCTTCCCTTAAATGGAGGGCCTATAACATGAATTATATAACATGTTTTATTTATTTACTTCAATATTTTGTGGAGTGTTACCTGTCACCTTCTAGATGGTAATAAAAAGAGCTTGTCAGAAGCGTACAAATCAACATGACATTAATGTGATACAACACAACAAAACATAACAAACTATTACATACTATTAGACAAGGTATCATAACTAGCTCACATAACAATACCAGCAGTATGTCGGACCAAATTATGATGGGGAGGATAAAGAAACAACTAAATAAACACAACAAAGAGCAAAATGCCAATCTTTTACAATATTGAAATTGTGGAAAGACAGAATTAAAAAAAGAAAAAAAGCACAATAGCAGAAGAGGGTTAGGTTTAGATGCAGTGAGGGCAAAAGTGAAAGCCCAACACGGGTACGCTGTGGTGGGGAACACTCTCAGAAAGCAAAAGGAGACTCAACATGAAAATGTTATGTTAGTCATTCTTGTTAAGCGCCCCTTCGCCAAAGGCATCATGGCGCTGAGGAGAAGGGAGGTCAGTAAACAGGACAGCCATAAACCTAAAAATGGTACTTTATTTAATGCTTTTCTAAAGGCAAGATGGATTTCCAAGTTTTTTAGATACAGTGGCAGGCCATTCCAAAGCCGGGATGCGGCAACAGAGAAAGCCCGCCCACCGCAGCGCGAGCGCTGAAACACAGGAATGACAAGTAAGCCAGCTGTTGCTGAATGCAGGGACCGCGTCAGAGGGTAGGACGTAAGATTAGCACACAGATATTCGGCCCCTTCGGCATGCAGAGCATGATGAACCAGACAAAGCTTTAAAAACAATGCGCTGGGCAACCGATAACCAGTGCAAGGACCGCAACACCAGAGATATGTGAGCCCCATATGGAGAACCAGTGGTGACCCGAGCAGCCATATTCTGTAACCGTTGCAGCCGCTTAATGAGTCTGTTAAGACGGATTTCTGAACTCTGTCCTGGTGGCGCAGAAGTTCAGAAGGCCAACCTAATTACTTGGAACAGGGTAACCTCTGGACGAGCCAGACCAATCAAGGTAGCGATCGCGGCGGTCAAGACTAGGTCTCAAGAGGGGTGAGGGTGACTGAAAGCCCGCAATGAGCACACAAAGCAAGAACACTTACAAACTACTCCAAACAGTTGTTATATTAAAAATATATACACATTTATTTCAAGGCCTTTAAAACAATGACCGTAGCGAGAAAATCACAATATAACGATAGTAAACCAACACATACCATATCAACACAATATATATACAAATACGACAGTCACAAGCGTTAGATGCACGAAATGGGTAGTCCACCTAAAAGGGAAGGAAGACAGGCAGTGCGAAATAATGCTTAGACCCAGTTCGCCTTCAGAGGCACCTAAATAGATGGAAGTCCGAGCCCTGCGAAGAGTGGAGCCTTGTGCTCAAAAGTACCTGCACGCGCTGGTGCCAACGGGCAAAAGGAGAAGCTCTTCGAGGGAAATCAGGCAGTTCAGTTTAGTGCACAAAAGAAGAAGAACAAGTTCCGCGACTCAAGCGCAGCCTCCACAGTGGGCAGAAGCAGAGCGCGAGTACGGAAAAGGGTGCTGTTTGACACAGCGGGGAAAAGCAATGTGCTCCTGCAGGAGGGCGACCAGATCCTAGCTATGCTACTCATCGGTCCCCGATGCAAGCAGACCCAGGCTTCTCCGCGTCCGTTTCAGTGGCTGGCAGGTTCAGAAGAGCAGGGAACGCCTCGTCGTCGTGTTGAGTAAAAAGACGTCCCAATCGAAGAAACCGGCACAGTTTGTTACCACAGCAGGGCAACGGAGCGGCCGTGTGTATCTGAGCCAAATGTACACTACTCACTTCAGACCTGGGAACGCCAAGTGTACGAAGCGTGTGAGAGTGACAAGGACTCGAAATACTACACAACCTGGCGGCGGTTACAAAGCAAGACTCCCGTGTAAGCTGGTCAGTCAGCTGGATGGCCCAGAGACGCTTCCGAAGGCTTACTGGCAGGAGATGGTGAAGATGCCGAGAATAGCTGTTTCCGCTATTCCAAGGGTCGAAGTACCAGTACAGGCCTTCTGGTTCGATCAAAGGTGAAAAAGGGTTTCACAAGGCGACAGCAGTGCAGAGGAGAAGTCCTTCAGCGGGTCACCAGCGATTCCTCGGTCCAGCCTCTTGGTTGCAGGATACTTGGCTCCTGTATTCCTTCGTTCGTGAGAACTCAGGAGATCGACATGGTAGTGGTGTTTCCAGCCCCCTCTTATCCACGGTTCCCTTCGCGCCAAAACGGAGGGGACCCAATGGGAGATCCGCTCATCAACACTCACACCATTCGTGGACCAATCACGGACCACGGTGGTCCCAGGCATTCACACCACCCTAGACTCTCTGGCACCCAGGATGTGTATTGGGACCAGACATCCCAGCCCACATCCTGGAGGCACACACAAGACATGTAGAAGCCCGCGAAAGCATCCGTGTTTCGCGGGAAAGTACATGCCCAAATAAGGCAGGCCCCGGGTCGGCTCGACCTGGGGAAGGTGAAGGGAGCAAGACGGTCAGCAGACAGGACAAAGGAGCCTCGTGGTCTGGCCATTTTGGGAGCCAGGCCACCATTTTGGGTTAAGCGCGAGAAACGCGCTTAGAACGCCAAAAGGAGCTCAAAACACAAGAAACCATCGCTGCCACCATTCCCGTCCCTGAATCACTTGCACCGATCAGATACAATCCTAAACGAGTATCTAGGGCCTGTAGAAGGCTAGAGACCCAAGAGAGCTGTAACTTAGCTTACAGTGCCCTCTTGTGTCATGTTGCACGAAAGCCGCAACATGATAAAAGAAACTACGGGAAACAGCGTTCCCCGGTACTGACTGTCTTAAGGGCATGTCAGTTTCCCCATAAGAAAGGAGCGAAAGCCCAGAGGAGTGCGGCAGAAGGCTGCACTTCTCTGGCAAAGTCGAGAACAAGGTGAAAAACAACAGCAAAAAGTTTAGGGGTTGCCACATGGAAGGAAAATTACCTACAATTACGAAATCTTTCCTAACAGAGTCCCTTTGGTTGTGATAAGTAAAGGGTATTACAATAGTCTAAACGGCTAAGCACAAGGGCAGCCACAACAGGAGGATGAAGATGAGAAGGAATTAGTGGAAGAACCTTCCTAAGAATTTATAGATAACAGATTATCTGTATAAATAGATTACAAACAGCGGCAAGCTGGGACTCCATAGAAAGAGAGGCCGAGATTATTACCCCCAGATTTCTCACCTTATCGGCCGGGACCGGAGGGGGACCCAAAGAAGTAGGCCAGAAAGAAGACACCCAGAGTGAGGGGTCAGGAGGGGATACCACCACCAACACCTCAGTCTTGTCCCCATTCAACTTCAGCCGATTGCGGTTCATCCAATTTCCCGCGGCTGCCAGACATGCCCTCAGGCGTAACGACATCTCAGCCTGATCGAGATCTAAATGGAGCAGGATCTGAGTGTCGTCGGCGTATGAGTAACATCTGACGCCGAAGGTGCGGATGAGACACACAAGAGGCCAGATGTAAATATTGAAGAGAATGGGACACAGGGCGGAGCCTTGAGGGACACCACAAAGAAGTGAAAAGATAGAAGAAAGAAATGGGGGAGTGAGAGAGTCTGAGTTCTGTCGGCCAGGAAGGAGGTAAACCAGGCGTGAACCTGGCCAGAAATTCCGACTTGCGTCAGGCGGTCGAGCAGGATGGGGTGATCAACAGTGTAAAATGCTGCTGACAGATCTAATAGAATCAGGGCATCCACCCCTCCTGCATCAACCAGCCTGGCCATATCGTCGAGAGCCGAGACCAGGACACTCTCGGTCCCCCGACCTGGCCTAAAACCAGACTGGGCAGTTCCAAAAAGCCTGGGATCAAAATGCACAATTTCATGTTAACATTTGCAGCAAAGATTAATTTGGGAACAAATGGATCCACACAGATCAACATTTCCAGCTGCTGAACATGTCATGGTGTACCTTAACATAACATAGCCTAGCTTCGGTTACCAGTCAATTGGTCGAAAACATTTGGTCAACAGGACAATTTTTTTTCCCCTTTTTTGGTTTTTTTTGGGGGGGTCCCCCCCAACCCCCTTTTTTTCTTTTTTTTTTTTTTTCCCCCACACGAAAACCCACAAAACACATATATAAAAAAAAAAAACATTCGACCATTTGGCATTCGACCAAATGGTGTCGACCAGTTTGTCTGTCTAGTAACACTGGGTATACCTATAGAAACAGAAAATGGATGGCCAGGCCCATTACCATACATGTTCCTAAAATATAGGCCCTGCCTAGTGTGAGAAACCCACTGCCTCATGATCTTCCTTTCAGGTGGCCAGGGAAGGGCCATTGCTTTTGGATCCCGACCCTGGGGGTGGACAAGCGAGGGAGGATCACCTGAGGTGAGGGTCACTAGAGATTGGGAGGAGGATTCCCAAGGGCGAGACATGGCATTTCCTCAGTCCCAACAACACCCCCACCCTACTCTCTCTCAGACTTTATGGGGTATTTCCAATCTCACCCCAACTTCCCCTCCCCATTTCCAATAAATACTGAGACCAGGAAGAGGCAACTAAGATCAGTAAAGATTACCCATAGGAATAAATAAGGGAAACCTATCATAGAAACAACTCAAAGTGTCCCACTAATAGAGTCAGGCCTGGTAAGGTATTTTTCACTATAAAAGGTGTGGTCTGACACAGAGGTATGAGCGAGTAGGAGAGCAAGCAGGAGAGCGAGCTCAGAAGAGAACCAAGATGCCAGAGTTGCCCAGGACCAGAGGCCAGAGACTGGGATGCCGAGATGCTGAGGAACTGCAGTGCGAGAGAGCAGAAGCGTGGCGAGGGAGCCGTGTCTGCAGGGAGCCAAGAAGGGTCCTTGAATGGGAACCAAGAGGCGTGCTGGTCTCCTGCAGAACCTGTGTATGCGATTGCTCATTCCCGTGGGCCAGTGAGACAGCTCAGGAGTGTCTGAGGGGCAGGCGGTGAGACCCTGACCTCGGAACGAAGTGCCCCATGGAGCCGAAGCGCAGAAGTCAGCCCAGTGAGTCTAAATGCATTTGCAGAGCCGGGTTGTGCAGAGTACGATACATAGTAACACTGAAAACACGTAAGAAAGAGGACTGCATTTGTGCGGGTGTTCAATTGAAACTAACAGGAAGATTTCAAAGAATGCAAAGACATTGATACAAGTAACAGTGTAAAGTATAAGTGAAAAAATGGGAAGAAGCGCGGGTGTGCAAGGATAAAGAAAAGTAAAACTAGACAGTGAGGTAATGTGAATGCAAAGGAGGCTAGAACCTGTGAAAGAGGTACAAGAGGCACGAATGGAAATGAAAAAAGGTGCAAGAGGCACAAAAGGAAAGAATAATGCAAAAAGGGTGCGAGTGACCCGGAAAGACAGAAACAAGCACAGAGGTGCGTGGTAAAGTAAAAGAAGCCTGCAAGAGGCATGACACAGAAAAGGAGTAAAAGGACAGTGCAAGTGTGCATGACAAAGGTAAAGGAGCACACGAAAACAAAGAGAGGGGCAAGAGGGTCAGAGTGGTTGTGCCGAGGAAAAGCAAAGAGTCTGGTGTTTTTTTCGAATGTCTATGATTCTACCCCATGGGAGGATGGCATGTAAGAAAGGATATATGTATGGAAAAGGAGCATCCTGAACAGATAAATTGGTGTTTGGAAATAGAAGGGCCCAAGCTTAGGGAAGGGCACCCCGAATGATCAAGAAGGAACTGTGATACATATTGCTTTGTGTTTTGAAAGCTCAAAAAGGCCTGAGCTTGTGGAAGGGAACCCTGAGAGGCCTGTTGAAGAAAGTAAAGTGAACAAGTTGAGGCTTGGGGAAGGGATCCCCAAGGAACTCAGAGACATTGAAGGTATTGGAATTCACTGTGAGGACCCTGTGGAGAAGGTCTTTCAAAAAGCCCTGTACAGTGAGCACATCGTTGTGACATTTGACCAAATTGCACCTGGTGAGAAGACTACTTGAAACCAACTCTGGTTTTGCCATTTTTGTTGCACCACTATTTTTCCTTTTCAAAAAGACTTCCTATCACATTTTTGTACAGCGTGAGGGCAAGCATAGGTTTAGACACAGATAGACTTTTATTTTGGACTATTAGACCACAATGGCCATTAGAAACATCAGTTAAGGGAACCATCCATTAAGAGTTAGGGCCACAGCATTCCATCAACCGAGAACCTTACTAAATAAAGGTTTTAAAATTAATACCTTTGAGTCTGTGTCTCTGTTGATACCATGCCTGCCTCACACTACTCCAACTATATTCTTGGTTAATCAATACTAGCTCTTGTGTCTGTTTGTTAGAGTCCTTAAGTTAATTTACTGTTGTCGGTCGATGCATTTGTTACCATTTCTTAGGAAGAATATTTTCTGATGTTTTTCCTGAGCCTCCCCCCTTTACCCAATTTAACTCTAGGTTGATGAGCAGGTCTACAGAATAGATTTTGCAATGCAAGTATATTACGCTCTGTTTTGGAGGGTGGGAGAAAAATAAGTTTTCAAGAAGTAAATATGTAGTTCTCGTTGATTAGCTAGTGAAAATACATTTAGAAGAAATACTAAAGGTATTTCTGCTCTAACACTTGACCTTCTGTGTGCCTAGTAATTACGATTAAGCTTTGTGATGTGTTAACCACAGGAGGTATATGAGCTAGGCGCTATGACCCTGCTATCAATATAACACTGTGTACATTATACTAGGAGAATCCTGACAAGGGCTGGGAATTCTCTAGATAGGACTTCACAGATGCCACTTTGAGTTCTACTTCTACTTCCTGACACCTAAATAATGGCAATCCCTCTTGAGTAATAGTGCTCATCCCCAGGCCAAAAGGCAAGTTAAAGCATTAACCTGGAATTGACGGAAACACCCAAGAAACTCTGTAGAAGCTCAGGGACACTTCAGACTAAGGAACACAACGGTTGATCACACAGAATCATGGTCAACACTTTGTCCAGTGGTTTGAGCTCAGAGAGGCTGCCTTGTTGTGTTACAAAGAAATCCCTCATGCTTTCTAGGCATTTCTTCACACCGTTGAGAATGGGTGTAATCCTTGTTCCCTTTAGTGTTTTTCTTTTTTTCCCCTCCTGACGAAAGGTAACCCAGGTTGGACTCTGTTTGTGAACGCAAAGGTTAGTTGAGGTTGGGGGTGACCCTTCAGTCTGTCTTTTTGGGAGTTTCCAGGGTCCTAGTGCAGATGTTTGTTAGCTGCCAATATTATGTGCAACATCACATCAATATAAAGGGAAGTGCCTTACTTGCGGTCATTTGATTGTCTTAAATTAGATTTTGTTTTTACTCAATGTCATCCCTCTTTCAGCCCCTAGACAGAGGGGCAGTAGTGTTCGCCGTGTTGCATTCGGGATCGTCCTGCAAGGTGTCCTCTTATCCAGATCTATGTCTTTTGTTCACATGGCCATGATGGCTGAACTTTCTGGTTCTTTTCCCCTAAATTACCCCTCCTTTTTCCCTTCATGGGGGAGTGCACATGACCCCATATAATTCTACTTTACCCCCTCCACATCAATACCTCCCCCCCCCCCATCCGCTTCTTTATCTGACAAAAATGATGTTATGGGTTTTAAGGGCGTTGTGTTAATTTTGGGAAGTTTCTTTTCAGTAAATAGACACAGTCCCATCGTGTCCTAATAAAGGTGTTGTCTCAGCAAGATCAGGTGGAGTATTTTTCTTTTTTAACATTAACTGATCTAGGACAGTATTCCAACCACTTAATACGAATATTAATATAGAATGTAGGGGACCAATGTTTTACCTCCCAACATCACTTCCTCAGCCAGCTGTGTGGCGGTTCTTTTCTTCGCTTTCTGGAGTGAAAGTGGACCGACGTTCTCCATGAACCACAGATCGGGCGGCGCCCATGGCAGGCCCAACTGCTGCTCGTAAATGACGCGATCGGCTTCCAGGGCTTTAGTCACCAACTCTTTCACCTCCTCTTCGTTCATCAGCCAGATCTCATGGAATTTCTTGGAATCCACGGCTGCAAAATGCCTGGATGAGGAGGAACAAAACAAATGTCAAATTTGAGTTGGGCTTGTGCCAAGGCCTAAGACATGAGACCCAACCCATTCACAGAACAGATAGAAGAGCTTGAAATAATGCTTATTGAAGAGAAAGATTATTGATAAAATTGGTTATGAATCTTCGAAGCATCATTAAGAGTATTAGAGTGATATTCCCGTGACTGTACAGAATAATCAGCGAAAGGCTAGCTTTTATGCATTGTAGCTACAAAATCACATAAACATGCATGCTCATGTGACCAACAGTCATTGCTTGCAAGGATAGGCTCAGCCGGTTCTAACTGGTACAGGCTCACCACCACCATATGGCCTCACTAGAACTTCCAGTCCCATTCACAAGCTGCAACATGCAGCTTCCATGGCATTGTGTGGGCTCAGAATGCTGTTTTTCTGCTTTACATGGCCAGGAAATAGGCAAGCAAGGCTGCCTGGTAGTGCAGGGGTTAAGCTCTCAGCGCTGTGGTTCCGGATGTGATGACATGCTGACAGTTTTCTGGTAAGTGGGTCATTAACGGCAGTGACTGTAGATGGCAGTGACAGGGTGAATCTCATCAGTCTTATCATGTTTTCTTGTTCTTCATAGTTACTATTTGCTTCATTGAACAGCGCTATGATGCACTTGTTGCGATGTTCACATTAGTCAAAAAATGAAAAGAAAAGGAAAAGTAACAGAGTCTGAGTGTATAAAATAACTGTACTGGGTTTCCAAACAGGTTGCCAGTTTCATCTCCATGGAAATCCTAACAGGTGATAGTTTAACACTAGCCATACACCCCGGCAGTGCCCGGGTCTGTAGCTGACATGCACGTGGCGGTCTGCTATAATGTTATATTGTGTTCTAACTTCCTATTTTTGAAAACCTGCAAAATCGCCAATCTCCCGGAATCACCCATACTGATAGCACAGGGCCGGACCCCGCTCCACCCCTGTGCAGGGCGAATGGGTGGAGTTCGTCAAATTTCATTATCGCCAGCACACCTCAGACTTGTTTGCCGACCTTGGCCGAACATTGCAGCAAACCAACTGTTGTGGGGCTGGAACCAACAATCGCAAAATCTTCAATCTCCCGAAATCGCCCATACTGATAGCACAGGGCCGACCCCGCCCTGTGCAGAGCGGATCAGTGGGGTTGGTCAACCCAGAGTGGTACACCCCAGAGTGGTATGCCGACCTTGGGCCACAATTTCAGCTCACCAAGGACTGTAGTCTGTTAGTCCTTCTCTCTATCACTTGGACCCCATCAGCTGTTTAAGTGCTCAGACACTCCTTTCTTGGCTCTGGTTAACACCAGTTCTTGCCAGGATGTCACTCCCCTCTGCAGCACCTTTCACCACCTCTGGTGTGTGAGGCCCTTGAGTTGGAGATAATCCTCCAACCTGTTGTAATAGTGGCCGGGATCCCTGTGGCCACAGGAACTGACAAGCCCACTCCTCCTGGTGATCTTGGCAGAGTCTGCCATGGCATCCACTAGCACTTCTGTGACAGACTATCACTAAGTGTTTCCCCCTGTCTGGGATGCTGCCTCCTCCTCCTGACTATCACTCTTTCCTCCTTTACCTCTGTTGACTATTTACTCCCTATTCTCCTTGATATCTTGGAATGGTCGCACCTCTTCTCCACCCCTCTTTGCTTTTTTCTAATCTACTGCCTCCTGGTTTCCTCCTCTCCCTCCTCATCACCCATCACCATCACCTCTGCACTTTCCTTCACCTCCCGATTTCTTTACAATGTGAGAAGCCCCTCTTCCTTCATTGTCTTCACTTCTACCACCTTCTTGCTCCTTGATGTTGCCTCCTTCCCTTTATAACTTCTCCTCTCATTTGGCTTCTTTCACTTGCTTGTCCCCACTCTACTTGGTATTACTCCCTCCGCCTCTCCTTAACAAATATTATTTTCCTTCAGCACTCTCCTTCTCTCCTCCTACACCACTTCCTTCTACTCCTGCTCCACCTCCTCCTGAACTCCTCTAACCATCTTCCGAAACGATCCAGAAGCACAAAAACCCTGAATCTTGAGCCCCTCACTTCACTTTTCACTCCAATGACTTGAGTGTGGGGACTGGCCCTCTCAGTTTGAAATAATCTTTCAGCTGGCTGTAATTGATTGTGTGCTTGTGTGCGCTCAGGGGACTGATTCCTTATCGGGGATGTCGGCCATCTTGGATGTTTGCTTTTGTTTGGAACGACTGTGTCTATTTACTGAAGGGCTGTGAGAGACTGCGGTGAGAGTGTTCCATGTCCGTTCTCAGATGATCCCAGCACACTGGTGCTTGTGTGAGCAGGAACTGTTGCTGGCAGTTTAGACTTTTTTTCAAACCACTTCAAGATGTTTGCAACCAGTTATCCATGGGGAGCCGCTGTGTCTCACCCACAAATGTAGCAATCATGACCGGCTCTTTCTCCAACGGCAGACATAAAGCCATGGACGGTAGTCCTGCAGATGACCTAATCAAAGATTTAGGCATGTTGGGAAAGATGCTCTGTCTGCCAGCTTGAGACATTTACCTGACTGTGCTGCTGGATATATTCTGGGGCAGGTTAGGGGGTTCCTCATAGCTGGAGACAGGTTTTCCTGCTACCACTGGTTTCCCCTACTTGGTTCTCAGGTGCTATACTGCCACCAGGCCCCTAGACCTCTCATTCCCATGAAGGTGAGCAAAACCTTGGGGTTACAGCTATCTTGAGGGTCTCAGGGTGTCTTTTCCTTGGAGTTACTGAGGGTTCTGTGGGGGGCTTAAAATCCTTAGGCTAATGATGGACTTGAGAGCTTGCAGAATTTGACATTTACCTCCTTCAGGATCTACATCAAGAGGTGGGTGGTGGTACCAAGCACTCATGATCTCCAGCTTGTGGGACAAGAAAACTTCTGCTGTTGCTGCTCGCCAACTTGAAGAGTCACCTTCCAGAAGTAATTTTGTTGTGCCCACAATGAAAGATGCCTGCCACCGCTTGAGTGCAGTGATTGTTGCTGCTGCCTGTTGTAATGATGTTTCTCTTTGGGAGCAGAGAGAGCTAGTGTTGATGACATAGGCAGAGCAAGGTCCTCTATGATGTCATTGAAACATTCACCTGCATGTGTTGTTTTATGTTCTAAAGTTGTCAGTTGATGGAGGCTTTGATGGGGAAGGATCTCGTATGTTCGGGGGTCTTTCTTGCTTTCATTTATCTTGTAATAAATGCGAAACCAACTTACTAGCGTCTGTGTGCTGCTTCACAACAATGGCGACGAGGATGGGATAAGAAGGCAGGCGAAGTGAAAGCAGACCCAGACCCCCGTGAAGTTGAAGTATCCACCGTCCAGAACAGCACGGAGCAACAACCGCACCGGTGGAGCCTTCCGAGTGACTCTCCAGGCCACGTAGCTGCTGTCTACGTCCCTCACGGCACATATCGCAGGATGTGCGGGTTGTCTGGGCCACTCCGCTAAAGCGTTGAGCAGCCCGCTAGGAACTCGCCCCTGTGTTCCCGTGCCCGGAGCTGCCGTGGAGAGAAACTCGTTTCTCCTGGATCCCCTGGAGAAGGGGGGGATTGTTCCGCCCTGTTGGGGCGTTGAGCGGAAGAAAAAGAAAAGGGGAAGCGAAGCTCCGCAGCAGCTGCGGAGGGAGTGCCTGCCCTGTGTGCGCTGCGGTGGAGAGGATTCACACTCTTCTGGGAGCCACTGGAAAGCAAGGGGGTTTGCTCCGCCCAGCTGCGGCGTCGAGCGGAAGAAAAAGAAGGAGAAGTTCAGCAGACGCGTTGAGCGGTCCGTGGAAGGGGGGGTGAAGCGCCCGCCTCCGCTCCCCTGTGTTTGTATATTCGAATTGCTCCACGAGTGAATACCGTAATGTATATAACAAGTGGTTAAGCAAATCGAATGAGACTGTGCTTCCACATACCGAATATATAATAGTAACTGGGTGATTAAGAAAAAGGCAGATATTTGAGGACACAGCCACCCTATATCACACCAGCTGTACATTCGTCATTCAGATAGTCATGGCAGGTCTACCAGGCATATCAGGTCCTCCTATTTTTATGCCGACTCCAGGAATGGCAAAGATTGTTTGGCAGCAATGGCGCAAAGGTTTCATGCACTATTTGAGGGCGGCTGGTGGTATGTCATATTCTGGAGAGAGGAAGCTGGCTTTATTGTTACATTTTTTGGGCTTTGAAGGCCAGAGAATTTTTGACACTTTACCACAACTAGAAGGAGAAGGTAGTGGAGATAATTTGAATGAATTTGAAAGCGCATTGTTGAAACTTGACAAGCATTTTAATCCAAAAAGGAGCACAATCTTGGAGCGTTACAATTTTCGCATGCGAGTTCAAGCACAGGGGGAGTCTGTGGAAGATTACGTCACTGCTTTGCGGCATCTGGCCTTAACATGTAAATTTCAAGATAATTTTGATGAACACATTCGAGATCAATTCATGACACATTGTAGATCTAACAAAATACGGGAAGAGTTATGGCTAAAAGATGAACCAAGTTTAGATGAAGTATTGGATTTAGCCAAGAGAGTAGAGCATTCCTTAGCATGTGTGGCTAAGTTATCTAAAAATGAAGGAGAAGATAATAAGGAAGTAAAACCAGAGGTAATGAACATAGCGGAAGGGAAGAACAAAAGAAGAGGAAGAAATAGACAGTCAAGCAGGAACACTCCGGAGGAAAGAAAGAGTCAAAACATTTGTCAGAAAGATGAGAAAAGAGAGGAGAGGAAAGATGATAGACTGTGTTATCGTTGCGCTAGTGCAACCCATTTTGCATCCTCCGTAGTCTGCCCAGGTCGAAGGACCACTTGCACTAAGTGCAGGAGGAGAAGACATCTTATGTCCTGTTGCAAGAATTTATTTTCAATTCGGGCAAGATAGTCAAAGAAAAGTATTTTATGTGAATGAAGAGGAGGACAGGAAATCGTCAGATGACGAAGTTGTTGTCGTGCCCTCTCAGAGTGTTATTGTCAATACAGTTAATGTTGTTGGTAAGGGGGATGAAGAGGATGATTGTGAGCGTCCATATGCTGATGTGAGTGTTAATGGTTGTAAGTTGTCATTAATGGCTGACTCTGGGTCAAAAATAACACTTATTTCTAGAAGTATATTTGAAGCAGAGATGAGAGGAAATGTATCAGCATTGTCGATACCGGATATAAATCCAGGAAGTTACAATCAAGATTGAATTGAGCTGTTAGGGTACGTGAGGTGTAAGTTTGAATTTAAAGGTCGATGTTGTGATGGAAAGGTGTATATCACTAAGAAAGGACAATCTCTACTAGGATGGAGAGAACAAAAGAATTTGGGAATAAGACTGGATCCCAACCATCCAGACCAAGTCTTACAAGTTTCTGAAGAACCCGTGAGTCATGGGAAGTATATGTCAGAATATAAGAAAGTGTTTGATGAGTCCTTGGGAAGAATAAAAGGGTTTCAACACCAGATAATTTTGAAAAAGGATAGCGTACCTGTAGTGGCTAAGCTCAGACCTGTGCCGTTTGCTTTACGAGGCAGTGTGAAAAGGGAATTACAAAAGTTGTTGGCGTCAGGCGTAATTGAGAGAGCTGGGGGAGTAGAGTGGGTTTCCCCAGTTGTAATAGTGAAGAAGAGTTCAGGGGATTTGAGACTATGCGTTGATATGCGTGAGCTAAACAAATGTGTGTTGGTGGACAGGCATCCCCTGCCCAACATGGGAGAGTTATTGACCAGGGTGGGTGGGGGAAAGTATTTTTCTAAACTGGATATGGCATCAGCTTATCACCAAGTGGAGTTGGAGGAGACCTGTAGGAAAGTCACTGCACATTTATTACACATGAAGGTGTGTTCCAATTTAGAAGGATGCCTTTTGGATTAGCATCCGCCTCTTCAGTTTTCCAGAAGATCATGGATCGTTTGTTGAGAGGGATGAAGGGTGTTTTTTGCTTTCAGGATGATGTATTGGTGAGTGGAGAGTCTTTACAAGAACATGACCAAAATCTGTGCAAGGTGTTGAAGATGTTTGAGGAGAGGGGTATCACAGTGAAAGGGGAGAAATGTAAGTTTGCTGTGACGAAAGTGGAATATCTGGGTCATGAAGTGTCAGGAGACGGGATAAGACCCAAAGAAGATATGGTGAATTCTATAAGAAACATAGAAACGCCTAGAAATAAAAGTGAGCTGCGTTCGTTTCTAGGAATGACAGAATTCTACCAGAAATTTGTTACGAACTATGCTGATAAGGTTCAGGAACTAAGGAAAATTTTGAGAAAGGGTGCTGACTTTGAGTGGAATGATCGATGTGAAAAAGAGTTCAATAGCATCAAAGAAGATATAGATATGGCTCGTCCGTTAGGATGTTTTGATACTAGAAAGTCTACCATTATTACGGTTGACGCCAGTGAGAGTGGTTTGGGAGCTGTATTGTCTCAGAAACAAGTTGATGGTTCTGAAAACATTATAGCTCATGCGTCAAGAGGTCTCAGAGGTGCAGAGATGAGATATTCGGTCATTGAGAAAGAGGCTTTAGCTTGTTTCTGGGCTATTGAACGTTTCAATAGTTTTGTGTGGGGAGTGGAATTTACAATTCGCACTGATCATAAGCCCCTAAAAGCAATATTTGAGAATAAGGGTCTTGACAAAGTTTTGCGTCGAGTGGCAGGATGGGTCACCAGGATGCAGACGCACTGTTTTAAAATAGAAGTTATCCCAGGAAAGGGAAATATTCTAGCGGACAGTTTGTCCAGGGTAAGAATTGCAAACTCTGAAAATATGAAGAAGGAGGATTTAGAATTAGTATTTGTTAATACTGATAGTATAGTCTCCAAACCAGAGTGGTTGGAGGGTATGAAAGAAGACCATGTGATCAACAGAGTAATTCCATATGTTGTGTCTGGATCATGGCCGAATAAGCAGTCATTGGAGGAAGATACAAAACCATATTGGGAAGTGAAGGACGAGTTATCTGTAAATGAGGATATTCTTTTTAGGTGGGGTAGGGCTGTTGTCCCCAGTGGTTTGAGGAAGAAGGTTATAGAATTAGCACACAGCGGTCACATTGGAGTTACCAAAACAAAGGGTGTTTTGAGAGAAGATTATTGGTGGCCAGGGTTTGACAAAGAAATAGAGACAGTGCTGGCAAATTGTCAGTTTTGTATCAAGAGTGGTAAGAGCATTGTAGCCAGGAAACAGCCATTGGTGGATGTTGGCGTACCCTCTAGGATATGGAGTGAGATTGCTATGGACATTCTGGGTCCTGTAGAATTAGGCTATGGTCGCGGAAAATATGTTGTGTTGGTTGTGGATTTGTTTTCAAGGTGGACAGACTTTAAAGTTGTCAGAGACACCACGGGAGAGAGCATGATAAGGGTTTTACAAGAAATTTTTGCCAATGAAGGTTTACCAGAAACTGTTTTGACGGACAATGGTCCCCAATTTATAGGGGGAAGTTTCACCAACTATTTGAGGAGATGTGGAATCAGACACAAGAGAACTTCATTATATCATCCTGAATCAAATGGTGTTATTGAGAGGATGAATAGATGTGTAATGGAGAGTGTGAGGATGGGAGAAGAATGTGGTTTGGACAAATTAGCCATGATACAAAATAGGATGTGGGCTCTTAGAATGGCACCACATGCGACTACCGGTTTATGCCCATTTGAATTTATGAGGGGCAGGAAGTCGTTTTCTATAACGTGTCCACCTTGGCTTGGGAGAAGTAGGGAGTCCGATCTGGTGGTAGATCAGGTGAGGAAGTCTCTGGTAAAAAGTAAGTCAGATTGGGTCATGCGTGAAAATATGAGAAGGGGAAAGAAAGAATTGCATGTGGAATGTGGAGATTGGGTCAGGATAAGAAAAGGGTTTATCAAAAAGAAAGGAGATTCCCTCTATTCGGACCCAGTCAGAGTGGTGGCAGTCATGAAGGGTGCAGTACGTGTGACCGGTGGGCAGGTGTGGAACAAGAGTAGGATAGCTACCGTGAGGAGAGGTCGTGTGTGAAAGGAGTACGTTTTAGTATAACAGACACTTGGGAAAAGAGATGTTAAATGTAGTTGTTTAAAAAAAAAAAAAAAAAAGAAAAAAAAATGAAACAAAGGGAGATGTGTTGTAATGATGTTTCTCTTTGGGAGCAGAGAGAGCTAGTGTTGATGACATAGGCAGACCACGGTCCTCTATGATGTCATTGGAACATTCACCTGCATGTGTTGTTTTATGTTCTAAAGTTGTCAGTTGATGGAGGCTTTGATGGGGAAGGATCTCGTATGTTCGGGGGTCTTTCTTGCTTTCATTTATCTTAAATAAATGCAAAACCAACTTACTAGCGTCTGTGTGCTGCTTCACAACACTGCCCACTTCCTTCGTGTCCTGGGGTCTGCCTCTTGGGGTGCCTGGGTCATCCAGATGTCCAGCATCAGGAATTCTATCACCAGAACTCGGAACAGCCGCTTAGCCGGACTGAATTCCGAATGTGACTACTGCATCTGCGGCCCATCCGGATCTCCTTACAAGTAGACCTTCAATGGTAGTAAGTGGGCCCATCGAATTAAGCAGCCCTAGGGATGGTTCATAGCCAAATTGGAGTAAAGGGATAGAGCCTAATAGCCGTTTTCTCCCCCCACACTCCCTGACCCTACTTCTCCCTTGCCTGGTCTTATTCGATGGAGTTATGACCAAGGATCTCCCTCTGCCGGGCTTTCTCCTGGTATGCTGGGAGGATTGGGAGAGTACCCCTGAACTCTTTTACTTACATTTTCATCTTTTTTATTTTATTTATTTATTTATTATGCATTTTTGGCACAAAAAGACTTACAGAATTTACCATTGATGTTATGTTATGTTATGTTGAAGGATATTTATACCGTGCACTATCACCACCCGAGTGATCCCCTGGCTCTCTGGCGGATCTGAAAAGCAAGAGGCTAAGTTATGGGGGGGGTGAAATAGTAGGACTGAGCTGGAAAAAAAGAGCCTGTGATGTGCTGTTGGCAGATTCAGTTCGGTTTACACCGTCGCTGAGTGTAGGTGTGAATTTTCGGTTGGTAGTTGTCATGTGCTGCTGTGCAAGGCTGTATGTGGTTTGTTTCGGTGTGGTGGTGTAGTGAGGTGCGTGCAGTTTGTTGTGCTGTAGAGGTATGGTTGTGTTTAGTTTAGAGTTTGAGAGGTGTAAGCACAGGGATGAGTTTTTTAGTGGGGTTGGTTAGTGGTGATACTTTATCGTACGCCCTCAGTTTTGGCCACCTGTCACAAATATACATGCCAGTGTTGTGCATGGTGGTGAGCTAGAGGTCTCACTCCTATTTTCTGTGCAGAGTTGTGGGTTGTCGGCAGGGCTATTTAGTGGTGATACCTGCATTGGTTTAGAGTAGAGGATCGCATCAAGTTTAAGACCTTGACGCTTGTGCACAAGTGCCTTTTTAGTACAGCAACCACTTACCTTAAAAATTGTTTGGTGCTTTATGCTCCTCAGAGAAGATTAAGATCGGAGGGCAAAGCTTTGCTAGTAGCCCCTAAGCATAGGCTAAAACGAGGGCTAGGCAGGTCGTTCGTTGTAAGTGCACCACAGTTGTGGAATAGTCTCCCACAAATCCTTAGACTCGAAGAAAGTCATTTAACCTTTAGGAAGAGACTGAAAACTCTCCTATTTAAGTGAACCTCCCCATTAGAACTTCCGTTAAATTTACATCACATGTGGGGTTGGCACTTAGTAGTGTAGGGTCTTACTTATCTGTTCTTTGGTTTTGTTCTTTGTAAAGCGCCCTGATGACCTCGGGCTGCCTGTGCTATAGAAGCAAATACAAATACAAATACAAATACCTCCTCCACCCTCCCCCGTGTTCAGACTAATGGATGTCGACATCGCTTTGTCCCCTGACACATCCTGGTGTGCAGCCACCATCGCCTCTCTGGGCCCTTTAGGGCAGGTGGACATCTTCCCTGTGCCCTTGAGCTCCCTGAGCCCATGGTTTATCTGTTCAGTCACCACTATTTCCCCTTTAACTCTAATGCCCTCTGTCGGTGGTTCAACTTAGGACAGTCCCATCTCTCTCCTTTGTTTCCAGTAGGGTCCTCTATGGGGACAGGTGCACCTGGGCCTCCTTCCCATTTGAGGACGCTCTACTTCCCTGCACTCTGCTGTGGTCTGGCCTAGTCCCCCGTCATGCTATTTGTGTGTTCATTCTGTGGGGTGTGGGTGTTGCTCATTCGTCTTCATCCAGTTCGGAGTTGAAGAGCCAGGTTTTATGGAGTTTTCTGAATTTTAGATGGTCCTTCATGGTTCGTATTTCTCTCGGGAGGGAGTTCCACATTTTTGCGCCTAGGCAAGAGAATGCTGATCCACCACGTTTTTCCTTGTGTATGGTTTAGGTTCCAGGTGCATGTCGTCGCTGGATCGGAGTGTTCTGGTCGGCTGTTAAGTGGCGATTTTCTTTTGTATGAATTCAGATCCTTGGCCGTGGATTGCTCTGTGCATTATGCACATTGTTTTGAATGTAATTCGTTTTTGAACTGGCAGCCAGTGCAGCATTCTTAGCACTGGAGTGATGTGGTACCTTCGTGAGAGTTTGAGTAGATGCCTGTCTGCTGCATTCTGTATAAATTGCAGTTTCTTCAGTAGATAATCCAGCATTCCAAGGAGTGGAGGGCATTTTTACTTTGTAAAGGGGTGAGAGAATGTGACTTGAAGACCATATGTTGCAGGGGAAGGTGAAAACATAAACAAGGAACGAGGACAGGACAGAACAGTAAGCAAGACACAAACGGCCCGGTACCAACTTTCTCTACTGTGGACAATCCAGCCCTTCATCCCAGAAAACAACTTCAGATTTGATGTCCATGCCTTGGTTCTCCCCCACCTGGATGGTGGCAATGCCCTTTTGGAAGGCCTTCCGGCGACTACCCTGGAACCCCTGAAATATGCCCTGCATGCTGCAGCATGGCTCATTAAATGACTCTGAAAATTCAACCACATTCCCCGACACTTATCAAACTGCACTGGCTCCCACTGCAAGCCCATATCATCTTCAAATCCAGTTGCATCATCTACAAGGCTGCCATTCCAAAGTCACCAAGCTTACTGAGAAACTCAGCATCTCCGGGGACCTGCAATCCACCAGAAGTAAGGAAACGCACAGACTGGAATTACGAAAGTGCAGGAAGGAAAGAACCAGAAGACAGGCCTTCTCTGTCTATGCTCCAAGACTCTGGGACGTCCTCTTCGTCAACATCAGACTTGGCCAATCACTTCTACAGTACAGGAAAGGGCTCACGACCTTCCTCTTCAAGGAATGGCTCCTCCTTAACACCTTTATCCACACATCCTGCTCTTCAGAACCTACCTGAGACACAATGATCTTCTCTCCACTGTGTTCCTTCCATGCCGTCAATTGCCCACCCCCTCTGTTAGTTCCCCTCTCCTTTTTTCTCTGCTCCCCTCACTGTGTTCTTCCCCCTATCATTGTAAAGTGCTCCTTGGCTTCCCAAAGCTAGTTCTGCGCTCAATAAATACCCTAATAACAATAATAATAATAATAACATAGGAACTGATTGGTTGAGGAAGTGCTGAATGAAGGATGGAGGAGTGACAGGAAAGTGCTGAAGGGTAGTCCATTAAGGGTAGGCAGAGAGGAAAACAGGGTGATGCAGAAGCGTAGAGTGGTAGGAAACAGGTTCTTCAAAAAGAATGAGCGCTTTGAGGCTGGATGCAAATAGTGGTAGAGTTGGAGTAGCATAGAGAGGGAGCGGAAGAGCGAGGAGAGAGAGGGAGCACAGGGGGCTCGAGTGGTGGAGGAGAATAGGGAGTGAGATGACCGTGTAGGTAGGAAGGGGCGAGCCCATGCATACTTTTGAAGATGATAAGATGTTTATACTTAGCCCTTTGTTTTCATAGAGAGCCAGCCAATCTGGCGATGGGCAGAGGAGGTAGACGTCAAGCGAGAAAGGTTGAAAAATGTGCAGACTGCAAAGTTGACGACTTTATCCAGAGGTGGAAAAGCATAGTTGGGGAAGACCATATAGGAGACAGGCACAGTACTCAGATCTAGAAAGCACTAAGGAGGAGATTAGCTGTTGAGCAGTATTGAAAGGAAGTAGATGATGGATTTTTCTGATATTGAGGAGGGAGCGGCAGATTTGTAGATGAAGAGCAAGAAGCTGTGTGATGGTCGAAGATGACACCAGGGTTACGAACAGAAGCAGAGTAAAGAAGGTAGTCAGGAGAGAAGAGAAGAAGAGGCGGAGAGGTAGAGAAAGCCTGTTCGGCTGATAAGTAGAGAACTTCAGTCTTAGAGGAGTTGAGCATGAGCGAGTGAGGCGCCATCCAATATTTGATGGCAGAGAGACAGTTTCACCTTTTTGACAACAGCCCATCAGATAAGGAGGGAAAGGAGAAGAAGAGTTGCCATAAGCCATAAGAGGAGATCAGGGCACCAAGAGCTATATAGAGAGAATAGAGAGTGAAGAGAAGTGGGCCAAGGACAGACCCATGGGGATTTCCAACAGTAAAGGGGGTGCGTAGGGAGGTAAGGCTATTCTAGGACACCTGCAAGTGTCTAGGGGCAAGGTATGAATCAAATCTAGTGAGGGCCATATCTTGATGCCAGGGAGAGATAATGTAGAGAGAAGGTCAAAATGGTCAAAAATATCGAAGGCAGCAGAGAGGTTGAGAAAAATAAGACTAGATAAAAGGTTTGCATGCCGAGTTGAAGAGTTGGAGTCCTGGAGGTTGTGAGTATCAAGGAGTCGATTGAATACTACTCACTTTAGGATTTTGGATTAATTTTTTGTTTTTTATTGTGTATAATCACTTTGTGATTTTTACAAGGAAGAACTTGTTTCTTTGCAGCCAGAACATTTTCTGTACATTTAGCAGTCAACAGGTCCTGTGTTCAACATTGGAGTTGATTTTTTTTAAGGCAATATCAAGATGTTTTGCTGTGGTATTGGTCCATTCGGCTTTTTCTCCAGACAGTAGTTTCGGATTAATAGTGTGGTAGAAGAGAGGTAGGTTGAAAGTTGTCAGTATAGTTATGATGTAGCACAGGTTTCTTAAAGATGACAGTAGGAGGCTTATAGGATGAGAAAAGTGGCATTGTCAAGAGAGGAGTCGAAAATGGAAGGAAGATGTGGAGCAATACTGGGAGCTATGTGCTTCAAAATGTGCGGGGACAGTGGACGCACAGGAAGGGTCAGCCATGAGGAGTAGGGCAATAATCGCATTAAGGTTGGTTGAGGCAAAGGACGACATAGTAGCGGGATAGGAGGATCGGAGCAGTGGAGGAAAGTGAGCAGGAGGAGGGGATAGAAGGTAATTAACGAGGGTATTGTGAATGGTAGATATTTTAGATGCAACCTAAAGCGCAAGATCATTCGTAGAAACATTAGTGGACATCGATGTGGGTTTAGGAGGGGAGAGAGGTGAGTTCAGAGATTTTTGGAGGTGCCTAGGTTAGGAGGATTGAGACGAAATGAGAGAGCGATAGAAGTAACGGTTGGAAGAGTCAAGAATAGAGGAATAGTTCTGAAGAGCAGCAAGATAGAGTTGGAGATAAGAGGAGTGTCTTAACCTTTGCCAAGTGCAAAGCTTTTTTCCGCATTGTTGTTTTCAGGGTTCGGATGAGAGGTGTAATCCAGGGCCGTGGAGAGGAGATTTAGGAGTGAGTGTAGTAAGAGGGTTGTGAGAAGAGAAAGGAGCATTAAGAGCAGTGTTCAAATTAGTGAAGGATTCTTCAGTAGATGGAAAGGTGAGTTCAGCATATGAGGCCAGAGAGTGGAGTAGGTCAGAGAGGTAGTCAGGGAGTTTGGAAGAGGGAAACTAGCGCTTAGTAATAGTTGTAGTGGATGGAGAGAGTGAGAAAGAAGCAGGGGTGGATATTGAGGCAAAGACAATAGAGTGGTCAGAGGAGAAGATGCAGTGGATATATTATAGGCGGATAGTTGATAGGAGGTGAGAATAAGGTCAAGAGAGTTTCCATTTGAATGGTTGGGCAGAGAGAGGACAGAAGAGAGTGAGTGGTTAAGTAGAAGAGAGTCAATGTCAGTGGATAGCGCAGCAGAGAGAGAGGAGAGGTTGAAGTCATTAATGACAAGGAGGTGGTGATCAGGAGGGAGAGAGTAAATTAGTTGGAATAGGTGATCAAAGAATTGACCTACAGGACCAGGTGGCCGTTAGAGAGAGATAATATGCATGCCAGAGGGGGCAGTGATTGTGGTGTATTCAAATGAGGGAGAATAGCAAGAGATATAGGAGTAGGAGAGATAGGAATTTTGGAGGATGAGAACATGTATACGCAGGGGTGTTGCTAGGTCTGGAAAATATCCCGGGCTACACTGTCAGAACTCGGGCTAGCTAGCCTTTTGGTTGTAGCCCCTGAGCTTCTACCTGGGGATACAACCAAAAGACACTGGGCTATAGCCGCTTCAGCACCACCCTAAACCCCCCCAAGCAACGCCTCTGCTTACACCACCACCCCTGCCAGTGGGGCAGGGAGAGTGAGTGAAGGTGTAGGCATGATTATGAAGGGTGGCAAGGGTTGCAGAGTCAGAGAGAGAGAGAGATCCAGGTTTCAGTAAGGGTAATGAGGTCAAGAGAAGGAGAATGAGAAAGGAAGTCGAAGGTAAAGTAGGTTTTGTTCACAGCACATTCCGAAGAGCAATAGAAAGAGTGAGATATAGAAGTAGAGCGATGGTGAGTCTAAGAAATAGAGAGTCGTGTGGGGTAGATGCAAGAGTATCTGGATCCTTCTAACACATTTACCAACCTCTTGGCTTTGTCAAACCTGGCTTCTGTGCTCCAAAAGTATCTCAACTCTCTGTAAGAGACTAGTGACTATGGGCAGTAGGGCTACTCACTTTATCAAGTAAGGACTTTTAAAGTGTTAGAGGCCTTATTTTATAAGGCAGGGTAATTGTGATGCATATACCCTTTCTTTACTTACCTCTTTTTAAACTGATCTTCAACTTCTAACTTGTTTTACTGACTTTACTTTTAAAACAGCAAAATCAATTAAATGAAGTACATGGGTAAAAAAACTGTATACAGTCAAGTGGTGGATTCTCTAGTGAGAGCCCCCATGGAATATGTATATATTAGTGGTAGTAATAGTTCTATATTGGTTTTATTGCATAGAGTGTATCCAGGCCTAATAATATGTAGTGTGCTGTGTGTGCTCATTGTACCACTTCACTACCACACTATTCCTGACGTCTAATCTAAGCCTTTCTGCTTACTGTGCTACTTTGATAGAGCTTGGCTAGACCCAAATGTCTAAACCCTGATCACTAAGATAGGACGGCCTCCCAGAATCCTCCCCCTGGGCCAACTCTGGAAATCCATCTTAACAGCGGGCAATTCGGTAGCAAGGGATTCACAAGCAACCAGGGGAGGAAACAGTGGTGAGCGGATCGCCCACTCTCAGGTTAGTGGTTGGGATGTGGGTGGATGTTGAAGAGGAGGGTCTTCAGCTCTTTCCTGAAATGTAAGAGTGCCGGGACGTTATCCACTGGCGTCCATCATCCACTTGTGTTGAATAATCGGACCTGTTTAGCGAGGGCAATTAGCTTTATGGTGGTGACATACAGTACAGCATCCCCATGTATTCCTTTCTTTCATGATTGGATTTGTTTTCTGGGTTTATTGAGTGAGAACCGAGCAAAAGAGTGGCGGAGCACAGTGCACGTGCTGTAATAGCTTTGGTATCTATGTGGCGTTGCAGGAGATGGGGAACCCTGCAGGACCATGTACATGGTGTCAAGATGGGGAAAGAACCGAATGCTCAACACACAACTCAAATTAGGCCAAACAAATTAATTTAAGCAGTAGGTGGGGTTGAATGAATGTGCAGGGGAAAATGGGGGATAAAGGAATTCTATGGCCTACTTCGCTTAACTATCAACAGCGAATGGGAGTTGTAAGGAAGGCATGGTATCAATAGTAGACATAGACACAATGGATACACGTTTCGAAAACATTAATTTTGGTGTTTTGGTTGGGTTGGTAGAATTCCTAACTGGCCCTAACACTAGAATGGGAGTAGTATCGACCATTACACAAAATCCAAACAAGTCCAAGTCAGTCTAGTCAAAATAAAAAAGGCCTATACTAAAAAAACCTAACCTTGCCTTCCTTCTCAATTGACAAATGTGTTAAGGGACTACAAAAGGAAAAATAGAGTCTTAAAAGAAATGTCAGAATGGCTTAGGTAACAACTCCCTTCCCCACGTTCAACAGCGCAGGGGCTCAAGAGTTCCTTAAAAAGGATAGGTGAATGGCAAAGTTCTATCAGTCTTGCACACTCTGGCTTCCTGGTACAATTCAACAGTTCAGGCTTGGGGTTCAAACTTCTGGCAGTCTTAGGCTTCGTCCGCCTTCTCAAAAACACAGAATGAATTCTTGACTTTCTGATGTTGGCGTGGCGCGCATGTCTGCAACTTTCATAGCCTGTTTCACATAAACCCAAAAGAGCTGCTCCTTCTCGTACCCAGCCCCGCACAGAGTGTGCCTATGCACGCCACCTTTTATCCTGACAGGGAGTGTTAACAAGTGGCAGGTGTGTATAGCTAGGATTACATGCTTGACCCTGCCTGGTCTCATTAAAGGGACAGAGCCGTTGCAAGTCAATAGAGGTAATCTTCCTGGCTTAATTCTTCATCTTCTTCGGCTCAGTAGTGCTGTCAATGTGAAGTGGGGAGGAATTATGGGAGCTGTAGTTTCCCGTAGAATAAGCAGGAATAGGGGTTAGAAGGGTTGTGGAAAAAGGGGGATACCATGTCTCACCATCAGGTGCTTCTCCCCACTCTCTGAAGACCCCCTACCCAGGTGATCCTCCCTTGTTTGTCCACCCCCATGGTCGGGATGCAAAAGCAATGGCCTTTCCCTGGCCACCTGAGTACCGGATCCCCGGGGACTAGGTTGTGAAACACCCTCTGGTTTTTCACAGAGTGGACAAAACCAAAGATGAGTGTGGTGAGGGGTTTCGAAGGTACCTGGATTCATCAGAGTCACCGCTAAAAAGAAGCCCAGTACCAGTCCAAGGGGTTTGTCTAGCTTTTCATTTTACGCCGCTTGGTTACATGCTGCGTGAATGCCTCGGGGAGGGTAAACTAAACCACAAGCCGGAAGCTCAATGGTTAACAGCGTCAATATGGAGGCTGAATAAAACCTGATTCAGTGGTCTATAACCAGTGGGCGCAAAGTCCTAGTCGAATGACCAGTTCCCTACGATAACAATAAAGTCCCAGAGTTGTTGCACCATGGAAGCATCCTTAGGTTAACTCACAGTCTCTGGGTATTTAAAGCCACAAAACCAGCATCTTTACTGGCCTTGAAGTTTTCTCTGGAATACTAGACACGCCACTGGGCTGTATGGATGTTGATCACACACATACACACACCTGATGGGGAAAACCGTGTAACGCCACCTCTTGCCCTAGAGGATGCCTTCAACAATTGCCAGCTAGTTCCTCCCCTAGAACATTGGTGCTTTTCAGACTGAAATTATTCTGTAAACCAGCTCCCACTGGGTGCAACGCAAGACCCTCCCTGATTTCTTTGCCATAGTCTCTTACTGGCTTATACAGGGAGGGCTCCCTGGGTGAATGGCTGTGGTACTCCTCCCGGAATTGGCAATGGCTGCCTAGGCGGGCTCTGGGGGCTCACTAGTAAACCACCTCAAGGGTGGCACCATGGAGCAAGTGGCTCATTCTGGCCCCCATAGTTTGCCAGTCCTGCTCACTGAGACCCCAGCGGTGACTCTGGGACAGCGCCAGGAGGGCTTGGGGCAAGGGTTCAAGTTGGTCTGATACCATCCAGTGGGTAAGGTGTTTCTCGGAGGAGCGTATGAATACAAAGGGCATCATAAATAAACCATAACTTGACATTTTGAGTTCCTGCACCCAACACCAGAGTGGGTCTGTATCGGGGTGTATGTACAGCCATACGGGGAACTGTCATAGTGTGAAGAGGTGTAAACCTTTTTGGCCTCTATGTGGCCTCACCTCATTTTCTTCTGCAGCTGCTTGTACTGCTCCACGATCCTTCTATAGTCGTCCGTTAAGCTCTGATTCTCTTCCCGGTGCTGCTTAATCTGCTTCTCCAGCTTTATTCTTAATTTATTAAGGACATCCTGCATCCTTTGGAGAAGAAGGAAAGATAATGAAACAACGGCAACACAGGAAGAATGGTTGTAAAAAAAACTGGTTACAATAAGGATCCTTTTCTCATATTCGTAGTACCCCTACCCAATTAGTGATATCCCAAAATGATTAACCTCTAAAACATACTTACATTTTTATGTTAAAAACAAGCGCAGTATCATGCAATGTGCAAACAATGTTATTATGCCTTCAAAGGTCCAAGCTCCATTCAGGCTCAATTGCACAATGTGGCATTCCACTGAGGCCGCCTCTGTGGACTTCTTAGCAGGAGACAGGACTCCTCATGCCACGATGAAGTTATCATTGGAGATGAGCAGATGGTTATGAATTGCAGGAGGATGTGCACACTGGAGACCTTATGTTACATGGATTGATTTTTTATTATTATTTTTTTATTGATAACGCGCACATAACAGAGTTAACCGTATAGAGGCGCAGGTGTAATAATCACAGGTACGAGACATAGACTAAATCTGGGGAGCGAAGTAGCCTAGAAGGAAAATAAACAACAGCAACCTATCTAAACAAAAAGTCTTCAGTGCCCTCCGAAATTGAGGCAATGATTTGATAGTCCTCAGTCCTAAAGGAAGAGAATTCCATAGCTTCGGACCGAAAAAAGCAAATCGTCTGTCTCCCTTTGAGGTATATACAGAACGGGGGACAACCAAAGGATGCTGGTCACTGGATCGTAGGCATCTTAAGGACTGGTACGGTTGGATCAAATCTCTCAGATATGCTGGAGCAATACCATTAATGCATTTAAAAATAAGACAGACCACCTTGAATCTGATCCGATCTTCAACAGCTAACCAGTGTAAAGCACGCAGTGATGGCAAGACATTTGCGGATCTATCTAGGCCGAAGATAATTCTCTCTGCTGCATTCTGAGCTTTTTGAAGGCTTTGCATTTGTTTAAGTGTGATGCTGAACAGCTGGCGATTACAATAGTCCAAATGTGCATTGGCCAATGCGCCTACCACCACCGTATGATCCTCACTGGGGATATAAGGTAGAACCCATTGAAGGAGCCTCAAAACGTAGTGCACCGCCTGAACCTTTGCCCCAACCTGGCCTTCGCTGCCCAGATCATCCCGCCAAATGCAGCCTCAATTCTTAACCTTCGAGACGAATTTCATATTCGTCCCCAGTAGTGTAGGAATGGGACATCTCTTAGGTGCTAGTAGGAGGTGTTTAGGTCCAAATAGAATCAAGTCTGTTTTGGCCGCATTAAACTGGAGTTGCTTTTTGGACATCCAACTACTCACCTTGTCCAGGCACTGAGCCAGTCTGCTAAATGCATCGTCAAAATTAGTCATTCGTATAAAGATCTGGGTGTCGTCGGCGTAGGAATGAAAGTTCATTATGTGACGCCTCAAGATCTCTAGCAGAGCATGAATATACAAGTTAAACAGCAATGGGGAGAGTGATGGCCCCTGTGGTACCCCACAGATCAATCTAATGGCATCCGACATGAAGCCATCCAACCTTACTTGCTGATAACGATTAGTCAGGAAAGATCTGAACCAGTGTATAGCATGTTCAGATACCCTTCCAACCGGTTGTAAACGGCTCAGAATATAAGTATGATTAACCGTGTCAAAGGCCGCGGACAGGTCCAGCATCACCAGTAAGGAGAGCTCACCCTGTTCCAGTAGCTTTTCCTTCTCTATTATCGAAGCCCATTCATAGCCATCACCAGATATAGACAATCAAGAAGAACGAACGGACTGGAAGACGTGCACCTGAGGAATTACCATAGTTAATGAAAACAATGTTGGACTTCAGCTATACATGAACGTGCTCTATAATTGAACTGAATTTACCTGTTTAATTCTCTCTTCCCACGTGCAAGCTTGCAACCACATTTGATGCTTTAGTTTTAATGGGGTTTTGCTCCTTTTCCTTTTTATGTATTTTTTTATCCCAACTCCACACCCTTCATTATGTTTTTTGGGACATAATGCAGGTGTTCGGTAGTTAAGCTGATTATGTCATGTTATATTATGTGAAGTTATTTCAAATGTTTGCCCAGTAATAAGCTAGCACGTGTTTTCAAGCAGCAGAAGAAAAGGTGAAAGGTAAGTACTCCACAACACACTCAAATAAATACACAATACAGAAAAGGTAGCAGGTGCCCCTCTCTAGAAAGAACACCTGATTTGCACATACTTCATGAAAAGGACCACAAGGCCCAAACTAGACCTGTAACTATAAGGTTAATACACCCCACACATCTGTTGAAACTAAGAGCCCCATGCTGCCCTCTTTGAAAGGGACTGGCGTATGCAGATTAATTGTACTTTTTGAGGAACATAGGACATTCCTTTAGACCACACTTCTTGAAACTCTTTAGGAATGACGCTGCAATGTGATTGTTACTATATAAGGGTTTGTTTGCATTGATTCTCAGTTATTAGACATATCCTTGTGTTGCAACAACGCTCATTCATCGCAAGGCCACAGCCTGAATTCATGTTTCGAGCAACAATGCCCTTCATCAGGTAGCACATAATATTAGCACAATTCGAATGTTATCTTCAAGACTGCAAGGACCCTAACTACGCAAACTAAAGCATTTGAATAAAATGCAGCGGGTTTAGCTAGTTCATAAGCATTCACCACACAGTCTTGGCTAGCTACTGTTGTATAAAGAGTCTGTTCTGAACAAACAAGAAGGGTTTGCTCACTTCGGTTAAATATAATGATAACATTAGAATAACAAATAAATCGTCTGACAAAGGAATTTGTCAAATTGTCATCACGTTTCTTTAAAAAATACACAAAAGATATCACTTATTAAAATACATAGGGAGAATGATATTCACTCATTGAGACCTGGCAGAGCTAGATAAACAGTGAATCTACAATGACTCATTGCAAGAGTCACCTCTTGTGATCCCACCGTAGGGAGGTTTCAGAGGCAATTTGAGGATTTGAAATTATACTTGTGGTATCGTATGTTTCATGATGTTGAAATGTTCATATTGTTAGGTTCAGTGATTCTCTCGCTCTCCCTTCTCGTCGTTTTAACCACATATATTATTGCTGCAAGGAGATTTAATGAGGTATATTACAAATGTCGAAATGCATATAGCATAATGTCATCAAGGAAATATTCTCTCAGTTCTCGTGTGGATTACTGACACCCGTGGTAGCGGATTATAGATTTTCAATGTGCTTGGTTATGGTGTTTGTGGACTACGAGAAAACATTCTGAATGCACTTTTAGACTTTTAATTCCCAAGCCGCCTGATGAAGAGAATTATCGGTTTTGCTACGGAAAAAACACTGTCAAGATGAATCTTCAGAACCTGCCCTGTGGGGGGGTTTCGAGAGTCCCACTTAGTGGATGAACAAGGTTTGTGACAAGGCCAGTAAACTACTCTTGTCAAGAGGGGATGGGAGCTTGTCAAGCGGGGATGGGACCCTGTCAGCCAGGGGTGGGAGGACTATTAGGGAGAAATCCAGATCCAGTCCTACCCCTGAAAGGGACCCAATTCCTGCCCCCGCCCCTTATGCCTGTTTGTATCTGCACAGATCACTGATATCGTCAGCTTTGCCTCCAAGAACAGAAACTTGCCAGTGTTTTTCTGTTACTTTCAGAAAATTTTAATCAGAAGAAGAAAAGAGACATGAACAATCTCCAGATTACTACAGAGGCCTGCCCCAAAAAGAGACAGAGCTGCACAACCAGACTGACAGCAGAGACTGTAGCGTACCGAGACTAGGAGTGATAGAAGGAGCGAGGGTAGCCACCACCGGAGGCTGTGAATCGGAAAGGCACAAACAGAAGGCACTACCATATGCTGCAAACCCGCTCGCTCAGCATGATGGAGGGCTCCTTGACCACTAGGGACCTAAGGAGGAGTCATACCCACTCTCTTCCAAAAAACGTACCGGGAGACAGGGTGGAAACGAAGCACAGAACACAAACAGGAACTCGTGCCTTCCCTGGCCGCCATTCCTGTTACGCAGCGATCCTGCATGGAGAATGGGTGGGGCCTAGCCTCCTATTTAAGACTTTGCACTGGGAAAGGGAAGCAGGAACTGTGACTGATTCGGGGAGGTCAAAGGTGGAGGACGACCAAGAGACCAGCAAGAGGGATGAAGGAACGGCCGATGGTGGAGTCGAATTGTTGAGCAGGTAAGGTATTGGCTAGAATAGGAAGTGGTACTGCAATGTGAGTGTACGTGTTTGTGTGGCGAGTGTTTATAAATAGTAGTGTAAGGAGGTATTGAGAAGCAAATGAATACTGGGTTAAAAGATCATGACTGAGTAACGACAAGGATGGAGGAAGGAGTAGTAGTGTGGAAGAGGGAGTAGTATTGTAGAGGTGGGAGTCGTAGTATAGAGGAGGGAGTCATAGTGTAGAGGAGGGAGTAGTAGTGTGGAGGAGGGAGGAGTAGTGTGGAGGAGGGAGCAGTAGGTGTAAGGGGAGATGTAGAGGGAAAAATAGCATTGACAGGTGGAGGCGAGATGTAAGCGGAGTGAAACATCAGAGTGGCATAGGACTGGTGGGAGGAGTGGAGCAGAGCGACTAACAGTAAGAGTACAAAGGAAGAGGTGAGCATGTGCATGGCAAGAATGGCTTGAATCTAGAAACCTAATTGCAAGGCACCACCCCAATTCCCTTTAAACACTAACCAAGTGGTAGTGTAGGTAGAGTTAGGAAGAACCTGAGGACGTATAGTGAGATAAGACATTCAGTCTCTAGGTCTTCACCGCTAGAAGAAGACAGTATTAGACAGCAGGGGTCAATCATCTGCACTTACTAAGCTGAGGTCAGGGATGCGTGGGTAACAGTTGAGGTTCGACACTAGATGTGAGAGAGAGAGAGCGACGCCGTAGGCCCCACAAACCTTTTAATAAATACCCTTGAATGGACTCTGAGAGTGGTAGTGATTCTTGAGGAATCTAGGATACGTGGGGTCTCTAGGCCTCGATACAGAGGTCTCCCAATGCCATCCAGGATGTTGAGAGTGATGAGAGTAACAAACACTGCAAGAATACTAACCTGAGTCAGAGTAGCATCTGTGAGCTGTGATTTGTACGGGAATGAAGAAGCAACTGTTCCTCTCAGAGGGCAGTCCTGGATTTGGACTGGACTGAAAGTGGTGCCTATAGAAGAGTGGCACCAAAGTCAGGGTTGGCCCGTATGAATACTCGAAGTATGAGCATGTGTGATTGACCGAGACTACCAAGGAGAGGTCAAGGTCATCCTGGTGAACCCAGGGAACACTAAGGTTATACTAAAACAAAGCCGACCCATTGCGCAACATATATGTGAAGAAATACTACTCTTGGGAATCAAGGAGGAGGCAACCCTGGAGAGTACCGACAGAACCAAGCAGGATTTGGGGAAATAATCTAACGACAAGAAGCAGATGTCCCATTCAGCAACCTCCTTGGAACTGCTTCTTTAGAGATTGCAGAGGCGCAAAGAACGAATCCCCTCCTAGACCAAGCATGCAAGACCCTAGTCTCCAAGAACGAAAGTCAAAAATGGAAGACCCCCATTTCATAGAGCAGAGAAGACTTTTCTATCATGTCAGTGTGAACCCTGGGGAGGATGGTATCAACTACTATCAACTGTTGGTCCCCAAATCATTCAGGAAGGCCATATTACAGTTAGTTACACCAGTGAGACACAGCCCCATGAGCGCCTTACTCCCAAAAGCAATCAACACGCCTATAACCAATTGGTTAGTAAATACACCAAAAATATTTAAATTCCCTAATTTATAAAAAGTAAACAACAACGGTAGTCCAATCAAAAGATCATAACATTGTTTTATAGTATTCAAAACAGAACCACAATGCCGACACATGTTTTGACCTGTACCAGGTCTTCATCAGGTCTTTGTGGTGAGTCAATGGATGGCAATCCATCTACGGGCTCCTTAACCCGACTGATTCCTGTTCATTGCAAAAGTCTGGAGAAGTCCATCTGACTGCCAAAGTTAGGCTGCATCCCCAATGGACTTGGTTATAGAATAATTATATGAGAGCTACAGTGCTCTGTTTTATGTAAACAAACATCTGTGACTTGTTACTGTATTTACATTGCCACTGGTATTTCAGCAGCAATCCGCTGTTCATAAGGGACTTGATTTAAAAAGACTTGCTCCGAAATGCAGCGGGTCCAAGACTCCTCCCGTGATCGGGCACCATGTCGCAATCCGCTGTACATAAGGGTCTTGACTTAGAAATACTTGCTCCGAAATGCAACTGGTCCCGCACCCCTTCCGTGATCGGGCACTGCGTCGCAATCTGCTGTACATAAGAGTCTTGGCTTAAAAAGACTTGCTCCGAAAAGTATCTGGTCCCACACTCCTCACGTCATCGGGCACAGCCACAAACCACACATCTGCTCAGAAAGAGGAAGCTCCTGGCAGAGATGGTTTTGGGACCAGATAGAGATCCAGCCAGCCCTGAACAGTTCTTCACCACACAAAGGCACTAGCCCTTGAATCCGGAAGCTGGAAAGTGCATTACCTTATGTGGTGTCTCCTGTCCGAGAGGGCAGAAAGACTGCCAGAAAGTAAAATACCTAAAGGACAAGATTTAAACCAGACGGCAAGGCCATTTTGAGTATGCATCAATCAAAATGACATTCTGCTGTATAAAAAAAAGACGGTGCATGCTAGTGAAGCAGAAAAATAAGTTAAACAAAGCCAGCCTGTTCTAGGCATATCAAAAAGGTTAAAAGGATGTTACGGACACAAAAGGAAAAACGGGCCCACAGTACCCCTTGCAGCACTTCACTGAGAGGTGATGTGTGCTACACTGAAAAAACAACATAGGAAATCATGAAAGGGGTCAAAGCCTCCCTACACTGGTAACCTTATGTGCTGACCAATGCCCTCAAGATAAATGAGTTGAGCAAAATATTTCATGCTAAAAAGGCTTTACAAACCTTCAAAGTCTGGTTAGAGGTTAGGACATAGCAGATCCATTGGGCTGAATTTTGTTTTACCACTTTTTACACCGCACTCACTTGACCTGCCCCACTATCCTCTTTCTATATACTTAACCCCAACCCACCAGCTACACTGTTATGGTAAAAAACGTGAAATAATTGTAGTAAAATGGGAGTCGACCAGATTGGTATGCGATCAAAGCGGGTAATTCCAACATAGCAAATGGCTGGCATTGATGTTAATGGAAGTAAAGTGGAAAAAAGAAAAATCCTTCCTAATAAACACCCACCTGAGAATGAATATAAACCAATCATTGTAAAGCGACAAACACATTGTAATGCCATTGCTACAGAGTTACAAAAAGCACGGACTCAAGGAACATCCTGTGTTTCTCAAAAAATAAAGTGGGGGTGGGGTGTACAAATGTCATGAAGCTAACAGAAACAAAGCTTCTTTACTTGATACTTTTTATTGGGGAAAACAAGAATTAACTACATATAATTCATTGCTTCTCCTCCAATCGTTCTCCTCTATATGCTATCACCTTCATAATCAGAGCAGAGAAATTGAACATCCTGGCACAGCATGACTTCCAATCGTTGCCCCAACTAGCTCATCTGTACCTCAACAGATGCTTGAAAAGAGGTGGTGGTGTCACGGGAGAATAGCTTAGGGCCAACGTACTTGCGTTGGAAGCAAGACGACACAGAGCAACACAGGTTCGAGCCCCGGCTCCGCGCTTATAAACCTCTGGTTATTAAGCGTATTACAAATAACCTATCATATATATCATATCATCATCCTCCCATCCTTTCCAAACCAGAACACACATCACATCAAAAGTTCAACTCACTGTAACTCAACTTCCATCCCCATCAAGGTCATCTATAGATCTCCTACTAGACCCCAATCTGAACTGGACAACCAAATCATTGTTCAATCGACATATGAACGCTGTTGCCGGATAATGGCATCGCAACAGGAGGACTCAATATTTTCGACAACCTCAACTTTTGCCATTACTCATAAGGCCCCTTGCTTGGCCTTGTCTTCACACTTGGAATCTATATAATATTCACTACACCAATTTCTTAGTCTGGTCCCTTTCTTGTTTTCTGATCAGTCCCTTCCCATCGACTAGCCCTTCTTTGCTTAATGACCATCTACCGCCTTGGCAAAACATCACACTCATTGTTTTAAGATTACCTTTAACTCCCTGAATTTTCTTCGAACCAAATGCCAAGTAGACCATTTCTGGATGACGATATTGCATCAATGAAAAAGTCTGTCAACCTCATTGCCCCCTGTGAACCCAAGCCTAAATAACCACTAGCCCATGCCCATAGCAAACGGTACTCCTGTAAACTACCCTCCAGCAGAAGGCAAAGGAGTTGGAGAAAGGCTGTCTCACAAACTGCTGGATTCACCAGAGACGTCTGGAAAGAGTAATTTCTAGAGACAATGAAGCCTATCTTTCTTTCACCATCGATAACGTTGTCACCTATTTCAGCATCAATGGCACCACCCTTGACTGGCTGGTGATCTTCCTATCAAACAGATTGCAATAGGTCAAAACGGGACCACACCTCTGATATCATCCGATTCTTCAATCTCCAGTTGTATGCATACAACATACTGGAAGCACACATTTGCCAACCCAAGCCTGAGTCTACGCCCAATCAGTCAACGGCTGGAAACCCTGCTGAGAGACCTGAAAGCAATTTACCGACCACAGTGAACTCTCTATTAGTGGAGAGGAGTCTGAGATCATCATTCTTAGCAGCCAAAGTTCACTCCTATTCATCTCTCTTGGCCAACAGGGCTGGCACTAGGCCAGTTCCCACGAATGTAGGCCACAATTTGGGATCTCAAGCTACTGAACTGGATAATACATGCAAATTGCCTCCTTAGAGCCTTTTTTCTCCTCTCCACTAGGGCCTCTCTCAGTCATCTATAGCAAGCGTGATTGGATCCAAAACAAAATAGCCAGACATATCAATATTCTCAAATGCCACAACTACACTTCAGAGATGCCGCTCTATCTGCACTGGCTACCGATTGCCTCTTGGAAAACATTTAAAATTCTATGATTCTAATACAAGACTGGCAGTATTTCCTCCTGAAATACTGCCGAATGGCAATACAGTTACCACATGTAGTAGGCATACATTAACCTAGGATTCAGACATGCAGATATTTCAATCTGCCCCATTTTGGGTCCCCATAGGACTCCATGAGAATTTCATATACCCCAAAGTTCAATTACCACATGTGGTAATTACAGCATGTGGTAAGGCTTTTGTGAGGAGGTAATTGCCTCCACACAAAAGCTGGAGTAAAAGATGGGTGTCACTACTGAAACCCTTACATCTGATATTCTTTTTTTAACCTTTATTTTGAAAAATAGCAGACATCCATATGAATACTTTTCTCATTGGCCTACAGTACGGGTATATTGTGTTAATCTTTGCCGGATTTTACAGATCACACAATGACCAGCTTTAGTACGTCGACCTTACATTCTAATCATCAACCGCCCCAATCCCTAAAGCAAATTACACTTCCGCCACATTTTCTGACCTCATAGTTGACATCAGGCATAGCCAGAGCTAGTTCCAGATGGCCTTGGGTCTACAGTAGCTGCAACAGTGGCAATATAGGTTTCCTAACTGTCATTAGTATAGGCTAGCTCCTCCAACCATTCTACATGTGTAAATAGCCTTCGGGTAACTATGGAGACTCTGTCTATATTTCCCAACAGATGCTTGTAGGTGGAACGCCAGTAATGTCTGTCAAAGAACCCGCAACCCCTGCCCAGAATTGTACAATACGTGAACATGAAACATCTGACATTCTAAAGTACCAGGATGTTTTGCCAGTACTGCCCATCTTGTAATCAGGCCCATGTCTTACCCACAAGAGCAAGGTACAACCTACCTTCGCAAACACATCAAAGTCTACCGTCCACGAAGATCATAAACACAGTGGCCTCTTCTCAGTCCCAAAATCCTCAATGAACTGCTTTAGTGAGTGAAAATGTTCAGCCCAAGGTGAAATGCCTTGCCACTAGAACTGAGACAGGAACACAAATCTCTCTGCTGGTGCTGTGCTCTCAAGTCACCTGTTCTCTGCTCGATCCTAATCCTTCCCTCCGTCGCGCCTCCGTCGTGCCACCCTCCCTTAGATTCTGCCTCTTCCCATGTCCACCCCAACCATGCCTTGTCAACTTCTGTGCTCGGAGGTGGCTGGCTAATCTCATGGACCGGCCACAAGCAACCATTAACTAGAATAAAAACATGCTATTCTTTCATGCTCCAGCTAGGGACTTCATTGGAGAAACAAGGAACTCCAAAACACTTATCTTGAGCTTGAAGAGAGTGAGGTTTGGTGATTTTGGCGCAACAACATGTAAGCATACCCCTGCTCATATACTTGCGGAATCCATACATGGATCATCGCACAATGAGGTATTCACACTCGTTTCAACACCTCAGGGGCCAAGATGGACTCATTCCCTAAGGTAGGACTGCGCTGTTGGCAAATGAAGGGACACCCACATTCTGTTTCAATGCGCTCCTATTGAGACATATGATTTTTTAACCTATAATTTCAATCAATCAAAAATGTGCAAAACTTTTCAGCAATCCGAGTGTAAATGAATGTGCACCAGGGCTGCTATATGTTACTGAGGTTCCATGTGTTAAAATAGCGGCAAAAATGGCTGTGGACACAAAATATCGCTGCAAAAAGGCTGTGGTTTTGCCGCACCAATCCATGTAAAGGATGCGGGGGACACCCCTGCAACCCCTGGACCCATTATACCATTTAAGGGAGCGGGAGACACACCCGCAACCCCCGCTCCCCTTAAATGGTGTAATGGGGTACACCTTTAATGCGCCAAACCACAACATTTTTGATGCGATTGTTTGTAGAGGCATCATTTTTGCGGCGATTTTATCACTGCATACCGTTACTGACAGTGCACTACACACTGTACGGACATGTCGTCGGCATTGAATATAGGGGCGTGTTCATCCCTTTGCACAGGCAAATAAACTAAAGGTTCAGAGTGCCATGAAATGACCAGCTGTCGAGGATGCATGCAGAGGAGGAAGAGGAAGGAAGACAGAGTTATTACCTAGTGATCTTCCTCTTCTGCTGCGATTTGGTGATCGTGTTCTCCTCATCCCTTTTCTTGAGCACCTGGAAGTTGTACTCTAGCTTCTCCTGGTTCAGCTGGTAGGTTGCTTTCATTTGCTGCAGTTGCTGTTCGAGTATCTGTTATGGAGAGTCATTGTTCACTGATTAATGGTAGCACCTGTTTATAATATGGCAACGTTTTCCATGGTTATAGATCAATCTCTCCTTCCTTTTTCATCTAGACTTGAATTGAACGGTGATCCCCCACCACGTCCTGAGTGTTCCTCTGCCAAGACTTCTAGTTGGGATTAAAAAGACATCTTGGACCCTTCTTCTCATTGACTGGAAGCCCCAATCACACAATGCTCCTCTGTAAACAATGGCATTTGAGGACTTGAGAATAAATTATAAAAGTGTTGTGCAATCGGATGCCCACCCGCCACCCTGCCCAGTCGTGCTAGTTCTTAGGGCATCGTGCACCAGCTGTTTACAGTGTCCTATGCACTAACCTGCCCATTGGTCTCCAGTTTAATCTTGATGATGTAGTACTCCTCGGCATGAAAAGATCTGAGAATCAATTTGAAGAGCAACGAATCAGGTAATTAGATGCCCACCACCACCCTGCCCCATAGTGCACGGAGCAGCCGGCACCAGCTGTTTACACTGCCCCATGCACTGACCTGCACATCGGTCTCTAGTTTATTCTTGATGATGTAGTACACCTTGGTATGAAAAGATCTGAGAATCAATTTGAAGAGCAAAGCGCCATGCGATCAGATGGCCACCCGCCACCCTGCCCCAGAGTGCTCGGAGCAGCCGGCACCAGCTGTTTACACTGCCCCATGCACTGACCTGCACATCGGTCTCTAGTTTATTCTTGATGATGTTGTACTCTTCAGCATCCTGCACCCGCAGGTGCCTTAGCTGCTCTTCATTCTCCTCCACTTTCCGCATGCGGCTCAACAGATACTCCAGCTGCAAGACAGGAGGCCATTGGGAAGAAGGAGGTTTACATGGACTCGTGTTAATAGCACCATAAACATACAGCCATTGCAGCAACAGGTGTGGTGCATGCCAAGAAAGCGCGTAAAAGGCACTCCAAGGGAGAAGACAAGAGATCACGGGGAGGCGGGTGCAAACCCCCATCAACACACAACAGTTGACAGAAAGTGTATGTAGTGCGTGCTAAATTAGCGGGGGAAGGTGTGCCATTCAACTGAAGACAGGAGAGCTGCAGGTCTACAGCTGACAAGGGGTAGCATGCAATGCATGACACCGTGAGCAAATTCTAGCTTTTTATTTTGCATGCTGGGATTTGTAGTTTTATTTCCCCCTTATAATTATGGACCTGCAAGTCCAAGCACACAAAGTGAAAAGCCAGGAAAATATACGGTTCTATGTCTTATTTTCACTTTTTGTAGATCGCCTAACAAAAAGACCGATTTCTTTCGGGCGAGTTTAGGTGGCCCGCTAAAAGGTAAAAAAGACGACATTGCTTTGCCCCCCCACCCTCTCTAGTGGGATTTGTTAGAAATCGGGGTGGGGGGTTCATCCCTTGGCCCCTCTCCCTCAGCCCCGCCGCCTCCTGCCACACCCAAGACTCCCCTGAACCAAAAAACTCTGAAGAAGACTGGGGTTGCACACGCCAAATATAAAGCTACCTTACTAGCCTCCCAGAAGGAATCTTATAATAATAGTTGGTTGGCGTCCAATTCCCCCAAAGAGCTATTCAATCTGCTACGCAAATTGGAGAAGGGGCACGCCATCACCACTAGCCCCCTTGAAGTCTCCCAAATGGTGCAACAAATTGATTGCAATTGTTTATTTGTAAAGCGCTTATACACAAGTGAAGTGCTTCAAAGCGCTTCAAGGCGGAAAGGGAACAAGGGAGAAACAGTAGTCATTCCTAGGCCTTGAAGTATCTGAATGATCTAACAAAATGATCTAGTGTACAAGGCCACCAGCAGTTCTACTAGTGCAAGTGCATGACAGGAGGGAAGGAGAGAAAGGAGGGGGAGAAGGAAAGAGCATATAATCAATAAGCTGCCGTGCTAGGCCCAATGACTTGCCAGATAGTACACATACATGATGAGGAGTATGGAGAGAAGGAGGGGCGGGGGCAGAGGGGGAAAAGGACATACAGAATAACAAACTGCCGTGCTAGCCCTGGTTACATTCATGTTGAATGATGATAGGTCATCATCAATAATGCGCCTATGCACAAGCGTTTCAGGCACAACCAAGCTAGGGAGGGAAGCCAGAGGGCCGGACAGCACCAACGATCTTGCTAGGCATACTGCATTCAAGGTCGTGCAAGTACGCAGACAGGAAGTGCGAGGGCGGGGGAGGGGGAAACAAGTGCGCCCAGTCATCAGGGCTTGGGTTAAGTGCAGAAGAGGTTGCCTCTCACATGGAACGTATTCCGAGTGCAGAAGTGCGAGGCAGAGTGCAGAGGCCCGGAGGCAAGTGTAGGGTTGGCGGGGGAGCCTGGGACATGTGTGGCTCTGGAGATGCACCAAGCGACCAGTTAGCGAAACTGAGCAGAGTTTGGGAGGAAAGCAGAAGAGAGGAGAAAGGGGGTTAGCAGAGGAGAGGGAGAGAGAGGGAGAGAAAGAGGAAGAAAAGAGGGAGGTCTTAAGGAGTTCCCGGAACTTGAGGAGATCCAGCTCAAGAGGGAGAGAGGCCAGAGGCTGTTCCAGAGAGAGGCACCTGCAGAGAATAAAGTTCTACTCCCAAATCTCAGTTTGGAGAAACAGCTCACCCGCAGAGAGTTGGAAGAGGCTGAGTTTAGGGCTCTAGAAGGGGATTATTAAGGGAGAGAGCGTGGTAGGTAGTGCAGGCCTCGGCCCCAGAAGGCCTTGTGGACTATGCAGAGGATCTTGAACTTGATCCTTGCATCCACTGAGAGCCAGTGGAGAGATCTCAGCGTCAGAGAGATTCGATTCCTGGGCCGGAGGCTGAGGATAAGTCTTGAGGTTCTGTTCTCAATAGGGTGGAGAGGTCGGAGAGTAGAAGTAGGAAGATTGAGAAAGAGACTGTTGCAGTAGTCCAGTCTAGAGAGAATCAGGGCTCTTGAGATGGTGAGTCTCTGGGGGAAAGTGAGAAAAGGTAGAAAACTTTTAAGGAGGTGCAGCTGGTAGTGGGACTTTTTAGAGCTGTCCGAGAGGTGAGAAGAGAAGGAGAGGGTGGAGTCGAATATTACCCCCAGATTTTTTGCCTCACTGGAGGGTGAAGGCGCAGGACCAAGGGAGGCTGGCCAGAGTACAAGTGGGAAAGCGGAATCAGGGGTCCCAATGAGGACGGTCTCTGTCCTACTGGCATTAAGGCAGAGATCATTAGCAGCACACCAGGACTGAATTGCGGAAAGTCAGGGATGAGCGAGGAGGTGGAAGAGCCCGAGGGTGGCCTGAAAGAGAGCTGTGGGTCACCCACATAACACTGAAAGTTGGAGGTAAAGGTAGAGATCCTATGGCCAAAGGGGACACCAAGACATTGAAGAACCAGGGGGATAGATTAGATCCCTGGGGAACGCCACACGTAAAGAGAGTGATAGAGGAGAGAAAGGACCAAATTTCAACCTGGGTAGGACGATCTGAGAGAAAGGACGCTAGCCAGGCCAGGGCCTGCTCTGTAATGCCCAGGGTATCACGCAGATGGGAGATCAGGATGTTGTGGTTTACCCTATCGAAAAGAGAGGTGAGGTCAAGCCAAATGAGGACAGAGGGAGAGTTAGAGTCAAGGTTTGAAAGCATGTCCTCACGGGTGTTCAGAAGAGCAGTTTCCGTGCCTCTGGATGCTCTAGAACCAGACTGATGGTCATGGAGACAGCCAACAGATTCAGTGTGGAGGATAAACTGAGAGATAGCCAGCTTCTCCATGAGTTTGCTCAGGAAAGGGGTGATAGAAATTGGGCAATAGTTTGCCGGAATGAAAGGGTCGGCAGAGGGTTTTTTGAGCACAGGCCGCACAAGAGAGTACTTGAGAGAAGTGGGGAAAACTCCAGTGGCAAAGGAGAGGTTGCAGGGGTCTGCCAAGGCCGGAGTGAGAGAGTCAATGTTGTCCTTGATGGTTTTGGAGGGGCAATCGTCCACCTGTTTGGAAGAGGCTTTCATAGACCGCACTTGTCTGGAAACCTCCTCAGGCGTGACAGGGGAGAGGAAGGAACGAAGAGGGGGAGGGGCGCCTGACAGGAGCCCAAAATATGATGGTGCATGAGTAGGTGTGGAGGAGAGCAAGGGCAGGATGTCCTGTGTTTTGGCGGTGAGGTGTGCAGCCAGGGTCGAGCAAAGGGCATGGATGGGTGCAGAAGAGGATGAGCCTGCAGTAGGGTTGGCTAGTTTCTTGCACACTTTGAAGAGTTCATCTGTGTTGTTGGATGCTGCGGAGATGCAGGCTCGAAGAAACAAAATCCCTAACACTCAGGGAAGACTTTGCAATTGATTCATTATCTGCTACGTTGAGAACAGAACACTAACCAAAACACTGCATTGGAAAAAATGGCAAATTTGAATGCAAAACATATGTGTTTTTCCTCCTGAGGCGCCGTCATTTGGATTGGTGACATCAAAACACGTGTTGAGGAACATGATTGACCAAAAGTTATTATAAACTTTAAGGTTGAAAACTGAACTACTAAAGTTTGGAAAATAAACGCTATATTTGAATAATCACCAGAGCTGTGATAAGTTATTGACAAGTTATTGGTTCATGATATCCAAATCAATTATATACACTTAAAGGGTCTAAGAGTTGAGCGCCATCTAACAGCATACCGTCTTTTGTGATAGTTACTGTTAGATTTCTGATCAGCCTCGGAAACAAGGAGCCGCGGTGCAGCAAAAGGAATCAATTCATATATACTATAAACCAGTGCTCGCCCGATAGTTGTGTTAAGACTGATTTTCAATTGTATACTAAGGCTTGAATATCGACTCTTTTCCTGAGCCAGATGCTGAGTCTATATTGCCTTTGCAGAAGGCAGCAAGCCAGTTTGTCTGAGGGTGCACCTGAAGACCCCATGTCCGTTCCGCTGCCCTGCACTCGTGTTTAAGGTCAGCCAAGTCAGAGTCATACCAAGAGTTGCACTTTTTTGGCAGGCTTCAGTCAGAACCTCATGACCGGAGTGAGGATGTTGAGAGTGTTGCAAATGGAAAGGTGAATGTTAGAGAGGGCTGTGTCAGGGTGGGAGTCAGTCGCAAGAATAGGAGGAAAGTAGGTACAGGCAAAGGCAGCCATTGACTCTTTTCAGGGTCGGGTGACCTTGAAGGTAGGAGGCAATGCAGTGTGTGCCAGTGTTAAAGGGGCAGCAAGCTTCAAGTGAGAAGAGAGAAAAGAGTGATCAGTCCAGGTGAGAGGGATAGAGAGAGGGATGTCTCTGGAGATGAGACCATCCAAGGAGTGGCTGGTAGTGTGCGTGGGATCAGAGTGTAGAATGGAGGGTGAGAGAGAGAGTCGCATAGGTTGCGGAAAGGTCCTGAGTAGTCCGGAGAGTCAAGATGGATGTTAAGATCTCCCAGAAGGAGGAGTTGGGAAGAGGAGGAAAGGAGAGAAGAGGCCAGGTCATCCCCATTCCGAGAGGAAGAGGGAGGACTGGCCCGGCGGACGATAGAAGGTGGCCAGAGTAAGAGAGGAGAAAGGCGAGGGAGTGAGCCTGCAGACCAGGCTTTCAAAGGAGGAGTAGACCTGAGTGGGAATGATGGAAACAGGGATCCACTTAAGAAAGATCAGGTCTACTCCCCCTCCTGGCCTGCTGTGTCTGGGCTCAGAGAGAATCTTGTGGTCATCAGGCATAAGTTTGTCAAAACTTGTGACAGAGCTGTCGTTAAACCATGTCTCGGTGAGAGCAAGAACATCAAGATACAGGTGTTCAAGGAGTTGGCAAATGTCAGAGGAGTGCTTGACAGCAGAGCGAGAGTTAAGCGTGGAAAAGTGGAGCTGTTTGCCATTTGTGAAAGACTTAAGAGGGTGTATGCAGGGGACAGAGCCCCCCCCCCATAAGCGCTGTGAGTACCTGCGAGATAGAGGCAGGAGAAGGCAGAGGGACCGAAGATGACAAAGATGTTAGTGAGGAGAGTGCAGGCAAGGGAGCCGGAGGGGCCGCAGGGTGCAAGGGAGCTCCAGATGTGTCGGCAGTGGGTGGCAAGGGCACCAGCGTGGGAGAGGTTGATAAGATCGTCTGTGCAGAGAGTGTGGGTGAGGAAGCCAGGGTGGACCTACCAGGCAAGGGAGCCAGAGAGGTTGTAGGGGTAGATGGCAAGGGAGCAAGTGATGAGGAAGGTGGAAAGTTGATAAGGTGAGGGAGGATCCTATCAAAGAGAAGGAAGTTGGGTTGAGGCCCTTGTACCAAGACGGTACCATTTCGATAGACATTTATGATGACCCTGGAGCCACTTGTGAGAAGAAGATGATTTAGACTGTGACCTAAACACTACGTTTCCTCGCAGGATACACAGTGACGGTGATCTGTGCATAGACATTACCGCTTGGTCCCAGTGGGACTGTATTCCTTTACTGGTGATCTGTGCATAGACATTACCTCTTGGTCCCAGCGGGACTGCATTCCTTTGCGGGTGATCTGTGCATAGACATTACCTGTTGGTCCCAGCGGGACTGCATTCCTCTATGGGTGATCTATGCATAGACATTACTTCTTGGTCCCAGCGGGACTGCATTCCTTTATGGGTGATCTGTGCATAGACATTACTTCTTGGTCCCAGCGGGACTGCATTCCTTTATGGGTGATCTGTGCATAGACATTACCTCTTGGTCCCTGCGGGACTGCATTCCTTTTTCCCACCTATTTCTGTTAGTAGACAGTAGTTCTCGCCGTTCCATTTCAAATGACTTCTGCCAAAAACAAAACGATATAAAGACTTTAACATTTGAGACATTTCTGACCATTTAATCATTTATAGGGATTGTCCCTAATACTCTTTAAAGCAGTCGCTCTATGCAGTGCCCCACTGCTTTTCCCCCAGCCTGAACCTAGGAAATGCCCCACCTATAATCCATTAGCTAGAAGATCCTTGTCAACAAGAGGCACAATACCATGAGGGCAGCACTGATCTCCCTGGCACAGGTAACTTCTCCTAAGATCTCTGCTCCTTAAGGATGTATTGCATGAAAATGCGCTCAACCCTAATACTCACCTGAGAATCGCCACCATCTACAGACGTCCCAAAAACAGCAGAACGGATCATTTGCAAATCTCCAACTGACTGCAAACTCAATCCTCGTCATGAGGTATTCCAATATTTGATTGGAGCATCCCTCAAATTGTGGCCCAAATAGTTCTTCAGCCATTTTGGTACACTGGCCTGTAATGTCTGGCCAAGCACTCAACCCACATAGGAGATCACGCTTGGGATGCCATTCAAACATCCTCAGTCCTGTTTCTCCCAAACATTAAAATGAGTCCCTTTCCACTAACTGGACCGACTGTTAGCAAGGTTTGCAAAATTAAAGATGTCCTGTAACACCCTGCATCGCCTCACAAGCTGGATACCATTCAGGCCAGACCAATGACATGGGTGTAACCACATAACACGTTTCTATTGGAGAACCCACATTGTGCAGGCGACCATGTGAGAGCTTGTCCTTCAACCTTTAGAAGAAACTCAGAAGAGCCCAGGTGCTCCTGCCACCAGTCCTCTGTAATCCTAATTCTCAAACCATCCATTGTCTGAGCTTTCTCTCCTTAAAACAAAACACTGCTGTGCAGCGATAATTCTCAACTATTCCGGATATATGGGGAATCTGGGTTTCTTCCAAAGTGCACAGCTAGCTCTGCTACTTCCCAAGTGTCAAGCAGCTTAAGGGGTTTCTACTCCTCCTGCAGTAGACTTTTTCTGTGAGAAGGAAAATACCTGTCAATTGGTCATCTCTGGTTGACCAGATCCTTGGAGCCCCCTTCACTCCCCCCGAGCCCATAAGTGAACACAGAAGCCACCTTTTCTTCCTTGAAGCCTGTGTCTAGACTGATCTCATCACCATAGTAAAGAAATAAATCAAAAGCCCCCTTGGAGCAAAGCTACCCATAAGCAGCCAAGTGTGACAAGGTCAGTACCCAGGCCTTGTGAAAAGTGTGAAAAACCCAAGGGATCTTCACTGCACAGGACCTCGGGGAGCAGGGTAGGGGCACCCAAAGATGACATACGGTATCCCCTCCCCTTTCTGTCCTGTTACAGATCCTATTATACAGGAGTTACTGATCCCAACTCCCCCACCCCCACTTTTCCGTAAATCATTGAGACGAGGAGGAGAGAGATTGGGAGGATGAAGATCACCAACAGGGAACCACAGACACAGAAAACAGACTCTCCCCTTTCTACAGCAGACTGTCCCATTTACGAGGCCAGGCAAAGTCAGGCTTCCCTTTACAACTATGCACACCTGAACCTAATCACCACTCCAGGAAGTATAAAAGGCGGAGCACGAGAGCACACTTTGAGCGAGTTGTGGAGGAGGAGAAAACCACCCAAACAATGGCCCTGCTACTTGAGAGGAGACTGCAGTGTGGAGGAGGGAACTGCACCTCTATAAGGAAAGACCAGGGGCAGCTGGGGTTGCCTGGCAGTACCAACAGTAAAACTCCTCCCCTGGGCCAAGCAGGCGAACCCAGGTATCTGAGGGGCAGGTGGGGAGACCCTGACCTCCGATTAACATACCCTTTTAGCTCCTGTCACTCCCAAGGCCAGAAAATGCCATTTCGGAGAGCTGTAAAGGGGGAGCGAAATTAGCCTTGTGTATTCTGGGACTAGAAGTCCCAAGACCCTATTTTTGCAAATTGTGTACTTTGAAAGGAGGCTCAAGCCCGGCTGAGGAAGGCCTTCATTTGTGAACCTTGGGAGCAAGGCAAAACGCACGAAGAAGCAGCAGTTCCGAGATTGCAGTTTAATACGAGGAGAAAGACGGCAAGACCAGAAAGGGTTGCAAGAAGGGGATTGCGCTTGGGCTTTTCAGAGGAAGGAAACCGCTACTTTCACAAGCCCTCGAGAATAAGAAACATAAGACCGGGAAAGGTGCATTGTGTGTCGAAGGTACCCGGGGCTCTCCCGCATCAATAGCCGAGGTGGGGAGGAGCTATTGCCGCCGTGGTCTGTATTTGGCTCCGATAACAAAGCCGCTCCAGTAATGTCAGCATAGCCGGTGCGTCGGGGAGACTGATAGCAGACTGGTCTGTGTTATAAGCAAGGTTGCAAACTGCAACATTGTATGAACAAATCTGCAAAGAACCGAGCGTAAGGCATATATGATGAGCAACGCGAATGTAATTGAATATCCAAGGAGTGACTGAACTTTTGAAACCCAAGATACCGCATACAGAGTGGTCCAGCACCACATGGGTACTCATTCGAAGGACTCTATTAGGTATCCAACTGAGAGTGTCAAATTGTGAACTGTGATATCAAAGTGGTCTTGCAAAGGGTCAAGCCAAACCCCATGCACATTTGAAAGTCTTCGATAGATATACAAACTGTAATTGGTCCGAGCCCGGCTGAGGGAGACTAATTGTTAAAAGGGGATCTGAGCCCGACGGAGGGGGATCCGGTGTGAACCGTGAGTTACCTGAGAAAAGATATACGAACTGTAATTGGTCCGATCCCAGCGGAGGGAGACTAATTGTAGAAAAGGTGGTATCTGAGCCAGACAGAGGGGGATTTGGGGTGAACTGTGAGTCACCCCAGAAAAGCTTGTGGTACAAAAAGGATCTGAGCCCGGCTGAGGGGGATCCAGGGTGAGAGTGAATTGCCCTATGTGAATACTTGGAAAATAACTTTTCGTTTGTTCAGGCCCTCTGAAGCAAGAGACTTTTGATAACGTAAAAGACGTGGGCATGGAAGGCCCTGATGCTTGTGAAGGAACTGTGTCCTCGCGCCGAAGAAGCCCAAGAGTGTGCAGTGTTCGAGTGACCCGCCTTCTCCCATGCTGAAAACGTGGGGAAGGGAGGCCAAAAGCCTGAACATCCTAACTAATCATTTTGTGAACACTTCTTTCTTTTTCATGCACATTACCCCACACTATTTGTAACTTAGCAATAAGGATTGTCAATAGGTTTTTAGTATAGGCCCTTTTATCCTGACGAGACTCCACTAGGACTGCATTATTATTATTTTGATGGTCGTAGCTTGCTCCCATCTTAGATTTAGGTTTAGATAGGCGTTTATCACCCCCTTGATAAAGTTCAATAAACACCCTTGAACTGCGGTCACTTGTGTCTGTCTTACTTTGATACCATGCCTTCCTTACAAAAGGGAGGGAGGGGAAGTCAGCCACAAAACAATCCAGAGCCAGTGCTAACTCTGAGATAGACAATGGCCACAGAGAGAGCCCCAATTCCTGTCCCCTCTCCATTGCCAGCATGCTTGCATGCAGACCTCTTTCTACTCATGCCCTACCTCTGTTACAATATACTGACCAGCGTCTCTCTGATATTTCCAGGAATACTCTCGGTACCCGTAAGAGAGCTCTCAGTGGACTGACCCAGCAGTCAATACACGTGAGGGAAAAGATCCAGCATTACCCAGGAGTGATCAAGGCACGTTACATGAAAAATTCAAGCAGACAGGCAGACAGAGACCACATCCCCTAAGTGGCATGGCGCTTCAGGCAGACCCTAGCGAGCGGAGAGAGAATCCCAAGGAGAAACCACGTACATATGTGCCGGTACAGAAAACATCACAGAGCTACAAACCAGTGTGGACAAGCCCATACAGCCACACAAAGCCATGTAGACCACATGGGAAGGACCCACCACCCATCTATGGAACGTACCAAGACCTCACAAATCCAGACCACAAAATGGTAATACAAGCCTGAAACCTCCAACACCACCCAGCTCTTCATTCGGCGAGCACACGCAGAGATAGTAGGTGGGCCGAGGCCCTGTTTAAAGACTCTTCCCTGCACATACATAGCATAGTAAAGACAGGGCCGGGATGGGAAGGGAAGATGGCCATTCACCCGAGGGGGAGGAATACTTAAACAGGGGACGGGAAGCACGTAGTATGGGTTATTTGGTTGAGGTCAGCAGTGGAGGTGGAGATGGACCAAGAGACCAGCAGGAAGAGGGAGAAAGTAGTGACTCAGGGACAAGGTTTGTGGAGAAGGTGAGGTATTGACTTAGGAGCGAAAGTGGTTCTACAGTTTGAATAATCATTTTTGTGTGGCAAGTGAGTAGAACTAGTTTAAGGAGTGAATGTGAGGTGAATGGTACAGGGCCAAACGAGGGTGAATGTGCAGCTTTGAGGGTGGAGTGGTAGTGGGAGGAGGAGAATAAAATAGAAGTGGGAGGAGGAGGGTATTAGGAGGAAGACGGTAGTAGGATGAGGAGGAGGTGAGTAGTAGTGGGAGGAGGAAGGTAGTAGTGGAAGGAAGAGAGTAGTAGTGGGAGGAGGAAGTTAGTAGTGGGAGGAGGAGAGTAGTAGTGGGAGGAGGAAGGTAGTAGTGAGAGGAGGAGAGCAGTAGGGGAAGCAGGGGAGTAGTAGTGGGAGGAGGAGAGCAGTAGAGGAAGCAGGGGAGTAGTAGTGGGAGGATGAGAGCATTAGGGGAAGCAGGGGTGTAGTAGTGGGGGAGGAGAGCAGTAGGGGAAGCAGGTAAGTAGTAGTGGGGGGAAGAGAGAATTAGGGGAAGCAGGGAAGTAGTAGTGGGAGGAGTAGGGTAGTAGAAGAGAGGGGAGCACTGAAGTGTAGAGGGGGAGTTGTAACATCAAAGGATGGAGGCAAGGAGTAGGAGGAATGAAACATTGTAGGGATGGCAGAACAGCAGAAGGAGCAAGAGAGATCTAGTAATGAGAGTAGCAAGGGAAAGGTAAGTGTAGGTGTGAGTGAAACAGCCCGAGTTCAACAGAAGGAGCTTAGAGAGCCAGCATCTTGGGAACACCATTAGTAGATGGGAGAAATTAGACTGGAGGGGTTACAAGTCGGTAGAACTAACCACAGTTACAGCAGGCACCTGCACTAGGGAGAAAACCCAACAGAGATGAGAGAGAGAGAGAGAGAGAGAGAGAAAGAGAGAGAGAGAGAGGGACAGCCCTAGGGGCCACATATTGGAATTAAACCGTCCACCTATGACACAAGACAAAGAAAATATCTCCACCCTGGCACCTGCTCTAGCTCTCTTAGTTAAAAGTTCCTTGACATATGGTGATTCCTCCCTTCTCCACAAGATGAACCACATCCCTTCTCTCCTCCTTAAAAAGTAAATGGCGTGTTCCAAGATGGCCACCGCACTGTAAGGTTGTGCGTGCAGGCTCTCCGTCTCCAGCTCGATAAAGTAGAGCTGGGAAGGCCTCTGTGAGCCACTCGAACATAGTGGGATTGTTAGAGGGACCCCCCGGCAAGGAAGCTAACCTAATTTCCGTTCTGGGGGACCGAGTAGATGCAAATGAAAGGGGAATCCAGGGCCTGGTTGAGGACAGTAAACAATCAGACATCGCAATAGAAGAACTAGCCAGGTTTACACATAATCTCGAGATTCAATGTGAAGAGTTGGAGAATCGTTCCAGACATTCCAATATTCGTCTCAAGAATCTCCCAGAATATGTGACCGATATAGAACTCAAAGGGGCAGTAACTCAGATCTTTGCAGACCTCATAGAAGCAGCGGAAACTACTACTGATCCATTTGACAGGGTCCACAGGACAGGTCCGAAGAGGCTGGAACCTGGCGCTCGCCCCAGGGATGTGCTTGCAGCCTGCTCCTCATACCCACAGAAGGAGCAGATATTAAGAGCAACGTGATTGTCTGCACCAATAACATACAATGGAGTGGAAATCCAACTTTATGAAGACTTATCATTGACAACCCTCCAAAAACACAGAGACATATAGACGGTGGTAAAGACTTTTCAGGCTTGCGAAATCAGGTCTAAATGGATGTTTCCTTTTGGCCTCCTTTTCACACTGGAAGGCAGGCAGCATCGAATAACATCTCGAAGAAGCTGGTATGGCGCTGCTTCAAATAGAGGAAGATAATGGAATGAGCTTATGAGCAATAGCTGCGGTTGAGATGGACGCACCAAACATCTTGCATCTGGGGAAGGGTCTACAATTGAACAACGACGGAGGAAACATGAAGGTGCACAGAGAGACGACTGGAGAGCCAGACTTAGAGGGCTGACCTCGAAATCGGCTAAATGAGGGTGCATTTAAGGGTCTCTACTAGACACAGGACTAAACCAGCTAGCGAAGATAAACAAAGGATGGCAACAGAGAGTGACATCTTGGACTTCATTTGTTCAGGTAACAGATGGGGGTGGTACTCTATCCTGCACTCACCCATGGAGTAGCAGGTGACTCACAGCCAAGGATTTGTCCCCCGGGTAACACTAGGTTCTGTGTCTCACACCAGGGAACTTTCTGGGGAAGGGTTTAAGGTAAGTTGGGGAAAAGGAGGGGGGAACAGGGGAGTTCAGGGGGGTAATCCAAGGTAATCCAAGGTGCAGTAGTACTATGTAAATGCGATGTTAGACAGATGTGCTTATATAGCGACCCAACGGAGGATAGACACAGGTACATGTAATTCAGGTGTTTAACATTGAATGTTAAGTGGCTCAATACCCCACAGAAACGAAGGAAGGTAGAAGGACTATTGGGACGCCACCAACCGGACTTGGTGGCGCTCCAAGAGACCCATATACGGAGGGCGGACAGAGGTAAACTCTGATTGCGTCAATAGCCATTATTATTATAGGCAAATGCCGAGGGGAACGTGGCAGGGGTGCTCATAGCTATTAGGAAGGGAACTTTAATCAAAGTAGTACGCTCTAAGATCCAAAAGGAGGGTACATATATATATTCTCCATTTTGCAACTGCGTGTTAACAAATTGATAGTGGCCTCAGTATATGCCCCCAACACAGGTCAGGAAGGCTTTTTGAAATCCAACCCTGGGCTGCTGGAAGAGTTTGCGGAAGGAAAATACTAATGTTAGGAGACCCCAATATAGCATGGGACCCTGTGCGAGATCACAGCACATAAACATGCTATACTCAACACCCTCCCCTCTAGGGCCTTACAACAGAAATTCACACAACTTTCCCTAGTGGATGTTTAGGCTGTCCTTGAGGGGGGGGACAGGGGTTTCACATATTACTCACACATGCATCATTCATTCTCATGTATTGACTATGTCTGGGCCTTGCTTCCGCTCTTAGGAAGAATAACACAAATCATGACACAAACTATAACAATATCAGACCATGCGTCGATTATCATGGAGGTGACAGTCCCGCAAGAAAAGCCGCGGTGATGGACATGGACATTTCCCTTAGGATTACTTCAAGATCAAGTTATTAGGAGGAGTATTGCTGGACATATTAGAGATTTCTTTGAAATTCATGAAAAGAGGGACACAGCGAGACAGGTAACCTGGGACGCCTTCAAGGCTACACTGAGAGGTCTCCTTATAGCGGAAGAGGCCATCAGACAGAAGCAGAAGGTGACACTAAAAATAGAAATGGAGGGGGAAGTCCGACAAGTACTGTCACAGATGGAAACGAATACGGGCCCAAAGTTACAAAAGGCATATAGGGCCACCGTTGGGAGGCTTAATCCTCTTTATATGAAAAAAGCAGAAAAATACTTTCTTTATCTGAAACAAAAATATGACCTGAAAGCCAATAAAACAGATTGTCTTCTAACTAATCAGCTTCGTCAGCGGGTAACTTCGCAAACTATACAGCAGATTAGGCTCCCCAACGGTGATGTAACTACAGAAACCGATCATATCATTACTCAATTACATGTATTTTACTCAGACCTTAATTGATCCAAATCTCCCGACCCGCACGCTCAATGGGAATATTTGTAAAATGTCTCCCTTCCAAGGTTTATGCTATTGGAAAGTCAGGCGCTAGAAACGGAAATCACACAAGCAGAGGTTCATCGGGTGATACGTGAATTACCAGTGAATAAATCCACAGGCACGATGGTTATCCGGCATCCTTTTATAAAACCTATAACTAAATTCTAACCCCAAAATTAACAAAGCTATATAACTCTTTCGCGCAATCAGTAGGTATTACTTCCTCCATGGAAGAAGCTAAATTAGTACTGTTCCCCAAACCGGGCAAAGACCCAAGCAGATGCGGGCCATATCGTCCGGTAGCTTTGATAAATGTCGATGACAAAATTTATACTAAAATATTAGCCAATAGGATGGAAGACCTTTTACTCCTCTTAATACATTCGGATCAAACTGGATTTATAACGCAGCGGCAGACGCACGATAACATATGGAGGCTATGTCACATACTAGAGAAACCAGAGAAGACGACGATTCCGGCGGTCCTTGTCTCATTAGATGCAGAAAAGGCCTTCGAGCAGGTCAAGTGGTCTTTTCTTTTTCTCACAATGGGAAAAATGGGGTTTGGCCCAAAATGTATAGACAAAATTAAAGCCAATTATAAACACCCTACAGCGAGATTATTGATAAATGGGCAATTATCTCTCCCCATTTCACTGTAATGTGGGATTAAACAGGGGTGTCCCTTGTCACCCTTATTGTACGCACTGCATTTAGAACCACTACTCGCAAAAATTAGACAGACACATGATATCAGGGGAATTGGTTTTGGGCGTATTTCGCATATAATCATGGCATATGGCGATGATATGCTCCTTATCGCGGCAGACCCTCACAATACCCTGCAAGCAGCCTGGCAGGAATTTACGCAGTTTGGCAAAGTGGCAGGCCTGAAAATAAATAATGCTAAATCGGAGGTCTTGAACCTGTCTCTATCGGCGGCGGAGGTAAAATCTTTGAAGTTAAGCACCCAGTTGGGGTGGGCGAAGGAAGGGATAAAGTTGCTGGGGGTGACTATAACTTCCACAATAAATGGGTTATACGCGGCTAACTATCCTCCTCTGTTAAAGGGTATTGAAACACAATTATTAAAGTGGGGCCCCCTCACCATCTCCTGGTTAGGCAGGATCAACTCTGTGAAAATGGTTACTCGCCCCAGGATTTTGTATTGTTTTCAGGCATTACCTATACGAGTCCCAGTGGCATTTTTCCAGAAGATGCAAAGGATGATATCTAAATTTCCCTGGAAGACCAAAACCGTAAGGGTATCCCAACGCATATTAATGACTCCAACTGAAAAGGGAGGGTTAGGTCTCCTGAATTTTATGAAATATTACCAAGCTGCACAAATAAGGGTGCTAAAAGACTGGTCTATGGGGGATACAGGGAAATTATACAGTTGGATAAGGCGTTGGGAGGCCAATGTTTTAGGGATGTTTTTTGGTTGCCGAGACAGGATCGACCTCCTAATATACATCTCAGTGAGATTACGGGGACAGTAGAGAATATATGGGATGCAGTGGTTATAAAATATCACCTAACCTTCATACCCTTCCCCCCTTATGCCCTTGTTTAATAATCCGCAATTCACCCCATGTCTCGATCCCAATGCATTTAAAGAGTGGAGGCGTGTGAGTTGCGAGAGATTGAGAGATATGTTTCAGGGAAATGACATCAAATCATTCATACAATGCAAACAAGAGCTTGCTCTGCGGGAAACATCCTGGTTCCAGTATTTCCAAGTTAGGCACTGGATTTTGGCCCCACCTGTTAAGAAGGCTGCAGTAAGATATCTAACACCTTTTGATAGATATGTAACCTCTAATCCTGGCAATAAGGCGATGATTTTGAATATACAATTATTGCTGGTTGACTCCAATCCTAGGGAGTCAATAAGGTCTATACAACAATGGCATAATACCCTGGGGGAGGAATTATCGGAAGAGGACTGGGAGGTATTATGGAAAAGGATACCCAAACTTACTAGGTCGCTCCAACTGAGAGAATTCTGGTCCAAACTACTAGTGCAATGGCACTATACACCTGCTCGATTACAGAGAATGTTACCATCTATCTCTGATAAATGTTGGAGGGAATGCGGAATGGTACGCGATTGGGAACATATATGGTGGAGTTGTCCAGCTTTGCAGCAGTATTGGGACGAGGTTAACAAATGTATTTTCAAAATGTGTTCTTTGCGAGTACCTAGGTTCTTGAGATCATGTTTTTTGGTGGTCATTGATGAGAACCTTCGACAGAGCTTGAGACCTGTACTGAAAGCTTTTGTTATATTACAATTATCTACTCTGCTGCTGATAGCCCAAAGATGGAAATCGAAATAACCACCTCAAATCACTGCCTGGCTCTCCAAAGTTTGGAACCTTTTGGCACTGGAATGGTTAACGTACTCTATACAGTGAGCTCATGCTAAATTTGCCAAAGAATGGAACTTGATCCTGAACTTTTTACAAAAAGACTACAATGTTAGACATTGCGCATCATTACAAGTGTGCCGGTCCGGTAACAACGGTGACGGTAAGCCTACCGGCACCTTTGTTACCAGACCAGCACACTATGGGTCTGCTTGCCGGAGTCACTGTGCCCGGCAGGTTTGACCCTGCCGGACACAGCGACCACGGTAAGCAGACCGTAACGGAGGCACCGGCACCGTTATTAACGTTGCCGGTGCTTCTGTGTTCCCCATTCCCATAGAGTCCTTACACCATGGGTGTAATACCCCAGTGTTACCGGGAAGTCAGATGCCGGTAAATTTTTTGGGTCTGGCAGCAATCCACAGATATCACCAGCAGGGTTACCGCCAGACCAGTAATGAGGCCCATTGTCCTCAAAACTACGCATTTTAGGTATCGCATGAAAATGTGGATTTTGGAAAAGTTGTTTGGCGGTCTGGTCTATATACTTGATGTTTTATGTTTGGCTCCGGATTTGGGATGGGAGGGGTGGGAAGTGGAGCAGGGGTTTCGGGGGGGTTGGGATGAGGGGGTGGGGAAGTTTGATGGTTGTAATATGCTGAAAACGCCACACACAAAAAAAAAAGACTAAAGTAAATGGCAACCCTAACATCCTGATTATTAACCACCCAATAGCAAACACACTCCTCATTGGCAAGATTCTCAAAATAGCAGCAACACAGGAGTTGATGGAATACATTACCACCACGTACCTCCTGTATGATCACCAGTAGGGATTCAGACAAACCAGATGCACAGTGTTGGGCTCTTCTATACACGAGGGATGAAATCTTGAAGGCCTTAGACAATAACACTGTTGCTATTCTCGGGCTCCTGGATCTCTGGGGCCTTTGACGCGGTTAACAATTCCAACTTACTTTACTGCCTACAAAGCCCATCAATCCTCTCCTCTTGGCTTTTTGATGCTTACCTCAAACCTTTATCAGAGATAATGAATCCTTCTTCTGCCACTTTTCCAACATATGCAGGCAATAATCTAATTTCATTGAAAGACAGTGGCTCATCGTTGATCAATACTACATTACCAGCAATTTACCCAAAATCCGAAGTCTCTGCTTGTATACATCAAAAACTAAGATCATTTACGTTGGTTCTTCCATTTCTCCTCACCTCCCAATTGCTTGATCTCCAACTCTATGTTCCACACCCTCATATTCCCCCTCAACCAAGTATCCTCAAGAGTGGCACTGAATGGGCTCCCCCAACTTTTCCCCAACAGGTCCAGGTGATCGCTCAGAAACATCCCTTTCAACTTCATGATCATAAGGATTCTCCTCCTCTTGAACATGCCCCATACAGTACAAGTAACTTCTGCAACAGTAATCTTGCACCTATAATATTGCAACTGTCTCTATTTGGGTGATATGATGATTTGATTTATTAGGTTATTTATAACGCGCTTAATACCCAGAGGTTTCTAAGCACGGACCCCGGGATTGAACCTGTGTTGCTCTGTGTCGTCTTGCTTCTAAGGTGAGCACATTGCCCCTGAGCTATCCTCCCTCTCTCAATGCCTAATGCATCTACTCCAGGCGATACAAAATAAGGCAGCCAGACTGACCCTAGCTCTGAAACCTCTTGACCACATGACCCTTGCGCTGACCGCTTGCACTGGCTTCTCGTAGCATTCAATTGAAGTTGTCATATATAGAGCCTTTTGGAACATTGGGCCTGTCTTTCCCATTCTGGAAAAGTAATGTACCTCCATGCTCCTTCGATCCTCCACTTTCAAGACCCTTATAGTGGTGACCTTTCAGAAAAGGAAACATGATGGGAAAATACTAAACAATGCCAGGGCATCTGCTTGGAATAAACTACCAGGGTCCCTCAGATCTGAACAGAACCCTCTCCGATTCCAGAAAGACTTAAAACCTTTCTCTTTAAAATGTCGCATACACTGGTCTTTTTCTTTATTATAGACTTCTTTTTTATCCCACTTGTTGCATCTGTACTCCCCATCGTGCGGCAAGAAACGCAGTCTAACCCTACAGTGCTTCACCCCTAGAATCAAAGCGCCAAGACTGACCCTACTGTTCATCAACCCTGCAGTCAGAGGGGGGCGTGGCTACAGGGCCATGTGAACGGACGTGTCTCCAGAGGAGCTCCTGCTAATCCTTAATTGATCCAGACAGAAGATATGCACGCAACTGCTTAGAAGGAGAAAAAATAACGTGTGCGGACTAATGAAGCTACACGGCATAAATGGAGTGCTTTTTCAACCCTGCTAACATCAGGATTAGTCTATATTGAGCCTACGGAGGACCGCCGTTGTCCGTCCGTGAAGAAATCAAAATGGCGGGCCACCACGAACAAAGAGGTGAAATATGGAGATGAGCATCTGCCAGCTGACTGCTGTGCGAGGACAAGTTTGGATCGCACTGGAACCGACAAGAGCCCTCAACACATTGAGAAACAGTGGGGGCTCTCCGTCGCTACAGGAAGGGGCTCTAACACGAGCCTGAGTGAATAAAAGAACGAACCGACGGACCAGGCAGCTGCTGAAAATCGCTCACAAAGAGCTATGAGGGGCGGACCTGTGTGGCGAATAACCTGTTCGACCTGAAAAGAGGGAGTCTTGGAACACATTCCGCGCCCCGTGGAGCTGGAGGGACAATAAAGCTGAGCTTCAGAGGAAATAATCGCACCGTCAACGGCATGCTGGAGCACCAGGGGCGATGCGGATACAATGTAACACCAGCATACTGAGATGCACAGGACACACACCCGATACTGACACCGGAATGAGCCCTGACGGTGTGCTCGGAGACTAACAACAGTGTAACAAGGTCTTACTCCTGTTAGATCGGAGATACAGTAGCACAAGGACACCTATGGTACACATGGAACAAAGAGGCGTTTAAACACTGCAGTGCAAACAAAAGGAACGGAAAACAAATGGATGGGCAGAGGGGCAGCCCAGCATAGTGTGCAGCCTCATGAATGGCGACTAGCCTCACAACAGGGCTGCAGAGACCCGGAATATACGGCAGCATACTGAAGGAGCTGCAACACTGAACTGTGATAGGACAGGTCCCGGTGGGGCCCCTGGTGCGCAGACCCATGATAGTGTACTGCATGGCCTGAGTGGACTTTAATTGAGACAGGGCTGTGACCCGCGTGTTGCAAGCCCGGGGAGGTAACTGTGACTCTCAGACGGAGGAATCAAGATGGCGGTCCGCCGCGAAGAACACAGAGATGCGGAGCAAAGCTGAGCATCAGGGTAAGCGCGGCGGAGTTCGGATGTGCTGGGACCCCAAGTGAAAGACACAGCCAAGAACCCCACTAGAAGAAAGGCAGTGTTCCCCACGAGCACAAAAGCGTGCATTAATGTGGTTGTGGAAAGGCGCAATTAAATCACGAGCAGGGCACTGAAGCGAATAGCTGGAGAGACTCCCTGGGTGTGGATGCAGGCGCCAGGCCTGCAACAAAGCGTGAGAGACTCACATCAGGCAAGGCCTGGTGGCAAAGGACCGGAAGCACGCCAACCACAGTGGACAAAACCCGCGCAGCAGAACCCGATTCAGGGTAGTGAAACTAAGGTGCCAACGGCGGAGGAGCATACATCTGGCAGTCGGGCGGACACGTAATAGCCCCCAACAAAGAGCAGGCACCACACGCACTGCAACAGAGAAGGAGGATAGAGAATATAGCCCGGGGACGGCGAGCAGAACTGGAGAGGCACCAAGGTGACACCCAAAGCACTCAAGACAACGACCGGAGAGACAAGCGAACGTCTGGTTTACTGAGGGTGGCTCGTGACCACGCAGACATTTGTGGGGGGAAGCACGACAGGCTTCCGCCCAGTCGACATAGCAGGATGTCCTCCAAAGTGGTTAGACCTAGGATCAAGCAGCCCACGATGGAGGCCTATGCCAAGTCGCCCCCGGGCGCGGAGGGGGGCAAAAGTAAGGAGACCCCCGCGGCAGCGGTGGAAACACCGGGTACGTTCCAGGAGGTGTTGGCAGCGATTGCTGATTTAAAAGTGGCCTGGGAGACAAAATTGGGCCTGGCTATGAAAGAGCTGCAGGAGGGCCTGGGCTTCAAGATTGGAGCGGTCCAGGAGGAGGTGAACCTGCTGAGACAGGATGTGCGGATGATCGCGGAGCGCACTGGGGCCTTGAAGAAGGAGATGGCCCCAACCACAGAGGCGTGCGCCGCGCATGCAAAGGAGCTCCACGCCCTCGTGCAACGGGTGGGCAATCTGGAGGACAGAGCAGAGCAAGCAGAAGGTCGTGCCAGGCGTAATAACATCCGTATAGTGGGTCTACCGGAAGGAATAGAAGGGTCAAACCCCACAGAATACGTGGAAACCTTGCTCCTACAGGAGATAACAGGCGGAGTGCTGACCCAGGGGTTCGCGGTTGAAAGAGCGCACAGGGCCCTGACAAGGAGACCGGCCCCAGGAGCCTCTCCGCGGCCGATGATCGCAAAGATCCTAAAATATCGGGATCGGGAGAAGATTCTCGAATTTTTCCGGAGGGGAGGAACGATTGAGAGGGGGTCAGCAAAGATCAGGGCGTACCCGGACTATACGCTGCTTGTACAGCATAGCAGAATGAACTTTGGGTTGATAAAAAAAAGGCTAAGAGAAGCAGGCCTTCGCTACATGTTGCTTTATCCTGCCAAGTTGAAAGTGTTTTATAAGAACAGATCCCTTTTCTTCGAGACGCTGTCAGAGGCGATGGACTGGCTGGACATGCAGGGCCGACCTCAGGAACCGGATGTCCAGATGGAAGCTGCGGGAGATAAGTAGCATGTTGCTGCGGCACCCGGGGTGACATAGCTAGGACACTGGGACTTGAATATAGAGTTGTACTATGCTTGTGGGGAGTGAGTCATGGTGTCAGCCGGTTGGATCAGTTGGATGCACTTCTCCTAAAACCGATAATAGGGAGCTCCTGAGAGGCACCCCTTGATCCCAATAGTTGTATATTTAGTTAGGTCACTGTTAGATTGGTGACGCCCCGCGGGGTCCTAGTCCTCGGATACGAGACAGGACCAGACACGGTTGGGCCTGAGATCCAGGGATGAGCTGGGCATTTGTTGGGGTAGGGTAGGGTGGGGGGAGGGGTTGGGTTGTGTGCTGCGGTGTGTAGTTGGGGAACAGGGAGGGGGGAATTGTTGAAAGAGGGAAGGGGGAGAGTCGGTAAACGAACTAACAAAGGGAGCATTAAAGGGAATGGTGGGTTGGGAACTGACCGAGTAGATGGCATCGGGTAATCTCCGAATTGTGACCTGGAATGTACGGGGCCTCAATAGTTATCTGAAACGAAATAAAGTGATGCTGTACCTAAAGAGGATGCACATTGACATAGCCCTGCTGCAGGAGACTCATCTCTCTAGGGAAAAGCTGAAGGTGGTCAGGAGAAAATGGAGGGGCAATGTTGTGGGGGCTACGTATTCAGCGTACGCTAGAGGAGTTATCACCTGGTTGGCGCCGCATGTGCCGTTTCAGGTGCTTAGCTCAACGACAGACTCGGAAGGCAGAATGGTGGCGGTAACAGGGCTCCTGGAAAACAGGGAAGTGCATATCATAAATCTGTACGCCCCCAACCATGACACGGCGGCTTATATTAGGTCCCTTTATGGTAAACTTGGCCCCCTGGCTGGGGGAGCGGTGGTGTGGGGAGGGGACTTTAATTGCAGCCTGAATCCCAAAATGGACAGGTCAGTTGACAAGGCGGGGAAAATGGCGCCGGCGGCCAAAGCGCTCGGGACATTGTTGGATGACCTAGGCCTGGAGGATGTGTGGAAAAGGCTGCATCCTACGGACAGGCAGTACTTGCACTATGCAGCGCCA